>NC_044551.1:76082533-76799533 GCF_007565055.1 Rhinopithecus roxellana
TAGCACAATTACCTGAACTTCAAGCAGTTATCTTAACAATGAATTTTCTTGAAAATAATAAACCCTATCAGAATACTTTTTACAGATTCTTGGACCATGGCCATTTATTTGATTGTCTGATATAGCCGATGGAAACCACAATTTCTTATTCAAGTATCTTCCTTTAAAGAATTCTGGAGTCTCATATTGAAGATTTTGAACATGTGTACTATAAATCAAAGACACACATATCTCTACATATACTAAAACCACAGTATAAGTCCCCACAAAGGTGCTCCTTTCCTCTTCAGAGTTGGTCATGATTATTTTGAATATTATTCAAATTAGACAATTCCTCTTTAGGCATTATTACAATGAGTGGTCACAGCATTCAGTTTATTACTTAAAATACATAATGCTGGGCTTTTGAACAAGATGTTCAATGGAACTTCTGGCTTCTTTACCAACCTGAGGCTACAGGCCTCATAGAACATCACAATCACTTATCTAAACAATTTCAAATGCAAATAAATGAAGCAAGATATTTCAATCATCATTTAAACATCAAAAGTAAATTATAATAAAGCATTTGACTCTAATTTTGATGACTGACTTCTGATATCTTGCAAGCCCCATTTCCCTCTTCTTCCCCACAGCTGGGAATGCTGACAAGAAAGCCCGGATGCTCTCTTATTTGGTGCTGGTAGGAAGCTGAAACCTGGCTCTTGTGAGGGACCCTGTAGCGTAGCTTTATCCCTTCACTGCCATAAAACCCTAAGCCAGTCACTCCTCTCTGATATTTTGGCTCCATCTGCGCTTATTTGGAATTATGTGAGAGTCTTTTCCACATTCTTTCCTCAAAACCTTCTTATATGAATAAGAAATCTGTTTATGCCCTCTTGGTGCATGTGTGGTATCACCAGTCTGTATATCTAAATCAAATTTGGTGTCAGGTGGTCCCTCTCCCCACTGTTAAATGACAGCAATAACTTACCTGTAATTTCAGCCTAACTTTCAAAAAGAGAGTCCCATGTGGCTATTTCTGAAATGAAGCGAATGTGTAACTTTGAGATCCAAACATGCAGTAGCTGGTGTGTCGCCTTCACACCTCACTTTCCCTCCTACGTATCCATGGGACCACGTTTTGCAGTTGATTTAACTAGGTCTTGGGACTAAGATGCCTGATCTTCATCAGGCTATAAAGAGGGACAAATATACTTTTTTAGTTAAGTCGCTGAATTTTTTTTCACCTATGACAGCTAGAGAAAATTACCTTACTACACAAGATGATGTTTTTTGCTTCACACATTTTCACTCTATTTCATGCTTGGACCCGTCTGAATGTTATTCCAGCCCTCTGTGTAGTCTGAGCAGATAGGCACTTTGCTGCTGTGTCAGGAAAAGCTTCTTAAAAGTTATCTACTAACAGCCACTGAATGTGAATTTCCTTGTTTTTGGTAGTTTTGTGCGATGAAAAACTCTATCTGGTAGCTAAGATCCAGCACTTAGTTGTAGAATGACTTAGACAAAGGTGGTAATACAGGGTTTATACATATATTAAATAATAAAGGTGGTATCACAGCTTTTGGGAGGACTCCAAAGAGGATGAAAAATGTCCATTTAAAGGTGATACTGTAAAGTGATAATGAGGTGAGGTACCAGTTGGCTATTCATTGAATGTTGCTTTTGCCTCCTTCCCCAGCAGACATGCCAGCTACATGGAATCAGAGCACCTTAACAGAATTTTCAGAATTCCTCATTTTGAGCCTCTCAGGAGATTCAGAACTGCAACCCCTTCTTGGGCAGTTTATTTCCAGGTACCTGGTCACAGTGCTTGGAAACCTGCTCATATTATTCTGGCCATCAGTTCTGACTCCCACCTCCACAACCCCATGTACTTCTTCCTCTCCAACTTGTCCATGGCTGCCATTTGTTTTGTCTTCACCATGGTCCAAAGATGATGGTAAACATCAAGGCACAGAGCAAAGACATCTTCACTCAGCCAAGTGGTAGTCCAATTCCTTTTTAAATGTGTAGTCTTACTCAGATTTCTTCTAATTTAGCAGAAATCTGTCCTTTTCATCTTCTACTCACTGGTTCTAATTCTCCTATTTGAATCTAAAGATGTAAACTATTCTTTTGTATGAGTCTTTCAAAATAATTGAAGATAGTTATGTCCTTTTCTTGATAATCACCATATTTTCTTTATGCTAATTGATACACAATTGTTATTAAGTCATGGATTTTCTACTCAACCAACCTTTATTCTATGATCTTATGCTTCTGATTATGTAACAGTTGACTCTCAATGCTTTATTTATTTTTTAAATATGATGATTACTATTAACCTCCTTGTAAGATTTAAAAATATCTTTATGCACAGTAGTATCTCAATAAATTATAGCTATTATTATTTTAAAAAATAAAATAAAGCTGGTATCTATAAGATATATGAGATGATATTTGTAAATAAAGTCAGTTTATATGTACATGGTTTTATATGTGATAAATTTACATGTAAAGGGCTGCTGTCCATTTCAAGAACCCTGATACTTTATTTATTTTCATTATCGCAGTTATCATTGCTATTTTTTCTTGTGTTCAATCAGTTCCTAATCCAGAAACAACTTAGCAATAAATGTTTATTTGGTAAGCTCCTAGGATAACCTTCATTGAGTGGGGTATAGCTTTATTTTGCTATTATGGAGAGTGAATTGAAAAAGAAGAACCTCTTGATTTGGATTTTTTTTTTTTCTTGTAGACAAAACCACAGTCAACATGAATTCCAACTGATAACACTTAGTGTCCTGGGATGGAGTGCTGAGAGAAATCCAGATGATTCAGGTGAGAAAACATTAAGATGACAGTAATTTGTAGTATATATAACTTAGATTGGCATTTGTAGCCTTTGTCTGTATATCTACTTTTATTTCCTATAATTCTGTAAAGTGTTCTATTATTATATTATTATTTTTTATAGAAAAGCCAAATGAAGCTCAGGCAGGTTATATGACTTAGACAAAATTTGTTGGTTCATGAATAATGAAGCTGAGTCTTCGATTCCAGAAGCTGTACATTTCTTCTTGGTCACTGTTCTTTTGAAGAATAAAAGCCTTCTTAAAAGTTTTGCTCATATGTTGTGTGTGGTGTATACATGAGATGCATCAATTTTACTTAGAAAAATACAAATTTTCTACACTTTAGTTTCTCCTATTGTTCCTTTGTCTGAAACAGAATGGTAAGTAGTTAGAAAAGTCAGCGTGCAAGCATGAAACTGGAAATGGCAGGCTAACATTCTTAAATTTTGTTAGAGGATGAAAAAAAGTAAAATAACCAAAACCTCTTACACAAAATGTTTGATGTATGTGGCCTACTCCCTACTTTTTAAATATTGGGTATTTCTATTTCATTTTTCAAAAATATGACTGTAGTACAGAACGAATTCTGCATTAAGGTAATAAGAAATGAAAGTGTTGCTCTGTGGGTGGTATGTGGAATTATATATGGTGTCATGTATTATTCTATCAAACATGAAGTGCCTGGGTACAATGATCATGGGGACTAACGAGTCTTTGGTTTTTATTTACAAGTACAATTAACACAATGGGTTATCTTCTAGGCTGTTTTGTTCATGAATTAATCAATTCCTCCTCTGCCACTGTCACACCATGTCAGCCAACATGATGTGCTAAATTTTGGAGCTGTTCTACTCGGCTAGTGTCACTTTTCCATTTCTGCATTTTAATATCTTAATGATCAGTGAAATTACATCTTCATTTTAAGCTCCCTTGTTATTGAAAACATAAGGCTTTCTATTAATTGAAGCAAAATAAGTGCTAAATAACCTATTTAGCACTTTCAGACTAACCATGTTACTCTGAAACCTCTGTATCAACTCCTCCATAACTGAAGTTGTCAGTGATAAGAATGAGAGAATAGAGGAAAGTAATTCAGTACAAATATTTTTTAAATTATGAATTTTAAATTCGTTAGTGTTGGCGATGTATCCAAATATATCATTATGCAAATGTTCTTTATCTTCTGAAGCATTAGGAGACAATAGTAGTTTTATCTTTTATAGACTAATGATACCTATGATGAGAGTAAAGGAGTTGGGACACAAAAAATGAATTTATATGAGACTCTTACATATAGTGGGCCATGAATCAGAGGATAGGCCTTAGAGGTAAAGTTGAATCTACAATAATAATATGGGTAAAGTTTGTCACTATTCTCAAAATCTTATAGGACAGCCAGGTCATTTCAAGGACTGTCTTTAGTCAGTTGTAATAGAATAAAATGAGGATTAGAGTTAATGGAAGAAAAATGTTTGCCTTTAAAGAAAATTTACTTATTACTAGCCATGCAGGAACATACTCATATTGCCAAATATCTTGATATAACTAAATGCATTATAAATATAGAATTTTATGTGAAATCTCCTAACTAAAATCATTGATGACAGAGTAATGACAGAATTTTTAAAAAGAAAACAATATAAATTAATATTTTTTAAAAAAGTATCTAGCTTTAAAGCCTAAGATTCCATTTTTGCCACCTTGGCTCAGGTTAGTGCATTGGATTTTTATAATTTCAAACAAAAGACATAACTTTTCATCAATAATATACTGTCAGTGAGTCCTGAGAGGTAGTAAAGTAAGATTTTTTGAGGAATAAAGTTGACATTCAAATGCTGAAAATCTGTATAAAGCATTAAATTGCTCAGTTGACAGTTACCATGTATACTGCAATGAGCTACTACTTGTTGGAACGTAGAAAACTCCCTTGAGGAAATTTAACCTTTATTCTGTATATAAAAGGCTCTGAAAATAAATTTAACTACCAGTGATGGCTGCTAGCAGTCACATAGGATTTATACATAAAAGTATAAAATAGAATAAAAATAGTAAACGTTTGTATTTGTGAATAGCTTTGAAGAAACATCATGAATGCCACTGATCTAATATGATTAGCTCTTGTAAAAGGTCAGTAAGATAATAAATGTTTATGGTGATTAGCTATGTAAAAAGAGCAATGTAAGGATTACCAGAAATCCTTATCAATTAAAAATTAATTCTGCATAATGTATAACATGTGAAACATAAGCAGCCGACAATCTTAATGAAACTTTGACACATTCTTGGGCTACTGTTTAGTGTGTAGTCTACGTTCATCCATTGTTCTGTCTCTATAAATATACCATACTCTGTTTTGAGTTTTCAGTGTCAGTTGAATAGAGCATTATTGCTTTGGGACAGCAAATCAGATATTCTCATAAAGGGTTCCTTTTCTGATAAAACAACCTTATTCCAGGTTATTACAAGTCAAATTGACAAACCAACAGGTACTTTCTGAGAACTTGTTTAGTGGATCATCTGCTAAAATCCATTATAGATATTAGTGAGATGTGGTTTAGGAACTCAGAATCTGATGTAGAATAAAGATATGCAGTCATAAATAATTAGAAGACAAGATAAAACGTGTAGAATAAGTGCTCTGTTATTTCAAGGGGGAGAAAAGTCCATGTTACTTGGATAATCAGCAGGACTTTCATGGAGTACATGTGGGTAAGCCAGATCTTGAAAGAGAAGTAGAATTTCAGCAAGTGGGAAGAGCATAAAGAACCATCAATAAATGTAACCTATTCTCTATCTCATGGGATGAACATCAGACACATTAGAATTTGTTCTTGGAACATAACATGCATTAATTTACCTCGGCATACCAGGTTTCTTTAATAATGAACTACTCTGTGACCAGGACAGATTTTTAAGCATTTAGTAGCTGGCATATGCCAGTAAGGGCACATTTTTGTTAATGAAGAGAAACATTATATATCTTGGCATTTTATAGCATGGTATGTGTATCAGTCAGAGTTCTTGAAAGAAAACCAATAAAATACATATGTATGTATTAAGAGATTTAACTTAAGGAATTGGTTCATGTGACTCGGAGCTGGTAAGTTTGAAATCTATAATGCAGGCAAGTCCTAAAGTTTTAGTACATGCTGGCATGCTGGAAACTCAGGCAGAAAGGCAGGAGATGATTCTTCAATCTTAAGGAAGAATTTCTTCTCCTGGAATACTGTTTTCATTCTTAAGTCCTTTCAACAATTGGGTGAGGATCATCACATTATCAGAGGTATCTCTTTAACTTAAAGTCAGCTGATTGTAGATGTTAAGCACATCTACAAAATGCTCTCCCAACATCACCTAGGTTAGTTTCTTTTAACATAACTGAATAGCCTATTCAAGTGGATCCACAAAACTAAGCACAATAGTATGTATTCAGGTTGTGGATTCTGGAGTCAGACATCTTGGAAATGGACCTAGATACTACCAGCATGTGAAGTTGGGTGTCTCAGACAATCTGCTTCTCAATTATTTCTTGAAAATAAGGATGATTATAGGATAAGCTATATCATGAGGAGGGTTTGAGTGTAAATATGCTAATATATGGTAAGCACTTGTAAAAGTCCTTGGTACAGAGTTAAGCCTTGAGTAAGCATTAGCTCTTACTGGCATCGGGGTATATAATCCTGTATGTGGATAACTTGACAGCAACAGAATTTGAGATGTGATATCTTGCTTGTATTAGCTCATAATCTTAGTGAAAATTCTAGTGGTATAAGAAAAAATAGCAACAACAAAAACTAAGGACACAAATAGATGGAGTACTAGTGTAGTTTTTAAAAATCTCAAAATCCTTCTCTTTGTTCAAAAAAAACAAAAAACACACACATTAGATCAAGTTGTCATTTGTTTGTTTGTTTAGTTATTTCTGTATTTTAGCTGTGCAGCATTTGGTTGTAACCATGATTTATGATTCACAGGGGAACATAGCCAAATATCTGAAAACATCTGCACTTGGTCCATATGTTTATGTCTAACTACCAGATGCTATACATGTCAGAAATTTATATTTATTTTCATTGCCTCAATACTTTTGTGAATTAGCCAATTCACAAAACTGCAGTTAACTAAAAGAACAAACCAAAAAATAACTAGAAATAAATTTTTAATAAAACTGAAAATATTCAAGTCACGAGCATTCCAAAATATACTTTAGGATTTTGAGTATAATCTGCTACTAGAATATAAGATATGAAATAAAATTCATCTTACACAAAAGCTTTGTTGTTTATTTTACTTCAAGGAAAACCCGTTTAACATATTGTTAAACATAGCGCTAACCAGAAACTTATAATTTGAAATATGTTGATAGACATACTGTTAAAAAATAGGATTCTGAATTCTACACCTCTAAGTTTTACTGGCTGAGTCCAGTGTTATCATGGGCTTCAGAGAGAGGAAGTGCATGCTAAGTGGTCCATGGGCAGACATGGGCAGACCCAGAAAAAGCAGCATCAATTTTTACTTGGTCCATGGAACTGGCAGCCTGTCCCCAGGCTTCAGGCCATCTCAGACCTGAAAGTGGGGCTTCACCAGGGACCTGCCTCCTTCTGCCTAGGAGTCTCCCCCTGCCATCAACCTGCTCTTCCCAGCACCCTGGCTCTTTGTGTTGAATGGCACCTGCAGGCTGGTGCCAAGCCACCCTCAGCACCCCCTTGGCCTTCCTCCCATGCTCATTGGTGCTCAAAGTCCCGAGGAGCCTGAGGTGGCAAGGGACTGGTGTGTCAGCACTGCCTGAGGACGTGCACACCCAGCCAGTCACAACAGTGCTAGGGCTCAACCTCAACTTTGCTCTGAAATCTCATTGGGCACCAGGAGTGGGGATAGGCTGGGCAGAGGGAGTACGCATTTCCAAGCCTGAAGGGGCAGGGGCAACTTCCGGGATTCCAAGAACACGGGAATGCCCAGGTCCACAGCCGTGGCTAGGTAGTTGCAGCTGCATCCAAACCTGGGAGAGTGGGGCTTCCCATTGCTCCAACTCAGAAGAGGTGGCCTTCTGCCAGTTCCTGGCTCCCTCTGATTCTGTGGAGCACACAGTCCAGGTATGTCTTCACCGCTGCAGCTGGCATCTTAGCAGTAGTTACTCCAGATGGGCCACGGCTGCCATCGTTACATCACTATGAAAGTTCAGGTGAAACAATAACCCTGGTGAGGGGATGGATATTAACCTCAGAAAAGTAATACACCTCTTCAGATGCTAGATAATATTTATTATCAGTAACTTTGTTTGTTTCATTCTCAGTCTGAAGTACTGAAATATTACATGATATATTTTATTTGGCTACTTGCCTAGAAAAATTCAAATACATCTTTGTCTAAGGAAACAACCCACTCAGAGTTTCCAAAAGGAGCATTCAAAAACCTGAAACCAAATATATTAATATTCAGCCAAAAAACATAGACACACGGAGTTTCGTGACAAATTCTTTTCTGCTTTTTTAGGCAGAATATATTAAATACATTAAAATGTATCATTGAATTTGAATCATAGATTTGCATAATGGGAGAGCTCTTTAAAGATATTCTGGTTCAACTAACCAGGAAGTTGCTCCAGGAAGCCAGGAATGGTGGATAACTCCCTGCACTGAAATGATGCTAGGGGCACTGCACTGTAGTTTTATTCCAAGCAAGGAAGAAAAACTGGCCCATCCTGCATATCCTCAACAGGCTCAGGGGTATTAAAAAGACTACACCTTTGTATATCACAGTGATGACATAAAGTGGCTTTTAGACCCACAATCTTATTAGCAAAGGAAATAAGTGGTAAAAACTACAGCTTTGGAATGTTATATATGAATGAGTTGTGGTGTCAACATCATCTCAACAATCCTCTTCAGTTAATATTTTTACTTTCTAAATGTGAGCATATTTTTGGATATTCTGTCACTGCCCCTGGACCTGTGCTGTCCATTAGAGTAGCCACCCAGAACTTCTGGCTACTCAGCATTTTAAATATGACTATGGCTACTAGTAATCTGAATATTTAATTTCCTTTAATATAAATTTAAATTTAAAGACATTTATTATAATTATGACAAAACTTTTAAGTAACTTTGAAACAGTTAAATGTAGGGCTCTACTTTTAAACTAAATTTATATTTATATTTAATTTGAGGTTAAGTATTTCTGATGCAAATGTAGCATCTGCATTCAGAAATATACATTCTATTTCAAGCATTTCATATGAAAAAATTATGAAATTATCTCATTATATCTAATAATGTTTATTACATTTTGAAATAACATTTAGGATACATTTATTTAAATAAAATATACTATAGTATTAATATGTATAGCATCTGTTTCTTTGTACCTTTCAAATATGACTAATTGAAAATTTAAAATTACATATGTAGCCAACAATATATTTCTATTAAAAAGCCTTGCCCTACATCATGGTTCATAAATCTGACCCTAACCCCTGTAACACCTGTGGTATAACCACCTTTCTCCAATCCCATACTGATGACAGAGTTATTCCTTAGTAACTTGAAGGTATAAAGAGATAAATAAAATTGTATGTCCCTAAATGCTGGTTCTATTTATCTTTATATGAAGTTTTGGAATTGAGACTGTTCCAGAGTTAGTGAATAAGTACAAGATACATTATCAAGTTACGTTTCAACATCAGATATACATTTATATTCTATATAACAAAAATTAAAAATAGTAATATTTTATTACAAATGTGTATCTTGCAATATAATATGTCTCATGCAATATTTCAATTCAAGTGTTTGAAACATACCTGTACTAAAAAAATTGTTACCTGAAATTTGAATGTTACTGGGAGCCTTGTATTTTATGTGACATCTCTAGAAACTGGGTATGTTTCAGAGAAGGAAAAAATTATCATTTTCAATAAGTGATAGAAAATTAAATATCAGTATGGGGAAAAAAAGAACCTTGATAAATATTGCAAACTACACTATAAAAAATGTTTCTAAAATGTGCAGATCCCAATGTGGAAAGTAAAATATGGAAATATTTAGTTGATAAAATAATATATTATCTTCATGACTTTATGGAAAGGAAAGTCTTTTTAACTTTGCAAATAAAGCATTAACCCAAAAGGAAAAGATTAATCAGCTAGATTTCAATAACAGAACTTGTATTTCTTTTTTAAAAGGGATTTTAACTTTTTGTTTTTATTTTTTATCTTTTCTAACTTCTTAAAGTTCAGGGGTACATGTGCAATCTGTTACATAGGTAAATTTGTGTCATGGTTGTTTGTTGTACAGATTATTTCATCACTTAGATATTTAAACAGTACCCATTAGCTATTTTTCCTGATCCTCTCCCTCCTACTACCATCCATCCTCTGATAGTCCCCATTGTGTGTTGTTCCCTTCTATGTATCCATGTGTTTTAATCATTTAGGGTCCACTGATAAGTGAGAACATGCAGTATTTGGTTTTCTGTTCCTGTGTTAGTTTTCTAAGGATAATGGTCTCCAGCTCCATGCACGTCCCTGGAAAGCACATGATCTCCTTCTTTCTTATGGCTGTGTAGTATTCCGTAGTGTATATGTACCACATTTTTGTTATGAAGTCTCTCATGGATAGGCATTTAGGTTGATTCCATGTCTTTGCTATTGTGAATAGTGCTATAATGAACATATGCATGCATGTCTTTTTGTAATAGAATGATTTACATTCTTTGGGTGTTTACCAATAATCAAATTGCTGAGTTGAATGGTATTTCTGTCTTTAGGTCTTTGAGGAATTGCCACACTGTCTTTCACAATAGTTGAACTAATTTACACACCCATCAACAATGTGTAAGTGTCCCATTTTCTTCACAACCTCACCAACATCTGCTATTTTTTGACTTTTTAAAGATAACTATTCTGAGTGGTGTGAGGTGGTATCTCATTGTGATTTTTATTTGCATTTCTCTAATGATCAGTGATGTTGAAATTTCAACTTTTTCATATGATTTTTGGCCACAAGTATGTCTTTTGAGAAGTGTCTGTTCAACCACGTGTGGTGGCTCATGCCTGTAATCACAGCACTTTGGGAGGTTGAGGCAGGCGGATCATGAGGTCAAGAGATCGAGACCATCCTTGTCAACATGGCGAAACCCTTCTCTATTAAAACTACAAAAATTAGCTGGATGTGGTTGTGCGCGTCTGTAGTCCCAGCCACTCTGCAGGCTGAGGCAGGAGAATCGCTTGAACCAGGGAGGCGGAGGTTGCAGTGAGTCAAGATTGCGCCACGGAACTCCAGTCTGGGTGACAAAGCAAGACTCCATCTAAAAAAAAAAAAAAAAAAAAAAAAAGAAAAAAAAGAACACTTTCTAGCTGTCAGAAGGTAGCAACTTAATATAGTTACACCATTTTAGTCTGAGACACAGTGGAGAATATTGAGGTCCCTCGGATGTTTGAGACGGGGGGAATCCAACTCTAAGTCCTTTTAGATTCACAATAAAAATTGAATAGTTTAGTTCCTATACTCAGCTGTATAGTTCCTATACTCAGCTCCTTCAAGGTGTTTAATAATACATGATAAATTTTTGATGACATAATCAAACTGTATATATATACAGAGAGTAATAAGTAATTATTTACGTGGATATACAGATGACATCCATTTTTATATGTCTATTTTCAAATAACTGAAAGTTATTTGAAACTCAGTTAGCATTAAGCAAGCAGCTGTCCATTATTTTAATGTAGTCCCAGTTCTATATAAAGTTCATTTTTACCTTTACAATTTCAGTTCAGGGATTTTTTCTTTTAAGAAAATACACATTGTTTTTCAAAATCTGGCAATGAAAAATAATATTGTAAGACTCTGGCATTAATTTTGTTAGGTTTTATTTTTTAATTGGCAAATAATAATTACGTGAATTTATGGGATACAAAATGATGTTTCAATATATGTGTATATTGTGAAGTAATCAAATTCATGTGGAGAAAAGTAACAATGCAACTTTCAGCTTCTATTCAGAGACATAGGTACAGGCCTGTTTGAAGAAGTCCGTTTTACTAATATATTCAAACTCTTATCACTTTGCTCTTTCAACTTACGTAAATAGAGAAAGCATGTTTGTGGGGAATGCTGTAGTCAAAATATCACAAACTTGAAGTGCTCAGACGTGACATTTAATAGAAGAGAGAAAATGACTTGGAAACAATGTAATTGAAAATTATATTGATAGTTAAAGCTGATGAAAAACTAGAAATAAAATTCAATTAGCACTATGGGTAAAGGAGAAATTCCTCACCTTGATAAAGAATGTCTAAAAATAAAGACCTATAACTCACATCATACTTAATGTTGAGAAACTGAAAGCTTTTCCATTAAGAATAGGAACAAGACAAAGACGTCAACCACTTGTCTTAAAAGCATACCCAAAGTCTTATCTCAGTGAAATAAGACAATAAAATAAAATAACATGGTAGAAAGGAAGAAATAAAAATCTTTGTTCCTAGAAGACTTGTTCATCTAATCAGCAGCAACAACAAAAAATCCCACCTGGAACAAGTATTTATAGTAGGGTTGAATGATACAACAGTATTACACAGAAGTCAGTTGCTTTTGTATATACAAGTAATGAACAAGTAGAATCTGAAAATAAAAACTTAATATCATTTACATAGCTTCCCCAAAAATAAAATGTTTAGGTAAAGATTTAACAAAATATGTGTATATAATATATGAGAAAAACTACAAAATTCAAATTAAAAAATCAAAGAATAACTAAATAAGAGATATTCCATGTAAATGGATAGAAAAATTAATATTGTGAAGTTTTCCATTCTTACCAACCGGATCTATAAATTCAGCATAATCCCAATCAAAATCCCAGGAAGTATTTTGTACTTATCAACAACCTGACTGCAGAGTTTATATAGAGAGGTAAAAGACGCAGTGTATCCAACACAACATTGGAAGAGAAGAAAAAAGCTGAACAACTACTTGACTTCAAGACGTACTATAAAGCTACAGTAATTGAGACAGTGTGACACTAGTTACAAAACAAGACAAATAGATTAATGTAACTGGATAAAGAGCTGATAAATAAATTAACAAAAATACAGTAAACCAGTATTTGAAAGGGGAGCAAGTGCGATACAACAGATCAGAGTTGCTGTTGTTGTTGTTTTCAACAAATGGTGCTGGAACAACTGGGTATCTTCAGGCAAACATATGAAAATAGATGCAGACCATACAACTTCAAGGAAATGAATTCAAAGTTGATCATAGACCTGAAGATAAAACAAAAACAAAAAAAACTATACAACTCCCAGAAGATAATACAGGAGAAAAGCTAGATAGCTTTGGGTTTGACAATGACATTTAAATTATAACACCAAAGACGTGATCTATGAAAAACAGAACCAATAAGCTCTACTTCATTAAAATAAAAAAATTCTGCTCTAAGAAAGAATAAAAAGTCCACACAGACCTAAAGAAAATATTTTCAAAAGGCATATCAGATAAAGGACTCTTACCCCCAATAAACAAAAGAGTCTTAAATTTCAGTAATAAGAAAAAAAAATAAAAATTTGCTAAAGACATTGACAGACACCTCATCAAAGAAAATACACAGAATAAGGATATGAAAAGATGCTCCTCATCCTAGTTCATCAGGGAAATGCAAATTAAAAAGGGATATCATTGCACACCTATTAGAATGACCAATATTCAGAACACTGACAGTGTAAAATGCTGATGAGCATGTACAGCACAGAAACTCTCACCTATTGTTAGTGGGAATACAAAATGGTGCAGCCACTTTGGAAGATAGTTTGGTGGCTTCTTGCAAAACCAAACATACTCTTAGTTTGACATATAGACAACACATTTCTTGACATTTACCCAAGAGAATTGAAAAATTGAAAATGTACATCCACATAAAAATCTTCAGCTTTATTAATAGTTGCCCCAAATTGGAAGCAACTAAGATGTCCATCAGGAGGAGAATAGAGTAATAAACTGTGGTGCATCCAGACAATGGAATACATACAGTTATGTGTTTAAATTGTATCTGTAAAAATAATACAATTTTGTGATTTTATATTTATCTAATTTCTAACTACATTACTTGAAAATAAAGTGCAAAGTATCTTTTGTGAATAGTTTGAATAAAGGTTTTTTTTTTTTCTAAGAGAGAACACACTATCAACAAGTTCAATTTATAAACTATTTAGAAAGATAAAATATATAGATATGCAGGGAAAAATGTATTGCAGCTGTGTAAAGTAGACTTTAGATATAGACCAACATGAACATGGGAAAAGGGTTATCCAAGATGCAGTAACTAGGGGGAAAAAATAAAAAAAAAAAAAAAAAACTGGGCTAAGAAGAATAACAGAATTTGAGGGTAACAAAGCAGAGTAACAAAATACCCCATCAAAACTAGAGAATTCAGAGCAGCTGAGACTGGGCCTGGAGAGAATCTTTGAGCTGCACATACAAATGCACATATATACTGTCTTAGGAGTAGGTGAATTGGAGCTCCTAATGGTGTCAAGGTTGTTCACACACACACACAAAATAGCATAGAAGAATTTGGAGGGATTTCAGAGAAGAGAAGACAAATTGTGACTAGTTCAAGGAATGGTTTCATTTTATTTTTCTATTCATTATACAATCATCCAACAGCTATTTTTAAGTAAACAAATTCAAACACCTTTCAATAAGCCAAAAATACAAGATGAAGAATATATGCCACCATTTATGACCTACTTATTAGGTGGTAATTGATAAAGTAATTGTATATATTTATGGTGAACAATACGATTTTTTAAAATTATACTTTAAGTTCTGGGATACATGTGCAGAATGTGCAAGTTTGTTACATAGGCACACATGTGCCATGGTGGTTTGCTGCACCCATCAACCCATCACCTACCTTAGTTATTTCTGCTAATGTTATCCCTACCCTAGTCCCCTACCCCCCAGTAGGCCCAGGTGTGTGATGTTTCCCTCTATGTGTCCATGTGTTCTCATTGTTCAGCTACCACTTATGAGTGAGAACATGTGGTGTTTGGTTTTCTGTCCTTGTGTTAGTTTGCTGAAGATGATGGTTTCCAGCATCATCCATGTCCTTGCAAAGGACATGAACTCATTCTTTTTTATGGCTGCATAGTATCTCATGGTATATATGTGCCACATTTTCTTTATCCAGTCTATCATTGATGGGTATTTGGGTTGGTTCCACACCTTTGCTATTGTGAACAGTGCCTCAATAAATATACGTGTGCATGTGTCTTTATAGCAGAATGATTTATAATCCTTTGGGAATATACCCAGTAATGGGATTGCTGGGTCAAATGGCATTTCTAGTTGCAGATCCTTGAGGAATTGCCACACTGTCTTCCACAATGGTTGCACTAATTTACACTCCCACTATGATCTTTTGAAATAAGTATACATTGTAAAATGACTAAATCAAGCTAATAAACATATTCATTTTCTCACATACTTATTTGTCTGCAGTGAGAACACTTAAAATTTACTCTGTTAACTATTTTCAAGTATACAATAAATTGTTATTAATTACAGTCACCATTTTGTGCAATAGAACTATGGGAGAGTGTACAATATTCAAAAATCATGCAGTGATGTAAGTGTTAAGAATGGAGGGACACAGAGTAAGGATATTTTATAAAGATATTTTAAATAACCAAAGATAAAAAACAGAACAGGCAGGATTATAAATATTTTCAAATGCTCAGATTCAGTTTTCTGAACAATTTGGTCAAGTATGGATCAATCGAATATCACTACTTCCAGAAATTTTGAAATAGAATATCTAACCTTTAGTTGTTCAATTATTTGCAACTAGGTCTGAAAGACTTAGTCAAAATGTTTTTTTCTAATTATACAAAATCTTTAACTACAAAAAAAGCAGGGGCATAGCAAATTAATCTATTTCATCACAACTATCAGTTGGGAAGAATGAAACCTAGTTGTCTCTTTTCTTGCACCCAGAATGATTAAACTGTAGTCCAATCTTCATAGGATGGCTTTGGAATATAGCATTAGAACAAAAGCCTGCTGGAAGGAAAAAGTATGGAAGATTATTTATAAACCATAAATTCAGAGCCATTCTCTGCTCCAAATATGCATTGTTTATGATAATTGCTTTGTCCAATTCAAAATTTCAGATAGATTTGCAAAACGGAAAAAGGAACCTAAATAAATAAATAAATAAGTAATATAAATGGCTACTTACATAATCATTTTTCATGATTATGAAAACCGTATTTAGCATGACTACGAATCATGAAAGTGTTCTTGTAAACATTTCCAAATTAAATTTACTGGGAAAAGCATTATTTTTGGGCCAGGCACGGTGGCTCACGCCTGTAATCCCAGCACTTTGGGAGGCCGAGGCGGGCAGATTACGAGGTCAGGAGATCAAGACCACGGTGAAACACCGTCTCTACTAAAAATGCAAAAAATTAGCCGGGCGCGGTGGTGGATGCCTATAGTCCCAGCTACTCAGGAGGCTGAGGCAGAAGAATGGCGTGAACCCGGGAGGCGGAGCTTGCAGTGAGCGGAGATCGCGCCCCTGCACTCCAGCCTGGGCAACAGAGCGAGACTCTGTCTCAAAAAAAAAAAAAAAAAGAATTATTTTTAAAGATAATAAAGTTCACAAATGTAGTTTGGGACTGCTAAAAATATTATAACTCATTATATATTTAAAATGCAATTAAGACACTATAATGTATATTAAAATATTATTTTTATTAAACTGTACTCAAGATAAAGTTATTGCATGTATAAATACAAAATTTCAGAGTGATTTTACAATTAAATTGTTACCTAATATATTTCCAAATCTTTAATTGTTGTTTTTATTTTATTTTTTATAGCCCAACTATATGCTTAATTAAATTCTTGTCAAGTAAAACAGTATTTACATGAGTATAATGGAGACTTATAATACCTGCTGACAAACCAGATATGTACTTGCATATTTCTGAAGTGGAAATCGGGCTAAGTAACAATTATTTTAAATTGCTTTGGCCTCATAAAACAAGTTAGGGAGGAGTCCCTGTTTTTCAATTGTTTGGAATAGTTTTAGTAGAAATGGTACCATCTCTTCTTTGTACCTCTGGTAAAATTCAGCTGGAAATCCATCTGGTACTCGGCTTTTTTTGCTTGGTAGGTGATATTGTTAGGCTTTGTGTCCCCATGCAAATCTCATCTTGAATTGTAATCCCCATAATCCACATATGCCAAGGGAGAGACCAGGTGTAGTTAATTGAATCATGGGGCTTGTTTGCCCCATGCTATTCTCATAATAGTGAGTTCTCACAAGATCTGACAGATTCATAAGGGGCTCTTCTCCTTTACTGAGCATTTCTTCTTCCTGCTGCCCTACAAAGAAGGTGCCTTGCTTTCCTTTTATCTTCTTTCATGATTGTAAGTTTTCTGAGGTCTCCCAAGCCATGCTGAACTGTGAGTCAATTAAACCACTTTTTCTTTCTAAATTACCCAGTAATTAATTATTAGAAGTAGAAAACAAACATCATCCTGATACCAAAACCTTGCAGAGATACAACAACAACAAAAAAATCTTGAGGTCAGTATCTCTGATAAATATCAATCCAAAAATCCTCAATAAAATACTGGCAAACTGAATCCAGCAGTACATCAAAAAGCTTATCTACCACGACGAAGTTAGCTTCATCCCTGGGATGCAAGGTTGGTTCAACATGCACAAATCAATAAATGTAATTCATCATATAAACAGAACTAAAGACAAAAACTACACGACTATCTCAAAGGATGCAGAAAAGGCCTTCAATAAAATTCAATATACCTTCATGTTTAAAAATCTCAATAAACTAGGTGTTGAAGAAAAACACCTCAAAATAATAAGAGCCAACTATGAGAAGAACCAATAAATATCACACTGAATAGGCAAAAGCTGGAATTTCAAGCATTCCCCTTGAAAACTGGCAAAAGACAAGGATGCCCTCTCTCACCACTCCTGTTCAACATAGTGTTGCAAGTTCTGACTAGGGTGATGAAGCAAGAGAAATAAAGCCTTTTCAAATAGAAAGCCTTTTCAAATAGAAAGAGAGAAAGTCAAGTCATCTTTGTTTGCAAATGACATGATCCTATATCTAGAAATGCTTGTCATATCGGCCCAAAAGTTTCTTAAACTGATAAGCAACTTTAACAAAGTCTCTAGATATAAAACCAGCATGCAAAAGTCACTAGCATTCCTATACACTGACAACAGACAAACAGATAACAAAATAATGAACTGCAATTTACATTGTTTACAAAGAAAATAAAATACTTAGGAATACAGCTAACAAAAAAGTGAAGGACCTCTACTGGGAGAATTATAAACCACTGGTAAAGGAAATCAGAGAGGACACAAGCAAATGGAAAAACATTCCATGCTCATGAGTAGGAAGAATCAATACTGTTAAAATGGCCATAGTGCCTAGAGTAATTTATAGATTCAGTGCTATTCCCATTAAACTACAATTGACATTCTTCACAAAATCAGAAAAAAATATTTTAAAATTCATATGGAACCAAATAAGAGCCTGGATAGCTAAAACAATCCTAAGCAAAAAGAGCAAAGCTGGAGGCATCACGCTACCCAACTTCAAACTATGCTACAAGGCTATAGTAATCAAAACAGCATGGTACTGGTACAAAAACAGACACATAGACCAATGGAAGAGAACAGAGAACTCAGAAATAAGACCGCATATCTACAATCATCTGATCTTCAACAAATCTGACAAAAACAAGCAACGGAGAAAGAATTCACTGTTTACTAAATGGTGCTTGGATAACTGACTAGCCATATGCAGAAAACTGAAACTGGACCTTTTCCTTATACCTTATACAAAAATTAACTCAAGATGAATTAAAGACTTAGCTGTAAAATGCAAAACTATAAAAACTCTAGAAGAATATCTAGGCAATACAACTTAGGACATAGGTAGGGGCAAAGATTTCATGATGAAAACAGCAAAAGTAATTGCAACAAAAGCAAAACTTGACAAGTGAGATCTAATTAAACTAAAGAGCTTCTGCACAGCAAAAGAAACTATCATCAGAGTGAACAGACAATCAACAGAATGAAAGACAATTTTTGCAATCTGTCCATCTGACAAAGATCTAAAATCCAGACTATACAAGGAACTTAAAACAATTTTCAGGAAAAACACCAAACAACTCCATTAAAAAGTTGGCAAAGAACATGAACAGGCACTTCTCAAAAGAAGATATTCATGTGGCCCACAAACATGACAAAGAAACTAAACATCACTGATCTTTAGAGAAATGCAAATCGAAACCAAAGTGAGATATCATCTCCCACAAGTCAGAATGGCAATTACTAAAAAGTCAAGAAACAACTGATCCTGGTGAGGTTACAGAGGAAAAGAAATTCTTTTACACTCTTGTTGGTAGTGTAAATTTGTTCAACCATTGTGGAAGACTGTGGCAATTCCTCAAAGATCTAGAAGCAGAAATATCATTTGTCCCAGCAATCCCATTACTCAATATATACTCAAAGGAATATAAAACATTGTATTATAAAGATACGTGAATGCATATGATCATTACAGCACTATTCACAATAACAAAGACATGGAATAAACACAAATGCCTGATAATGATAGACTGCATACAGAAAATGTGGTACATATACCCCATGGAATACTATGCAACCATGAAAAGGAATGAGATTGTGTCCTTCGCAGGGGCATAAATGGAGCTGAAAGCCATTATACTTAGCAAACCAACACAGGAACAGAAAACCAAACACCACAGGTTCTCACTTGTAAGTGGGAGTTGAATGATGAGAACACATGGACACATAAAGGGGAACAAAACACACTGGGGCTTGTTGGGGGAGTGCAGCAGGAGGGAGAGCATCAGGAAAAACGGTTAATGCATGCTGGGCTTAATACCTAGGTGATGGGTAGACCTGTGCAGCAAACCAACATGGCACACATTTACTTGTGTAACAAACCTGCACATCTGGCATGTGTAACCCAGAACTTAAAAGTTGAAGAAAATAAATTGGTATATGTGCTGTGGTTTGAATGTCCCTGCCAAAAATCATGTTGAAATTTAATTGCCACTGTAGCAATATTAACAGGTGAGGCCTTTAAGAGGTGCTTAGGTAATAAAGTTTCACCATTGTGAATGGATTAATGCCATTACTGTATAAGCGGATTAGTTGTTCTGGGAGATTGGCCCCTTCTTTTCTCTGTCGTATGTGTGCACTTCTACCTTCTTCTCTTTCACCACGGGATTACCCTTGCCCGCTGCTGGCTCCTAGCCTTCATAACTGTGATAAATATTTTTAAATAAATTATGCAGCCTTTGTGTTATTCTGTTATAGCAGCAAAAGACAGACTAAAACAGTACATTAGTACCAAGGAGTGGGGCTGTTGCTATAACAAATAACTAAAATATGAAAGTGGTTTTGAAATTGAATAATGGGTCGAGGCTGGAAGAATTTGGAGAAGCAGCTTGGAAAATGCTTTGTTGTCATCAATAGACATTTAACATGATTCTTTTGAGGGCGCAGATGACCAGAACTGTAGGGAAAGTCTGAATCTTCTTAGAGGTCACCTAAGTGGCCATGACCAGTATGTTAGTAAAAATGTGGATGGTGGAAGGCCATTTTGATAAGGTCTAAAATGGAAATGAGAAACAAGGTATAAAAACCTGGAGTTACGGTCAATATTATTATAAAGTAGCAAGGAGCCTGGCACAATTATGGTGTCTCCTAGGGCTTTTTGGAATGCAGAACTTAAGAGTGATGAACAAATAACTAGCTAAGAAATATTTAAGCAGCAAAGCACTCAATCTGCTTTCTAGCTAGTTTTAAGTGCTTACAGTGAGACAGGAGGGCAGAAAAAATGACTTAAAGATGGAATTTATAATTGAAAGGAAAGCAGATAGAAAGGCTTGGAAAATTTGTAGCCTGGCCATGCAAAGAGTGAAAAAAATATGTTCAGCAGACAATACTAAGAGTGTTTGTAAGGGACCACTGGCTAATGAGATTACTGCAGATAAAAGAATTCAGGTGCTATTTGTCAAGATAATGAGAGAAAGAAAGACCCCCAAAGGTATTTCAGAGATCTTCCAGGCTTCCCCTTTCATCACAGGCCCAGTGCTCTAGAAGAATGAGTGATTCGACAACTGCTCAGTGAAATCAAAGAGGACACAAACAAATGGAAGAACATACCATGCTCATGGTTAGGAAGAATCAATATCGTGAAAATGGCCATACTGCCCAAGGTAATTTATAGATTCAATGCCATCCCCATCAAGCTACCAATGAGTTTCTTCACAGAATTGGAAAAAACTGCTTCAAAGTTCATATGGAACCAAAGAAGAGCCCGCACTTGCCAAGACAATACTAAGTCAAAAGAACAAAGCTGGAGGCATCATGCTACCTGACTTCAAACTATACTACAAGGCTACTGTAACCAAAACAGCATGGTACTGGTACTAAAACAGAGATATAGACCAATAGAATAGAACAGAGTCCTCAGAAATAATACCACACATCTACAGCCATCTGATCTTTGACAAACCTGAGAAAAACAAGAAATGGGGAAATGATTCCCTATTTAATAAATGGTGCTGGGAAAATTGGCTAGCCATAAGTAGAAAGCTGAAACTGGATCCTTTCCTTACTCCTTATATGAAAATTAATTCAAGATGGATTAGAGACTTAAATGTTAGACCTAATACCATAAAAACCCTAGAAGAAAACCTAGGTAATACCATTCAGGACACAGGCATGGGCAAGGACTTCATGTCTAAAACACCAAAAGCAACAGCAACAAAAGCCAAAATTGACAAATGGGATCTAATTAAACTCAAGAACTTCTGCACAGCAAAAGAAACTACCATCAGAGTGAACAGGCAACCTACAGAATGGGAGAAAATTTTTGCAACCTACTCATCTGACAAAGGGCTAATATCTAGAACCTACAAAGAACTCAAACAAATTTACAAGAAAAAAACAACCCCATCAAAAAGTGGGCAAAGGATATGAACAGACACTTCTCAAAAGAAGACATTCATACAGCCAACAGACACATGAAAAAATGCTCATCATCACTGGCCATCAGAGAAATGCAAATCAAAACCACAATGAGATACCATCTCACACCAGTTAGAATGGCAATCATTCAAAAGTCAGGAAACAACAGGTGCTGGAGAGGATGTGGAGAAATAGGAACACTTTTACTCTGTTGGTGGGATTGTAAACTAGTTCAATCATTATGGAAAACAGTATGGCGATTTCTCAAGGATCTAGAACTAGAAGTACCATATGACCCAGCCATCCCATTACTGGATATATACCCAAAGGATTATAAATGATGCTGCTATAAAGACACATGCACACATATGTTTATTGCGGCACTATTCACAATAGCAAAGACTTGGAATCAACCCAAATGTCCATCAGTGACAGACTGGATTAAAAAATGTGGCACATATACACCATGGAATACTATGCAGCCATAAAAAAGGATGAGTTTGCGTCCTTTGTAGGGACATGGATGCAGCTAGAAACCATCATTCTCAGCAAATTATCACAAGAACAGAAAACCAAACACCACATGTTCTCACTCATAGGTGGGAACTGAACAATGAGATCACCTGGACTCGGGAAGCGGAACATCACACACCGGGCCTATCATCGGGAAAGGGGAGGTGGGAGGGATTGCATTGGGAGTTATACCTGATGTAAATGATGACTTGATGGGTGCTGACGAGTTGATGGGTGCAGCACACCACCATGGCACAAGTATACATATGTAACAAACCTGCACGTTATGCACATGTACCCTAGAATTTAAAGTATAATAATAATTAAAAAAAAAAAAAAAAAGAATGAGTGGTTTGAAAGGATGGGCCTGGGGCACCCTCCATGCCCTTGCTAGTCAAAATCATCTTGGGTCTCTGCTCCTGGCATTCCCACACAGTGATCCCTGGATGCCTCAGCTGTGGGTCAAGAGGCCCAGGTGTGGCTAGATCCACTGTCCTGCAAAGTACAGACCATATATACCTTGACACATCAATCTGATATTCAGTCACAGGTATGCGTTATGCAAGAGCTGTGGAGGCTGCGGCTTCCTTCACTTATATTTCAAAAGATGCCACAGACCACCTGGAAGCCCAGGCAGAAACCTGCTGCAATGAAACTGGGACAATGTCTACTGGAGCTGTGGGAGTGGGGAAGCACTGACATCCCAAAAGTGTAGGGTGGCACCAGCATGCAACTCCAACCTGAGAGAGCTGAAGCATAGACTGAGCCCAGTAAAGCCAAGGGGAGTGGGACTACCTGAGGCCTAGGGACTCAAATCCAGTGTATGCAGAAAGTGGGAGAAGGAGTCAAGAGATTATTCTTCAGCTTTGATATTTAATGTTGTTTCCCCTGCTTGGTTTTGGACTTACTTGGTACCAGTTTTATGTCTTTTCTTGCTTATGTCTTCCTTTTGGAATGGGTTTATCTATTCTACCCACGTCCCATCATTGCATTTTGGAAGTAGATACCTATTTTGATTTTACAGCTGGAGGGAATTTGTCTCAAAAGGAATTGTGCCTTTAGTCTCACCATATCTTATTTAGATGAGACTCTGAACTTTGGACTTTTGAGTTGATGCTGGAACAAGTTAGGACTTTTGGAGCTAGTGGGAATGAATGAATATATTTTGTATATGAGGATGACATGTTTTGGGGACCAGGGGTAGAATCCTGTGCTTTGAATATCTTCATTCAAAATTCATGTTGAAATTTAATTGTCATTGTAACTGTATTAAAAGGTGAGGCCCTAGCTGGGCATGGTGACTCATGCCTGTAATCTCAGCATTTGGGGAGGCCAAGGCAGGAGGATCACTTGAGCTCAAGAGTTCAAGACTAGCCTGGGAACAGAGTGAGACCCCATCTCTACAAAAATAAAAGAAATTAGCTGGGCATGGTGGTGCACACCTGTGGTCCCAGATAGTTGGGAGGCTGAGGTGAGAGGATCACTTGAACCCAGGAGTTTGAGGCTGCAGTGAGCCATGATCATTCCACTGCACTCCAGCCTAGGTTTCGGACAGGGCGGGAGGGGAGGGGAGATATGAGTCCTTTAAGAAATGATTAGGTCATGAGGGCTCTGCCCTCATAAATACATTAATGCTGTAATCATGCGACTGACTTAGTTATCATGAGTTTCCTCCTTTTTCCTCTTTCTCTCATGCGCTCACTTCTACCTTTCATCATTCCACCATGGAATGACCCTCACCATATGCTGGTATCTGTGCTTTTGGGCTTCCCAGCCTCCAGAATAATGAAAAATACATTTCTTTTTTTTATAAGTTACCCAGTCTGTGGTGCTCTATTATGACAGGAAAGAAAGGACTAGGACAAAATGCCATAAGACTCTTTTAAAATTATTATTGGGCACATTTTATTATCACTATTTTCTCCATAAATTCTGTTACAAATTTTCTGAACTGAATGAAACCAAACCAAAACGAAAAACTATTTTGACCATCAGAAGGTTCTCCTAATATATATTGAACTTAGAAATAAATTGTCCCATTCTACTAGGCAGACTTATCTCGAGAGTGTTTTTAAGTAATTATGACACTGCTTTACATTTTGTAGACTTCTGAAGTATTTTCTAGTTTATATGGCAGCAATACTTTATTTCATTTGAGGAACCCAGTTGACATCCTTCTTCCTCCTCCTTAAAACTGACTACATGAGTTGTAACTTAAAATTATCACTTTTCTTCCTCAAATTATGCTTTTTTCCTCCTTTAAATTCTGGACAAGACTTCTTTCTCCCCCTTCTGGCTCTAGTTTGTGCTGATTTAGTTACTCTAGTAACCTTCCTGTTTTTCATTCATTCTACCTGTCTCCAATGCTCAGAGTTCATATAGGAGTATGTGTAAAAAATATGCATGTTGTGTGAGTCATCAGGCTGTTAGGAAAATTAATAAATATTTGTAGAACAAAAATTCATACATGTTTAAATATTCAGGAAAGATATTCCTGATAGTATTTCTGAAGCACATCAAATGCACAGAGCTAAGTATTTCCTGAGCTCTGTGATGTCACATATGAATGTCTTTGGTTATTAGAAGAAATAAAAATATGTGTAGTTGATTTAGATAACACCAGTACTTTGCCTTCTAAAAATAATCTCAAGAGTCTGGAGCAGAAGTTTTTTGGTGCATAATGCAGTCTATTCTTACTAATGTTTGTTACCTGTCTTGGCCCCTGCAGAGAACATTTCTTATGAAGAAGACACAACAAAAGAGTGAACCTCGAGTCAGTAGGTCTTGTTCTATTTATGTCTTTGCCTGTATGGGCATATGATCTTAGGGAAAGCTATAACCAATCTGAGTCAAAGATTCCTAATCTACAAAATTGGGAGTATGTTGCTACCTACCTCATAAGATGATTATGTGGATTACATTTTTTTAAAAAATGTAACTCACCATCTTTAAGTAGGCTGCTTTCCTGGAAAACAAGTCAATAAATGTGATTCATCACATAAACATAACAAAGACAAAAACCACATGATTATCTTAATAGATGCAGAAAAGGCTTACAATAAAATTTAACCCCCCCCATGTTAAAAACCTTCAACAAACTAGGCATTGAAGAAACACACTTCAAAATAATAAACAACATCTATGTGAAAACCACAGTTAACATCATACTGAATAAGTAAAAGCTGGAAGAATTTCCCTTGAAAGCCAAAACAAGACAAAGATGTCTTCTCTCACCACTCCTGTTCAACATAGTATTGGAAGTCCTGAACAATAAGGAAAGAGTAAGAAATAAAGGGCCTCCAAATATGAAGAGAAGTCAAATTATCCCTGTTTGCAGGCAACAAAATTCCACATCTAGAAAACCCCATTATCTCTGCCCAGAAGCTCCTTGAGATGATAAACAACTACAGCAAAATTTCAGAATACAAAATCAATGTAAAATATCAGTAGCATTTTTACACACCACCAACATGCAAGCCAAGAGCCAAATCAGGAATGCAATCCCAGGCAAAATTGCCACAAAAATATTAAAATACCTGGGAATACAGTTAATCCGGGAGTTGAAAGATCTCTGCAACAATAATTAAAAACAAAACAAAACAAAACAAAACACTGCTCAAGAAATCTGGAATGACTCAAACAAATGGAAAAATGTTAAATGCTCATGAATAGAAAGAAGCAATATTGTTAAAGTGGCCACATTACCCAAAGCAATTTACAGATTTAATGCTATCCCTATCAAACTACCAATGACATTCTTCACAGAACTAGAAAAAACTATTTTAAAATTTATATGGATCAAAAAAAAAAAAAAAAAAAAAAAAAAAAGAGCCTGAATAGCCAAGGCAGTCCTAAGCGAAAAGAACAAAGCTGGAAGTATCATATTACCTGACTTCAAACTATACAACAGGGCTACAGTAACCAAAACAACATGGTACTGGCCCCCAAACAAACATATAGACCCACAGAACAGAACAGAAAGCCCAGAAATAATGCCACACATCTACAACCATCTTAATCTTTGACAAAGCTGACAAAAACAAGCAATAGGGAAAGGACTCCCTATTTAATGAATGTTGGTATGATAACTGGCTAGCCATATGTAGAAGACTGGAACGAGCCCCCTTCCTTACTCTATGTACAAAAATAAAGTCAAGATGAATTAAAAACTTAAATGTAAAACTTAAAACTATAAATACCCTCAAAAAAAAAAAACAAACCTAGAACATACTATTCTGGACTTAGGAACTAGCAAAGATTTCATGACACAAATGCTAAAAGCAATTTTAACAAAAGTAAATGTTAACAAATGAGACCTAATTAAACTAAAGGGCTTCTATACAACAAGAGAAGCCAGTAAACACACCACTTACAGAATGGAAGAAAATATTTGCAAACTACATATATGACAAAGGTCTAATATCTAGAATCTATGGGGAACTTGAACAATTAAACAAGAAAAACACGCTCCATTAAAAAGGTAGCAACGAACATGAACAAACACTTTTCAGAAGAAGATATACATGTGGCCAAGAAGCATATAAAAATTTCTTAAAATTGCTAATCATTAGAGAATGCAAATCAAAATCACAATGAGATATCATCTCAAAGCACTCAGAATGGCTATTATTAAAAATCAAAAAATAACAGATGCTGGCAAAATTGTGGAGAAAATGAATTGCTTATACATTGTTGGTGGGAGTGTAAATTAGTTCAGCCATTGTGGGAAGCAGTGTGATGATTCCTCAAGGAACTAAAAGCAGAATTACCATTTAACTCAGCAACCCCATTATTTGGTATATGTCCAAAAGAACATAAATCGTTCTCCTATAAAGACATTTATGTGTATGTTCATTGCAGCACTATTCGCAATAGTAAAGATGTGGAATCAACCTAAATGTCCATCAATGGTAGCCTGGATAAAGCAAATGTAGTACATATACATCATGGAATAGTATTCATCCATAAAAGAGAATGAGATTATGTCCTTTACAACAACATGGATGGAGCTGGAGACCATTATCTTAAGCAAACTAATGCAGGAACAGGAACTCAAATATAACACTTTCTCACTTATAACTATGAGCTATACAATGAGAGCACATGGACACAAAGAGGGGAAGAAGAGACTCTTGGGCCTACTTGAGGGTGGAGGGTGGGAGGAGGGAGAGGATCCAAAATAAATAATTATTGGGTGTTATGCTTAGTACATGGGCAATAAAATAATCTGTACACTAAACCCCCATGATATAAGTTTACCTACACATTACAAACTTGCACATGGATCCCTGAACATTAAATAAAACTTAAAAAAAAAATACTATAGATAAAATCAATGTTATAAGATATCCTATCTTAGCAAACAACTACATTTATTTAGGATAAATTAATCACTGCATTACTTTACCTACATCTGTTTTCTATAGTACAAACAGAAAAAAATATTTTGACATATGTTCTTTCATTATATTCATTATCTCTTTGGCTGGAATAGACATTTCTCAGCACTTACTATTTTAACCTTGGTAGACATACGTGTCCCAAGTGAGTTTGGGTTGAATTCAAAAAGAAATGCTGCTTGGTATTATCACAAGTGTTTAGGGTAAATTTTCAGTGCATGTTGTGTTTGACTGTTTATATTGTCTGAGATTTTTCCATTTTTTATTTTCCCTGAAGACCATTAAATATTCTTTTATCCTTGAGACAACAGGACACAGAGAGAAGCCATGTGCCTGGTGCTGTTCCCCCATGTAGCAGGGCTTGGCCAGTTGATGAGCTTCAGCCAGTGAAATATGAGTGAATATAACATGAAAGACTTTATCAGTTTCAGCCAAATATCTTCTCTATAGCCCAACAATGCCTCCTCTTTCATTCTGGAACATGGAATGAAGAGATAATGTGGAACACAGCTACAGCTGTTGACCTGCAATTATTGACAAGTAACACAAGAAAGAAAGAAGTGCATGTTTTGAGCTACTGAGATTTTGAGTTTGTTACTAATAAACTTAGGTAATGAAGTTAATATATGCATTTAAGAAATATTGATTCAAAAGAAATATTTTGGCATTTAAATTCTAATGGTAAAGCTAAATCCATCTAAATTGATGTATCAAATAAGAGTGGGGAAATGCTCAAAATATTTAAAAAGTGATTGAATTTATCTAAAAATTTATATTCATAAAAACAAGAAGATATTTCTAGTCAATCTATAATTGAAAAAAATATGATTTATTTGCCTTTTGGTTATGACAACCTAGGAAAAATTACTAATCTTCTGATTATTTAAGGATTAATCCTGCATATTTGAGAAAATATCTGATATGGTTTCGTTCTGTGTCCCCACGTGAATCTCGACTTGAATTATAATCTCCATAATCAAGGGAGGGAAAGGGTAACTGGATCATGAGGGTGGTTTTCCCCATGATGTTCTCATGATAGTGAGTGAGTTCTCACCAGATCTGATGGTTTTATAAGTGGTGTTTTTCCCCTGTTCTATTCTCTTTCCGGCTGCCTTGCAAAGAAGATGCTTCCCCTTTTCCTTTTGCCATGATTGTAAGTTTTCTGAGGCCTCCCCAGGGACGTGGAACTGTGAGTCAATTAAACTTCTTCCCTTTGTAAATTTCTCAATCTTGGGTATTTCTTTATAGCAGTTTGGGGGGGAAAAAAAAAGACTAATTCAGTATCTCTCCTTTGATGGCAATCCTCTAGAGCCAAGGCTGTATTTTCTCTTACAAGTCATGTAGACTTGGCCAGAAGATTGAGGAGATAAGCTTCCCTTGTTTCCCATTGCAAACTTCAAAACATCCCTGCCTTCTTTCAAAAGGACTCCAGCTTCTCTGGAGTCAGTGTCACCAATAGTGTCTCCTGTGCTTCTCCTTCTGCTTTTAGCTACCAGTCATCTATGGACTTCTAGTCATTGAAGCGCTGGTCATCTCAGTTTCTCTCTCCAAACTTGCTCTACAATTATTTCTCTCATAGTTCTCAGTGACTTCAAATACAAGGAGTATTCATTGAAAAACATTGGCCCCTCTCTGCTTCTCAACTTCCTCAGCTCTAGCAAACACTTCCTCTACATTCTTTCAGTTTCTTACTCCCATGGACACATCCTGAATCCTGCATTATTGCATTACCTACTGCACTACCTCTGAAATCTCAGTTTAAAATATCCCATTTTCTGAACATCATCTCATATTTTAAGATCACTTTTTAAGTTAGTGTGAAGGAAAAAATGTTTTCTAACTGTGTTTTCCTCTAATCTCATACCATCATCAACACGGAAGACTTACATGGCCAAATGTGTGGGTTTTCTTCCCCACACACAGAGGAGCGGACACCAGCCTGTGTCCTCCCATTCAATTCCAACACTATCTACCTGGAGATAGTGTCATATCCCAGAGGTTGGGGACTCAGTCCCTGAGCCTGCCTCCCATACCCACAGACACCAGTCACAAGTCCAGGACTTCTGACCAACCAGCTTCAAGTTGGGGTTCCCATGAACCCCTCTTTGGGTTTGATTAATTTGCTGGAACATCTCACATAAATCAGGGAAACACAACCTTTACTGGTTTATTATAAAGGATATTATAAATGATGCAGATGAAGAGATGTGTTGGGTGAGGTCTAAGGGAAGAAACACAGAGCTTCCATGCCCTCCTTGGACATGCCACCCTCCTAGAACCTCCACATAGTCAGCTATCTGAACGCTCCCCAAGCCCAGTTCTCTTGGGTTTTTAAGGGAAGCTTTATGATTTCAGTGTTCCTTTCCCCAGCACACAGGGTGTGACCCTCTCTGGGGAAGGTCTTAAGACCCATAATCAGAAAGATGGGGGAAGATTAGAGCCCTGCCCTGGGGTAGGTGAAAGGAGGGCAGGAGAGATATTCTGTTTTCCGAAGCCTGCCTGTGAAGCTTAACACAACCAACATTATAACAAAAGAACGTAACAAGGGCTATGGGAGTTATGAATCAGGAACTGTAGACAGAAAAAAACAATATATGTCATATCACCACCGTTTTCATTTAACTGAGTTTTTGACTCTTCTATGTCTAAAATCACTCTTCTCTTTTTGCTCTGCAGCTTTTATTTATTCATTATTAGAAGTACAATGTGTAAACCACCTTTCTTTCACTCCTCTCCCTTCATGTTGCCTAAAAATTCCAAATTTTGTGGATTTTAATCAAATACATATATATTCTCTGTGCTTAGATCTGAATAGGTAAAATATATGATATGAAAGGCATTTCTTTAAATACATCTCCTCAAACTGAATAGACAGTTTCTTTGGTAATCTCATATGTAGTTTAGATTCTGGTATATCGTATTATATGTTTATGTTTAATATATTTCCAAATCCTTCCCTCACTGCTATCCAATGTACTTCACTGGTCATAATGGCCTCTTTTACTTTTATTTTCAGCCATTTTAGCCTAGCTATTTTATGGCTTCTAGCCTTAAATTTACTGTTCTCACTATTCCTTTGTAAAGCCAGCTCCTTCTTATTTTTAGACATTAAACTAATATCATCATCTCAAAAAGGCCTTCTCTGACCACCCTATTTTACCCTCTCCTTTCTGTGCATATTAAAATAATTATCTCAAGTAATTTTATTTGTACGTTTGTCTTCATTTTTGAAAGTAAGAAGAGGATCAAATCTATTTTGCTCTCTGCTTTATCCCCAGAGCCTGAGACAAGGCCTGACATAGAAGAGGTATGCAATAAATACAACCTGAATGAACACAGGAATGAGTGAGTAAATGAATTGTACATTGTGAAACTTAAAATTACTTTACTTTAGGCTTCACAACTATAAAATGAGATGGTTGAACTATGTAAGAGACAAAGTTTCTTCAGTGATTCTAGTTACATCTACAACTTTTTGACAACTGTCTAAATAATTCTACCCATGGTATTAGGAAATTAAACTTGCAGGTGCTCTGATGTGCCGATATGAGCTTGTTTTGCTATTATTTTCTTAGATAATAGATGCTGCAAAGGATCTTGAGGTGCTGCATCTCTTTACTGGTTAGTTACTTTGAGGCAACTGTCCGTTAAGAAGCAGGAGACAATTAGCAGTCCAAGCACCCTCTTTGTAGAAAGTCACTCCAGCAGAAATGTGATGAGTGTCGATAGTTTGCTAAATGAGCAACCAAGCCTCTCCTGGATTCTATGTCTCTCTTTACAGGAATTTTACCAATCCTAAATGTTTCACTGACATATTGACTCCTGAAAACTTTTCTCTCTGTCTGTCTGTGCATTTATTCCCTTATCCATGTACGTGTGTGAATATATATGCACGTGTGTCTGTTTGTGTCAATGCCAGGAAAATGCATTTCAAAATTCTCTCAGGAAAATTCAAAATGTATCTGTTTATTACATTCACGGAAACCGAAAGTATAAACTAGTCAACATTTAGCTATGTCCCTGGATAGATGCAAAAGACATTTATATTAGTTTATTCTCACATTGCTATGAACAACTACTTGACACTGGATTATTAATGAAGAATCGAGGTTTAATTGACTCACAGTTCCACAGGCTTTACTGGAAGCATGGCTTGGAGGCCTTAGGAAGCTTACAACCATATCAGAGGGCAAAGGGGAAGCAAGTGTGTTTTACCATGGTGGAACAAAAGAGTGAGAGCATAGGGGGCAGTGCTACACACTTTTAAAGAACCAGATTTTGTGAGAACTCACTCACTATCATAAGAAGAGCAAGGGGAAAATCCTCCCCAGTGAGCCAGTCACCTCCCACCAGGTCCTCCCCTAACACTGGGAATTACAATTTGACATGAGATTTGGATGAGGGCACAGAGCCAAACCATATGATTCCACCCCTGACCCCTCCAAAATATCATGTCTTTCTCACATTTCAAAATACAGTCATGCTTTCCCAACAGTCCTCCAAAGTTTTAACTCACTCCAGCATTAACTCAAAGTCCAAGTCTAAAGTTTCATCTGAGTCAAGACAAGTCCCTTCCTGCTAACAAATCTGTAAAATCAAAAACAGGTCAGTTACTGTCAAGATAAAATGGAGATACAGGCATTTGATAAATGCTTCCATTCCGAGGGGAGAAATTGGCCAAAACCAAAGTGCTACAGGCCCCATACAAGTCCAAAACCCAGCAAGGCAGTCATGAAATCTTAAACCTCTGAAATAATATCCTTTGACACCCTGTCTTAAATCCAGAACACACTGATCCAATGAATGATCTCCCAAGCCCATGGGCAACTCTGACCCTCTGACTTTGTGGGGTACACCTGCCATGACTACTTTCATGGGTTGATATAGAATTCTTGAGACTTTTCCAGGCTCACGGTGCAAATTGTCAATGGATCTACCATTCTGGGGTCTAGAGGATGATGGCCCTCTTCTTGCAGCTCAACTAGGCAGTGTTCTGGTGGGGACTCATATAGGGGACCCAATCCTACATTTCCCCTCTGCACGGCTCTAGTAGAGATTCTCCATGAAGGTTCCACCCTACAGCAGACTTCTGCCTGGAGGCATTTCCATACACCCACTGAAATCTAAGCGAAGGCTCCCAAGCCTCAACTTTTGTTTCTTCACATCTGCAAACCCAATACCATGTGGAAGCCACTAAAGCTTTTTTTTTTTTTTTTTTTTTTTTGAGAAGGAGTTTCGCTCTGTCACCCAGGCTGGAGTGCAGTGGCCAGATCTCAGCTCACTGCAAACTCCACCTCCCGGGTTTACGCCATTCTCCTGCCTCAGCCTCCCGAGTAGCTGGGACTACAGGCGCCCGCCACCTCGCCCGGCTAGTTTTTTGTATTTTTTTAGTAGAGACGGGGTTTCACCGTGTTAGCCAGGATGGTCTCCATCTCCTGACCTCGTGATCCGCCCGTCTCGGCCTCCCAAAGTGCTGGGATTACAGGCTTTTGCATTCTCTGAAGCCACAGCCTGAACTACACCTCGGCTCCTTTAGTCATGGCTGGAGCTGGAGCTGCTAGGATGCAGGGTACCAGGTCCTGAGGCTGTACAGAGCAGCAGGGTCCTGGACCTGGCCCGGGAAACCACTTTTACCTGCTAGGTCTCTGGGCCTGTGATTAAAGTGGCTGCCATGAAGGTCTCTGAAATGTCTTTGAAACATTTTCCCCATTGTCTTGGCTATTAACATTTGACTTCCCTTTACTTATGCAAATTTAGGCAGCCTTAAATTCCTCCCCAGAAAATGGGTTTTTCTTTGCTACCAAATGGTCAAGCTGCAAATTTTTCAAACTTTTAGGATCTGCTTTCCTTTTAAATATAAGTTCCAATTTCAGACCATCTCTTTGTGAATACCATATGAGCCGTTAAAAACAGCCAGGCCACATCTTGAACACTTTGCTGCGTGGACATTTGTTCCACCAGCTCCTCTAAATTATTAAGTGTCCAATTCAAAGTTCCACAGATATCTAGGGCAGGGGCACAATGCTGACAGTCTCTCTGCTAAAGCAAGCAAAAGTGGCATTTACTTTAGTTTCCAATAAGTTCCTCATCTCCATCTGAGACTACCTCAGCATAGACTTCACTGTGTGAGAAAACATTTTAAATTGTCCATTTTCAAGGCATGATAAATCTAAATACTGGCAGCCAGCCTGCGGACATGACAAACCGCACAGCTCATGCACCTAAGCAACCAGAATGTTGAGGAGGGTCAGCCCATAAAAGGGAAGACAGTTTCATTATTGGGAAATCGAAACCTAAGCAGGGAAGGGGACTGGGATATAACCTTATAAGGGGTATAATGAAACTTAGGCGATGTCCTAGAAGATTGTAACCCTATACTACTCGACTAATGAGGAACTGGGGGAGGGACTTGAATGCTAGGATATAAATTACCTGCTGTAACTGCCCAGGGTGTGCCTGCCTACCAGACACACAATCTTGCGAGACCATAATTACAAGTCTCACTTCTACTGTTCTTTGTGTCTCTGAGTCCATTCTTTGGGTTTGGATGGGTGAATGTGTTTCTCACAACTGTCCATATCACTATCAGTATTTTGGTCACAATCATTTGACAAGTCTCTAGGAAGTTCAGAACTTGCTCTCTTCATATCTTCTTCTGAGTCCTCCAAACAGTTCCAACCTCTGCCCATTACCCAGTTCCAAAGCTGCTTCCACATTTTCAGGTGTCTTTATAGCAATGACCCTCTTCCTTTGTACCAATTTTCTGTATTTGTCCATTCTCACAATGTTATAAAGAACTACCTGAGACTGGGTAATTTACAAAGAAAAGAAGTTTAATTGACTCATAGATCCATAGGCATGCAGGAAACATGGCCTGCAGGCCTCAGAAAATGTACAATCATGGCGGAAGGTGAAGGGAAAACAAGCATGTCTTACCATGGCAAAGTAGGAGAAGGAGAGCAAAGGGGGAAGTGTTAAAACACTTTTAAACAACCAGATCTTGTGAGAACTCACTATCATGAGAACAGGAATCACCTCCCACTTGATCCCTCCCCCAATAATAGGGATTACAATTTGATACAAGGTTTTGGTGGGGAAACAGAGCTAAGTCCTATCAATATTACAGTGGAGGCCTAGGGCTGTAAGTATGGTGCATCTGTTTACTTATATTATATACTTATATGATATATATGTTACATACTTATGTTATATACATATATTATATGTTACATACTTATGTTATATACATATATGCGATATACTTATATACATATATTATAGTATATAACATACATATAGTTATATATGCATAGTATATATAAAGTTATGTATTATAATATATATCATATAAATCTCATAAGTATACATATATATCTCATGAATAAATGATGCATATGTATCAAATATATGATATATAAAACATTATGTATCTTATAAGCAAATGGATACATATGAGATACATACTTTCATATACATCATGTGTATGTGTATATGTGTGTGTGTGTGTGTGTGTGTATATCTCCTCAGTAAGTGAAGTCACCCTATTTCCAACACTATACCTTTACTGCAATGTCTTTTTTATCTACCCAGGCATGTATACAAAATGCGATTAGTTATACTTTAAGTTTCACTGAAGGTAATGACCAGATACATTTTAAGTTTTTCTGAGAGAATTTTAAAATGCATTTTCTTGACTCTTGTAATTATAGTTCACAATTGGAACTAACATGCAATTTGAGTAAGCTGTATTATTATAAAAGCACAATTGGCTCTAAGTTATCCATATGTATTGATGAAAAGCTTTGAAAGGAATATGAAAAAAGATTATGACAATGCCAATTACGGAACAATTATTTCTACTACTTTGGGCAGATGCAGGTCAGATGTGAGTTATACTCATTATTTTTCCAGATTGCCATAGGTCCCCATCAGTAAGTATTCATTAGATCATTCTCAACATGTGAATTCCCCTAGACCCTGCATTCACATTTTCAAGTCAAAAATGCTTCATTTAGTTATTTCTCTCAACTATTTATTGTAAGTAAATGTAGTTTATGAGAATTTCTACCTAGAAAACTGGAAAATGGAAGCAGGCTTATCCAAGGCTTTCTGAGATGATGTCCATGAGAGAATTAAACCCTAAAGCTCTAAGACATCTACTGTATGTGGTGAATTAACTTCTGTCCCATTATACAGAATGGTACTAGTTATAAAACATATTTAAAATAATCGAGACTATCATCACATACATTATTTTCTTATATTATGAATCAGATGAGATTCCTGCTTGAGAAAGTTTTATATTCAAACGCAGAGAGAAACCTGGTAGCTAAATTATGTGAATAAAGGAAAACATGTATAAGAAAAATAACTCTAAAAGTAAGATGTTAAATAGAAAATTTTCTAGATTTAGTAGTAAGAATGGAATGGGGCAAAATGTAGGAAGATCCTTGTTTAAAAGAGACAGTTTCTACTCAACTACCGTTGTTATTATGTAGGAAAGTTAGTCCAATGTTAGTAGGTTTGCTTTTCTTTTTGAAGAGAACCTTGAAATCTTAATTGTTTTATAAAAAATTTCATGGTTTTGAAATCTCGGCAAATCATTTCAAAATTTTAAAGTATTATCCTGGGAAACACACTTCTGTAAGTTATAACCATCCCCAGCCTGCCCATTAGTGAAGAACTCTGTATTACAAAAGCTACCTGAATAGGAAGCTCTCAAGAAACATTTAATAGTGTCTACTTCACAAAGTTCCATCTGCGTAGCTCTAGCTAAAAAAAAGATTTTAAAATTGATTTTATAGAGAGTACTTAATCTATGTAGTCTTGAATCTAGTAGCATGTTAAGTGGTGCCAAATTGTCTTCAACTTGGCCTATTTGGTAGACATTACTTTTTTTTTTTAATTGGCAAACTGATAGGGTGTGTATTTAATCTACTTATTCTATTAATCACATAGGAAACACTTTTCTAGTCACTAAATTATCCTAATATGGGATGCAGAATTCCTGCATTTTCAATTCAACACACAATATTCTATAAAATCTTCAGAAGGAACAGCATTAAAATTGCAGTTTGATTTTTTCTCTTCATGGTTTTCAATTTTTATATGACTTTCACGTAAGCTGTTGTTTGGATTTTTTTTTTTCTTAGTGAGGAGTTCGTATTTTGTTTTTGTTATGATTTCTATCTAAAGTTCATTATTTAACCAACATTTCCATTGAGAATTCCTGCTACAGTTCCATCTACGAACATTTCTACAATAAAGCATTTTCATTTGAATGTTTAATCTTATCTTTTGAGAGTCTCCCTGCTACTTAGTCCTGTAACTTTACCCAACAGCCTGATATTCCCTGAAGCACCATTCTTTTTATCCCTCTGACTGTACATACTCTGCTCTGTTTAGGATGGTCTGTCTTGTCTGCTTGTCTAACTCCCTAGTCATCCTTGAAAACAACCTTGAAGTTTCCTCCTCCAAGAAGCTGTCCTCCTTTCTTCTAAACCGCTTGCATTCTAGTAGCTTACTCAGATACATACTTCCAAGCTGCTGTTAGTGAGCTGCACAATGTTGCAATATATTTCTTTTAATGTGTGATCTCCCTTTGAGACAATGACCTCCTTGTCCGATCAGGGGCTACAATATATTCATGTCTGTGTTCTCACACTCTCACACACAGCCTGCTCCATGGAAGTTGATCAAATAAATCTGGATGAATTTAATGAAATATTGAATATTTCTCCATAGGCACCCACTATTGGTGTTTTATTTTTAATCTTAATTATACTTATTTACCAGTTTAAATTTTACCCAGGTGTGGTTTTTAGTTTAATAAACATCACCTTAGTGATTTTGACGTTTACCAGCAAGTGGCTATAATTTTGTTGTGTGGACATAGCTTGGAACTATTTCTAAGGATATGAACCTGATTATAAACTCATTTAACAGTCCATTTCTAGATATTCTAACTCTTTTTACATGAGAAAGTTGACATTCCAAAAAGTAAAGGTGTAGATGTTTGTCCTCATGTAAATTCCCCTTATCCTTCATACTTTCTTTGTTTTTTTTAATCGCTATCCTTAAAAATATGTACAATAAATAGCAATTATAATTTATTTTAGCTATTAATTAAAGTAAATGATGTATGATGCTGCTTAAAATTAGTTTTATTTTCATGGAGATGGCAGTTTTTGTGTGTTCCATTTCACAGATGAACTCTGTTTGAATTGATCTTTCGTTAATACTTCAATCTTTTTACACTCTGGAAAGTTACATAATGAACTTTGTGTCATGTTATGGAATGCCTTTGCTTGAGCAACATATTGAACACTGATTTGTACTTTAAATATGAATATTTTAATAACAGAGCACAAGCTCAATTTAACAATGGCCAGTGAATGATGTGAATTCATAAACATGATTGGCATGTTAAGGGATCAGCTTGTGAGTTTCAAATGCATTGTCTTCATACAGATATATTAATATGCTTAATAAAGTAATTATATTTAGCATCTTATTATTTCTGTACTTAATGGTCTTCTAGGGAGGATCTAAATGGGAAATGTTCTTATAATAAGCTAGATAAAACATTGAATTAAAATTGAAATAAAACAATCAAGAGATACTTTAAATATTTATTTGTTTATCTTTAAAGATTAAATGCTGCTTATGTTTATGTCCTTCTTCTACATTGATGAAATATTTATTGATGACTATTGGCTGTATATGGGTCCCTTTGGACAAAATCCCTACTGAAGGGAGTAATTGGAAAACAAAACAGTGCATTATATTAGGTACTAGAAGAAACAAAAATGCAATGGGGTTAAAAGGAGGGACAGTTTACTATTTCATTATGCCAGAAGAATTTACCTCATCTAATAGAGAAAATAAAACGTAAATTACTCTCTATGACTAAATAGAATTTTGACACATAAAAATTGGAAAAAAAGAGAAAAGGCATGGAGGACATGCTAAGACATTGTTCAGAAACTATTTTGAATAGAACTTTATGTGTCAGAAAATAGAAGAAAAAATGTCAAAAAGTGTTGAAAGTAAGTAGAAGAAATAAGTTGTGCAAACCCGGCTTTCACTCTCATGACTTCAGCCTAATACTTCACAAGAAGCACTTCCCTGTGTGCTCTAATAAGAGAGCAGAAAGCACTATCAAAAGAATTAATAGCATATGACCCTAATAAACAAATAGTCTTATGGAGAGCCATTTGGCAGTCAGCTGTCCCTACCCTAAGGAAAGAGGAAAGTGGCTTGAAGCCATTTGTCAGTTCATGGGAGACAGGGTAGTTAGTGTTGGTCACTAAAAAATATGGAGACAAGGGAAAAGGAGAAAATGCCTATTCCTGGCCTTAATATCATTTCCTTAATGCTAATTGATGTTGAAAAACAGGTAAAAGTCTGTAGTTTTCTTTTAAGTATCAAGAAGTAAAATTTAAACTCTTGCATTTCTCAGTCTCTAACCTTATGAGCAAAAATGTTTAATTTTGACTTCCTTGCTTTGGATATCAAAATGCCTATAGCATGGACAGTTTAATCAAAATGGTCTATATATGGGAAATTGTATGTAAAAAGAAGAAAAGACAAAAGACCTTGAGACATACCTCTTTAGAGACTGGGTGAAAGAAGAGGTTGTGAAGATACGAGATTTCTAGTAGAGGTATATAACGCCATTTAAATGCAGGTAGGTAAACAAAGTTTTTGCAGTCAAAACTAACAGAAGCCTTAATAATAAGTTCAAGTTTATGCCCTGTTTATTCAAGGTACTCTGAAACATTGAGATTAATCCTTTTTTAACATATCATATTAGGAAACATATATTAATATCTGTATTCATTCAGATTTTATTCTGTTCTTGCTATAGGCATGACACTCTTTTGAATTAAGGGTCATTTTCTAAGTAGAGTTTTAGAAACTCCTTAATTACTAATTATTTTGAGGATTTATTTTTGTAGTTAGAAGTTATAAAGGTGATTTTTTTTTCTTCATAGTTAGACCCTCCCAGTAATTGTAAAATGTCATAACTTGACATAATATTATTTTGGCCCCAGCATACATATAGCTAAAGTTTTATTGTCACATCTATTAAAATACTGCAAGAGTTTAGGAAAATCTTTCATTAAAATTTAAGCATAATTATGGAATAATAGTTCAGAAATGATTAATGTTTTGTTTTTACTATTAGCGGCACTTTTAAATTCAATCACTAAGATGTGTATGTATATATATTATTTTTCTAACAATATAGCTTCCCCATGAATTAATGAAATAAATCTTTGTAAAAAATGCAAGCTAAATTGACAATCCTTTGAAAATAAAAAATATGTACTCAATATCTTTATTTGTCAACACATAATATACTATCTTACAGTTAGTATACACTGATAATTACTAATCAATAAAGTAACTACACATGGAAATATTTTAATTTAAAAATTACTAGAGAATATTGATTTATCTGCACAGGTATATTTATTTGTCTATCTCTGAATATAAATTATTTGCAAACAGAGATTGTTATTGTTAAACCAGCCATTTAGTTTATACAATCAGAATGGAAGTTGGAAGATTCATTGTCCTCCAGTAATTAGAAAAATTTCCTTTCATCTAAAACAAACATACATAGTCATTCCTTGATCCCACTCATCTCATCTTATTAAAGTTCTAGTGTGCATGCAGTGTCATTTCTTTTGACCTCACTTTCATTCTTAAATTAACTGGCCCTGTTCCCAGCATTTGGCTGACAATGCTATGTTGTCAGTTATCTTTTTTTAGTTCTTTTATACAGTTTATAATTTCAACTTTTAGTATAGATTTGGGGGTACTGTGCAGGTTTGTTACATGGGTATATTGTGTGATGCTGAGGTTTGGGGTATGACTATACTCAGTACTGATCCCAGGTGCTGAGTTAGTTTTTCAGTCCTTACCTTCTCCCTCCCTCCCCTCTCCAGTAGTCCTCAGTATCTGTTGTTCCCATCTTAATGCCCATGTGTACTCAATGTATAGTTTTCACTTATAAGTGAGAATATGCTGTATTTGATTATCTGGCCCTGTGTTAATTCACTTAGTGTGATGGCCTCCAGCTGCATCAATGTTACTGTGAAGAACATGATTTTGTTCTTTTTTATGACTGTGGAGTATTCCATAGAGTATATGTACCACATTTTCTTTAGCCAATCCATCATTTGTGGGCACCTAGGATGATTCTATGTCTTTGCTATTGTGAATAGTGAACATATGAGCCTATGTGTCTTTTTGGTAGAGTGATTTAATTTATATATATATACCCAGTGATGTGATTGCTGGGTAGAATGGTAGTTTTGTTTTAAGTTCTTTGTGAAATTTCCAAACTGCTTTCCACACTGATTGAACTAATTTACATTTCCAACAATGGTATATAAATGTTCCCCTTTCTCTGCAGTCTTGCCCACATCTGTTGTTTTTTGACTTTTTAATAGTAGCCATTCTACCTGATATGAGATGACATCTCTTTGTAATTTTGATTTGTACTTATCCAATGATTAGTGATATGGAGGTTTTTTTAAATATGTTTCTGGGCCACTTGTATGTTTTCTTTTGAAAAGTGTCTGTTCAGGCCTTTTGCTCACTTTATTTTTTGAGATGGAGTCTTGCTTTGTCACCCAGGCCGGAGTGCAGTAGCACTGTCTTGGCTCTCTGCAACCTCGGCCTCCTGGGTTCAAGCAATTCCCTGACTTCTGAGTAGCTAGGATTACAGGTGTGCACCACCATGCCCACCTAATTTTTGTGTTTTTAGTAGAGACGGGGTATCGCCATGTTTGCCAGGCTGGTCTCGAACTCCTGACGTCATGATCTGCCTGCCTTGGCCTCCCAAAGTGCTGGTATTACAGGCTGAGCCACAACACCAGACCTATTTGCCTACTTTTTAACTAGGATTATTTGTTTTTTTGTTGTTGTTGCTAAATTGTTTACATGTCTTATAGACTCTGGTTATTTTACTTTTGCTGGATGCATAGTTTTTGGATGTTTTCTCTCATTTTGCAGATTGTCTGTTTATTCTGTTAATACTTTCTTTTGTTTTGCTCTCTAATTTAATTAGATCCCACTTCTCAATTTTTGTTTTTGTTGCAATTGCTTTTGAGACTTTAATTATAAATTACTTCCCAAGGCTGATGTATAGAACGGTGTTTCCTAAGTTTTCTTCTAGAATTCTTATTGTTCTTACATTTAAATCTTTAATACATCTTGAGCTAATTTTTGTATATGGTGAAAGGTAGGGGTTTGGTTTCATTATTCTGCAGATGAATAGCCAGCTATCCCAGCACCACTTATTGAATACAGAGTTCTTTCCCAGTTGTTTATTTTTGTTGATTTCATCAAAGTTCAGATGGCTATAGATGTGGTGTTTTGTTTCTGGGTTCTCTATCCTGTTCTATTGGTCTATGTGTCTGTTTTGTACCAGTACCAGGCTGTTTTGGTTATGGTGGCTTTATAGTATAAAGTCAGGTAGTGTGATGCCTCTGGCTTTGTTCCCTTTGCTTAAGATTGCTTTGCCTATTCAGGCTCTTTTTCTGGTTCCATATGAATTTCAGAATAGCTTTTCTTTTTTCCTAATTCTGTGAAAAATGACCTAGTAATCTGATAAAAATAGTGTTGAATTTGCAGATTGCTTGGGCAGTATGACCATTTTAATGATGTTGATTCTTCCATTATATGAACATAAAATATTTTTTCATTTACTTGGACCATCTATGATTTCTTTCAGCAGTGTTTTGTAGATCTCCTTGTGGAGATCTTTTACATTTTAGGTTAGATGTATTCATAAATATAATTTTTTTGCGGCAATGGTAAATGGAATTGTGTTCTTGATTTGACTCTCAGTTTGAATTTTATATTTGTATAGAAATGCTTCTGGTTTTTGTACATTGATTTTACATGCTGAAACTTTACTGAAGTTGTTCATCTGTTCAGGAGCCTTTTGGAGGTGTCTTTAGGGTTGTCTAGATATGCATATTGCCTACAGAGAGATAGTTTGACTTCGTCTTTTCCCATTTGGATGCTTATTATTTCTTTTTCTTGCATGATTGCTCTGGCTAGGACTTCCAGTACTATATAGAATAGGGGTGGTGTGAGTGGACACCCTTGTGTTGTTCTAGTTCTCAAAGGGAATGCTTCCATTTTTGCCCATTTAGTATGATATTTGCTGTGTGTTTGTAATAGATGACTCTTATTATTTTGAGGTATGTTCCTTCAATGCCAAGTTTCTTGATTTTTTAAAAAATTATAATAGGGTGTTGTATTTCATCAAAAGTTTTTTCCATGTCTATTAAGATGATCATGTGGTTTTTGTCCTTCATTATGTTGATATGATGTATCACATTTATTGATTTGCACACACTGAACCAACGTTGCATCCCAGAAATAAAACCTACTTGATTATGGTGAATTACATTTTTGATATGCTGCTGGTTTGGGTTTGCTAGTATTTTGCTGAGGATTTTTTCATCTATGTTCATCAGTGATATTGGGCTGTTTTTTTTTTTTTTTTTTTTTTTTTTGTATGTGTGTGTGTGTGTGTGTGTGTGTGTGGGTGTGTTTGTGTCTTTGGCGGTTTTAGTGTCAGGGTGGTGCTGGCTTCCTAGAATGAATTTGAGAGGACTCTTTCCTCCTCAATTTTTTGGAATAATTTCAGTATAATTGGTACTAGTTCTTCTTTGTACATCTGGTAGAATTTGGCTGTGAATCTATCTAGTTGGAGGCTTTTCTTTCACCGTAAGTTTTTTATTACCAATTCAATTTTAGAACTCAATATTGGTCTGTTCGGGGTTTCAAATTCTTTCTGATTCAGTCTTAGGTGTGTTTCCCAGAATTTATATATTTCCTGTAGATTTTCTAGTTTGAGTAGATAAGGGTGTTCGTAATAATTTCTGAGGATCTTTTGTATTTCTGGTGGGATAGGTTGTAACGTTACCTTTGTTATTTCTGATTGTGCTTATTTTCTCAGTCATATCTTATTGAAACTTTTGGTTGCAATTTGTTCTTCTGCTAACCTGCTCCTTCAAACTTGCCTTTTATTCAGTTTCTATGACTGTTCCTTCCCTCCAGGGCTTTTTCTTGAGCTCTTTTTCCTCTACCTACCCCCAAAATATTATATCCAACATATCACTTATTATCTTCCAACTTCTATAGTGTTCAACTGTTTTTAAAATACATTTTAAAATACATTTTCACTCATTGAATATATATATTATATATGTATAAATATATGTATGTACTATATCTGTATTTTGCTCATTAAATATATGTGTATTTACTCATTAAATGTATATATATTTTAATGAGTAAAATTATATATACTTGGGAAAAATTATATATATTTAATGAGTAAAATTTTAAAATTTATTTAAAATTAAAAAATTAAAATTAAACAATTAAAAATTAAATTCAAAAAATTAAAAAATATTTACATATATAATATATTCCTAGCATTTAGCAGTTTATGTGTGAATACTCCACAGGTTTCTACACTCTCTAGAGAGAGTCTACATCCTATTTGATTGATCTTACCTAACTTCAAGGTTTTGGTACCATTTATATGCTAATAACTATTGAGGTCACCAGATCCAGGCCAGATTTCTCCTGTGAATTTGAGGCTCTTACCTTAATATATTTAAAATGAAACATATCTCTAACCTGGTTTGAATTTTTCATTTCCAAAAACCGAATTTAAACATTTGATAGTTACCCTACTATTCTATCCAGTCCCCATCCTCAGTCATGCAGACACCAAACCCTGATTATATTATATCTAACATATTTCCCAAATCTGTCTACAATCCTATAAAACTCAAACATTTTCTTAAAACAAATATTTTATTCATTTTCAGCTTCACTTCTGAACACTCTTTGCTTCAGATATTGTGCATATTTCTCCACATAAGATGTTACCTCTCCCCTTAATGCTTCATCTGAAGTTACACTTCCTCCCCTCCTCATACTTGAAGTCTTATCTCAGGCACTAGTTTCTCCAGCCAGTCTTTCCTAAAATTTGGCTTGTTTTACACATTTTACACCAGTGCTTCCAAAATGCAATTTGCAAATATTGGTCACTTCCCATTTGTATTCCTACACTTGATTTCCCTGAGAGTATAAAATATTTTGAATTATCTGTATTTCTAGTACCTAAAACAGTGCCTAGCACCTACTCAATATGTATTGGCTAAATTAAATGAGAAAAAGGAGAAGTGTTTTTGCTTAGGATTCATGTGATGGATGGTACTGTACCTTACTAAGAGGCAACATGGAAAAATATTGAATCTCGATATCAGGAGAATTATATTTTTCCATTATTAATAAAAGTAAAAAAAAAAGAAGAAGAAAGAAAGGAAAAGAAAATAAAGAAAGGAAGGAAGGAAAAGAGAAGAAAGAAAGAGGAAAGAAAGAGGGCAAACCGGCACGTTGTGCACACGTACCCTAGAACTTAAAGTATAATAATAGTAATAAAAAAAAAGAAAGGGATTAATGTCGATACATTTTGTTGCTTTTATGTGATTAAAAAGAATTTGAAAATTATAAAAAAAGAAAAAGAGCGAGAGATAAGAGGGAGGGAAGGAAAGAAGGGAGGAAAGGTGTAAGAGAGGAAGAAATGGAGGAACAAATGGAAAGAGGAAGAGAGAGAAAAAGCATCAAACGGAGAAAGAAAAAAAAAAAAACAGAAAAAAAGCCTGTGTGTGAACTTGGATATGTAACCTGAGTCTCTGGATTTTTGCTCATTGACAAAAGTGGCACAATGAATAATCTATAGTTGGTTGTAGACTGGAATTTTCTTTTTATACTGTGTTTTTTTGTTTATAAAAAAATAATTTATACACAGCCCTGGACAGCTGTCAGAATCAAAATATAATACCGTATTTATCAGGAAAGACTTATTTTTCTATATTCTTTTGAAGCTGCCATAGTTTTACAACAGATGGATACTTGCTCAATCTGCCTTTTGCTCTCAGGAGGTCGTGTTAAGGAACGAGGATAGGAAATCCTAGCTAGCAGATGGTGCTTAAACTGCAGATTTGTAAAAGAGTCTACTTTGAGGTTATTTTTCTTGAAGTCTTCTTCTTCTCTGTTATCCATTTCCCCCGATTTTTATTCCACCTTTATCTTTTTGGTTATATTAATTCCAGGAATGTCCTTTTAACACTTGTGTAAGGGAATGTGACATAATGTGATGACACATTTACTCTACATAGTTATGTTGAAGACATAAATCTCTGTAACATTTAAACATGCTAGAAAAGGACTCTGCTGAATATGTCCACATGTACCCACCAGCCAAATTATTAGAAGTTAAATTATTATCTCCTTTGTGCAAATTATACGGTCTAGAGGGAACTTTAAACAAGGGTTTTATTTTCTAAACTTACTGAGAGCTGATACATGTGTTGCTAAGATATCATATACTTAGTGTTCAACCTGTCTACTACATCTGAAGTAGCCTCCCTCCTCTTCATTTCTCTTACTGTACCTTATTTTCTTATCACTGAGAGGTGTTTCATATATATGTATGTGTGTTTTTTATATATGCATGTGTGTGTATATATATATAAATAGCGTGTGTGTGTGTGTGTGTATATATATATATATAGTGTGTGTGTGTGTGTGTGTGTATATATATGTAAGATTTTATACACTTGTCTTTCCCAATGCTTTCCTCCCTCACTAGAAGGTAAATCCAACAATGGAAGACTTCTGTCTTATTTTGTTTATTCCGTCGATGAATCTTGTCTATTCACTCAGTTAATTTGTTTTATTGTTCATTGAGTGAATAAATAATAAAACAGCATTTGAACTGTTCATTAGAAATTTTAAATACAGGTAGTTTTTATTTTATTTGTTACCTTTGAAGGCGAACTGGGAAACTTTGCAATATTTTGTAATGCTAATTGCAACTCTTTCGGTTTATCACTACTCTTCCTTTGGATGAGATAGAATCCAATGTTTATCTATCTGCTTTAAATGTTTCTTAAATTCAGTTCCAAAAGAGAAATGCAAAGGTAGCTTGCTTTTATGATGTTAACTCTGGGGAAGAATAAATTCATGTATTTATGGATGGCTTTCTTGAACCCTCTAGTAGAGTTCTCCACTGCCTATTCTTTCCTCCATGTCCTTTCCCTGCACATAAAGCAGTCTCAGACCACTCCCATTAACATGGACTCGCTTTTCTTAATACTCTAGATGTAATACTGTTAAACAATTTACTTGGCAGTTACTCATGAACTTCTTTGTGATATCACTTATATTATAGTTGGAAAATGTTGTTTAACTTATGTTGTTTTCCTCAAATACATGTTTAACTCTTTGAAGGCCGTGGCCATTTATTCTTACTTTACGTAGTCCATATAATAGACATTTAATAATGTTTGTTTATGTGATACACCATGGCATATAATATTTATTATCCTAATCACTGATTTGATCTTAATTTTGACTCTGATTTTAAATGTAGATTAAGATGCATCCTTTTTATTCAGATGCTATTGCTTCCAATGTAGTTAAGTAGTGAAAGAAAATTTATTATAGTTTCTTTACAATTTTATTACAGTTTCTTAATTTAATGTAATAGTTCTGCAACTAAGGCTCTTCCAATAACCAAACCTCTTGCTAGACAATGTGTCAACATTACCAATAAGAGAATTTTAGGGAAATATATACTACAATATGAGAGAACACAATATATAAAGAATATATCATAAAACAGTATTTCTTTTCCTAATAAAGATAAATGTTTCTATCTCAGTAAATACATATTAAATTAAATCAACTATTCAATCACCTCAGATTTCTTTACCCACCAACATAAATATACAGGTAGATATATAAATTATATGTGTATGTTTATTTTATATATATATACACACAAATGAAATCTATACATGCCAACATGTATATATACACACACAAACACTAATACTTAAAAATTACATATATAATATATACAACATAAATTCCAAAGCCTAGGTTTTGATCTACATATTGGAATAAAACCCAAATTTGAGAAGTATTTCAGTTTTTTCGTAATCCCTAGCCTAAAGAAATTCAGCAATTAGGATGTTTATCTAGAGACAATTAAAACTTTCGTCAGAAAAAAATCATAGCAGTGATAGCTATGAATCATAATAAACCTTATAGATGCATCATTTATATGCAGTTTTGGTCTTGGGAATAATACTAATACGTTCAACACTATAACAAATGAATGAAAGCATAGAAAGAGACATAGGAACATTTTTAATATCTTCAAAACCAAGACTTATAACACAGGATTCTGTGAATGTCTTGGCTTCAAAATGACATTAGGAAATTTAATTTTCCTGTTAGTTAAAGGGAAATAAATCCATAACCTGTCTTGATCCACACCGTAAAATCAGAACCAAATCGCCACATACTGGTTCTGTGATGGCTGGATAAGCAACTAGAGTTGTTTAGTATATGAAATCTTGATTAATATTGTTGATTAATTGTTTGTAAGAGAAGGATGATAAGGACATGAGTCTTTAAGGGGAAGTTTTAATCATATAACCAGAAATAGACAAGCACAGCAAGTTGCAAAACCCTAAACAAAAAGAACTAGCACATAAAATACACTTACATGGCATATATTTATGAGTTCATTACAGTTAATTTAATATTTACAATTGCTACCACATACTATGCTAATTGTATAGGCCTACCTTAAACAAATTGAAAACACAAATACCAAATTCTAACCTGTGCCCTTTCCTATCATTAAATATGCAGATTTCATCTTTTCACGTATTTTCACAAATGAAAAGCTTTCGGTAGAAGGATATAATCATCATTAGATTTATACCTAAAAAGTTTAAAGAACTTTAATTTAAAATATATATTCTTATATGTGTACATTGTCCTAAATATATATATATTTATATATTATATCTATTCCTAAGTATATATACGATGTATATATGGTACTTATAAATACTTATAGAACAGGAAGGTGCCCTTTAAAATTTGCTTCTGAAAAACTAGCTAAAGTCAACTTTCAATTACTTATTTGTTTTGTAAGACTGGTCTACAGATAATAAAAAAAATATATATATATACTTTTTTAAATCATTCATCTGATTTCCTGAGTGCAGACTAAAATTTATTCATTTTTGTCTACCAAACACTTAATAAGGTGATTTGCTCATAGTCATTAATCAAAAAAATCATATTTACATTGAATTGATTCTCAAGAATAAGCTTACATTAACCCAAATACATATTCTAATCAAATGGATAATCTTTGCCTTAAATTTAGAAATAGAATATCAACACTGCAATTATTGAATTAGTTTTAAGTGAAAGGAATCACCTCCTGACCAAGATATTTATGAAATTTTTGTTTCTCAGTGTCCTTTTTTCTCATGATTCTTTTCTTTTTTACTTATTGCTTATATTGGTAAAAGCTAATGACTTATAGTTGTATGGTATTTGTTTTTCTTTATATGTACTGAGACTGAAGTGAGTATAAACTCTTACAAATACTTTGTTTATTTCAGGTCATATTAATAACATTAACAGAGAAGAGCTAAGGTAGTATAAACACAATGGATTTGGTCAAAGGGTGAACGTATCATATGACCATTTCCTTTTGTGTGATTTGTATTTAATATTTCCATGCATATTAATTTCAGACAATGTTCTTTTGCCTTGGCAAAGAAATCTCTTCATCCAAATATGAGTTTTATCAATTTTTAAAAATTCTTTAGGAACTGTTGACTGTCTTTATTAATTAGACTTACTATTTTATTATTTTCTGGTTTGTGCTAATATTGATTTAAGCTTAGAGGAAAGCTTATGATTATTGTAAAAGAAAGTTGCTTTTCAATTTTCAAGATGTAGTTTGATTATATGTCACATAAGAAAATAATAGGCTCTATTTTCACCTAGCTAACGGGTTAAATGTTTTTCTGACTCTCTTGTAAATATATCGTAACAGGTTATTTTTATATAAAATATAATTTTAAATATTATGAATGGATTTATGCTCACAAAGCCCATTAAAGGACTCAAATTATATTTTTTCTGTATTTTAATAAATATATTTTGGATATAAAGAACATTGATTTATCATTAATATTATTTTAGTTTTTATTTATATCAATATTGTATTACCAATGAAAAGTAGTGATTTAAATGTCTTGGTATAAACTAAGAACAGCACAAAGATTGGTGCTGGGTAATTTTGAAGGAAGAGAGAAGTATACAAAAAAAAATAAGATTACGTATGTAAAAAATAACAATAAGCGATGAAACATAATACCATCATAGTGTATTTAAATAGAAACCTAGAATAGGCAATATAATTGATCTACTATAACATCTTCATATTTCAAATAAGCAAATTCAGGTCGTGTGAGGACAAATGATCATTACAAAAATCTTGGTGATTTATCTGTAAGCCTAGTGCTCTTTTCACTACACCATGCTACAGGGAATGAGACAATAAAATTTTTATGTAATTTTTTTTTTTTTTTTTTTTTTTGCCTAAAAACTAGCTCCTCAGTTCATATATTTGATTTGTAAGTACAGTTTACCCTTGAAAAATGCAAAGTGTGAGGTGCAAATCCTCTGCACAGCTGACTATCTGCATGTAACTTTTGACTCCCTAAAGACTTGACTACTAACAGCCTATCATTGACCTGAAGCCTTACCAGTAGCATAAATAGCAAATTAATACATATTTTTTTGTGTTATACCTATGTATACTCCATTCTTGCAAAAAACATACTTAGAAGCTGTAATTATCCTCTTTAAGCACTGAATACATACATCTAGAAATAAATCATTTTATAACAATATATTATATATTTTATATATTACATATAAAATATTACAAATATTTGTCATTAATTGCAATATGTATAAAAAACTCTTTCTGTCTTTCTCTTTCTTTCCTTCTATTTCTTTTTCTATCTTGAAAACATAACACTTCTGGGAATTTATGTATTTAATTTAGCCTTCTTTATCAAAATTATCTTATTTTTGGAAAATTTTTGAAATATAATGCCTCTTTCCTTCTTATCCCAACACCTTAATACTCCTTTTGCATTTTTGTATTGGTATCTAATTTTACTAAAAATAACACAAATATTAAGTTACATTTTAAATATGTTATCAAAAATAAACAATAATGGAAATAATGTCATTACTAATTGTTGAAGGACTCATCTAGAATCAACGCATATTTTACAACTTTAACCAAATATTTGTTAAGAATTGTTACTCAAAAGCATTTACTTCAGATTCAGAATTTAGTTCAGAGTTTCATATTTATTTACCTTAAATAAGTTGACTTGTCAATCTGCTTATTAAAAGATAGAAAAATGTGACTTCTTATAGCATAAAGTAATGAGACAGATTGCAAAAAATATTTCAAAGATGAGTAATATAGATATACATATAACAATATATAATGTATGTTTAGGAGATATTTGTATTATTGAAATGATTGATTTTCATTCATAGAAAATTTATTTTTAATTTATCCTTAGGCAAATATGTAATTATTTACAATGTCTTAAATTGATTAAAGATATCTTTTATTCAGTAAGGTTCCTATATATTTTTCCCATTGTGGAAATTATTTTTCCATTGTTCTTGAGAATTTCATTTCATAGTTAATAAAAATTTTCAATGTGTAAACCAGCAGTTTGATAAATTCATAATAAACCTATTATTCCATGGAAAACACATACCTACTTTTAAGATAATTAAAATAAGTATGTTGAGAGATGTGTTCACTCGCATTGTAAGTAAAATGGTGGTGCTTAGGCTAAGGCAGTGGTATAGCATGACACAGCAGGTTTGGAGCACAACACACAATCCCACACAATATGTAATCACATTTATGTAGTCATTTGATATAACCTGTTTGTGTGAGCTCATACCTGGCTTTGAGCCACTATTGTCTGTGAAAAATATAAGTGCACGACTGACTGTAGGAGGGGAGAGAATAAAGCCATGTCCCAACTGCTTACAGTCTCTTGAGTATTCTTTTTCCTTTTTTCTTTATTATTATTATTATTATTATTATTATTGAGATGGGGTCTCACTCTGTCGCCCAGCCTGGAGTGCAGGGTGTGATCTCCAATCACTGCAAGTTCTGCCTCCTGGGGTCATGTCATTTTCCTGCCTCAGCATCCCGAGTACATGGGACTTACAGGCGCCCACCCCCACGCCTGGCAAATTTTTTGTATTTTTAGTAGAGGTGGAGTTTCACCATGTTAGCCAGGATGGTTTCGATCTGCTGGCCTCGTGATCCGCCCACCTCGGCCTCCCAAAGTGCTGGGATTACAGGCATGAGCCACCGCTCCTGGCCTCTCTTGAGTATTCTTTCAACTACCTGCCACCTGTCCACCAGCTTCACTCGGACACCAGCTTGGGTTGGAACCTGACAATTGGCATAGTCGGCAGGATCCCAAGGTGTGTGAGCCCTTGGCCCCCGATGATCCTGGGTAGGCCATGTGGCCCAGCATGGATTATGGTATCCAGTGGCTGCCGTGTTGCTAGGATGTGTCCTGGTGTAATTATGGGTGGCAGTGGAAGGGTCCCCCATGAACATGGAGAAGGCACTGAAGCACCTGGATGCACACAGAATAAAGAAGGAACACAGTTTTGCCAGCAGAGTTGGATGGACATTTCTGATTGTGCTACAGAAAGTGCAGTGTATGCTCAGTCCCTGTGGGGTGTAGCGCAGGTAAGAGACCTCCAGGTGCAAGGAGAATGCCTGGAGGCCCGGATACATAGCTTGGAATGATAATTAGGGGCTGCAGTTAGGGTGAGTCTGAGCCCACCATCCCGGTCAGAGACCCCTACTTGGTCTGATACCCAGGAGGAAGAACCTCTGTTTCAGGTTTGCCCAGCAGTCCATTCGAAAATAGAGCATGAACATCCATTGGGTCCCCAGGGGTGGGCTCAGGGCCCCCCTTCCATGATAGAACACATGTCATACACTGCCTATATCCCAAATGAGTTGTGGAAATTCGGTAAACAGTGTCGGCTCTGCTTGCGGGAATCCCTATCCACCTGGATGCTTCACCTTTGGGATGGGGGAGCTGACAGTATTGTCTGCTCTGCCTCTGAAATAGAAAAATTGGCCTCCATTATGACCCATTCCTCTCTCTATCAGTGATTGCAGGTGAGCAGGTGGTTAGCACAGGGGCAAGTTGACCACACCCTGATTAAATGGCTGATAGCAGCCATACGAAGGGTATGAAAGGGTCCTGGAGAAATACCAGAAACTAAGTAAACAGCAGTTGTACATAAATTTGGTACAAGTAATTTGGGTGATGGGTATGTGGCAGACTATGTTCAATCTGAGTACCCATGGTCCAGATGATGAATGCTTTACCTCCTACATGAGGATCCTTGTGTTGAGCTCTGTGACCCCGAGTTCCTTCAGCTCCCTGGCTACTGTCCTTATTCTGTATGTGAGGTGTCACATACATGAGGTGACTACTGACGTGGTAGCCCTCATGAAAGCAGAGGGCCATAGGTGGGACTGGAGGGTCTGCATCATAAAAAGGAGGAAGACAAAAGGAACGCTGAGCAGGTGACCCACACAGAGATGTAGATTGATTTGACTTTGTCTGGGATTGACCAAGAAAATTTAATAGGCAACCCAATGAAGTGCTGTTAACTTTATGGAGGCAATTGTCCCCAGAGCAGCAATTCGAGAAAATGTCCCAAAATGGGCAGGACAATGCTGCTCAACCCAGTCCTACCTGGATACTCCAACTCAACCCAGTCCCACCTGGGCACTCCAGCTCAATCCAGTCCCACCTGAACACTCCAGCTCAAGGACTACTTGCAGATGGGTGGAGGTATAGAGTCTCTTGTGATTAATTAGGAAACTGGCCAAGGTGCCCAGCTTGAGGGAGACACCAGACAACCAGAGGCCACATGTGGAATTGACAACCCACTGGTCCCCCACCAATGTACAAAAAGTGCTGATGCTGTTTTATACTGGCACCGATTGTAGCCTTGTCTATGGAAACCTAGATAAGTTTCAGGAAAGACTGCATATATAGACAGCTATAGAGGTCAGTCAGTCAAAGTAAAACCTGTATCTTTGCACCTGGTCATTGGCCGCTTGGCTCCCTGCTTATACACTGTGTATGTCTTGCCTGTACCTGAATACATTGCAGGGGTAGATAATTTACATGGCTTGGCTTTACAAGCCACAACCAGAGAATTCAGACTCCGAGTACATGTGGTTAAGGGGTACTCCATGAACATATGCATCACTGTCCCCATATCTTGCCACAACCCTGATGGCTTACTTCCACTTGCCAATACTGCTTGCCAGGTGGGCATATGGAGATAACTGAGACTATTAAGAAGTTAGAGCAGGTGCAGATAGTGTGTGACACCCACAGCCCCTACAGTTCTCTTGTATGGTCAGTCAGAAAGCCTAACGGAACTTGGCGGATGATGGTGGATTATCGAGAACGAAATAAAGTATCACCCCTTTACATGCAGTCAGTGCCATCTATCAGTGGATTTGCTGGATCGCTTAATGGTGAAATTGGGACAGTACCACTATGTGGTGGCCTTAGCCAATGCATTCTTCTCAACTGACATTGCTCCAGAGAGCCAGGAATAGTTTGCCTTCATATGGGAAGGGCAACAACGGACTTTCACACTGTTGTTGCAGGGCTATGTGCATAGCCTCACCATATGTCATGGTCTTGTTGCCACAGATTTAGCCACCTGGAAATATCCAAAGGGGGTCCACCTATTTCATTATATTGATGAGAATCTCAGATTCTCTTGCAGATTTAGAAGTGGTGGCACCCCTCTTGTGACAGCATTTGGCAGCATGTATTTGGGCTATCAATGAATCCAAGTTCCAAGCGCCTGAGTAGTCTGCCAAGTTCTTGGGAGTTATCTGGTCAAGTAAGACAAAAGCCATACCAGAAGCCATCATGGATAAAATTCAGGCATATCCCCAGCCCACAACGATGAGGCAGCTACAGACTTTTGTGGGCCTCTTAGGATATTGGCAGGCATTTGATTCACATCCCATTTGGCTCAGATGATAAAACCGTTGTATCAGTTGACAACAAAGGGAACTATCTGGGATTAGAACGATGAGGCTGAGATGGCTTTTCTGACAGCCAAGAAAGCCATACAGTAAGCATAATTTACATGGGGTGCTCATTTGAACTTGATGTGCATGTGACCACAGATGGTTTTGGCTGGGGCCTATGGCAGTGCATGAAGCACTTTAGAACACCAGTAGGCTTTTGGTCCCAACTTTGGAAGGGAGCTGTGGTCTGGTATTCACTGATAGAAAAGCAGTTAGCAGCTGCATATGCCACGCTTCAGGCTTGTGAGAGCCTGATAGGATGGCCTATATTTGTCATGTGGACAATTTACCCAATAATGGGGTGGATACGTTCATAGGTAACAACTCCACAGACTGTGATGGCAAAGACATCCACCTTAGCAAAATGGGGCACCTACTTATAAGAGCAGTGTACCCTGAGTACAAGCCCCTTAGCAGCAGTATTACAAGAATTACAAGATCTGTAGTCCTAATGCAAGATAAGGCATGTGTCTGCCTGAGGCACCCTTAAACCCTGAGTCATTACCATTTAAAGAAGGAGAACCCCCAATTCCCGATGGGGCATAATATATACACGAGTCCAGCCAGGGTGCTACTGCTGCCTGGACCACAATATGGTCAAGATAGTTAGTGAGCTGAATTCAGGGCAGTGTGGATAGTGATAACCAAGGAGGAAACACCTATGGTGATCTGCACCAATAGCTGGGCAGTTTATGAAGGCCTACCTTGTGGTTAACTACCTGGAAGTTACAGAAATGATTAGTTGGCCACTGACCCATTTGGAGGCAAGCCATGTGGCAAAACCTATGGGAAATGGGTCACCAAAAGAATGTAACTATTTTTCATATGTCAGACCATATGCTTTTGGCTGCCCCGAGAAATAACGAGACAAATGCCTTGGCCAAGGTTTGGTGGTTGAAGTCAGCAGCTACACAAGGTATAGCCCTATGGCTGCATCTAAAATTGGGTTATGTGGGGGGTAAACTAATGTATTAGGTCAATAAGCAGTGGGGTATGTCTGTGCCCACACAAGATATCTGTGGGACCTGCCAGAAGTGCCCAGCATGCGCACAGGAATACCCCAGTCAGAGACTGCTACCCAAGGTGGTAGCTGTGCTCTTTTGGGAACGCAATGTTGTATCTTCATCCCTGACAATCCACAAAACATAACAATAGTTTTGCAAGGAGTTTCCCCAGAAATCAAGGCAGTTGAGAACCTTACTGACAACCCCCTACAGACATGGTGGGCATCTCTGGGCTCTGGCCTGTGCTGGACTCTAATAATTATGGGCAGCACAGTGGGAATATTAATAGTGAGTTGCAGCTCCCTGTATTGCTGCTGTGGTCTTTGGCTCCAGAGTTCTGCCCTGTGGGCATGTCTCCACACTAGGAGAACTCCCTCAGTCTAGGGTGTGGAGTGTAAGGAAAATGGCTGTGCTTCAGTCATAAGTAGGCTGAGGCAGCCACAGGTACAGCATGACACAGCAGGTTTGGAGCACAGGCACACAATCCCATGCACTATGTAATCACATTTATGTAGCCATTTGATGTAACTTGTTTGTGTAAGTTCATACCTGGCTCTGAGCCACTGTTGTCTGTGAAAACTATAACTGTACTGCTGACTTTGTAGAGGAAGAAAGAATAAATCCATGTCCCACTGCCTACCATCCCTTGACTATTCTTTCAGCTACCCGCCATCCATCCAGCAGCTTCCCTTGGACCCCAGCTTGGGTTGCAACCTGACGCCCATGTTTCCTACAGCATTATTCATAATAGGCAAGATTTGGAAATGATCTAAGTGTACATCAGTGGATAAATAGAAAAAGAAAATTTGTCACATACACACAGTAAAATACTATCAGTCTTAAAAAAGAGAATTTTATAATTTGTGTCAACATGGATGAATCTAGAGGACCTGTTACCAGTGAAATAAACTAGGCACAGGAAGACAAATACCACATGATCTTAATTATGTGGAATCTAAGATAAGTCAAAATCATATAAACAGAGAGTAAAATGGTGGTTATCAGGGGATGGAGTCGGGGAGGTATTGGTCACCAAGATTACAAAATTTCAGTTATAAAAAAGGAATAAGTTCAAGAACTCTATTACTCATCATAGTGAGTGTATTTAATAGCAACATATTGTATTTTTAAAGTTGTAAAAAATTTTTGTGGGTACATAGTAGGTATATATGTTTATTGGTTACAAGAGGTATTTTGATACAGATGTGTAATGTGTAATAATCACATCATGGTAAATGGATGGGTAAATGGAGTATCCATCATATCAAGCATTTATCCTTTATGTTACAAACAATCCACTTACATTCTTTTAGTTAAGTTAAAATATAGACTTAAATTATTGTAATTTGAAAATTGCTAAAAGTAGATTGTAAGTGTTCTCATCACAAAAAAAAAGATAAGTATATGAAGAAAGATACTTGTTGATAAGCTTGATTTAGCCATCCTGCAATGTGCATATATATCAAAAATGATGTTTTATACCATAAACATATACAATTTTTGCTGTCAATTATAAATTGACATTCTAAAAGGAAAATTATAAAATTAGACATATAATTAAAATGATTTGGATTATATTATTCTATTTATATGCTAAATAGGGATTTTATATTGCATTATTTTTATAGACATGAGAATAATAACATATTATAGCTTTTTTTCTTAGCATTTATGCAATCTAAAATGTCATTAGTTTTTTAAATGGTCAATAATATATAAGAAAGTTAAGAATTTTATAATTTTACAACTTACGCTGTCATCATTGCCTTTCATCAGATACCTTTATAAAATAATTTCCTCAGGATAAATTCCTAGAAGTGAATTTTTGGAACAGATATTATGAACATTCAAATCCATTGTTTTTCAAATTGTGACCTGTAACAAGTTTACCAATTTAAACTTCACTAATATATATATATATATATATATATATATGAAAGTGCCTGTTATCCTGCAGCATTTCCAATATTCAGAATCCAATTCCTGATGTCTAATGTGTTCTATATTTCCTAATCCACTAGAAAGTTGTAATTTCCAGGAACGTTCATTGATGATTTATTCTTTAATTTCTTCTTTATTTGATAGTTGTTCTCTGTATACTCAAATAAGTGTCTCATGGAATATAACTCGAGTTTTATGTAGTTTCACCCAGGATTCAGAGACATTGCTTTGCTGTTTGGAATAGCATATTAAATTAATTGTTTGCCATATTTTTGCCATTTATATTATCTTGACTAAAATGTATCTAGTAGCTTTGTTTTTACTTTGTTTCGTTTTCCAAGAAGGACTTCTGCATGTATAAGGATGCCTGTCAGTTACACATTGAAATAAAACACAAGTTACTTGGGTCTAATATCCCAAGTCACATTTCATTTCTAAATTTCAGGGACTATTTTATGCCTGGATACCACAATGCTATAGAGAAGTCTGAGGACAGTTTAACTTTTTCCTTTTGTAGGTGACTTGATTTTTCTGTCTGAATGCTTAAAGAACTTGTATCTTTTTATCTTTAAGATCCAACTATTTATCCAGGATAAATTTTGCAGGTAAGAATACTAGAATTAATTTTTCTTTAAAAAGAATGTGCACTTTAGTTTTCTAGAGTCAAATCTTAATTCTGAGGAATTTTTCTTTAATTGCATATTACCTTTTGCATACAGTTGATCCCTATGAAAAATCATATTTATCTTTTGTTGGGAAATAAAATTTTCCTGTATATTCCAGTGCTCTTATAAAAGCTCCTAATCCTCTTCACATACCATAAGGATTAAATTTGTAGCCATTTCTCTATTTAATTGTTCTGATCCCTGAGGGCCAAATGGTTATAGCCCTAATTAGATCCTTAGGTTAAGCCCGAGGGTGAGAGGGAGATTAAAACATTATCTCCCTAGAAGGAAAAAGGGATAAAACTCCAGTAATTGAAGAGTGTTTAGGTCACTAAAGGTCAAGAAAAGCCTCTGGCTCTTGGAGAGGTTTTATTGCCATATCAAATGGTTACAGTTTAGGAGGAAAGGTATCAGCTTCCTCTTTCTTCTTTTTAGTGAGACAAAAATTAAATAATTTTTTCTTGTCCCTCATCTTTGGATTATCAGGTCACTTTTAATGAGATATTTGACCTTTCTTTGATCATGTTATTTTACAGATAAGGCCTGCACTGAGAGTAGGTAAATACACTTATTACCTACTGTGAAGCAGTAGATGACTTATCTATCTCTAATCTAGAACAGCTTGTGTCCACGCATATGATCAAATTAGTACAGATGAATATTAAAATCCTGACATTTGTACTTCATGTACTAAATTGGAAGTACTTTTAATAACTATACCTTTGCCCTCTGAACTGAAAAATGGACAAGGACTATAAAATGTCCAGTTCTTTTTCTGTCTGTGTAACTGGATAGGTGGTGTAACAGTCTGTTCCCGCATTGCTATAAGGAACTACCTGAGCCTGAGTAATTTATAGAGAAAAGAGGTTTAATTGGCTCATGGTTCCACAGCCTGTACAGGAAGCATGGCTAAGGAAGCCTCAGGAAACTGACAATCATGGCAGAAGGGGAAGGGGAAGCAAGCATGTCTTACATGGCTGGAGTAGGAGGGAGTGAAGGAGTAGGCTCTCCACACTTTTAACAACCAGACCTGGTAAGAACTCACTGGTTATCACAAGAATGGCAAGGAGAAATTAGTCCCCATGATCGGATTACCTCCCACCAGACCCCTTCTCCAACACTGGGGATTAAAATTTTACCTGAGATTTGGGTGTGGACACAAATCTAAACCATATCATGTGGGTAGGTCTCAGACCAGCATACTGAACTGATTTCTAGTAGGGTCTTGCCAAGCAGTTACTGAGGTGGCTGCATGAAGTGTAACGCCTGCTACACATCTACCGAAGCCCAGAGAAAGCACCAGAGAGTAACAGGATTTAACATATAGACCCTACATAACAACTTTGGACAAGGACATTAGGATCTCAGTCACTAATCAGAGAAATCACTCTTTCATTCTTTGGGAAGCCAGGAAACAGTAGTGATGTTACAAGATTCTTTCAGGGCTCCTTCAGCAGCCTGAAATCTCTGTAGCCACCACGACCTGGGGCCTCACTTGGGACTTGCTCTGTCTGTTCATCCAGGCGGGCTGCATTCTGCTCCTGCCTCCGCCCAGGTCCCACGCCCACCACAGGATCCACACTCAGCCCACAGCTGGACCAGGCACACAATGAATGGCTTGTGCATTGGGCACTGGTGCCTTGATTAGGAGAATGCAGTAGTGTCTGAAAACTCGGAGAGGCCAGCCATCGCAAAGCACCGAGGGTTGTCACAGCTCTAGCTCAGGGAGTCTGGAAGTCTGCACACATAAGGAATGTTGCAGCTCTTTATTCCCATAGCTTGGTGAGCAGGTGCATGTCAAAATTCTTTTATTCCCATCGCCCACAGCTCCAAGCGTCAGCCAGGAGTGTCACAGCTCTTTTATTCCTGCCGCCTGTAGCTCAGCAAGTCAGCCCAAAGCATTACAGCTCTTTTTGCACCCACCATTCATCAGGTCCAGGTTCTTGTACCACACCAAGAGGAATGAGATACACTAGAGAATGAGCAAGGCAGAGAACAATTTTATTGAGTGACAGAAAAGCTCTCTACAATGAGAGGGTACCTAAGGTGGGTAGCCCTCTGTATGAGAGGGGGCCCAAAAGTGGGTAGGCATCTGTGAGGCAGTGTTCAGGATTTTTATGGACTTGGAATTGGGGACTGCATCCTGAATGGGTCATGCCTGGATTTGGACAAGGCACCATTTGATTAGGTAAAAGGCGTTGAGAAAGTTCTCACTCCAGCTGTGGGCTCTACCTGGAACTGCTGGCTCAGTTTTCAGACTTTAAACTATCTTTGGCTTGAAGATCGGGTTTCACTGGGGACCCATTTCTGTCTGCCTAGGAGGTTGTTTGTCACCTGTTGCTATCAGTGAAAAAGACAGAATTTTTCTATGGAAAATACTCTTTTTATAATGAAACAAGAATGCAAAGAAGATAGTGAAAACAGTATGTCTTACATCTTATTATATATTGTGTTCATTCTAATTGCTTTACTCTTTGGCTATGCACCATTAATTTTCAAATTTTATGGCAAGGTGCTGTATCTCTTTTCCTGATGAATTGCTCTGGTGAGAAAAATATTCTAGTGCATGCACGGTGACCATCTCAAGTCTTTATTTCATGCCAGAATTTTGATTATTTTGCTCTATTTCTGTTTTTTTTGTTTTGTTTTGTTTTGTTTTGTTTTGTTTTGTTTTGTTTTGTTTTTGAGACGGAGTCTCGCTCTGTCGCCCGGGCTGGAGTGCAGTGGCCAGATCTCAGCTCACTGCAAGCTCCGCCTCCCGGGTTTACGCCATTCTCCTGCCTCAGCCTCCCGGGTAGCTGGGACTACAGGCGCCGCCACCTCGCCCGGCTAGTTTTTTGTAGTTTTTAGTAGAGACGGGGTTTCACCGTGTTAGCCAGGATGGTCTCGATCTCCTGACCGTGATCCGCCCGTCTCGGCCTCCCAAAGTGCTGGTTTGCTCTATTTCTGGTGCATATTGTTTCCAATGTACTTCTCATGTCTTTTATTGTGTTGTTTGATACTTACTTGTTTTCTTAGATCAGCATATGTCTTCTCATCTCATTGTGTTGATTTAACATTTTACCTTTTTGTTCACTTTTGTTTGTATTGGGTTTAGGTTTACCTTAGGTGTTTTGCTAGTGAGAGGTACTCAGAGAATATTTTTTCCTGTTTTTTTTTTTAAAGACAAAATCTTCATCTCTCTTTTTTTGTGTGTGTGATTCTTCCACCCTTTGATTGCTACCTCCTGTATTTACTTACAATAACACAATTATTGCATAGATATTATACTATTTCTCTCCATGTTTCTCGTGCTTGAAAGTTTCAATTCTGACTTTTTATCTGTTTTATATTTTGAGTGAACTGTTCTTGTCTCCCTTATTATGTTTTTCATTCCTTCAGTGGATATTTATCAAGCACTAGCTATGTCCCAGTGTTCTAGGTACAAATTATGTAAGGACGCAATGGATGATCAGAGAAAGTCTCTTTTATTACATGTCATTTGAAGCTGGGACTGAGATGATAAAAGTGAGTCAGCCATTTGATGATCTTGGGAGGAAAACTAAGGGCTCAGGTGCTGGTCTTGGAAGGGTGGTTGGAAGGTTTTGGGGGGAAAAATGAAAGAAGAAAACAGAGGGACACAGTGAATCAAAAGATAATTATTTAGATGTAGATCATACAAGTTCTTATGAACCAGTATATTTGTCATATAGGGTTGCTATAATCAAACAACACAGACTCAGTGGCTTAAACAATAAAACTTTATTTCTTATAGTTCTGGAGGTTGGAAGTCTAAGATGGAAGTGTTGGCAGGTTTGTTTTCTCTTGAGGCCTCTCTCCTTGGTTTGAAAACTGAATTAGAGGCCTAGACCTCTGATTGTTTAGTCTACTTCATCAGACTCTCTCTCCCTAACAGCTGATACCACTCCCCTACTCAGCAAAAGAAAAAAAATAAAAGTAAGAAAGATTTCTGTGGAGTGATGGGTGAAGAATAAGTGACATTGAACACTCCATGTACTTCTCAGCCGCCACCTTCAGCAGTCCACTTTCTTAGAAAGTCTCCTGGTTTCTGTGCTTCTTATTTATTGCCTACAATAATTATCTAGACAGACCTATGATAATTTTATTTCTTCAATCCACATTTGTTTCATCCTGAATAGACAAAACAGATGAAACTGTCTCCTGGAATGTTTTTCTGCTTTAACTGAAACCACACTTTAATGATTTCCTTCCTAATTTTTTCTAGATATTACTTCAGTGTGCCATGTCCTGCATTTGTGAGTGCTGCTAAACATTCTCAGAATTTTCTGAACACATTTTCTGCCCCCCTACGTAGTTTCTTGGGAAAGACTGAATCAGCACACAAACATGTCAGAATTTTTACATGGCTTCCTTTGCACCATCACTTTTCAAATTTTATGGCAATATGCCGTATCTCTTTTCCTGATAAACTGCTTCTGGTGAAAAACTCTTCTGGTATATTCTGTCTCCCATTGGTATCTGGTGGGAACTGGTCTTAGGACTGCTGTCAGGTAACAAAATCCATGGATGCTCAAGTCTCTGATATAAAAAGATGTTGTATTGGCATATAACGTATGGACATCTTTCTGTATACTTTAAATCCCTTTTAGATTAATTATAATACCTAATACAGTATAAATACTATGTAAATAATTGTTATAGTGTAATGTTTAGGGAATAATGATATGAAAAAGTCTGTATATGTTCATTATAGACAAAATTTTTAAAATATCTCAATATCAATCTGCAATTGGTTGAATTCATGGATGTGAAACCCATGGATATGAAGGGCTGTCTGTTATTATTATTATTATTATTTTGTTTGATATTGGTAGAGGCAAAAATTAGTCATCCGGTTTCAGTGTGCCCTAAAGTCTCTCTTGACTTCTTTTATACTGTATAAAAGAAGTCTGCAGCTGGTTCACATTTCATTTTGCACTTAATGATTCAGCTACATGGCGCCGCTTACTCTCTTTAATTTTAGATTGACTTCACTTGTTATTTGTTAATTAAACGTGTATACACTGCTGGATTTGTGTTTTTTAATCAAGAAAATGACATCGAGCAATTAGTTGCTTGAAATTATAGGCAAACTAAACCACAAAGTTCTCAGTATGCATTGATTCCGCGCTGACTTTTTTTGCATTGTAAGTGAAGAAGGAAACTCATAAAAGACTCTGCTGTGAACAGAGCAGACTGAGATAAGACAGGCTCAGACACACCAAAGTTAATTACCTATAGTAAGTGATTTGAAGCAGGACCAGTAAGAGATTGGGGAGTGGGCATATTAAAGCCACTATAATAGAAGGCATGCAATGAGACAAAAGAAATAAGGGATGGAAATGTAATGCATGCAAAGAAATTCATACAGAAGATTAAGAAAATTACATAACTATTGTTTTTTTATTCTGATTAAAGTGAATGACCTTCACTGGCAATGATTTTGAATCCAGTATTTATGAAAGAAGAGACTTGATCGGTAGCTGATGGCATACAGGTTGACGGCATAAAGGACAAATCCTTTTTGTCCTCTCATCTCCACTTTTTCTTCTTATTGCTCCCTTCATTGCAAAGATAATTAGATACATGGCAGAAAATTATATGGACGTGTCAACTCAAAGAGCACGGATGCTGTGGGCTATGCTTATCTAGCTGAAGGCAGGATTTTCCCAATGTCATATCCTCTTCATCAGTCACAAAACTGCTGGGCATATATATTAATAATTCTTCACTTGATAAAAGGATGTGCTGTCAGAGGACATTTTTCCAACTTGTAATGAATTGCTAGTCCCAGAAGGTCTCTCCCTCAGTTGGCTAGATGTTTCCATATTGGTATAAAGTCATTTTTTAATAACTTATTATAATATTCTAATAAATATGAATAATATGTCTTCTTATCCCTGTGACAAGGTTGCAGTGGGCCATATGGGTGGGTGGAAAAATGGGAAGTAAGTTGGGCAACAACTTGGATTGTGTACTTTTCCCTTGGGTAAGAGGCTTATGGTAATATCCACAGCATTGTGATGAATAAGTACTTGACTTATAAGGGAGGAATGAAGAGACAGGTAAAAATCTCATAACCATTTGTTAATTGGTAAAACTAAGACAAAAAAGAGACTAGTAAATTAATCCAGTCAGATAATTTAACATTGTAGTTTTTCAGAGATTAGACTCTGGTCAAATAGTTTTCCATCTATTATGCCATGGTATGACTCAGTCATTTTAGCAAAATTATAAAGCTTGAAAATTTATAAGTATTGACAATTTTATATTTTAGGATTCTGTTGTAAGACCTCTAATTATAGAAATACAGAGACGTTTTCCAATGCTTTGAGATTAATATAGCAATAGTGTTACATTGGAGAGGGTTTACTTTCCCAGAAAAACTTACATTCTTGCTGTTTTAAACAGAAAAGGGTTATTACTATTATTGTTACACAATACTGAGTGACTTAAAGGAGTATTAGACAAGCTGATAAAATAGACTTCAGGCTGAGCACCAAAATAAACTCTCAGGTCACATCATAGACCTGAGCAACCAAGGGAACCCACGATGAGGACAGTGTCTTTTGAGTAAGAAATCCGATGCTCAGCTGCTGCTCCAGGGCATTGCTGACTCTGCCATCGTTCATACCAGGAAAGTGACACTTCACTGTTTCTCTTCCCACTTAACTCAGTTCTGAATTTTAGTTTCAGAATGCCTCTGATTGGCGAACTTAAATCACACTTAGAAGTACAGATTTAAGGGAGTCTGGAAAAGAAACGTTTAGATTTTCAGCTCATGAAGAACAGAGAAAACACTAGAGTTAGATATCTGTTGAATGGGTTAATCTAGGATTTGTAATTTTATACTATGAGTGTATCACAAAGATCTGTTGCATTTCTGTTGCACTCTTTATATTTCAATGCACCTTCAGAGTTTTCAGTGCATTTCATTACCACAAGATAATAATAATTATAGGCATGAATAGGTAGATGTGACAATTTTTTCATACTTGAAAACAGTTTGTGAAAATACTTCTAAGAGGTTTATTTGCCTTTGAGTAATATATTTCAGTGGCATCAAAGTATTACATGACATAAATGTATCCCAAGGTATTTAACAATATGCTGTTAATATACATGTATTTAGTTTCCTGTTTTCTTCCACTGTAAATAACACTGCAACAAATATCCCTGATCATATATTTTTGTATGTTATTATTTTTTCTTTTGCCCTATTGAAGGATGTGTGACTTATCTCTTAACCATTTTTATCTTCTTTCTTAGCAATATATGCCCTAAATATTAGCTGACCATATATTTTGTTATAGATAGAAGTGACTATGTGACTAAGTAATGTAAGCACAATTTATAGAAAATTCCCTTAAAAGGAAAGAATGAGCCCTTTTATGCATTTCTCTTCATATACTAGCTGAAATTTAAATGTGATGGCTGGAACACAATTATCCATCTTGAGTCATGAGATGTAACCTATGGGTTAAGGTGGTAGCTATGCACAGGACCTTGATGACTATATGGAGTGTTATATTAGTCAGGGTTCTCCAGAGGGACAGAAGTAACAGGATATATATATATATATCCTGTATATATACACACACACACACACACATACATATAACCTATTAGTGATATTAGTGATATAGGTAGGTAGGTAGGTAGGTAGGTAGGTAGGTAGGTAGGTAGGTAGATAGAGCAGTTTATTGGGGAGAATTGGCTCACACTATTACAAGACAAAGTCCCACAAGAGGCCCTTTGCAAGCTGAGGAAGAGAGAAGCTGGTAGTACGAAAGCCTCAAGTCAGGGAAGCTGACAGTGGAGCCTTCAGTCTGTGGCGAAAGGCCCAAGAGTCCCCAGCAACCACTGGTGCAAGTCCCAGAGTCCAGAGACTGAAGAACCTCGAGTCTGATGTCCAAGGGCAGTAGGAGAAGGAGGAAGCATCCAGCACTGGGAAAAGAAGGCAGCTAGAAGACTCAGCAAGCCAGCTTAGCCCACTTTCTTCTGCTTATTTTTGTTTTTGCCATGTTGGCAGCCAGTTGGATGGTGCCCACCCATACTGAGGTTGGGTCTTCGTCTCCCAGTTCACTGACTCAAATGTCAGTCTCTTCAGGCCACACCCTCACAGACAAACCCACAAACAATACTTTACCAGCTATCTAGGCATCTTTCAGTCCAATCAAGTTGACACCTAATATTCACAAGTGTCCTAACCAGATGGACCACTTCCAGTCTTCTTTTAATTGAGAGAGAAACTTTGCAGTGATGCGTCACATAATAACATTTTCTATCAGCAACAGACTGCGTATAAAATAGTGGTCCCAATAAGATCACAATAGAATTGAAAAATTTCTGTCATCTAGTGTTTACTATACTGTACTTTTTATTGTTATTTTAGAGTGTACTCTGTGTATGTATTTAATTATAAAACAGCCTCAGTTGCATTTTTCAGGAGGTACTCCAGAAGAAAGCGTTTTCATCACAGCAATTGCAGCTCCGTGGGTGTCTTTGCCCCTGAAGACTTTCCAGTGGGACAAGATGTGGAGGTGGAAGACAGTGATACTGATGATCCTGACCCTGTGTAGAGCTAGACTGATGTACATCCTTGTCTTACTTTTTAACCAAATAAAATTTAAAAAGTAAAAAAAAGAAAAAAGAAGTGCTTATAGAGTATGAATCCTAATAAATAATAATTTTGTACAATTGTACAATGTTTTTATGTTTTAAATTAAAAGTTGCAAAAGAGTTAAAAAGTTTAAGAAATTTGAAAGTTTATAAAGTAAAAATGTTATAATACACTAAGGTTAATTTATTATTGAAGAACAAATATTTTAATAAATTTAGTGTGGCCTAAGTGTACTATGTTCATAAAGTCTGTGATAGCGTACCATAATGTCCTAAGTCTTCATATTCACTCACCACTCACTCACTGACTTACCCAGAGAATCTTCTAGTCCTGCCAGCTCTATTCATGGTTAAGTGTCCTATGCAGGTGCACCATTTCTTATCTTTTATGCCGTATTTTCGTCATGCCTTCTTTATGGTTAGATATGTTTAGATACACAAATACTTACCATTGTGTTACAGTTGGCTACAGTCTTAAGTAAAATATTATACTGTGCAGGTCTAGGGGTATGTATTAGGCTATAGCATGTAGATTTGTGTAAGTACACTCTATGATGTTCACTAATGATATATTTCTCAGAACATGTCCTCATTATTAAGTGAAGCATGACTGCATTTTATTTTACCACTACCATATTAGACTTCTGTTACAGCCATACGTTTTTTTCATTTTAATCATCAAATTGTGTCCAAAAAGGATGTAAACTTATTTCCATTAACAGTAAATAAAAGCATTGTTTGTCTATATTATGGCTTGTTTTTTGCCAATTAAATAGATTACAAAATTAGTGTTCATTTATTTTAAATTTCCATAGTATCGTGTTTGAGTGTGTTTTATGTGTACTTGGCCAATTGAATCTGCTATTTTGTGAATTTTCATTCAAAAATTCAAATGAAAAATGTCATGTTTGAAGCTGATTTTTGAGAGGAGTGAGCTCTAGGTGCTCAGGACCTCAGTCCTACAACTACAAGAATTGCAACAACCAAGTGAGCTTGAAAGAGAACCACAAGGCTCAGCTGAGATCCTATTCCAGGCTGAATCCTTGATCATAGCCCTGTGAGATCTTGAGCAGAAGACCCAATTTTTTTCTTTTCTTTTTTTTTTTTTTTGTTAAGTTTTGGGCTACATGTACAGAACGTACAGGTTTGTTACATAGGTATACATGTGCCATGGTGATTTGCTAAACCTATCAAGCCATCATCTATGTTTTAAGCCATGTAGGCATTAGATATTTGTCTTAACGCTGTCCCTCCCCTTCCTCCCTACTCTCCAACAGGCCCTGGTTATGTTTCCCTCCCTCTGTCCATGTGTTCTCATTGTTCAGCTACCACTTATGAATGAGAACATGTGGTGTTTGGTTTTCTGTTCTTGTGTTAATTTGCTGAGAATGATGGCTTCCAGCTTCATCCATGTCCCTGCAAAGGTCATGAACTCATTCTTTTTATGGCTGCATAATATTCCACGGTGTCACATTTTCTTTATCCAGTCTATCGTTGATGGGCGTTTGGGCTGGTATTTTTTATATAGCAACAGAAAATCAATGCCATGTGTGTTTTGATATTTCAAATTCACTTCATGCCCTTCTGTTGCTGTTTTCTATACAATGGGATATATGTTTTCTAAGGATTCTGGTTTCTCAGTTCCAATGGCTTCTCTAACAGCAGCTACAGCTCCTCTGTGATTCCTAAGTTGGTTGCACAGCACCTCTTCTTTAGTTTCAGCTTGAGTTAAGCTATCCCACTGAGAGTCTTACTTCTGCCTGAGGCCCCAGTTTCTGAACTCTGATAATACCACTTTCTAGTCAAGTCACTCTAGCTTGGCTTTAAGGGTGGCAGTGACTTTCTGCTATCATTAATCCTTAGGTTTCTAGTAAGTTCCCTCACGTTTTGCTTGTTGGGTCTCAAAAAGTTCTAGTAAATTGCCTTTGTTTGAACTATATGGCAGAATTTTGTCTTTACCTCAATAAATCTTGAGTGATACCATGAAAGAAAATAGCTTTACATCTAAAGACAACTAATTTAAAACAAATTAAAGAGCTACTAATTTCAGAAAAATAAAAAGTTGCACCAGAAAGGAAGCAACTATATATGCTACTTGGACCAGAAGCAAATTATCATTAAAATAATAGAACACTGAATATGGAATTAACCAAAAATTATATTACTATAATGAGAAGATAGAGGAAAGGGAAGATGTCTACATCTACCCACATAAAAAGTCAAAGACAATGGCTAAAACTGATGAATGAAGAGTTAGCATTAAGTATACACTGTTTACAAAGATGGATGTGAAAACAGGCAGAAACAGATATTAGAGTTAAAAGTAGTTAACTCTGGGTGTAGGGGTATACATGTATGAGTAGGTTGCTAGAGTTAATTTTTTATAAGCCTTTAGCACAATTTAGACTTATGAAACTATGTGCATGTACTATTTAATTAATTTATTTCCTGGTTCATAAATGTAGAATTATTCTTGTGGAAGAATAAGTTAACATAAACATAATTTTTAAATTTATTTAATCAAATTTCAAAAATCTTTCATTTGTATTTCTCTCACATTTAATGACCCTTCCAAGGTATAACCTCCTTTCTCTCCTTTTCTCACATAAATCTCAAGGTGATGCATGCACATTGGAAACTGTCTAAATCCCAAGGGTAAAATTACCAATGTTCTGATATTCTTTATATTTGAAAAAAGTTAGAATAGCTGCTAAAGGTATGTCTACACCCTACATAATGACACAATAAACAGGTAAAATAAGTATTAATATAGTAACTGCTAAATGTTTTTACTCAATACCAGCTTTTCCAAGTCATAGAATACAGCCTCATAATTAGCTAATTCTTCTTATTTAACATTTTTTCAAAACACACTTTGGATGTAAATGTGTTAAAGAACTATTCATTCATACCTTTTGCAATTGTTGGCAGTCACCTTATTCACATGTGCATCTCATAGAAGTAGCTAGATCCTAAGTTTTAAAAGGAAAATATTTAATATGTTGAGTCTCAGAACTCATGAGAGCATAAAAGTTCATTTTTTAGGCTCGAAAGAACAATCTTAAATTTTAAGTTAAAAGTAAATGATGTTTAAAATAATCAGAACTTCGTCAGAAAGTTAAGTGCTTTGGTATCTTCACATTGAGACATTTCAGAATTCTGTTTACATTGAGAATTATATGAAGTGCTTGCCTTTATTAATCAAATATCTGGCAGGAAGTAACAGTAAAGCAATCTTCTTCACTTGCTAAAATATCACTGAGGTCATTTAGTATCTGGAGACACAGAAGTTTAAACCCCAGACTTATAAGGGAAAAAGAGTTAATTATGTTTGCTAAGATAATATGGGAGAACAAATGAATCTAAAGAACATTCCCCAAAGTAACTGTGTTGAGGGCTTTCTAAAATACAAGACATTTTCTGCCTGCTCTAGACAATGGATTTGAGACATGTTTTATGGCATCATATTTCAGCAGTCTGCATTAATTGGTAGAGTAGTGTCTGAATACCTAATAATGTCTCACCGTGCAGTCCTATTAACACTTTTGTTCTTTCTGATTTAAGATACATTGAACACTAGGATCGTATTAGATAAAAACATGACAAAGTTATGTCCTTTTTGTTCAGCTGATTATCTTATTATGATATTTATTGCAAACTAGCTTTTAACATCATGTTTACTTTTAGTCACTGAGAAGTTATAAAAAAAATCTTTTCTCTGGCTTCATTTTTAGGCATTTACATTGTGGCTTTCATTATGATAATAATAAAGGCACATTATAATAAAATGTAAGCCAACACGTTCTATAACATACATGAAAAAGGTAGCTTTTTGAAAAGCACAACTTACAAGAGTTGGTACAAAGTGAAAAAAAAATCTGAATCTACTGAAGTTGAATGTATTATAAAATCCTTCCAACAAAGGAAATCCAAGTCCATAAAGTTTAACTGGTGAACCTATGAAACACTTAAGGAAAGAAATTTTCTCATAAAAATCTTAAAAACAATAAAGATGGAGTTGCTCTGTATTGACCCAAATGGTCTTGAACCCCTCGTCTCAAGCAAATCCCCTGCTCACCTTCCCAAAGTGCTAGGATTACAGATGTGAGCCACCGTGCCCAGGCTTTCACCATGCCCAGCTTCTCTCTTTCAAGAAATAACAGAAGAGGAAATACTTCCTAACTCATTATATGATGCAAACATAAGATTGATACCAAAATGTGACAAAGACATTACAAAAATGAGCAAAAATTGAAAACAACAGAGCATTCTTTCACAAGAAAAACATTCTGAACAAAATATTAGTTAATTAAATACACTAATATATAGGGAAGATAGATAATACACATAACCAAATGGGATTTATCCCAGGAATGGAGTTAAATCAATGCAATTCAGCACATTAGCAGAATAAAGGAGAAAATAATATAAAATTTTCATAAAAACAAAAATAAACCCCTTTTTTTAGTAAATTTTAATAGCCACACTCACTTGGTTTTGGGAAGCATAGTTACATTAATATAGGTGGAGACAATGCAGTTTCTAGCTTACAATTTAATGTCAGTTGATGTAAGTTTCACTGATTGCTTATGCAATCATATAGGGAAGATGATTTGAGTTCATGTAAAGATAAACAATATATGCCACGTTCACTACTCTTAAGCAGTGGCTCTAATCCCAGCACAATACCGTCTCCCAGAGAATATATGTCAATATCTGAAAGAATTTTGGTTGTAACAACCGTGAAGGAAGGCACCACTCATACTTCTTGCATCTATTGGATCTAAGCCAGGGATGCTGCTTAACATCACACAAAGCACAGTATAATCCCAACAAATAATTATTGGGATCAAACATCAATAGTATCCTGCTCTAAAGGAACAGACCATGTGAAATATTCAACCATTTTCCTGACTAAATCAGCAGCAAAACTGAAAACACAACCCAATAAACTTGTTACATCCTAGCATTCTCTTTCTGACACTGGTTTGAAGAAGATTCCTTTCGTACTTTGCCTGGGCCCCCATTGGGAGACTTTCTAGGAAGAGCTGGGAGTTCTTACAGAACTAATCCTCAGCAGTATCCGAAGCGACTGCAGGATATGGAGACTCAGCTTTGTCTGGGGCAGTGTTCTGTGTAAAATGACCGGACTCAGTCACACAGTCGTCCTTCCCTTCCAACACATAGCTTACCACTGTCAGCCAAGTTGTGACCTTATCTGTACTCTACGGGGCAAAATTACTAGCAGAGCATAGATTAGCCACAATGAATGGTAGCAGTTCTGTAATAAATATGCCACAGAACAAAATGACTTACTATTGATATCCAGTTCAAAAACTAGGTAGATAGGGTACCTAGTCACTTGATTTGTGTGACAAGGGATGTAATTTTTATGATTTATTTAAGACAAGAATTCCTACATCTTTTTAAAATAAAGCATGCTATACAATGAAGAAAACGTATTTTTATGAGGGCACTTTAGGAACACCTTGGCATTTCTTTTATTTTTTATCAGATTTTTTGAAAGTTTCTCCACGATGCTTCCATAAATCAGTACTTGCTTTACAAAATACAGATTCTGCATACTCCCTCAAATCACGAAAAACTTATATAAGTACACTTGTTTACTATCAGCAAATAATAAAACTGTGTAGTATAACAAAACTACACACACAAACTTTTTCTTAAGTTATCAAAAGCTGAAAAAGTAAAATTAGGCAAATTAAAACAATTAATAGCAATTTGGCAGATTTCTTCAAGTCTCCCTTAACCTGCACTAATAAGAAATATAATAATAAAGTATATAAAAATGCCAATAAAATATATTTTGCAAATTTTCTCAAGATGAATTCAACCTAACTACCCAAAATAACAATCATGCTGACTGCTGTTAAGCTACTAGCTGAGGGCTTAAAAGAAATTGGGCTACATAGGCTTAATACCATTAAAAACAAGAGAACGTTTATTTGACCTTTTTAATCACAATCAACCACTATTCTGCCATTACATTTAAAAAACAAACAATAATAATTTTTAATAATCCTAAACATAGTTCAAGTTTATGGTTAGTACCTAAGAGCACATGATCCTAGAAAAATAAGTGTGAACATTTTTCCTGGTCTCCGTGTAAAACTTCACTATACTTGCCTCCCAGAGAAACTCATTAGTTTCTCTCACTGACCTAGTAAAATTGTCCTCCTGCCTTTTGTGTCACCTGTGAACAGTGACATGTCATTATGCACTCACCCTGTGGTGAACAATACGACAGCTCCCAGGAATTCAGAAACTGTAATGTAAATCTGTGTCCAGGCCATCTTCATCTGTTGCAATTCCAGATTCCTCTTGTGTACTCTCTCACCCAATCTATTTTCTCAGCGTTCTTCACCAACAGTGTAATGGTAAGAGGAAAAAGATAGAGAAAATATTTTTCACAGTTATGCATCATGGCTTTCCTAACAGGCAGAGAAAAATAGCATCTGTTGTTTCCTCTTACTCCTAACTCATATTCTATTTCTTCTTTCTCTCTCAACTACTACCTAAAGTCCCTGCATAATGTGTGTGTGTGTGGCGTGTTTTAATAGCCACACTCTCCTCAACAACATGTCAGCCTCAATGTCTTGACGTAATGTCTTCAATAAGCTTAAATTATTATCAAACTTCTTTAAGGCTCATCTTCAAGCAGATTTTGTGCTTATTTTTATAGTGTAAAGAGACAACATAGATGAACCTAGAAGACATTTTGCTAGTGAAATAAAGCCAGACACAGAAAAAAAAAGTATTATGTGACCTCACTTATCTGTAAAATGTAAAAAAAAAAAAAAAAAAAAAACTTGAATTCATAGAAACAGATTTGAAAATTCTAATCCTAATTCTGGAAGGAAAAATAAAATTATTTTTGTATAAAAATTATTTTATGACACTGGTAATTCTATTAAATTTCTCATAAACAGACAAGCCTGACTTGCAATAGATATTCTGCAGAATTAAAAACTTAAGAAAGAAATATTAAGAAATATAGATTTAAATTAAGATGTCATTTTTTAAACTTGAATACACCCTTTAAGAAAAATAAAGTTCTTTACTAAAATAAACTACTATGTTTTATCCATAAAAATAAGAATGACTTTTTTTTTTCCATTGTAACTGCAAGTTTGTTCATTGTGACCAACTCCTCACTCTTTCCCCCATACCAAACTCCTGGTAACCACCTTTCCACTCTCTGTTTCCATGAATTTAATTTTTTTTTTCTACATTCTACAGATAAGTGAGGTCACATAATGTTTTTCTTTCTGTGTGTAATGCTTCCAGCTTTCTTCTTCTTGCTTAGGATTGTTTTGGTGATTCAGGCTCTCTTTTGGTTCTATATGAATTTTAAAATAGATTGTTTTTTTTTTCTAATTCTTTTTTTTTTTTTTTTAAAGATGTTGGTAGTTTGAAAGGAATAGCTTTGAATCTGAAAATTGCTTTGAGTAGTGTGACCATTTTAACAATATTGATTCTTTCTGTCCATAAGCATGGAACGTTTTTTCCATTTGTATCATCTCTGATTTCTTGCAGCAGTGTTTTGTAATTCTGATTTTAGAGATCTTTCACCTCCTTGCTAAGCTGTATTCCTAGCTATTCTTTTTTTTTTTTTTTTTTTTTTTTTTGTTATTGTAAATGGAATTGCACTCTTGATTTGGCTGTGAACTTAGACATTATTGGTGTATAGAAATGCTACTGATGTTTGTACACTGATTTTGTATCCTGAAACATTGCTGAAGTGGTTCATCAGTTCTAGGAGCCTTCTCTTGGAGTCTGTGGGGGTTTTCTAGGTGAAGAACTATATAGTCTGACTACAATATAGCTTGGAGAAATTTTATTTTGGTTGAAAGTGACTGAAGACTTTTAAACTTTATGTACCTGGATGTGTGTATTTTTCCAAAAATTGGAGAAGATTTTAACTACTATTTCTTAAAATAGGATTTCTCAAAATATCTAGGAATACAGTTAACCAGGGAGGTGAAAGACCTCTAAAACCAGAATTACAAAACACTGCCAAAAGAAATCAGAGATGACACGAACAAAATGAAAAACATCCCATGCTTATAGATAGGAAAAATCAATACTGTTAAAATGGCCATACTGCTTGCTAAAAATAATTTACAGATTCAATGCTATTTCTATTAAACTAACAAAAACATTTTCACAGAATTAAAAATATCTGTTTTAAAATTTATATAGAGCCAAAAAAGAGTCCAAATCACCAAAGCAATTCCAAGAAAAAACAATGCCAGAGGCATTGCACTATTTGACTTTAAACTTACTGCAAGGCTACCATAACTAAAACAGCATGGTACTAATACAAAAACAGACACATGGACTAATGGAACCTGTTAGAGAACCCAGAAACAAATCCACACACCTAATCTTCAACACAGTTGGAAAATGTAAGCAATGGTGAAAGGACTCTCTATTCAATAAATGGTTCTGGGATAACCAGCTAGCCATATGCAGAAGATTGAAAATTGACTCATATACAAAAATCAACTAAAGATAAATTAAAGACTTAAATGTAAAACCTAAAATTAGAAAAAACCCTGGAAGAAAAAATCTAGACCATATATTCCGAACATGAAAATATTTCATGACAAAGATCCAAAAGTGTTAAAAAGAATCACAAATTGACAAATAGGAACTAATTAAATAAAGGAGCTTCTGCACAGCAAAAGAAACTATCAACAAATTAAACAGACAACCTAAATAATGGGAGACAATATTTGCAAACTAGGCATCTGAAAAAGGCATAATATCCAAAATCCATAAGGAACTTAAATTAGCAAGCAAAAGCCAAAAAAAAAAAAAAAAAAAAAAAAATAAAACATTTAAAAGTGAGCAAAGGACGTGAACAGACATTTCTCAAAGGACATCATACACCTGGCCAACAAACATGTGAAATAATGCTCAACATCATTAATCATTACAGAAATGCAAGTCAAAACCACAATGAGATACTATCTCACAACAGTCAGAAAAGCTCTTATTAAAAAGTTTAAAAATAACAGATGCTGATGAGGTTGCAGGTGAAAGGGAACACATGTACACAGATGCTGGGAATGTAAATTAGTTCAGCCACTGTAGAAAGCAGTTTGGAGATTTCTCAAAGAACTTTAAAAAAGCAATACCATTACTGGGTTTATACTCAAAGGAATATAACTCATCCTAAAAACACATGAACTCATGTGTTCATTGCAGCACTATTCACAACAGAAAAGACATGGAATCAGCCAAGATGCCCATCAATAGTGAACTGGGTAAAGAAAATGATATATATGTGGAATACTACACAGCCATAATGAAGAGAAGAATCACGTCATTTGCAGCAATATGGATGGAGCTGGAGGCCATTATCCTAAGCAAATTAAAGCATGAAAAGAGAAGCAAATGTGGTATTTTCTCACTTTAACTGGGAGCTACAAATTGAGTATATGTGGACACAAAGAAGGGAGCAACTGACACCAGAGCCTACTTGAAGATGAGGGTGTGAGGAGGGTGAAGACTGAAAAATGACTTATTGGGTACAATGATTTCTCAAAGGACGATGAAATAATCTGTATATGTAACCTCACAACAGACAATTTACTTGGTTTAATACCTGCACATGTACCAACAGAACCTAAAATAAAATTTGGAAAGAAAAAAATTGTCTTCTAAAGTTTTTATGATGAAAATTATTAGCTCTCTTGATGGTGTACTATATCCATAGACTCACTTTACTTCTGTTGATTCTTTTTTCTTTTCTTATTAGAGTTTTCTTCAAATGACCTATCTTTGAGTTCATGGATTCTTTCTTCAACTGGATTAAATTTGCTATGGGCACTACTGATTGCATTTTAAAATTTTATTCATTGTATTCTTTACCTCCAGACTTTTTTTTTTTTTTTTTAATGATTTCTATCTCTTTCTTGAATGTCTTGCTTTGTCATACTGTTTTTCTGATTTCATTCAATTGTTTATCTGTGTTCTTTTATGGCTCACTGAGCTTCCCTAAAACAATTATTTTGAATTATTTGTCAGAAATTCCACAGATTTTCATTTCTTTGGTGTTGCTTACTAAAATATTTTTTGTGTTCCTTTGGTGGCATCATATTTCCTTGATTTTTCAGATCCTTGAAGTCTTGCATTGCTGTTTATCTGTTTGAAGAAGGAGTTACCTCCTCCTTAATGAAGTTTAATATCAGTAGATAAGAAAATGGATTCTCGCACATTGTCCCCCCGATATTGTTTGGCTCTGTGTCCCCACCCAAATTTCAACTCAAATTGTAATCCCTGTTGGGTGAGTGGCCTGGTGTGAGGTGTTTGAGCCATGGGAGTGGACTTTCCCCTTGCTTTTCTCCTGATAGAATTTTCATGAGACCTGGTTGTTTGATAAACGTGTAGTGCTTTCTTTCTCTCTCTCTCCTGCTGCCTAGTGAAGAAGGTGTTTGCTTCCTTTTCACCTCCTGCAATGATTGTAAGTTTCCTGAGACCTCCTCAGTCATGTGGAACTGTGAGTCAATTAAACCACTTTTATTTTATTTTATTTTTTATAAATTACCTGGTCTCAGGCAGTTATTTACAGCAGTGTGAGAACGGACTAATACACCACCCTAATCGCCAATTAAAATAACATTCTAGGGACAGAATATTTATATATTAAAAAATCATTTAGAAACAATATGTAAATCATGCCTCCATTTTGAGTCTCATACCCTGAGTTGTCATATATGCTGAATTATAGGTAAGCTAAAGTCTTCAAGGAGGTTTCTATTTCTCACATTTTCATAATTTTCTAATAACTTAGAAAAATGTTTTGTCAATAATCTTTGAATTGAAGAATGGCTATTCTCTTACATATTTCCAGAAATATAGACAAAGCAAAAAAGTACCCTTAGAAGTTTTTATAATGCATTTCTCTAGTCACAAAATAATGGTACCCTGAAAGGGTTCCTGAAGTCATTTATTCCACCTTTAAATGAGCATCCTAATACAAAATTTTCAAATTAACAGAAAAAGCAGGTAATATGTGCATTATCAAATATACTACCATAATAGCAGACCCTTGTTGAGCATATTTGTCACACTCAACATGCTCCGCATTTGTCCATATTTTGCAAAATGCCTCTAGGAGAATTGAGCTTATTTATTCTTCAGATACAATATTATGTTAAATTGTGTTTATAAGCTGTTAAATCATCATTGTATTTGGTGTTAAAGTAGATTCATTGATGTTTTCTTTCATACCACCACTTTGAAATGGAGACAATTAGAAATTCTAAGTTTAAAGCAAGTATAAACTGGATTGACATAAAACTTTATTTTTAAAAATCCTGTATTTAACATATTGTCTGGGTGTTGAATATAAAAAAAATAACAAAAATAAAAGCAAAATTCCTATTAGCTGTTTCTAATGTTCTTAACCAATATTATTATTTAATATTTGGAAATGAAAAAGGTAGTTTTAAGAAAAAGTTGTATTGTTGACATTACAATAGAACCAGGCATTTAAATATGATTTTGAATTGTGTGAAACTTAATGGTATGTTTAAGCTTGCTCTTTGAAAATTGCTACTTGTCATCCATGCGACACATCTAGGGGACAGTTGCATTAGGAATTATTTCTATTTTTATAATTAAGAGTATTGCAGGCTTTAGTGGCTAAGCACTGTTTTTTTATTTAATATTATTTCTTCACACAATAATTAAAATTATGTCTAATGAGTTGTATTTTTGTTAATGCATACTCAGATGTTCAAAGAAAATATAACTATTTTTGTTTTGTTTTCTACAACTTCTTTGTCGGAAGCCTGTTGAATGAAATAACAACCATAATCTCACATGTATATTCAGAACAATCCAGTAAATTCATTCATATCCAGAGATTCTGTTACTTTATGTTTACACATTTGTTTCAAATGATGTAATCTGCACAGAGTTCTTCTCACTCCACTTGCTCTTTCTAAGATATATTTCGTGTGCTGGATATAAGGTTTATATGACCTTGTAGTAGTGTTAGGAGACTGTAGGCAACATAATTATCTCTGTATCATTCCTAGTCTCTGCTGAATTGTGGCTGATCCTTTCTGTTGCCTTTACTCATAACCACTGAGGTGCAACTGAGCTCTTTGGTTCATTTAACACTTTGTGGGCATCTGTTATGTAGTGTGTAGTTTCAAACACTTCATCCCAATCCAGGTGTATGATGATTCACTGCAAGTCTTTTCCAGGACAAAAACATTTGTTTTGAATCCTGTGTACATCTTTCAGAAGTAGTAGGGATCTAGGGGCTACTTCAGGCTAGTATTTTGAATCACTCTCATCTCCTAGTGCCACACAATGACTTACGTGCTATGCTAAATATGGCCACATCCCAGTGGCCTGCAGCATTCTCAAATTTCTAGATAATCATGTCATTGACCACCACTACCTCTTAGTGTTCTCAAGATCGACTTTTTCTAACTGGGCATTTCCATAGAAAAAATATAAGAACATGGATGTTTAAAGTTTATCATCACACTTAAATACATTACTTCCCTTCTTTCGTGGGTGAACCCCCTATATTCTTTAAAAGAATAGAGCTTTTCTATATCATCCTTCTCCTTTCTGAGATGACATTCACTCCATCTTTTTTCCTGAGGCCCAATTTCAGGTAGGAAAGAGCAAAGGAAAAACTGTCTTACAGCTAAAAGAACATAAATTTAGAAGTATTTTAAAAACACTATTTCTGGTTTGCACAAATCATTTTTATCTATAATTGTAAATAATGTCAATAAATAGGCATTTAAAGGAGGTCATTATTTTAGTTTATAATATTAAAATATTTATTATCTGTTATTATCTATATTTAAATATCTTTTCCGAAATAACTAAGTGAGTTATGGGAAGCAAAATATCATGATTATGTATGATCCAGGTAAGAGAAAAGCAAAGTGAAGAAATAATTTAAGATGTTTTTGATGTTAACAACATTGAAGTGGAGTGTCCGATTTCTGTTTATACTATGCATGGAGTTATACCACCTCTTTTGTTTCCACCACTTAAAATGAACGTAACTAGCCTTTGTATATTGAATCATCATCATCATCATCATCATCATCATCATCATCTCATTATAATAATCATCATCATAATTTCACCATGAAAATATATTTGAAATGGCTTTTCAAATTCTGTCAGTACCATTATGAAATAATAAACTCTCAAAACAGGAGAGTAGAAATATTTTGTGATTGTTGTTCTTGTTTTTGGCATGAAACATTTGTGTTAGTGAGCTTTCCCTAGTAGCTATAATTTGTACTTATTTACTAAGTAATTTTATACAACGAGGTAACAAATAGCTACCTGTGGTGATAGTAAATCAGTCACTCTTCACTATAGAATGACAGGATGACAGGGAGATTTATAGAATATTAAAAACTCTAAAATATATTTTCTTTCATTAAAATAGATTCATTTAAGTCTTCCTTCTTTGAAAATAGGTTTGCTGCTGAATTCTATTCTTTATTAATAGAGGGAGAGCTCAATCATATTTTGCATCAATGATTATTTACTAACAGCTGATTGTTTATATTCATTCCAATGATATCCACTACTGGATTCCCACTACTCTCATGGGTTGATTAAAGACTGGCTTAATTTGTCAGCCAAATGTCAGCCTTGTCTCTTTTGTGAGAAATCAACTCCAGGATGGTTTTTAAATCTTTAAGGAGGCTTGTACACAATAAAAAGGGTAAACATGCAACAAATTTATGAGCATTCTCATGACCTCTGCTTAGACAACTCTCTGACTTCAGAATGATTTAATTCAGTGTGTTTGTGGAGGTGGTGTCAACCAGAGGAAGACACTGGGGTGTTGAACATTTCAGAGGTAAAAAAAAGAGGTGAGTAAAGAAATCCTCATCCTTCTGTTCATCAGATGGTCTGCCTAGAAAAGTACCACACCTTCTTAAGCCCACTTTTCCAACTTCTCACTAGTTGAACACAACCACCTAAACATGACTGATAAAACTGAAAAAGAACACAGTATTCTTCTAACTATCTAACTTCAAATTTATAAACATAGATTATTTTCACTGGGCCTTTGGTACTATCTAGCAAAACTAAATACATTCTTCCACTCTCCAAGGATTTTCCATTTTCTCTTTATACCCTGAATTCAAGAGACTCTCCCTGATCTTAATTCTAAACTTATGATCTCATTTATTTCAACGAAAAATGAAATTTTTAACTATTTTAACTATTTTAACTTAATTATATTAAAGACAATAAACTTGATAGTTTATTGTCTTTAATATATATTAAGGGAAATGTACATATAGAACTGTTTTAAAATAGTTGTATCACCTAAAATAATACTATGTTTTCTCAGTTGTAGACATGCTATTTATTTTGAAACATCGATTTAGTAATAAGGAACAAATCTATTGCACTGGAAACAAATAATTATTTTGTCACTGTAGAACAAGTAGTAGATGATTGTAACATATCATTCAAAAGGTATAAAAGGGTAGAAAGTAAAAACAATAAGTCTCTCTTTTCTGTCCCTGGATTGTCCTAAGCCAACCACTGTTACTAGTTTCCCATGCATAACTCCAGTGATATTTTATATTTATATAATCCAATGTGTACATATGCCATATACTCATTGCATTTTAATTATTCTAAGCTATATGGTTTTATTCCACATTTTAATGTGTCTAAAACTGGAAAGTATTTCATCAACAATGACATCTTGCAAACCCTGTTGACCAGGTTTTACATGATATGATCGTTATTGCTTGCATATACATAAACTTGGATTTCATTCTTCTTGGGCAATCTAGACAAATGTTTTCATGTTTAACCAATAAACTGAAATAATATGAGTTCTGGTTGTGACCTAAAATTATTCCATGACATCTTCTCACCTGTACAATAAAGTACAATGCATCAAATGTGCAGAATGCATGTTAGTAATCAGAGGGAAATCCTAGGGAGAGAATGGACTCACATTTAAGAAATTCAGCATATTTGTCCACTTTTTAATGGGGTTGTTTGCTTTTTCTTGTAAATCTGTGTAAGTTTATTTTAGATGCTAGATATTAGACCTTTGACAGATGCATAGTTTGGAAAAATTTTCTCCCATTCTCTAGGTTGTCTGTTCATTCTGTTGATACTTCCTTTGCTGTGCAGTATCACTTTAGTTTAATTAGATTCTATTTATCAATTTTTGCTTTTGTTGCAATTGCTTTTGGCAACTTCATCATAAAATCTTTGCCCATTCTTTGTCCAGCATGGTATTACCTAGGTTGTCTTGCAGGGTTTTTATAGTTTGGGGTGTTACATTTAAGTCTTTATTCTGTCTTGAGTAAATTTTTGTATATAGTGTAGGTAAGGGGTCCAACTTCAATCTTTTGCAAATGGCTGGCCAGTTATCTCAATACCGTTTATTGAATAGGAAAGCCTTTCTTCATTGCTTGTTTTTTTTTTTTTTTTTTTTTTTTTTTAGGTTTTTTGAAGATCAGGTAATTGTAGTTTTGCTGCCTTATTTCTGGGTTCTCTGTTCTGTTCCATTGATCTATGTTTCTGTTTCTGTACCAGTACCATGCTGTTTTGGTTACTGTAGTCCTCCAGTGTAGTTTGAAGTTGGATAGTTTGTTCAGTTTTGCTCTTTTTGGTTAGAATTGCCTTAGCTATTCAGCGTTTTTACATTCCTTTTTAAAGAGGACATACATGTGTCCAACGTCATATGAAAAAAAGGTCAACATCACTGATCATTAGAGAAATGCAAATCAAAACCACAATGAGATACCATCTCACACCATTTAGAATGGCTGTCATTAAAAAGTCAAAAAATAACAAATGCTAGCAAGGCTGTGGAGAAAAAGGAATGCTTATCCACCGTTGGTGGGAGTGTAAATTAGTTCAGACATTGTGAAAGACAGTGTGGTGATTCCTCAAAGACCTAGAAACAGGAATATCATTTAACCCAACAAACCCATTACTGGCTATATACCCAAAAGGTTATAAATTGTTATATTACAAAGATGCATACGTATGTTTATTGCAACTCTATTCACAATAGCAAAGAGATTGAATCAACCTAAATGCCCATCAATGATAGACTGGCTAAAGAAAATGTGGTAGAGATACATCATGGAATACCATGCAGCCATAAAGAAGAATGAGAATATTTCCTTTGTAAGAACATGGATAGAGCTGGAGGTCATTATTCCTTAACAAACTAGCACAGGAACAGAAAACCAAATACCGCATGTTCTCACTTATAAGTGGGAGCTAAATAATGAGAACACATGGACACATAGAGTGGAACAGCACACACTGGGCCCTATCTAAGAGTGGAGGTTGGGAGGAAGGAGAAGATCAAGAAAAACAACTAATCAGTACTAGGCTAATACCGGGGTGATGAAATAATCTGTACAACAAATCCCCGTGACACAATTTTACTTGTATAAAAAAACTGCACATGTGCTCATAAACTTGAGTTAAATTTTAAAAAATTATAAAGAAAAAGAAATTCAGCACCATCTATGTCCTTGAATATGTGAAAAGATACAGAATCAGTGCTTCTGAGGCAAAAGTGACTTAGAAAAAATCGTTCTTTAATGTTAATGTTAACATAATTGTTTCTGTATACACAATAGTAATATATAATCAAAATCCATGCCTAAAGTATAAAAAAGCTGTTTTAGTATGTGTTAAATAAAATTTCCAAAAGATAAGAAAGCATTATGTCCTAGTTTAATTGGCAGCAATTTTTTTTTCTTTTTAGTGTTATATAAAATAATGACTCTCCTTATGGTATTTTAGATCTGTTGAGTGTGTGTATGTGTTTGTGTGTGTGTGTGTATATGTGTATTGCACAAGTGGTTGAATCTTATACCCCTAGTATTCACCTTGTTTTTTTTTTTTTCTTTATTTATCTGAGTAATCCATAACACTATATGTAGGATTATACAGAAATCCATGGTAAGGATGTACTATAATATATTTAATTGATATTTTGAATATCATTTTTTATTCCTAGGCTTGTACTATTAACCACATGGTAGTTGATATACTATCTATGTGTTATTTCATAGAATAATAAAACACAAATAGTATAAATTTATAGAAATTAAGTTGTTGGGTCAAAAAAGGGATATACTTTAAATTTTAATACATATACCAATTTTCTAGAGGTATGGTACCTATTTAAGCACCTACAAATAGTATATATGTTTGCCTAATTTCCTCTCACTTTAAATCTTAAAAACAGAATTTTACATGTCAGTTTCTAAACAGCGAATCTGATGGGTAGATAGTGATAAGGGTGGAGAAATATATGAACAGGAATGTTTTGATTGGAAGTTACTGAAACTCATCTTGAATACAAATAAACAAGTACAATGCAAGAAATAAGTGAAACAAAGGGATTTACTGAAATGAATTGAAGACACCTCCCTGAATTAAATAAATACATGCTTTAATTAAGATATCTCTGTGGTCCCCAGGGACTGGTACCAGTAACATTGTGCAACTAGAATTCTGATTTTGGTCTAATCTCTTCTTTTCTCAGAGTTCCAGATTCACTTCCACCAGCTTCTTCCCAGAAAGGAAATTTGTCTACCATAATTTCTAGAGTCTTACTCTAGTAGCTGCAATCAGGAGTGGGCAAAGAGATTCTGGGGCCATCAACTGAAGAATGAAAAATTAGAAAGGCCAGAATGTTTGAGTGTGGCTTTAGTCCCTTGCCTACCTCTTGGCAAACTTCTATAGACAGGAGAGTAACACATATTATTTATCCAGCCCAGATCATGTGTCACCTCAGTGTAGTCAGGGTAATGGGAATCCTGCCACCACGGGGTCATTGTGATTGGTAGTAACTTTATTTTGTCTCTTAAATTAACCACACGGGTAGAAACACCCTATCTTATTATAAGTTTGGTGCTGTTTACTTTATGTCTGGTAGCCAGAGAAAAATCAGGGCTGTGAGCTAGTGTGGGAGAACATGTTTGAGTGATGTGCGAGTGTTAGCGTGTGTAAAGCCAAAAGAAAGGAATGAATAGAATAGGGAAAAAGGAGGGAAGCGATGAGAGAGTGAGAGTAGAATGAAATGGTAGAAGGAGGTGCTAACCGGTGAGGAAGGAATAGCAAGGAGAAACTGCGACACAGCAAAGGAACAAAGAATGATAGATCAAACTGCATTAGAGAATCGTGGCAAAAAATAAGACAAAAGGTAGACAAAAAAAGTTTGAAATGATGATAAATCCCAGGTGGGATTGCTCCAAACTGCTTTTTCACTCTGCAGCTTGGTGAAAACCATGTCTTCCTGAAGGGTTATGACATTACTTTGAAAGACACAGCATTAGATAGAAAGTTCTGCATACTTGGAAGGATGGGAATAAGGTTTTACCAACATTATTTTGCAATATTGATACCTGGCTGAATATAATAGAAAATGCTCTTTATCTTATAACTGTGTAGTAATGTACAGGGAAACGTTCCTGAATTCAACTCCTTCAACACAGTATATACATCTTTTAGCTATGAAGAGCAGAGCACTGAGAAAATGTAATACTCTTGGCTCTAAGAACATACAAGAAAGAGAATTGATCTATAGATTTCATTATAGGGAGATCTGAAATTTTGCTCTATGGAATCTGTGTAGAAACTTTATACAATACAAAATAATTACATTCAAACAAGTGAAAGAAAAATAAAACAAACAAACAAAAACAACAAACAGCTAAAGGTCACATCGGGCATTATTTAGTTGATTCCATTTCTATATGTCAATGGGTTTCTTAGGAATCCCATAAAAACAAGTTTTTATGGTAGCCAATGTGAACACTTAAATGCATTTTCTTATAACAGACTATGGAAATTCTTGTGTCATGATGGCCTTTTGAAATAAGGTAACAAATTATTTATATAGAAACATTGTAGTTTTTATTTGTGCAGTAATATTTTTTGCAGAAAGATTCTCTTGAATATCCAATGTTTATATTTTTAATCTTTTGATTCCAACAGTTTAACTCCAGAATAGACACTGGTTCTCTAAGGCTGATCAATTTCCACATGCTCAGTTTCTAAGCCCTCAAGTCCAATAGTCTGAACCCATTATTTCTTGGTTAATGGCTGATGGGTTTGCACATACAATACTTGTGTTTTCCTTAAAAGATTGAATTATTGGTTCTTAGAATATTCATAGGTTTTAGTTTAGTTGGTAGTAGCCAAGAGCTATCAATAGTGATTATCAAAACTTACATGTATATCAACATTATAGGAGAATGAAGGAAGGATGATAGAGATGTTCTGATGCTGTATATTGACAATTTTCTTATTATGATGAGATTTTTTTACAAGGTACAATTGGGTAATTTATGCAAACTCATATGCAGGAGAGTTCAGAGTTAGGCAAACTTGAATTTAATATATTGTTTCTTATAACATCTTTCTTGTATTATGTAGCAAAATGGTTTAATTATTTTCATTAGCCTCTAATGAAAGTAACATAGTTGTATTTCCTATATGATTCTTGTAAATGCATATACTATTTGTGACATGTGTGTTTTTAAATAACATCTGCTAAAAAATTAAAACCAGAATATTTGTCTTACAAATGATAACATGAATAAAAATAATAAATATGTGTCATATATTGAGGACACAATAGAAAAAAAAAACAAAGAACAAGAAAACATTAAAAATACAAATCATTAATCAGAGAAACTGAAGTCAAACTTAGTGTGGTAATTATAGTAATGAAAGTATGTGGCCCATTTTTTTTTTCTATCAAAAGATAATAGTCTCACATTTGAATGTAAAAACAATCCTACAATAAGCTACTTGCAAGATGTACATTTAAGAAAAATAATCTAACAATGAAATATGCAATGAATTAAATTCAATGTTAATCAAACCAAACTGTGAAAGCATGAATGAAAAAGCATAAGATGATATAAAATAATCATTGTGTAGTCACAAATGGAATTCATAATGCTGAATAAGATAAAATCAGAATTCTAAACAGTAAAAGCTTATATAAATCTAATCTGATAAAACACAGATATTTGCAGTCAAAAAATAACATTAAGCCTATTACTGACCAGTTAGACAAAACTTAAGTGAGAATATGCCTGATATATGGAAGATACTAAGTCAACACTTGTTGAATCTATGTAATTAAAGTGTTCTAAATAGTGAATAAATCAGCAGATACATACCACAGTTTATGTAGTGGATTCATAAACTATTTACCAAAACAACCACACAAAAAAGCATAATAAATTTATAAAATATTATTTAAATAAAATATATGCATGAGGGTTCAAATTATTGGGAAACAGGAAAAATATGGTTGATAAAATACAGGAAATCATATTATTTTAATGATACCAATTTTTTATTTTTTCTATTTCTAAAATCATGTCATTGTTAAAACTTTAAATAATAGGATAATCTGATTTCCAAGACTTTATTTTTTAGTTAATATTATTTTTAATTGATAAATGATAATTATATTATATTTATGGAATATGTGATATGTTTATAAATGTATACAAATGTAGAATGATTAAATCAAGCTACTTAACATGTTCATCACCTCACTTAACATTTTTTGCTGTGATACATTTTGTAATTTACTGTCTTAGTTATTTTAAAACATATAATACATTACTGATTCTAGTCACCTTGCTGTACAATAGACCTCAAAATTGATTTCTCCTGTCTGACTTAACTTTGTTCCTTTGACCAGAAACTCCCCATTCCCACACCTCTCCACCTTTGGCCCCATCTTGGGTAATCATTTTACTTTCTACTTCAATGAATTCAACATTTTTCAGATCCTACATAAAAATGTGATTGTGTGGTGTTTGTCTTTCTGCACCTAGTGTATTTCACCTAGCATAATATACTCTAGATACATCCATGTTACCCCAAATGATAGAATTTTGTTTAGGCAACAACATAGATTATTAGAAAACTATATATGTATTTTCTGTTTTATTTTTTGAGACAATATCTTTCTTTGCTACCTAGGCTGCAGTGCAGTGACACCACCTCGACTCACTGAAACCTTTGCTTCCTGTGCTCAAGCAATCCTCCTTCCTCAGCCTCCCGAGTAGCTGAGACTACAGACATATGTCATTATGCCTGGCTAATTTTTGTATTTTTTATAGAGATGGGGTTTTACAATGTTGCCTAGGCTGGCCTCGAACTCCTGAGCTAAAGGTATCCACTTGCCTCAGCCTCCCAAAGTGTAAAATACATTTTCATAATCAATAAAAAGCCATCATTTCCAATTATCAAGGAAGTAGTAAAATTATTTTAAAATATAAGCAGATTCAAAGTTTTGTGTGTGTCTGTGTGTGTATGTATGTATTTCCACCGTGGTCTGTGGAAAAGTAATTTGTTAATTTTCAAGAAGAATGAATTCTCACCCCCATTTCAAATTGGATTTAACGAAAAATATCTGCTTATTTATAATAAAGAGCTGTAAGGACAGGAAAAGTTACTCACTGAGGGAAAGTCAACACATTTTAGCTCAAACCCCATCTCCCCAGTGTTCTATATGACTGAAACCAGGTTAAAATAAATACTAAGCACAGTCTATAAAAGGGAAGACAAGTGCATAAAACAGTCTGGCAAAAACATGTGCCAGATGTCTTCTGTTTACTCATCTAGATGAATTTTCTACCTCTATCTAGTCTTCTCTACTCTGTTTTTCTTCTCAGAGAAGATGATCAAAAAGGACTACTTCACAGGGCTTCCACGTGCTCAGTTTCCAATTGGATTCAGCCACCAGAGATCCCTGGCAAGAGAATAAAGGTGGGCAGGAAAGCAAGCATGAACTATTTATATATGTATCTTCCACCTGTATGATTCCTTTGGATTGTCTATGTCTTACTTACAAAGGTTCCTGCTTTCTTCAAAGTTGTCCCTCTCTACAGAGCTTTCTTGTCTCTAATTCTGGATACCACTCTCTTTCCTTATCCTTTCAAGCTTCAGCTTAGTAGTAGTTACTATTTACCCTGAGTTTACACAATAACCTGTATTTTACAAATATTTTTCCCACATTTAAGTAAACAACTTTTATTTTTTGGTTAAAGTTACCTTTACTTTTTTCAAATCTGAGCACGCCATGCATTTTTTCCTAGAATCCTATTACACACGAGTACAGATAATACAGCTATTCTGTTCACGACTGCACACCGAGTACCTGGCATAAGGCCGAACATAGAGAGTAAACATTGGATTTGTGAATGAATACGTGAATGAAGGAAGAAATGTAAAAGTAAAAACTCCCATAAAAGGCAGAAGCACCAGCTGCTTCTTTTTTGTTACTGTTTGATTATTGTCATTTGGTGATTTTAAGGTTGATTGTAGCTGGTCTCTGAAGCAGGCCTCCAGAGTTTCACCTCGACTCTTGCAATAACTTCAATTGCAATCCTGCCTCCACTTTTGGTTTCTCTCATCTGTTCCTAACCAGGAAATTGCAACCAGGCAATTTCTTTAATATGCAAATCTGACCATGTTGTTCTTCTCCTAAGCTTAACATGCTTTGATGTCGCCACGGCGTTCTAGATATACTACAATCTTCGGAATAAGAGATACAAGAAATACAAGATGCCATCACTGCTATCCACCTCCTTTGGACTCTTCTCTTATAATCCCATTTATAAAAAAGATTAAGAAGTACTGTACCAATTTCCATTTCCGTATATACAGTGCTTTCTCTTTCCTGTGAACTTCTCCATGTTTTGCATAATCTATTTTATCCTCTTGACAGCAGCCAGATCAGCATTTTGTATCAGTTCCTCACAGGTTAACTTAATGACGGCCTGCATGTGCAGTGGGGTTACATTGTAAGAAAGGAATTGCAAATTGTTAAGAGACTGAGATTTCACAGGACTACTGGCACATCTGCTCATCTTGCCCTCTAGAGGGAGACAGTACTCATTACTTCAGTGTGTAAGCAACTCTCCTCCAGATGGGAGGGGAAAGGCATCTCCACATTTATTACACTGGAAACCAAGAAAACGCTTCCAGACTTTCTCTCCAATACGTAGGGTATTTTCAGGGAGGTACATGTTTATATATAGAGGTACACTGTCTCCAGCTTCCAAGGTGTTTATTATTCAAGCATTTCCTTTGCTCAGAAGGGCCAGACCATGTAGAAATCCCATAAACTCATGCATGGATAATTTTCTCCCAACATTTATATTAAGTTTGTGAACAAATCAGATATACAAAGATAAATGGTATTTGTCAATATCCATTGAATGTAGTGTAAAGTGGCATTTCTATTTCCTCACCTGTTTCTACAGATCTTTGCACTGTTAGGCTACAGTGTCAGTTCTGTAAAATTGACTGCCTTCATTACTTTCTACAATCTAAGTGACAATGACAGCTTCTGTGAGTGACAATTTCAAAAGCATTATTCAGCATAAAATTGATATGCCCTATTTTCTGGTCAGTTAAAATTAAGAAAGTCAAATCAATGAGAGACCAAATTTATGTACATGAAGTATATTTAATTATGATCTTATCAAAAAGGAAATCTCGATATTAAGGTAAACTTCTCAAGGGGCGGTTTTAATTCTGGCCAATGAAGCCTACAAACTTGTTTCCAGATACACTGAAATGGACAATAAAAACTGCTTTGCCAAAAATAAAAGGATTCTGAGCCTGATAATCTATTCAAGTAAATTTGAAATTAAATTATTTTACCTTGTTTGGAATGTGTTGATGTCTACGGGACAATTGCTCCTTCATACTTAGTACCTCTTATTTACATGAGAGAATCAGGAAAATTAAAAAAACATGAACTATGGTAAGGTTTTGAAAAACAGTAACACTAGAATGTGGTGATATATTGGAGAAAAACTTAATTGGCTTTAGTTCTTGACTTTAAATTGTGGAATAATCTTGGTCCTAGAGTCTATGCACAGGGAAAGGGGATAAAGGCTACTTTCGGGAAGAAGCTGGTCCAGTTTTCAGTTAGGGACATACATGTACATAGAAATATTTGGGAAAAAAACACATATGTGCTATGCAAATACAATGTATCATCATGATGATCTGTGAAACAAGTTTTGTTTTCCATTTCAGACTTCTGAAATTGTTACTTACACAAATAATACAAATTCACTATGAAATAAAATAAAATAAAATATGCATCTATACTTAAACAAACCTGAGATAATGGTTGTTAATATGTTGATGGCTATACTCTCGGGCTTACATTACATATAATAAACAGCAAATTCCACTAAGGTCAGCATGTTGATTCCCTTATTTACTATTGAAGGACCAGTGCCTAAAAAAAATGTCTGGATATATTAGTACCCAAAGAATATTTGAATGAATGAATGCTTATGTTGTTACAACTTTTCTTTTTAATTAATATTCCACAAGTGTATTTACATGTCAGTAAGTATTAAACCATATCATTATTTGAGAAACAACTTTATAGTCTTCCTTCTATAACAATATTGGAATTTTTAAAGCCCTCTTTATGTTTTGAACTTTTAAATTGTTCCAGATGTTTATGTTACAAACTCCGGTGCTATTAAGCTTTTATCTACTAGTTTACTTCACAAACAACTTTCCATAAATGGAATTGCCAGTCAACGGCCATGTTCTTTTTCAGGGTCTGTGACACATATTGCCTTTAGCTCTCCAATTAAGTTGAAAGTTGAAGAGTTCCAACAGGGGTGCTTGTTTCCTGCGGAAAGATATTCCAGTTGAAACTTAGCTACAGGTGAAATAAAAATATAAAAATAATGAAGACTCTAACACTAGACTTAGCACAACATCCTGTTTTGCAGATAATTTATGTGTCTAAGTTGGGGTCTTTTTAAAAAATAGTTATCAGGTTAATTGCCTTTACTCTTTCTTTCTCCTTCAGGGTGGAGACCTAACTACTGCTTTATCATAATAATCCTTTCATTATTTCATAATAGCTACCATATATGAATGAGAATACCTATTATGTTGTAGGCATGACATTGGGCCACCATATACGGAAGCTATTATGAAATAGTATGGTGTGTGTGTGTGTGTGTGTGTGTGTGTGTGTGTATATATAAATTATTACAACAAAAATATAAGATATAATTATTTCACTAATTAGAAAATTGAGGTTCAGAATGAAAAAAATAATTTGCTCAGGTTTACTCAGGCTAGCAAGTGACAGAAGAGGATATAAAACAAGGTCTATCAGACTAACTTTGTGCCCTTTCAACTAACCTACACATGAAGAATGTATTGAGCATCTGTTCTGTTACTGTTATATGGGCTTTTACTGACAATTGTTGATACAGTTAATCAGAAAATGAAAAGTCATTTATCTGTAACAAAACCTACATTTCTCTAATCTATCATATTGACATATTTATTCTGCTTGTATGATACAGTATCGTGTAACAGTATATTGCAGTAACAGTATCTGCCTAAGGTGTTGCTTTATGGAGAGGATTATATAGTAAGTGATGTAGTTTGGATTATTGCTCAGGAAATATTTACACTTTCTCACCTCACTATCCCAGGTAAGTGGAGTACACTTTTCTACCCTACTGACATTGAGTTTGGCTGTAGAATTTGCAGTGATCAATGGGTTGTTTGCAATTGTGTTGTGAGCTTAAAATCGGCTTCGGTTGTTGGGGTTGGCCAATTAAATTCCTGTCTTCTATGAGAAAAGTATGTCTCAGTTACTTACTGGTCCAAGGAATATAAGATACACGTAGACTTTATTATTTTTCTCTTTTAATTGACTAAGGCAATAAATTAAGTTGATTGCTTTTCTAATTAAACCACCCTGGCGTATCTGGGATAATACCTACATGGACATGAAAAATTCTTTTAGGTATTGCTAGATTTTATTTTCTAATATTTCATGTGCCTGAGAGATCCTTGTTCCCTAGTTTTATTTTTATCTGTATTATTATTATTATTATTTGTATAGTATCGGAATCATGGCAATGCTGGCCTTAAAAAACAAGATGTAAAATTTTCAAAAAAAATTCCCTGCATGAGATTTTTTTACAGTTTCTAATATTTTTTCCTTAGTTGATAGAATTTGCCAGTAAAGTCCTTTGGAACTGAAATTTTATTTGTGAAATAGTTTTTTTGTCTGTTTGTTTTTGAGACGGAGTTTTGCTCTTGTTGCCCAGGCTGGAGTGCAATGATGGGATCTTGGCTCACTACAACCTCTGCCACCTGGGTTCAAGCGATTCTCCTCCCTCAGCCACCCCAGTAGCTGAGATTACAGGCATGCGCCACCATGCCCAGCTACCTTTTTTGTATTTTTAGTGTAGACAAGGTTTCTCCATGTTGGTCAGGCTGGTCTCGAACTCCTGACCTTAGGTGATCTGCCCGCCTCGCCCTCCTAAACTGCTGGGATTACAGACGTAAGCCACCACGCCTGGCCGTAATGCTTTTTATATATGAATTCAACCTAGTTAAGAGTCATAGGTTTATGATGTAGGCTGTCTATTGCCCCTGAATGAACTTTGGTAGTCTGTATCATTCAAAATGCTTGTCTTCAAGCTAGTAGTAGAATTTGTTGCCATAAAGTTGTTCATAACATTACTTTATTATCCTTTTAATGTTAGTTGGAACTTCAATGATGTACCTTTTTCCATTCCTGACACTAAATAATTCCTACCTTTATTTATCTTGCTTTAGATTGGCTGGAGGTCTGTCCATTTGTTTTTCCTTTTATGAATTATTTCACGTGGTATTCATGAATAATAACATCACTTTGTACCACATACATATATAGAACTATAATTGGTCAATGTACAATATAAAAATAAAAATTAAAACCAATTCCAGCAATAATGATTTTTCTCTATTTCTATTTGTTTTCAAGTTCAGTGGTTTCAGTTCTTTTTTTTAAATATTTGCATGGAATATTTTTTCCATCCTTTATTTTTTAAAATCACTTTATTGAGATATAATTCACATGTCATAAATCCCAACCATTTAAGATAAGTAGTTTTTCAGAATATTCACAGAGCTCTGCATTCATCACTGCAATATATATAATTTTAGAAAATTTTCATCACACCCCCAGGACCCAGCTATTAATGCTTAATGGTATTTTTACTTTTAAATGGTAGTTACATTGTTATATTTAAAGTGGGTTCCTGTAGACAGCATGTAGTTAGTTCTTTTTTTCCGCCATTCTGAGTTTCAGCTCTTCGCTTCATTATTTCCATTCTAAATATTTCTGTCAAATTTATCTATTCTTATTTTTCTTGTTTCTTAAGAATGTATCATAGATGATTGATTTAAGGTCTTTACTATTTTCTAGTATAAACATTTAATGCTATAAATTTCTGTATAGAGAAGATAATTACTGCTTATCTGCCTCCCATACATTTTTGTATTATGTGCTTTAATTTTTGTTCAATTCAAAATATTTCATAATTTTTTCTTCTGACTTGGTCTTTTATCCATGAATACTTAGGTCTATGTCTGTGTATTTTTAATTTAGATAATTTTAATGATATCTTTTTGCTGTTGAGTTTTAATTTGATTTCATTTTAGTTAGAACATTTAATTTGCAAAATTTAAATTCTTTTACAACTTTTGGGATTTTATTTTTCTAAGAATATAGTCCACCTTGCCAAATGTTCCATTTGATTTGGGAAAAGATGTATAGTTTTCTGTTGATATGTGGATGTTTCTACCATTGCACATACTACCATGGCTAGTACATATGAGAAAGTGAACTTTCAATTTTATTTAGTTTTAATTTCTTTAAATTTAAATTTAAATAGCTGCATTTGGTCAAAGTCTACTATATTGGAGCACACAGTAATATAATTATTAACATATAAGAAAATTTGACTTTTATATTTACCTTCATTTTTGAAGTTGCCACAGATCTTTATTTAAAAAAAAAAAAAAAAAAAAAAAAAAAAAGCTTTCTATAATATTCTACACTTTCAAAAAGTTAATTACTAACCCAAGGGGTTCCGAGGGACAGCTGGGTGAGCACGAGAAAATCCAAGCTGGCTTGGGCTTACTAGAAGATGTGGGTTGGGCCTATATAGTGACTGGCGTGGAGGGATAGGACTGGGGAATGTTCTCACTAGTAGAAAGTTTAAATTTCCCACTGGCACTAAATGAGAATATGACCTAACAGTCTTTCTTATCAGTCTGTCCAGATGTAGGACCAAGCACAAAAAAAAATTGAGGTTTAAAAAAAGTCAATAATCAAACATCAAAAATGAAGTCAGACTTTGATTACACCCTGTTTAACTGTATTCCAAGAAATGCAAAAATGAATTAATTTTTGACAAGTTTAGCATCATGACTCATTCAAAAGAAATACAGGTGTGAAAAAATAAGTAAGCAGACACATAAATACATTGAAAAGTAATTTAAATGTTTAAATATGACACTTATAAAAGTAAATTGAAATGGAGATCAGTCATGAAGAATCGCTGAGTAGACAAAGCCAGTTAGGCCTCATAAGTAACCTTAACTTTGCTTGATTTGCAAACAAACAAAACTTAACTTGAGTCAGCTATTTCTTGCAAATGCCAATATTAAAGAAAAATGAAACTTAAGGCTAACCAATCAGAAGTTATTACAGTTACATAACTAAGAACTTTCTAGGAGGACTGACCAAATAAGACAAGTGTATAACTGTAACCAATTAAATATTTTATTTGCTTTACTTTTATGTTCACCCTATAAAAGTTCTCCCTTTGTGTTAGTCCGTGGAACCTCTGAACCACTGCTAATTTGGAGCTGCATCATTCATAAATTGCTGTTTGACTAAATAAACCCATTAAAATTTTATTGTGTCTCAGTTTACCAAAGAGGTCACCAAAGAAATTCCACTAGAACAGACATAAAAAAAATACTCTGGAGGCCAGGCATGGTGGCTCATGCCTGTAATCCTAGCACTTTGGGAGGCCGAGGCAGGTGGATCACAAGGTCAGGAGTTCAAGACCAGCCTCACCAAGATGGTGAAACCCTATCTCTACTAAAAATACAAAAAATTAGCTGGGCACAGTGGCAGGAACCTGTAATCCCAGATACTTGGGAGGCTGAGGCAGGAGAATCACTGGAACCTGGGGTGCGGAGGTTGCCATGAGCCAAGATCGCACCACTGAACTCCAGCCTGGGTGACAGAGTGAGACTCCATCTCAAAAAAAAAAAAAAAAAAAAAAAAAAAAAAAACCTCTAGAATTTCTTTAGCTTTATCTCCTGAAGTCCCACATGTATTTCTCCTAACTTTTTTTAAACTATTTTCCTGCAAAATTGAAGCTTTATTATCTCTCTCTCTCTCATAAAACTGTACCTGTGTTAGCTTTCTCATCTACTTTCTCATCTACTTTTGTTCCATACAATGAAGTCCACTATGTTGTAAGTAACATCCTATCCTTTCTTATGTTAATGAGTTTCACTCAGTTTAGGCCCTTTTATTACTGCATTTCTCTTTTTTAAGTTGTGTAGTATTATAAAGCCAACTGCCAAAACTTGATGATGTAAAACTGTAAAAGCAATAAAAATTCCTTATATCTCATTATTCTGCAGGTTAACTGAGCTCAACTGAGTGTTTCTTACACTTCATGTAGTGTTACCAGGGACAAGATCATTGCAAACTCCATTGAGTAGGGATTTTCAATGAGGCCCATGCACACAGGTTGCAATTATTGATAGATTTATATTCAGATTTCTGTTTGGGCTCAACCAGGATGCTTTGATTCTCCTATAGGTAGTTTCTCAACACTGCTCGGAGTTCTCACAGCATAGCTGCTGAACTTCAAGAAGGAGCCTTCCAAAATTTAAAGTTTGAAGCTGCTGAACTCTTAAGGGCCCATCTTCAGAAGTTGTACAGTGTAATATCTGCCTCATCGTATTGGTGAAAACAATTTACAAGATAAACTCAGATTCCAGGAAAAAGGAAATAGATTCAAACTCTTAGTAGGAAACATGACAAAGACGTTGTAGCCACCTTTAATGTCATATGTTTTTATAACTTTTTCCACCAAAACAAAAATTTGTTTATGCTGATTCAAGAGACCTTCCTTCTTTTTCAGGCAAGAAAGTTGAAAAGCAATGGAGACTTAAACATTATCATATGTTGACAATGCTAAAATGTTTATTTTTTATATTTCATAAATCAAGAATAATCTCACAATCAATAGTAGGTAATACTTACAATTGGCAGCATATATTTTCTTTATAAATGATGTATGTGAAGATTTAGTTTACAATAAATAGACTTATATTTGATGAAATATATAATTTGAGGTTTGTATGTGTCTACTTTGCATTAATTATTCTCTTTTCAAGCTGCAAATACTCGAAATTTTATTCTACGCCCAATGTTGTTATTCTTTGTGTGCTGCACATGTAGTCTCTGCTACAATAATACCTTTGATAGAAGGAAAAAGAGTCTACGAGAAGACCAACTATATTTGTCAGGGGGTTCATCAAATAACTTAGGCTACACTGCTTTAAAAAAATCCCCAAATCTGTGGTTTAGTACAATGAAAGATATTTTTCTCCCATGCTACTTGAACGTTGCTCGTTTTGGTGAGGAGCTTTGTTTTATGCAGAGTCATTCACACACCCATGTTGATAGGGTGTTTGTTAACATTTTATCTAGTATCACATGATCTTATAGTATGGGAGCACAAAAACGAGATGGATGGTGATACAGGTACAGACTCTTCTGCTTTTTTCTATTCCTAACTATCTATTCCACAATTTTGTTCATCCTAATAAAGATGGCTTCACACAAATAGAGAAGGAGCTTGATTTGTGGGACAGCAGATGGAGTATTGGGTGTGTATATCTCTCTCTACATTGGCCTGCATTTCTTCCAGCCAGTGTGATAAAAGGGACTTCAGGAATTTTCATATTTAAAAAAAGTTACACTCTAAGTCAATTATTCATGTTAAAATGTCCATTACTAAAGATTTGTTACAGTGGACTAAGAAAGTATCTCTCATTAACACAATTATGTGACTATGTTTTGAATGCTGAACACTTTGAATCATTATTATAAAGTTGTGAGAGGTTTTTTATGAGTGAACTTAGTAAAAAATAACTTGATATAGGGAAAATCTAGATTCAACTCAGTAAAGTCAGCCTCAAGTAATATGTTTATATGATTCCTACAACTCAGGCAAGGATAATGGCGCTGAGCTTTTCAGAGTGACAGAGGGAACATATGAAGAGCATGTCAAGTAAGTGGTGGCATGATATCAAAATAAATCTTACTTTAAGTGACTTGCTCCCCACAATAACACCTAAAAGAAAACAATTGTGAGAAATTTTGGTGGCGTTCTCCAAATATTTCTAATTCTCTGCCTTCAGGGTTCATGCAAATTTTCACTTTCTCACCTGTTATTATGAATGGTGCCTGAATCAGGTCTGATTCATGGGCGTGTTATCAGTGGGGTCACATGGTTCCCTGGTTAGAACATTCCAGGCGTTTAAGAGAGCCCAGACATAAACAAAAACTACCTCTAGATGACCACACCTGACTACAGATGAGTGAGCGATCCCCTCTGAGAATGCTTAACTCTTGCAGAGCTGCCGAGGTTGCCCATCAGCTTATGAGCTACTGAATTTTTGTTATTTGGCAACAATAGCAAACTGATACAAAGACCTGGGAGATGACTGTCATCACAGCGCATTGACTGCAATGCCACTTTTTCTGAGCACTGATTATGTGTTCCAGATACTGTTCAAAGCCATTTTTATTTTATCATATTTGAACCTTGTACCAATTAGATTGCTATGGTATTATCCTCATTTTACTGCTAAGATAATTTAAGTAGCAGAAAACCAGCAACTCATCCAAGGATTTTAATACATCGTATGGCATAATGGAAAAGCGGGCAGTTTCATGTTTAGGCCTGTTTGTGTATAACTGCATTATTTTGCTCAAGGTCACAGAAATCTATTTGTATGACATTAGCAGATTGTTTTGGCTGATTGTTAGCCATTATTTTGGCTCGGCTTTCCTCAATTTGGATTGGTGATGTCAAGGGCCTTCCAGCTAAGAATTTAGTTTCATATTCTGCTCCACAATTTTGATTCAGGCTAGGGGAACAGCAAATGTGGTAGATGTAAGTTTCTATGCAACAACATTTTGTCTGATTAAAGGGGCAAATGCTTAGGTGTTCTACTGTGACTCTTTATTGTGCAGCTGTACGATGGCTCCCTTCGCTCTCACCCTTTGTCCCAGACCCTGGGCACTCACCCTGATCTCTCCTTTTGGGGTCAGCTAGCGTGTATTCTGTTCTGGGTAGTTTCTCTACTCCAAGCCAGCAAAAGGTGACAAGCAATTTTCCAGAGGATATTTAGTGACAATTACTAAAAGATTCGGTGAGAAAAATGATAAACTGAAGTAGAAATAAAGCAAAATACAACAAAATGAAATTAAATAAAGAGCATGGAGAAAATTTTCAGGTCTGACACAGGCTCAACAGTTATTCCCCAACCCCTTACTAAAATGGTACCTGGAGATGGATTGAGATTTTATCGTAGCCTTGTGTTCTCCAGTGTGAGGTTAATCAAGCTGACCTCATCTTTCAGATTCCTTGACAATGACCACAAAAACCCTCTTCTTTTTCTCAGAACTTAGGTTAGAAGACACATGGATTGCCAAAGACTGATGCCCTCCTGCCTTATATTTTTAAAGCCACCTACAATGGATTGAAAAAAGACCTCTAAGACAGTGGTTCTCAAATTTTAGTTTGCATCATGATAAAGACTTGTTAAAAAACAAGTTGTCAGATGCCGCATGCGGTTTCTTATTTAATTGGTCTGTGCAGGGCCTGAGAATCTGCATTTATAACAAGTTGCTGAGAGATGCTAATATTGCTAGACTGGGGACCAACATTGAAACCCCTGCTCTTGTTTTGCTTGTTTGTTTGTTTTTTGTTTTTTCCTTAGCTTAGTTAAAATATGTTATCTTACAATTCAGAGTCTTTCTCCTGAAATTATAGCTACTGAAAATATAGCTATACGTTAAGGAAACACAGTTTGCTATTTCTATTTTCCAGTTTCAAGGGTACCACAGCATTCATAATTGTGGCAAAATTTTAAAGCAGACCTACTGCAATTCTAGTTATCCTTTAGATTCAGATACACCTAGGAAAAATTGTAGTTACAGTTTTATAGGAAGAAGACTTGGTACTAGGGTGAATCTCAACTTATTTTCAGGCTATAGTTTTAAAACATAGTACTTCATGTAAATCTAGATGGCTCTGATAATTGAAAAGGGAAGAAAACTGCAAATTAATTTGTTTCCTCAATGGCTGTGTAAAAACAGACATTCCACAATGATGTTAACCCCAGGAGATCATGGTGAAAAATAGCCCACTGATGTTTTGATTACCACAATGAGTTTGTGGAGGCATCACTGATATATGGTTATGATTGTATATTTACTCACAACTTTATGGAACTCCATTATGAAAGTTTATAGCAGAGTTACATCATTATAAGTAACACGAGCAGCTAGAAAACCCTGAGGAAACATAGTTAAGTAGAGGATTAAATAGTTTTTTAAAATGGATGAAATAGTCTAGTATCAATTAGAGAAAGGATTATTTTCAACTGTGAAAGCCAAGGCTTTCTGTCACTTGTCTGTGGGGTTATGGCTCTCTCTGCAATGAAATCAATACAAGACTAGTTTTTGTAAACTGCCTATTTGAAGGACTGAGGAAAACAAATATACTATTTTCACCAAAGTAATCAAATTGTAGATTGGCATCCTAATCATCTTCTATGGAAATTATTGATCCCAGTGGCATGGCAGCTGTCACCTTGCTTCTCAGTAAGGGGCCAGCTGTTACTGTCATTGGACTCAAATTCTCTGTCAAACACTGATGTTGAACACAAAGTTAATGTGTCTCCCAGCCCAATTTGAAAAGTATCTTACATTGATGTATTCCTTTAATTATCTTTAAAAGTAAAACATTCTTTTTATCAAATTCTCTTTTCTCATAGATATATAATCTAACTGGTATAGCGTTCATTTGTGAAGGAAAAATTAAACCAGAAGATATAGTAGAATCATGCTAGTATAATTAATACCTTAAAATTAATTATATTATATATAATTAATGTTTTTAAATAACTCATTAAAATGACTAAATTAAATGCTTTTTCTTTAATAATATGAAAGGTTGGAGTGGCTATGAAGATTTATATATGGCACAATAAATAAAAGGTGAAAAAAAGTTAAATAAAACAAAATCTGGACATGCCAGCTTAACTTCAAAAAGCGTACTAGACTTCAAAGTCACTCTTACTTTTTGGTGTTGAGAGAGCAGGTGTTGGGACCGAGTGTGGCTTCATAGCATGCTTGCATATTCCTCCCAAGTGAGCCAAGAATTCATGGCCCTGATGCCTCTTTTCCCAAGTCATTTCTCAGATTTGTGTCTGCAGTGATAAACCTTAAGGGATGAGGTAATGTGTCTCATCAGGATAAAAAAGAGGCATTCTCCATATTCCATTTCTGTAATGTAGTTTGCTGAAAGTACAGACTCCTTCTGGGTCTGTGCATACCCTGGTTATGGCTTAGTGGCAAGATGATCCTAATCAAATATACTGACACTCAGCCTAGTTGTTATGTGGTGAGCAAAAACGACTTTGTCTTTGATCCAGGAGATTCTTACTTTCTGTCATTGACTAGAAACAATAGTAATAGGCAGTTTCTAGAAGTAAATTTGCTAATTTAATAGCGATAGCAAAATAGCTATGCAAACGATACAAAACACAGTAAATTAAGAGAATATGTATATTCCTACAGTTGTCTGTTTCAGGATACCATTTAATTAAAGTAATTAAACATTGTAAACCAAAAATAAAATCCTAAGTCCCTCACCAACTAAATCCAGAAAAACCTTAAAAACAAAGTTCCCAGCCATGATAGGACAGAAAGTCAGACAGGCTCATTATGACCCCTCTCTTTTGTAGTTTAGACACAGCAACTAACCTCATGAGACTGACAGAACAGACTCTCTGTGGCAATAAGATGTAAAATTATAAACAGGACCTAAGGCTATGCCAGACAACGGTTAAGCCATGCAGTACACTTAAAGAATAAACTGTGTTCTGTCTGCGACCAGGTTTTTTTTTTTTCCTCCTTTTTTCTCTAGCAGCTAAACAAGCACTGACCCTTGAGATAAGCAATATTAAAACAATTACAAATCATCTACCTCACAGATGATGACTAACTGAAACCCTGTTCCACCAGCGATAACTACAACTTTGATTGGACAAGAAACTGATTTCAATAACTTTCTCCAATTAAGAAGACTACTGACCAAAGATGGCCAAATAGGAACAGCTCCAGTCTGTAGCTCCCAGCGTGATCGACATAGGAGATTGGTGATTTCTGCATTTTCAACTGAGATACCTGGTTCATCTCATTGGGACTGGTTGGACAGTGGGTGCAGCCCACAGAAGAGCGAGCCGAAGCAGGGCAGGGCATCGCCTCACCCAGGAAGCACAAAGGGTCTGGGGATTTCCCTTTTCTAGCCAAGGGAAGCCATGACAGACTACCTGGAAAAGTGGGACACTCACACACAAATACTGTGCTTTTCCCAAGGTCTTAGCAACTGGCAGACAAGGTGATTCTCATCCGCGCCTGGCTCAGTGATTTCCACGCCCATGGAGCCTTGCTCACTGCAAGTCCAGCAGTCTGTGATCAATCAGTGAGACTGCAGCCTGGCTCGGGGAGGAGCGCCTGCTATTGCTGAGGCTTGAGTAGGTAAACAAAGCCACTAGGAAGCTCGAACAGGGCAGAACCAACCACAGCTCAACAAGGCCTACTGCCTCTAGACTCCACCTCTGTGGGCAGGGCATAGCAGAACAAAGGGCGGCAGACAACTTCTGCAGACTTAAAAGTCCCTGTCTGACAGCTCTGAAGAGAGCAGTGATTCTCCCAGCATGGCATTTGAGCTCTGAGAACGGACAGATTGCCTTCTCAAGTGGGTCCCTGACCTCCGTGTAGCCTAAGTGAGAGATACCTCCCAGTTGGGGCTGACAAACAATTCATATAAGTGGCTGCCCCCTGTGACAAAACTTCCAGAGGAAGGATCAGGCAGCAGTATTTGCTGCTCTGAAATATTTGCTGTTTTGCAGCCTCTGCTGGTGATACCCAGAAAAACAGGGTCTGGAGTGGAACTCAGCAAACTCTAACAGACCTGCAGCTGAGGGACCTGACTGTTGGAAGGAAAACTAACAAACAGAAAGGAATAGCCTCAACATCAACAAAAAGGTCATCTACACCAAAACCCCATCAGTAGGTCACCAACATCAAGACTAAAGGTAGATAAAACCACAAAGTTGGGGCAAAACCAGAGCAGAAAAGCTGAAAATTCTAAAATTCAGAGCACCTCTTCTCCACCAAAGGATCACAACTCCTTGCCAGCAACACAACAAAACTGGACAGAGAATGACTTTGATGAGTTGACAGAAGTAGATTTCAGAAGGTTGGTAATAACATACTTCTCTGAGCTAAAGGAGAATGTTCGAACCCATGGTAGGAAGCCAAAATCCTTGAAAAAAGATTAGACGAATGACTAACTAGAATAAACAGTGTAGAGAAGACCTTAAATAAACTGATGGAGCTGAAAGCCATGGCATGATAAATTCGTGACACATGCGTAAGCTTAAATAGCTGATTGATCAAGTGGAATAAAGGGTATCAGTGATTGAAGATCAACTTAATGAAATAAAATGAGAAAACAAGATTAGAGAAAAAAGAGGAAAAAGAAGCAAACAAAGTCTCCAAGAAATATGGGATTATGTTAAAAGACCAAATGTATGTTTGATTGGTGTACCTGAAAATGATGGGGAGAATGGAACCAACTTGGAAAATGCTCTTCAGGATATGATCCAGGAGAACTTCCCCAACATAGCAAAGCAGGCCAACATTTAAATTTAGGGAATACAGAGAACACCACAAGGATACTCCTTGAGAAGAGCAACTCCAAGATGCATAACTGTCAGATTCACCAAGGTCTAAATGAAGGAAAAAAGTGTTAAGGGCAGCCAGAGGGAAAGGTCGAGTTACCCACAAAGGGAAGCCCATCAGACTGACAGGGGGTCTCTCAACAGAAACCCTACAAACCAGAAGAGAGTGGGGGCCAATATTCAACATTCTTAAAGAAAAGAATTTTCAACCCAGAATTTCATATCCAGCCAAACTAAGCTTCATAAGTGAAGGATAAATAAAATCCTTTACAGACAAGCAAATGTTTAAGAGATTTTTTTCACAACCAAGCCTGCATTGACAGAGCTCCTAAAGGAGACACTAAACATGGAAAGAAACAACCGGTAACAGCCACTGCAAAAACATGCCAGATTGTAAAGACCATCGATGCTAGGAAGAAACTGCATGAACGAATGGGCAAAATAACCAGTGAACATCACAATGACAGGATCAAATTCACACGTAACAGTATTAATTATAAATGTAAATGGGCTAAATGCCCCAATTAAAAGACACAGATGGCAAATGGGATAGTCAAGATCCATCAGTGTGCTGTATTCAGGAGACCCATCTCACATGCAGAGACATACATAGGCTCAAAATAAAGGGATGGAGGAAGATCTACCAAGCAAATGGAGAACAAAAAAAAGCAGGGGTTGCAATCCTAGTCTCTGATAAAACAGACTTTAAACCAACAAAGATCTAAAGAGTCAAAGAAAGGAATTACATAATGGTAAAGTAATCAATTCAACAAGAAGAGCTAACTATCCTAAATACATATTCACCCAATACAGGTGCACCCAGATTCATAAAGCAAGTCCTTAGAGACCTAGGAAGAGATTTAGACTCCTGCACAATAATAATGGGAGATTTTGACACCCCACTGTCAATAATAGACAGATCAACAAGACAGAAGGTTAAAAAGGATATCCAGGACCTGAACTCAACAAGCAGACCTAATAGACATCTATAGAACTTTCCACCCCAAATCAACAGAATATACGTTCTTCTCAGCATCACATCACACTTATTCTAAAACTGACCACATAATTGGAAGTAAAGCACTCCTCAGCAAATGTAAGAGAACAAAATCACAAAAAACTGTCTCTCAGACCACAGTGCAATCAAATTAGAACTCAGGATTAAGAAACTCACTCAAAACCACACAACTACATGGAAACTGCAAACCTGCTCCTGAATGACTACTGGTAAATAACGAAATGAAGACAGAAATAAAGATGTTATTTGAAACCAATGAGAACAAAGACACAACATACCAGAATCTGTGGGATACATTTAAAGTAGTGTTTACAGGGAAGTTTATAGCACTAAATGCCCATAAGAGAAAGCAGGAAAAATCTAAAATTGACATCCTAACATCACAGTGAAAAGAACTAGAGAAGCAAGAGCAGACAAATTCAAAACCTAGCAGAAGGCAAGAAATAACTAAGATCAGAGCAAAACTGAGAGAGATAAAGACACACAAAACCCTTCAAAAAATCAGTGAATCTAGGAGCTGGTTTTTTTGAAAAGATCAACAAAATTGATAGCCTGCTAGCAAGACTAACAAAGAAGAAAAGAGAAGAATCAAATAGATGCAATAAAAAATGATAAAGGGGATATCATCACTGATCCCACAGAAATACAAACTACCATCAGAGAATACTATAAATACCTTTATGCAAATCAACTAGAAAACCTAGAAGAAATGGACAAATTCCTGGACACATACTCCTTCCCAAGGCTAAACCAGGAAAAAGTTGAATCTCTGAATAGACCAACAGCAGGCTCTGAAATTGGGGCAATAATTAATAGCCTACCAACCAAAAAAAGTCCATGACCAGTCGGATTCATAGCCAAATTCTACCAGAGATACAAAGAGAGGAACTGGCAACATTCCTTCTGAAACTATTCCAATCAATAGAAAACAAGGGAATCCTCCCAACTCATTTTATGAGGCCAACATCATCCTGATACCAAAACCTGGCAGAGACACAACAAAAATGAGAATTTTAGACCAATGTCCCTGATAAGCATCAATGCGAAAATCCTCAATAAAATACTGGCAAACTGAATCCAGCAGCACATCAAAAAGCTTATCCACCACAATCAAGTTGGCTTCATCCCTGTGATGCAAGGCTGATTCAACATACACAAATCAAAAAATGTAACCCATCACATGAACAGAACCAATGACAAAAATGACACGATCATCTCAATAGATGCAGAAAAGGCCTTCGACATAATTCAACAGCCCTTCATGCTAAAAACTCTCAATAAACTAGGTATTGATGGAATGTGTCTCAAAATAATAAGACCTATTTATGACAAAACCACAGCCAATATCATACTGAATGAGCAATAGCTGGAAGAATTCCCTTTGAAAACCGGCACAAGACAAGTATGCTTTCTCTCACCACTCCTATTCGACATAATGTTGGAAGTTCTGGCCGGGGCAATCAGGCAAGAGAAAGAAACAAAGGGTATTCAAGTAGCAAAAGAGGAAGTCAAATTGTCCCTCTTTGCAGATGACATTATTGTATATTTAGAAAACCCCATTGTCTCAGCCCAAAATCTTCTTAAGCTGATAAGCAGCTACAGCAAAGTCTCAGGATACAAAATCAATGTGCAAAAATTACAAGCATTCCTATAAACCATTAACAGACAAACAGAGAGCTGAATTATGAGTGAACCCCCATTCACATTTGCTACAAAGAGAATAAAATACTTAGGAATCTAACTTACAAGGGATGGGAAGGAACTCTTCAAGGAGAACTACAAAACACTACTCAAGGAAATAAAAGAAGATACAAACAAAAGGAATAATATTCCATGCTCATAGATAGGAAGAATCAATATCATGAAAATGATCATACTGCCTCAAGTAATTTAAGATTCAATGCTATCCCCATCAAGCTATCAATGACTTTCTTCACAGAATTGGAAAAAAAACTACTTTAAAGTTTATATGGAGCCAAAAAGAGCCCGCATTACCAAGACAATCCTAAGCAAAAAGAACAAAGCTGGAGGCATCATACTACCTGCCTTCAAACTATACTGCAAGGCTACAGTAACCAAAACAGCATGGTACTGGTACCAAAACAGAGATACAGACCAATGGAACAGAACAGGGGCCTCAGAAATAACACCACCACATCTACAACCATCCAATCTTTGACAAACCTGACAAAAACAAGCAATGGGGAAAGGATTCCCTATTTAACAAATGGTGCTGGGAAAACTGGCTAGCCATATGTAGAAAGCTGAAACTGGATCCCTTCCTTACACCTTATACAAAAATTAATTCAATGTGTAATAAAGAATTAAATGTTAGACCTAAAACCATAAAAACTCTAGAAGAAAACCTAGGCAATACCATTCAGGACATAGGCATGGGCAAGGACTTCATGACTAAAACACCAAAAGCAATGGCAATAAAAGTCAAAATAGACAAACGGGATCTAATTAAACTAAAGAGCTTATGCACGCAAAATAATCTACCATCAGAGTGATCAGGCAACCCACAGAATGGGAGAAAATTTTTTCAATTTACCCATCTGACAAAGGGCTAATATCCAGAATCTAAGAAAAACTCAAACAAATTTACTAGAAAAAAAAAATGCATCAAAAAGTGGGCAAAGGATATGAACAGACACTTCTCAAAAGAAGACATCTTTGCAGCCAACAGACATGAAAAATGCTCATCATCACTGGTCATCAGATAAATGCAAATCAAAACCACAATGAGATACCATCTCACACCAGTTAAATGGTATCATTAAAAACTCAGGAAACAACAGATGCTGAAGAGGATGTGGAGAAATAGGAACACTTTTAAACTGTTGGTGGGAGTGTAAATTAGTTAAACCATTGTGGAAGACAGTGTTGGGATTCCTCAAGGATCTAGAACCAGAAATACCATTTGACACAGCAGTCCAATTACTGGGTATATACTGAAAGGATTATAAATCATGCTACTATAAAGACATGTGCACATGTATGTTTATTGAGGCACTATTCACAATAGCAAAGACTTGGAACCAGCTCAAATATCCATCAAAGGTAGACTGGATTAAGAAAATGTTGCATATATACACCATAGAATACTATGCAGCCATAAAAAAGGATGAGTTCATGTCATTTGCAGGGACATGGATAATGCTGGAAATCATCATTCTCAGCAAACAATCACAAGGACAGGAAACCAAACACCACATGTTCTCACTCATAGGTGGGAACTGAACAATAAGATCACTTGGACACAGGACAGGGAACATCACACACTGAGGCCTGTTGTGTGGTGAGGGGCTGGTGGAGGGATAGCATTAGGAGAAATACCTAATGTAAATGATGAGCTGATGGGTACGTCAAACCAACATAGCACATGTATACCTATGTATCAAACCTGCATGCTGTGCACATATACCCTAGAACTTACAGTCAAATTAAAAAAAAAAAAAAAAAAAAAAAAAGACTACTGACCATAAACTGATTCTTGCCAGTTTATGGAGGCTGCACACTTGAGTGTTTATGTGTCCTGAAATGATTTTTTGACATATCCAGCCTATTTGTAATACATTTCATGGTAAGTCTCTGCTCCAACGTGAACATGAGTTGTATGTTACATGTGTATTTGTTCAATTCATATGTGCCAGGACCACCTTCATGAATATACATAGCTCCTCCTGTAACTTGTTAAATATGTATTCTTAGCCAACCCATTCAGCATAAGTCTCCTACCCCAAATCTTCTTCTATTTGAAGTACCTGTTTCTGGGCTTTGGTTGGAGCTTCTGCTTCCCGGCTTGTGGGATAACAAACTTGCAGGTTGTAACCATTTATAAAAACTGAAGTCTCCTTTCCAAACTTAGTGTGATTGTTAAGCTAACACATGTATTAAACACAGGTATGTAAATACATGCAATAGATCCAAAAATTATTTTCTGCTTTATGCAGTTAATAAAATCACATGAAAAGAGTCGTCAAATTGGGTGACTAGAGGCAGCTAGTGTGCATGACTCTCAAAAGGAGGAAAGAAAGGGGCAAGAAAATACAGCACCTTCAACTGGAACATCCAGGTTCTCACATTGGGACTAATCAAGGAAACAACTTGACCCCCAGAAAATGGATAAAAGCAAGGCAGGACAACAACCCAGCCAGGATTGACAGGGAACCACTCCCATCCAGGGATGCTTTGAGTGAAGATGTGACCCTGGAAACCCACGATTCTCCCATGAATCTTTGCATCCCTCAGGACAGGAGATCCCTTCATGAACCCATTCCAACAATCTGACACACAGAATGTGAATTCTTGGCAAAGCGGCTTGATAGATCTGATATAAATAAAATGAATACTAAAAGAATATCATAATTCAATCTCAAGTACTCATAACAGAATAGACCACATGGAGGAAATAATCTCAGAACTTGAAGACTGGCTTTCTGAAATAAGACTGGCAGACAAGAATAGAGAAAACAGATGAAAAGGAATGAACAAAACCTCCAAGAAATATGGGATTATGTAAATAAACCAAATCTACAACTCATTGTATACCAGAAAGAGATGGGGAGAATGGAATCAACTTGGAAAACATATTTCAGGATATATTACCCATAAGGACATCCCAACTGAGCTAGGGAGGCTAACATTCAAACTCAGGAAATGTAAAGAACCCCAGTAAGATATTCCACAAGAAGATCATCCCCAAGACACATAATCATCAATTTCTCCAAGGTCAAATTGAAAGAAAAAGTGTTAAAGGTAGCTAGAGAGAAATGCCAGATCACATACAAAAGGAAGCCCATCAGAATAATAGCAGAACTTTCAGCGGAAATCCTAAGCCAGAAGAGATTGGGTATCAATATTCAACATTCTTAAAGAGAAGAAATTCCAACCCAGAATTTTATATCCAGCCAAACTAGCTTTCATAAGCAAAAGATAAATAACATCGCTTTCGGACAAACAAATGCTGAGGAATCTCGTTACCAACAAACCTGCCTTACAAGAGCTCCTGAAAGAAGCACTAAATATGAAAAGAGAAGACCATTATCAGCCACTACTAAAGCACACTGAAGCATACAGACTAGTTAAACTATAAAGCAACTACATAAATGAACCTGCAAAATAATCAATTAACATCATGATGACAGAATCAAATCCACAAATATCAATACTAATCTTAAATGTAAATGGGCTGAATGTCCAAATCAAAAGACACAGAGTGGTAAGCTGGATAAAGAACCAAGACCCAATGGTATATTGTCTTGAAGAGACTCATCTCACATGCAAAGCACACACAGGCTCAAAATAAAGGTATTGAGGAAATTTACCAAGCAAATGGAAAAAAGGAAGAGCAGGGGTTGAAATCTTATTCTGAAAAAAAAAAAAAAAAAAAAAAAGGAGTTTAAATCAACAAAGATAACAAAAATACAAAGAAGAGCATTACATAATGGAAAAGGGTTCAATTCAACAAGAAGATCTAACTATCCTAAACATATACATACCAAAATACAGGTGCACCTACATTCAGAAAGCAAGTTCTTAGAGACCTTCAAAAAGACTTATATTTTCACATAATAATAGTGGGAGACATTAACACCCCACTGACCATATGAGAGAGATCATAGAGACAGAAAATTAACAAAGATATTCAGGACCTGAACTCAGCATTAAATCAAATGGACCTGATAGACACCTACAAAACTCTCTACTCCAAAACAATAGAATATACATTCTACTCATCGCCACATAGCACTTACTCTGAAATCAATCACATAATCAGAAGTAAAATACTCCTCAGCTAATTCAAAAGAAATGAAGTAATAACAAACAGTGTCTCAGACCACAGAAACAATAAAATTAGAGATCAATGTTAAGAAATTCATCCAAAACCATGTAATTACATGGAAATTGAATAACCTGCTGCTGAATAACCTTTGGGTAAATAATGAAATTAAGGCAGAAATCAAGAAGTTACTTGAAAATAATGAGAACAAAGATACAATTTAGCAGAATATCTGAGCCCAGCTAAGGAAGTGTTAAGCAGGAAATTTATAGCACAAAATGCCCATATCAAAAAGGTAGAAAGACCTCAAATTTACAACATAACATCACAACTAAAGGAAATGGAGAACGAAAAGCAAGCAAATCACAAAGCTAGCAGGAGACAAGGAATAACCAAAATCAGATCTGAACTGAAGGATATTAAGACATGAAAATCCATTCAAAAGATCAAATATTATATAAACTGCTGTTTTTTTGAAAAAACTAATAAAATGAACCACTAACTAACTGAATAAAGAAGAAAAGATAGAAGATTTAAATAAATACAATCAGAAACTACAAGGGGATATTACCACTGACCCCACAGAAATACAACCATCAGAGAATATAATGAACAATTCTGTAAACATCTAGAATAAATGGTTAGATTCCTGGACACATGCACCCTCCCAAGTCTGAACCAGGAAGAAATCAAATCCCTGAACAGACCAATAATGAGCTCTGAAATAGAGGCAGTAATAAACAGCCTACCAACCAAAATAAGCCCAGGACCAGATGGATTCACAGCTGAATTCTAACAGATGTACAAAGAAGAGCTGGTACAATTCCTACTAAAACTATTTCAAAAAAATTCGGAGGAGAGATCCCTCTCTAGCTTATTCTGTGAGGTCAGTTTCCTCCAGATACCAAAACCTGGCAGTGATACAACAACAACAACAACAACAACAACAACAACAAAACTTCAGACCAATATCCTTGATGAACATTGATGCAAAAACCCTCAACAAAATACTGGCAAACCAAATCCAGCAGCCCATCAAAAATCTTATCCATAAATATCAAGTAGGCTTCACCCTGGGATTCAAGGTTGGCTCAACATGTGCAAATCAATAAACGTGATTCATCGTATAAACAGAACTAAAGATAAAAAACACATAATTATCTCAATAGATGAAGAAAAGGCTTTCAATTAACTTCAACAATCATTCGTGTTAAAAACTCTCAATAAACTATGTATTGAAGGAACATACCTCAAAATAATAAGAGCAGTATATGACAAATGCATAGCTAACATCATATTGAATGAGCTAACCTGGAAGCATTCCCCTTAAAAACCAACACAAGACAAGAATGCCCACTCTCATCGTTTTCATTCAAGATAGTATTGGAAGTCCTGACCAGGTCAATCGGGCAAGAGAAATAAATAAAGAGCATCCAAATAGGAAGAGAGAAAGTTAAGTTATCCCTATGCTGATGATATGCATTTTATAAATAGAAAACCCCTAGTCTCAGCTCAAAAGCTTCTTAAGCTGATAAAGAACTTCAACAAGTCTCAGAATGCAAAATCAGTGTGCAAAAATCACTGGCATTCTTATATAAAAACAATGATCAAGCCAAGAACCAGATCAGGTATGAGCTTTTATTCACAATTGCCACAAAAGAATGAGATATTTAGAAATACAGCTAACTAGAGAGGTGAAAGATCTCTACCAGGAGAACTACAAGTCACTTGTCACAGATATCAAAGATGGCACGAACAAATGGAAAAACATTCCATGCTCATGGATGGGAAGAATCAACATTGTTAAAATGGTCATACTGCCCAAAGCAATTAATGGATTCAATGCTATTCCTATTAAACTATCATTAAGATTTTTTGCAGAACTAGAAAAAAAACTATTTTAAAATTCAAATGGAACCAAAAAGGAGCCCAAATAGCCAAGGCAATCCTCAGCAAAAAGAACAAAACTGGAGGCATCATGTCGCCCTTCTTCAAACTATACTATAGGGCTAACCAAAACAGCATCGTGCTGGCACTACAACAGACACATAGACCAATGGAACAAAATAGAGAACACAGAATTAAGACTACACATATACAACTGTGTGACCGTCAATAAATCTTGCAAAAAATAAGCAATGGGGAAGTATTCTGTATTCAACAAATTGTGCTGGGATAACTGGCTAGCCATATCCAGAATATTATAATTGGACCCCTTCTGTACACCATATACAAAAATTAACTCAAGATGGATTAAAGACTTAAATGTAAAACTCAAGATTGTATAAATCCTGGAAGACAACCTAGGCAATACCATTCAGGACATAGGCACAGGCAAAGATTTCATGACAAAGATGATAAAAACAATTACAAAAAAAGCCCAAATTGATAAATAAGATCCAGTTAAACTAAAGACCTTCTGCACCGCAAAATAAACTATCAACAGAGTAACAGACAACCTACATAATGGAAGAAAATGTTTGCGAAGGACACATTCAACAAAGATCTATTATGCAGCAACTGTAAAAAACTTAAACAAATTCACAGGAGAAAAACAACCCCATTAAAGAAGCTGGCAAAGGACATTAACAGACACTTTTTAAAAGAAGATATACATGTGGCTAACAATCATATGAAAATAAGCTCAACATCATTGATCGTTAGAGATATGCAAACCAAAACCACAAGGAGATACCATCTCACACCAGTCAGAATGGCTATTATTAAAAGGTCAAACAATAACAGATGCTCCAAGGTTTTGGGGAAAAAGAACAGTTATACACTGTTGGTGGGAGTGTAAATTAGTTTAACCATTGTGAAGACAGTGTGGCAATTCCTCAAAGACCTAAAGACAGAAATACCCTTCAACCCAGCAATCTCGTTACTGGATACATACCCAAAGGAATATAAATCATTATATTATAAAGACATATGCACAGATGTGTTCATTGTGGCACTATTCACAAAAACAAAGACATAGAATCAACCTAAATGCCCACCTATATTAGGCTGGATAAAGAAAATATGGTAGAGATATACCATGGAATACTACTTAGCCATAAAAAAGTAATGAGATTATGTTCTTTGCAGGGACATGGATAGAGCTGGCAGCCATTATCCTTAGCAAACTAGCACAGGAACAGAAAACCAAATATAGTATGTTCTCACTTGTAAGTGGGAGGTAAATGATGACAACACATGGACAGAGGGGAACAACTCACATTTTGGTCTTTCGAGTTTTCAGGTGGGAGGCAGGAGAGGATCAGGAAAAATAACTAATGGATACTAGGCTTAATACCTGGCTGATGAAATAATCTGTGCAACAAACCCTCATGACACACACAAGTTTACCTATAAAACAAACTTACACATGTCCCCCTGAACTTCAAAAAAGTAAAAAAAAAAAAAAATTACAAAAATAAAATCATGTGCCAATACATTCAATTTTATGCAACCTGCTTCGATTTGATTTGCTATTTTTGTTTTGGGAAAGACAAAAACCCTTTTTAATATAAGAGACACTGCTTAGTAACATAGGTAGTCAATCATATACCCCTCAGCCAAAAATATTTTCCTGTTGGATTTATCCTATTGGATTTTACCATTTCCTTATCCATGAGATCTGTATTTTATCACCTTGGGAATTACATTACTGACTACTAAAATCTCCCAGAGACGTATTTTCAAACAATATGTAGTGAAGACAACTTAGCCCACTGACTATAAAGTCATACAGATATGATTATTTTAGATTAAGAAAATATAAAAAGATATGAACTGTATTTGCCATGTATTACTACATAGGTGAGTATTAAGAACAACTCAGGAATAAACAAAATCCATCATCTACTCTTATGCCTTTTATGGGGCATCGATTTGCCTGTCAATTACTGAGCGTGTAGCATATGCTAGTTTTTGTGAATAGCACTTTACAGATTATCCTTTATCCCTATAATATTATTCAAGTTAAATATGTTCACGCCTTATGAAGCAATTTAGAAATGTCTATCTATAAGTAAATGCTTATATATATACATATATAAAATTCTATTTCATTGCAGGTATTTGGAAACTGTATAATTATATTAACGGCAATTTATATAGTTTGCGTATTTATCCCTGCTCAAATCTCATGTTGAATTGTAATTCCCAGTGCTGGAGATGGGGCTTGGTGGGAGGTTTTTGGATCATGGGGGCAGATCTCTCATGGTTTGCTGCTGTCTTCATGATAGTAAATTCTTGAGAGATCTGGTCATTCAAAAGTGTGTGACACCTCCCTGCCCCCACTCTCTCTCTCTCTTGCTCCCATTCGTTCTCACCATGTTATGTGACTGCTCCACCTTTGCCTTTCACCACAACTGGAAGCTTCTTGAGACCTCTCCAGGGCAGATGCTCCTATATATACTTCCCTTACAGATGGCAGAACCATGAGCCAAATCACCCAGTCTCAGGTATTTCTTCATAGAAATACAAGACCGGCCTAATACAGCAACAAAGCCAAGAATCAAAATAGTAATTTTGACGGTACAATAAGTACATAATTATCCACTGAACAGAACTTCATGCTTTGTCCAAATATTAATGAAATTAATAATATAATTATGTTATATCATTAATAAAATAAAATTGTATTATATTATTATTTTACCGGTCATGTGGGAGTGAATATATCAGACAGTATATGATTTCTATTTCTAACCAACAATAATTTCTTTCCTTCTTTTTTATGAACTAAATCTGATTTTGTTCACTTATCTACCATAAAAGCATAATAACCCTGTCCTAAATTTAAAAGTAAATCTGCTTTAGTGTAAACTCATCATGGAAATCTCAAACCATTTATAGATGATTAATGTAGGACTGGCATGTGATAACAGTTCCGTCCAATTGGAAGTGAAGAAATGTCAGCTACAGGGTTCCTTGGAAACATGTCTGTTTTTAAAATAACTAAATTGGAGAAGGGTGCACTTTATTTTCCCCACTGGACATTATTGTGTTTTCGTGTGATGCATGGAACTGCAGCACCCAGTGTGTGACAGTAGAAGAGTTAGAAAGAAGACAAGACCGCCGGGCGCGGTGGCTCAAGCCTGTAATCCCAGCACTTTGGGAGGCCGAGGCGGGTGGATCACGAGGTCAGGAGATAGAGACCATCCTGGCTAACACGGTGAAACCCCGTCTCTACTAAAAATACAAAAAACTAGCCGGGCGCGGTGGCGGGCGCCTGTAGTCCCAGCTACACGGAGGCTGAGGCGGGAGAATGGCGTGAACCCGGGAGGCGGAGCTTGCAGTGAGCCGAGATGGCGCCACTGCACTCCAGCCTGGGCGACACAGCGAGACTCCGTCTCAAAAAAAAAAAAAAAAAGAAAGAAAAAAGAAAGAAAGAAGACAAGACCAATGCTCTGAAAATGGCAAAGAGAAAAAGGGTTCTAAGGTTATCTGGGGTAATATTTCATAAAGTTCTACTATCAGGCCTTTTCATTATAAGACATAAAAATTTAATTAAACTTATTTCAAGTTAAATACTTCGTTACCTGTAGCTGTGGGGCATTCTATTTGTTACAATGTACAAAGCATGAAGTCTAAATGGACTATTTAAAGGAGAAATTGATTTGATCTATGATTTGTTCTACATATGCTCTTTTTGGGATTTGGAAACCAATAGTATTTCATTTGCTTACTAAATAATGTATTCTAACAGTTCTCAAATTCAAATTATAATACATAAAAATATATAATATCTCAACCAGATAACATTATTTTAGTATGTAAATAATTTATTTCCAGGTATACTTTGAAAGTTATTTTTTTCCTGAGGATTTTCTGGTTATCTGTAGGTTTCCATAAATATCCCAATCAATGAAATTCTTTAAAAATTACAAGAATCGAATGAGTGTGTGAAACTTTACCAAATATACCAATAACTTTTCACATTTATCTGATCTGAAGTCCTTTAGGATATATGGGAAAAATCTATTGCAAAATCAATGGATAATAAGTCAAAAACTGGGCAATTCAAAGATAAAACTGATTTGTAAATATCAAAGATGACATAAAAGCACAGATGTGGGAATTTACAAGGCCTTTTATAATCTAGCTTCTTTTTACTTTCTTTCCCTTACCCCAGGCAGTATTTCATCCTCATCTTTCCCCTCACCCATTATCTGCATCAGAATTATTGAATTTCTTTCCATTTCTCATTGAAGCCAAAGTTTCTCTCAACTAAAGTTTTTGTTTAGCTACGGAACCTTCTTCTGGAAACATTCATTCTCAAATCTCCATTTAACCAGCTTCTATTTATTCACTTCTCAGATTAGATACCTCTTTCTCTTTGGAGCTTTTCCTGACATAATGCAACGCGTTTAGGCATCTTCCTATTTAGAGTGTACCCTCTACTATTCCCATTATACCACTAATTCCATTATTTTGAATTTGACTGTTTTAACAGACTGTGAGCTATAGGAAATTGAGTGTGTGTTTGACTTGTTTACCTAACACAGTGCTTATTACTTTGTGGATACTTAATAAATACCTGTAGTTTTTCTGAATTAATAATAATTATTCTCAGTAATGAGGCTGGCATTTTGGAGTTTATAGGACGAGAAAAGATTGCACAGAGAATGGAACTAGAGGTTTCTAATTCACACTCACTGGCAGATCATTGCAATGTTTTCAGGATGAGGGACCCCACAGAGTTGGAAGCTAATTTTATAAATACCAACAGCTATTCAGTATGTTATTTTAACTTTCTACCATGTATAAGCTACCATGCTAAGTGCTGCTTAAACAGTGATGAGTAGGACCTTGTTTTCTCTGCCTTTAACAAACTTACAATCTATAGAATGAATATATGAATAATGTGTCATTGTCTCTGAGCAGGAATTGTTTAGGGTAAAGTATTTGTAGTTAGTATAATTCCTCAGATACTCTTTTTCTTTCCCCAACCCATTTCTCTTCCATTAATAACTTTGTCCAAGGAGTTTACATGTAGCTACCTAGAGGGATAACTTGGCTATCATGCTCATGGCTACATGATTTATTTGTTATTTATGATGTGGCAAATTTTTATGTGTTCCATCTTAAATTTTTTACCTTGTGATGGATTTACAAACAGATAATGAAAGGGGAGAAATGTATTAGACCCTTAATTAAAGGGTGGTTCTAAGAACCATGTTGTAAAACACAACATGTTATACAACTATTCAAAAAGTTTTCTTTCTTCATATCCTTGTTCTATAGGCTTTTCTCTATTCTTTGAAAACAAAGACAGATTGGCTGAAATGGTAGAACAATAACATAATTGAACCTCTCTTGGCATAAATATTCAGAATGTTTTTGCTAAATTAACATTGGCCCAGGTAATATAAGCACTACTTGACATATTAGATAACAATAAAAATAGATGCTTTATTACTAAGAAAAAAATGTTATATAATGTTAAAATGAATTACAACTCTGTAGAGTAATGACCATTCATATTATAAATTCTCATCTTCTGAAGAACCAAAAATGATTAATCCTGGCTAATACAAAGTGAAAGAATAAGAAATATTTCCACATTATAAGCTGGATTCCCTTTTCTTACTAGTGAGACTGAAATAGGCCTTTATATTGAGAATAGAGACTGAGCTCTTCATGTCCAGAATATTTATTTTGGGAAAACAAGTATTTTATTTAGGACACACATCAAATAAACCAGAACAAATAAAAGGAAATACTTACCTATTTTAAAAATTAGGAATATATATATTTTTTCTGTTTTGTTGTGACTAAAGTCATTAAAATAACTACTTATAAAGAACGTGTGTAATAAAAAATATGTATCACTGATAATGCTACTATACTAACCAAATTATTGTTATTAATAACTACATTTGTTTCTCTTTCCAGGCTTCTAAGTTTTTAAAAATATCTTTGTTTATTTCTCAAAAATCTTCAGAGAGAGAAAGAGAGAGGGTAACACATACACACACACACCCCCCCCCACACACACACATAAATAGTCATATGCCACTTCGCAATGGGGACACCGTCTGAGAAATGTGTTGTTAGGCGGTTTTGTCATTGTACAAACATCATAGCATGTACTTATGCAAACCTAGATGATATAGTCTTGTACACACCTAGCTGATTGCTAAGTATGATAGTTTATTGCTCCTAGGCTACAAATCTTTACAACATGTTGCTGTATGGAATACTGTAGGCAATTGTAATGCAATGGTAAGTATTTGTCTATCTAAAAGTTTCCAAATATAGAAAAGATACAGTAAAAATACAGTATAAAAGATTTTAATAAGTGGTACACCAGTGTAGGACACTTACCATGAATGGAGCTTGCAGGACTAGAAGTTGCTCTGGGTGAGTCAGTGTGTGAGTGGAGAGTGAATATGAAGGCCTAGAACATTACTGTACACTACTGCAGACTTTATAAACACTGTATACTTAGGCTGCACAAAAATTTAAAATAAATTTCTTTAATAACAATTAATGTGTTAATTGTTATTGAATGTTAGCTTACTGTAACTTTTTTACTTTATAATCTTAATATTTTAAACTTCTTTACTTTTGTAATTACACTTAAAACATGCACATGTGGTACAACTATTCAAAAAGTTTTCTTTCTTCATATCCTTGTTCTATAGGCTTTTCTCTATTCTTAAAGTATATTTATTTATTTGACTTTGTAAGCTAATTTATTAAAAATGAAGACACAAACGCACACATTAGCTTATGCCTACACAAGTTAGGATCATGAATTTTACCACCTGCCACATTCACATCTTGTTTTTCTGGAAGATCTTCAGGAGCAATAACACACATAGAGCTGTCATCTCCTATGAGAATAATGCCTTTTAAAGCACCTGCTTAAGGTTACTTTACAGTTCACCTTTGCTTTCATAAGTAGAAGATGTATATTCTAAAATAACAATAAAAAGTATAATGTAAATACATAAATCAGTGACATAGTAATCATAATTGTCAATATTATGTACTCTACATCACTCTATGTGCTACATTTTTATATGACTGGCAGAGTGGCAGATTTATTTATACAATTATCACCAAAAAACATGTGAATAATGTATTACAACATCACTAAGTGAAAGGAATTTTTCAACTTCACTACAATCTTATTTGAACTGCCTTCATATATGTGTTCTGTAGTTGACTAAAACATTATTATGTGGTGCATAACTGTATTTATTATTTAGTTATTAATTTATATATGTATAACGGTTAGTTTTTCCCTTCATTTGGGGCTTATCCTGTCTCTTGGAATGTCTAGTAATTTTAGGTTGATTATAATTTTCTATTAATCGCATTAGAGGTTCCAGATGATATTTCTAAGGGAAAAAAAATAGACAACTGGAAAAGACTCAGATGATCCAGCTGTAGGAGTTTATAGCCTATAAGTTTAATAGAGTTGCAATTACCATACTTAGGGAAATGTAAAAAAAAATGGAAGAAAAAGAAATGATTTGGAAATTTATTAGCTTGGAACATGGAGAGTACTTGAGAGAGTCTGATATACCCTGTGGAGTTTATGCTTGCACTTGAACATAGACTGAGTGAACATAGACACTGACTATTTTCTTTTGTTTAGTTAATTTTGAAAGTAGGAAAGTGGCTAGAGGAGTCTGCCTCTTTAGGAATTAAAGACAGGGCCAAAATAAGGCATCTTGTACTCCCCTGTGGAAAGAAAACTGGAGTTTGCCAGATGTATGCCACTGTAGGTTGTTGAGGTCAAACTGTCTTTAAGCGAACTGTCCCTGCAGATGAGAGTAAGTCTTCTTACGTACCTTCAGAAACAGTAATTATGCAAGTAGGAGTCTAAAAGTTTCATGCAAGATATTGGAGTTTGCTAAATGTATGTAAGCATTATTTTTTCAAATGGGATTTAGATATTATTGTTTGTAATGAGATCTTATAATGATACAAAAAACTGCAAAAAAAAATAGTTAATAACATTATGGCTCTTTCTGCAAATGGTAAGGGTTACTGACTTCCCAGCCATATTATAAAAATCGTATTTAAAATAAATTTCTTAAAGTAAATAAAAAGAATATAGCATATAAATTTGTATATGAATATAGTGCATAGCACATATAGAATTTTCCTCACCACAATTTTCATAACCTAGTTCAAGAGAAGAGCTGAAATATTTTTCCCCTGAAAAAAATAAATAAAATGAAATGCAGTAATATAAAGCAAAACAAAGAGTCATAACAATTTTCAACATAATGCAAACTAATGTCATAAGAATAATTTTGGGTTCTTTGGAGGACCTATGGAAAACTCAGCACTTTCTGTTCACCTGATAGTTGCATTTGAGATAGCATTCACTGATGTCAGAAAGACCTAGACTAAAAGTAACTTCTTAATTCTAGTAATTCAAATAGTTGATACTTTATTCTGGGTAGTCACATAACATATCTTGCATTAGTTTCCTCAGATGTCATAGAAAATAAGATTATATCAAGATTAAATTTTACAAAATAACTAGAAAAGCCAATAACATAGTGCCAGAACAGATTAGCTAAGTAGTACATATGTATTAGTCCATTTTCATGCTGTTACAAAGAACTACCCAAGACTGGATAGTTTAGAGAGAAAAGAGGTTTAATTGATTCACAGTTCAGCACGGCTGAGGAAGCCTCAGAAAAATTACAGTCATAGCAGAAGGCAAAGGGGAAGCAAGGCATATCTTTTACACAAAGCAGCAGGAAGGACAAGTGCCTAGTAAAGAGGGAAAAGCCTCTTATAAAATCAGCAGATCTCATGTGAACCCAGTCACTATCATGAGAACAGCGTGGGGAAAACCGCCCTCATGATTCAATTTTCTCCACCTGGTCTCTCCCTTGACACATGGAGATGATGGGGATTATGTGGTTTACAGTTCAAAATGAGATTTGGGTGGGGACACAAAGCCTAACCATATTAGTATAGGAATTCTTCTTATCATCAGTTCCCTTTCCTAAATTTTTTGTTCCACATTCGTTTTTATTTCCAGCTGCTGAAATCGCACACTGACCTCAAGACTAAACTCAAATTCTGCTTCCCATATTTACCCAATTGTAAATAATAATTTTCACTAATAGCCTAAATTAATTGAAAACTATAAATACAAAACGAATAATTAGAAAAAAGTCAACACCTTTTAAAGTCTTTATTTCGAGATACAGGCTCAAGTATTAAGAGAAAAATAAATGGATTGCTGATATGATTACTACATTACTTGCTTTCACAAAACACTTATTTTTATGAAACTGATATTTTAATTTTAAAAATGGGGGAGTTCTACTTTACATTTCATGATTTTTTTCAAGGTTTTTTGAAAAATACACCCACCTCCTTATACACAGCACACAAATATTGAAAATAATTCAGTGTTCCATACTTAATTTTTAAATGAGAGGGAAAAGGCTGGTATGCCATTTTGTATAACTAGAGTGTCTCATACTTATAATAATAATAATAATAATAATAATAATAAACTTCTCATATAAAGAACAAAATTAGCTGCACTTGGAAGACTTGGGAGACAAGTGATCTATAACTGCAGATGTAGCTGCCTCTCCAAGTCTAACTCTTGGTAACTTAGAAACTGCACTTGGAAGATATTACACTTTGCCAGAGTAAGTCCTTCTCCCTTTTGATGAGCTGAAATATATTCTGCATCTGTACAATTGTATAAATCCCTATCTGGGCAAGAAAGGGCTATTAAAGAGAACAGAGTGTAGCAAAAACTTGAATAATGTTAAATAATGAAATCTTCATGTACATAATGATTCTTCCTGACATTAATGGATCTTAATGAAATATATGGAATTGATGTATCTGTAATTATTATTCTTATTTTTAAGAATAGGTGCATACATTAAGTATGAATTTTTATTGTTTTATATTAGAAACCTTGAATATTAAAAATGTAATAAACGTTGTTTTTGTTCCTACAGTAAGATCAAAACAAACAAATAACATAAGAACTTGGCACCACTAAGTTATAAAGGAGTAAGTACACAAAGAAGAATGCATCAAATGTGTTTTGGAAGTATCAGAAGCTATTTCAGAAAATCCTTTATTCTTAGTTGCTAACGTTTTCTTCACCTTTTACTCAAATCTTCCTTCAATTATAATGGGAAAGTATGATCATTATGTCCATAAGCAGCTCTAATCACTTGAGAAAGACAAAATCTGGCAGTTGGCAATACTAAATGATTGAACAGTTTCCTGTGGAACTATTTGTCTCAAGTAAAAGGATCTGGAATTTATAGAAATGAAATGCATTAATAAAGGGAGGGTGATGAAAGGCCTCATCTTAACGTGATGTTGGCAACCTTAGCAGTGGTGAAATATTTTTTATTTGCATTAGTGGTTTACATGGAAATGAATAGTTCAACTAACTAAAAGTAATGCTATTTTATATCCAACTAATTACTCATAAAAAGTCAAAATGTCAATATAATTTGTAAGAGTAAATTACATCAAAATATGAAAGATTTGCTTCTTCTTTATAAATGATTGGATAAAATGCTTTTGAAGACAAGCATTCATATTCCAGAAATGGGCTATGTTGAGAAGGCATTTAACAGAACTTGAGAAGATGACAAAATTTGTAAGTATAGTGATTCTAAGTTACCAAGAGTTCGAACTGGAGAGGTAGCTGCATCTGTGGTTATACATAAGCTCCTTCAAGGTTCTTTCAGGGACTGAACCTCCCCTTCTAATGATGTGGACCAAGGAGAAAACAGATACTTCCTTTCATAACCCCGTGTAAATCTGAAGATAGTTTAAGATCTCAAGAGCCTGAGAGTAGGCTGAGTACAGCAGCGAATGCCTATAATTCCAGCTCTTTGAGAGGCCAAGACAGGAAGATTATTTGAGGCCAGGAGTTTGAAACCAGCCTGGGCAATATAGACCCACGTTTTTAAAAATACAGAAGTTAGCTGGGCATCATAGCACATGCCTGTAGTGCCAGCTACTTTTCAGGAGACTAAGGTGGGCGGATCACTTGAGCCCAGCAGATTGAGGCTGCAGTGAGAGTTGACTTCAGCCTGGTGACAGAGCAAGACCTTGTCTCATAAAAGAAAAAAAAAAAAAAAAAGGAGCCAGGTAGTAAGATAAAGAACATGCATGAGTCCTGAGATTACAAAGAAGCTGAGAGAGGTCTAAAACATTACCAACTTTTTAGGTTTGTAACATGTTAATAATGAAGAAATCCAAACAGAATTATAAAATTGCTGTTTTTTAAATGTATTATAAACAAATTTACATCTTAATACCTAATACATAACTATGACTATCGCATATATGGCATCTTTTAGTTTGTCATTGATAACCAAATCATTAACTTCCTTAGGAATATGAGACATGGGATGAATGTCCCATTTTCCTGCTTTGTGTGGGTCCTGGATTACTTTCCAGATTTTTTTTTTTTTTAGAAAGAGTCTCACTCTGTCGCCCATGCTGGAGTGCAGTGGCATGATCTTGGCTAACTGCATCCACTACCTCCCAGGCTCAAATGAATTTCATGCCTCAGCCTTCAGAGTACCTGGGACTATAGGTGCGTGCCACCTTGCCCAGCTAATTTTTGTATCTTTCAGCAGAGATGGGGTTTCACCACCTTGGCAAGGTTGGCCTCCTAACCTCAAGTTATCCATCCACTTCTGCCTCCCAAAGTGCTGGGATTACAGGTATGAGCCACTGCATCTGGCCCAGAATTTCTGCCTTGTTGCAAATGGATCTTAAGAATAGAAAGATACTCAGTGTGTCTCTGAAATGAGTGCCTCCATGGGGAATACATTATCATACTCATTACAAATGAACGTCTTCTCTTGTATTCACACTTTAAATTTTCTGTGTGTGAAAGGCTGATTCCTCTTTCTTTCTTCCCTAGTACCTATATCTAATTTCTGGCAGAAAAAATATTTTAAAAGATTAAAAAGCCGTAATATCATGCACAAAACACAAAGAGAAATAACAAAAATAATAGGGTCATTTGCAGGCTAGCAAATGAGAACTCTTTGCTTTTATAAAGCTAATAAGTCTCAAGTGCTAATAACCTGAAGATTTGGACTTTTGGAACTTAAAAGTTTTTTTTCTAATTTTATGTCAAAAACTCCTCAACAGTGTTATAAATTATTTTATTAATAATTGTAGATTACATCTATCCTGGGTCACATTCACTTTGGTGTAAATTTCTGTACCAGATCCTGCTACCTAATTTGCCATATTCACCACCTATTATTTATAATGAGGAATTAAAATAGAGGCATGTGGCAATGTCAAAATATCATTCGCTAGTAACTTATATATGTGCATATATATATGTGTGTGTGTGTGTGTGTGTGTATATATATATTTGCACAAAGATTAACTGGACCATTCAGATTACTCCCTTGAGCGTTTGTAATCGGGCATCATTCAGTGACTGAGGTAGCTGGTATTGTGTCCAGAAGCTAGTCTAACTGAAAGAATTACTTGATTTAGGAATAAGATTGAAAATAAGATTTAGGGATGTGGGCAAGCATATGTGATGAGGGAACAGACCCATCAGTAACCAGAAGAAGTTGGCTTATAGAGGAAAGTGAACCAAGCATAGGAAGAAAAGATGATATCTAGGCCCTGAAAGGGGAAGTCTTCACAATTTTTGACATTTTTTTCTTGTCTAGTCATCATGGATTTTGTCAGTAAACACTACATTTTTCCTAAGATGACTTGAACCTGGGTCAGTGCTAGCTTTTATAGAAACCTAACTAAATCATTGTCAGTTCATATTATTTACATAGGCTTGACTAAACAACATTTTTAGTAAATCCTGTAGGGGCGATTAAGATGAGTATTCTTTGTTCTCCACCTCATTTTATGACCAGCATTCCATTGAGGTCACATTTAGAAACAGTCGATTTAAATTTGATATTGAGCAACTTTAACTTCAGTGAAGAGATTAAAATTTTCAGCAGCTTTGATGAGGAGATTCAAGGTTTATGGGTATCAAACAAATAGTTTCATTAAAAAATGTGTAAATTTGTTTAACTTCTTGTAGATTCTGTATATTAGCCCTTTTTCAGATGGGTAGACTGTAAAAATTTTCTCCCGTTCTGTAGGTTGCCTATTCACTCTGATAGTAGTTTCTTTTGCTGTGCAGAAGCTCTTCACTTTAATTAGATCCCATTTGTCTATTTTGGCTTTTGTTGCCATTGCTTTTGGTGTTCTATGTCCTGAATGATATTGCCTAGGTTTTCTTCTAGGATTTTTATGGTTTTAGGTCTAACATTTAAGTCTTTAATCCACCTTGAATTAATTTTTGTGTAAGGTGTAAGGAAGGGATCCAGTTTCAGCTTTCTACATACGGCTAGCCAGTTTTCCCAGTACCATTTATTAAATAGGGAATCCTTTCCCCATTGCTTGTTTTTGTCAGGTTTGTCAAAGATTGGATGGTTGTAGATGTGGTGGTGTTATTTCTGAGGCCCCTGTTCTGTTCCATTGGTCTGTATCTCTGTTTAAGTACCAGTACCATGCTGTTTTGGTTACTGTAGCCTTGTAGCATAGTTTGAAGTCAGATAGCGTGATGCCTCCAGCTTTGTTCCTTTGACTTAGGATTGTCTTGGCAATGTGGGCTCTTTTTGGTTCCATATGACCGTTAAAGTAGTTTTTTTCCAACTCTGTGAAGAAAGTCATGGTAGCTTCATGGGGATGGCATTGAATCTATAAATTACCTTGGGCAGTATTTTAAACAAATTTACAAGAAAAAAATCAAACAACGCCATCAAAAAGTAGGTGAAGGTTGTGAACAGATACTTCTCAAAAGAAGATATTTATGCAGCCAACAGACACGTGAAAAACTGCTCATCATCACTGACCATCAGAGAAATGCAAATCAAAACCACAATGTGATACCATCTCACTCCAGTTAGAATGACGATTATTAAAAGTCAGGAAACAACAGGTGCTGGAGAGGATGTGGAGAAATAGGAACACTTTTACACTGTTGGTGGGACTGTAAACTAGTTCATTGTGGAAGACAGTGTGGAGATTCCTCAAGGATCTAGAACTAGAAATACCATTTGACCCAGCCATCCCCTTACTGGGATATACCCAAAGGATTATAAATCATACTGCTATAAACACACATGCACATGTATGTTTATTGCGGCACTATTCACAATAGCAAAGAATTGGAACCAACCCAAATGCCCAACAATGATAGATTGAATTAAGAATATGTTGCACATATACACCATGGAATACTATGCAGCCATAAAAAAGGATGAATTCATATCCTTTGTAGGGACATGGATGAAGCTGTAAACCACCATTCCGAGCAAACTATCGCAAGGACAGAAAATCAAACACTGCATGTTATCACTCATAGGTGAGAATTGAACAATGAGACACTTGGACACAGAGTGGGGAACATCACACACCAGGGCCTGTCGTGGGGTTGGGGGAGGGGGAAGGGATAGCGTTAGGAGAAATACCTAATATAAGTGACGAGTTAATGGGTGCAGCACACCAACATGGCACATGTATATATATGTAACAAAACTGCACATTGTGACATGTACCCTATAACTTAAAGTATTATTTAAAAATATCTGAAGAATGATCGATGTAATTGGCAAATAATGGTTTGTCATAAGCTGTCCTATCCAGGCAGCTCCAAACCTAGGCAAAAGTAGCTTGAGTAAAACCATAAAAGGAGCCCAGTACAAATGCATCTTTTAGTTTATGTTTATCCGTAATTTACTAAGTACCTACTGGGTACCAGCCACTGTGCTAGGTGTTATGCATTTACTGGAGCAAAAATAAACAAACAAATAAAAACACAAGCAAACAAAACTACCAACAAAGAATCTCAGGTTAATTTTGATTAATTTTTGTTGTTGTTGTTGTTTAGAGATTTGGATTTTGTATCATATCTATTGAAGTAGTATTAAGTGGTAATTTTGAAAATCATTTTGGTTCACAAAGGTTGTATAAAAATAGAAAATGCTTTACATGGCAAAGTTAATATATAAAGTCACTAATTGTCAATAATTTGTTAGCAAGAATTAATTTAGGTTAGTAGATCTGAGCAAAGAAAAGATAGTGCTTTTGATAACATTTTCGGCCCATGAGGCAGAGCACTGGAGAAATATTCATGACAGGGACCCTACCAAGGGTCACAAATCAAGAATCATAGACAATTCTTTTTTTTTTTTTTTTTGCCTTTAAAGAATAAAGCAGACTTGAATTTGGAGTAGACAATAATAAGCTTATAATTTTATACCTCTATGGATAATTCTCAAAAGTGAAGAAACAGCTTGAAGGTACTGAGTATTGGGCAAGGGGAGGCATGAAATGGTGGGCAGGAGTAAAAGAGAAATAAATGCTAAAAATGACTATCACTTAGCAATACAGTGTCAGTGAGAAGCCAGAGGTGTAATACTGAAAAATTGGTTAGTATTTTGGCTTCATTTGATGGTACTAAGATTCCATAGACTATTGTGTTGACCATGCTTCCTTAAATTGTGTGTCTTCATGGAAACACTTTTAAAGCTACATGTTGACCCTGGGAATCACTGGGGCAACACATCTTCCCATGATGAGAATTAAAACTCGTGAAGAAATTTTCCAGTGTCTTTACCTTATGGCAGACATAGGACGAACCAATCGTTCTTCAATGTAAGAAATTTAAATGAAAAATAATATTATCATGCTAATAATTATCTTCTAGTAAAATGATATCCAGAATTGAAGCCAGCACGCGCGTGCATGTGCGCGTGTGTGTGTGTGTGTGTGTGTGTATATATATATATATATATATAAGCTTTTATGGAAGAAAGCAGACTTTCAAACTCAGAACAGTATATAATTTAATTCTCCAATGAACATCTTAGGCACTTATTGACTTTGAAATTATTTTGCTTTTAGAAAGAGACCTTGTTGAACTCTAACCTCATCTGATAAAACATGCATTAACGTACTAAAAGTAAAGAGAATTATGCCATGTTGTGAATATAAAGAGCAATCTAAATGCTGAATGACAACATTGCCTTCTCTACATGACACCTGCTGAGTCTTTGTCGTTGGAAAAGTTCTGATTGCATACTAGGTTACTATTTATTTTCTTTCATATTAAATAAGTGAAATGAAAGTATTTCTGCAAGAAGCAGAAAATGAATAAATGCAGAAAAATTAAATTTATATTGAATATTTAATATATTAGACATAATTGCCAGAAGTGTTATCAGCTGTAGAGTTGTAAGAAATACATACCAGTAGTAAGTCAAGTCAATATGATAGAAAGAAGACAAAAGTGTAAATATGGAAAGAAGTAATGACACAAAAGAGAGTTATCTAAACAATCAGCCATATTTTTTGAATCTGTGATTTTATGAGAGCCACCAACGTGGCCCTGAATTCTGCTGGTGGTCACAATAGAGTTCCTGTTGTGTCGGGATTGTGTCTAGCATCTGTGGAAGGAGAAAAATTACACATGCAAGCCTTTATATTGTAAATCGGAGAGGTGTAGAGGGCAATAAGTAAAACTGAAACTTTAATTCAGAAGAAGAATATTAGATGCATGAGAGGAGTAAGATCAGTTCTTTTCTCTTCTTTAAGGAAACGGACTCCAATTAAGTCAAACAGGCAAAAAGAATATATTGGCTCACCAACTGGGAACGTCAAAGGGGTAAATGGGCCTTAAATATGACTGAGCTCAGCATTAAAACTATGTGATTAGGAAATTTTCTCTTCCTCCATCTCTCAACTTCACTTCCATCCACATTGGCTTCATTCTTAGTGTTTTGTTCATAGAAATAAAGAGAAACACCACCCAGTGGATTAAATTGTCTTTCAACCTGGAAATCTTAGTGAAAGGTTATACATCTTTTCCAAGAGTTTCAGCAAAGTTTCAAAAAAATTCTGATTTGCCTGGCTTGTGTCATGTGCCCATCGATGATCCAGTCAGAGTCTAAAGAATGAGTACTCTAATTGGTGGACTTGGGTAATGTTTCAACCATTATATAGTTGAAGGGTTCAGGAGTGAGCAGGTTATAGTCATACACAGACACAAAGTGCTTTTTATAAGAAAAGGGACCAAAAAAGGGGAGCAAAATGCATGATGGGTAGATAATAAATACAGCTATAAGAGTTCATTACATCCTATTTCTCAAGGGGTGGTGTATTAGGTCACTCTTGCATTACTATAGAGAAATACCTGAGACTGAGTAATTAATAAAGAAAAGAGGTTTAATTGGTCCACAGTTCTACAGACTGTACAGGAAGCATAGCACTGGCATCTGCATGGCTTCTGTGGAGGCCCCAGAGAGCTTTTATTTTTGGCAAAAGGTGAAGCAGGAGCAGTCACATCACATGGCCGGAGCAGGAGCAAGCGTGCTGCCACACACTTTAAGAGTGGCAGGGAGATGCCACACACTTTAAATAACCAGATCTCATGTAAAGTGAACTCACTCACTATCGCAAAGACAGCACCAAGCTAAGAAGGATCTGCCCCCATGACCTAATCACCTCCCACTGGGTGGGACCGCAAATGTTGGGGATTACGATTCAATGCAAGATTTGGTGGTTACACAGATCCAAGACATCATAGGTGATGTTGAAAGGTGCGGTGTCAATATTACCTGGAAGCTCTGTGCAAATGCTGAATTGCTGTGCATGCTTTATACCTACTGAGTTAGAATGTGCATCCTAAAAAGATTCCCAGGTGATTTGTATGCATACTAAATTTTGAATAGCATTCATTGACACTTTCACAGAGAATTATATCCGTATCCAGTCTTTCCAACACTACCTTTTGCAGGTTCATATTATGAATCTTTTTTCCAACCCATATTCCCAACTTGATGGCACAAAGGTCACAGAATGCCTGACACCTTTCTTCTCAGGATCTCATATATCAAAATAGTAGAAATAATCCTCATGCAAAGTGACACTTGGTGACCAGTTAGTTTGTTCATAGGATTATAAATGCATATCAATTCCTTTTCCTAGAAAAATTTTAATTTAACTCTATTATTTTACTCATTACTCATTTCCATTTTACTCATTTTCTTTTGCTTTGTGTTAATTTTGTAGTGTAAGCAGATGTAAATTTAGAAGGATTAGATTCATTTTACTCATTTTCTTTTGCTTTGTCTTAGATTATTTTATAGCGTATGCAGATATAAATTTAGAAGCATTATCGGATGTCCTTTTAGTCACAGTCTTTACTCGAACCTTGTTTAAGTCACTTGATTGGCAATTGTTTTCTCTACTATTGTCTGGATAATACCAAATACCCAGACAGGGATTGTCAAACACATTCACTGTTCTTTCTCTTCCCTGGCCTCATTGCTGTGCTACTGCACTTGCTCTGTGTTAATGTGACATTGCTGTTAGAAAGTTTTCAATTTGTCTGTCACTAAAAGTTTCACCGCATTTTTCCGTGGCAGCTTAATCGCATGCCCTGGGATGCCTTGTCACTTAGCTGTAATCGCAAGGCTAAAGTGATTTTGGCATTTCTTATCTGTAAGTTTACCAAAATACACTGCAGCCATTCTTGCATTAAATATGATATTTATTTGTCCTTTAACTTTAAGGAAATAGTAAAGTGATCACTACTTTGTTTCTATTTCTAAAGCTTAACTACTCCCATTAGCTACCAATGTCCTTGCTTCCTGACTCCTGTTTCCTGGAAGATATTTTGCTAAAAGGTGACATTTTTGGAAACCAAAAACAGCCTATTCACCAAAATAGAATGATTTTTGGTGTTGTTATTAGAAAAAATAGAGAAGTAGACATTTAGCCTCAAAAAGTTTAACATGGAAATTTAACGTTTATGTATAATTACCTCAAATTTCCCAACAATCAGACCACTTCAACAGAAACAACAACAGCAGAATCACATGGAAATCATCATGCATTTTTGAAGTATCATGAAATGAGATGCTTCTGAAAGGGTCAAAATTTGAAGTGACTATTTTATGCATTTTAATACATCCTTTTACACAATGAAAGAATCATTACACCTACCATGTGTAGGTCTTCAATCTCTCTCTCATTCCATGAGATAACATTAATTTCTGCTCCTATGATATTAGTATAACTACCTTGTGGCACAATGTGAAGACAAGATAAACACGCACAAAGTCATGCAATGATTATCTCATCTCTGCTTGGAGGTCATTTTATCCTTTATGGTGATGGGCAAATACAGGCTGAATGAATAAACATAGAACACATTTTCCTTTGTAAAACATAAAATAGCTTATCAGGTTTTAGAATACTAACCAGCCATAATTTTAATGTAATTTAAATTATAATAAAACATTATATATAATGGAAATAAAATAAAATATATTTTAGTGAAAATACATAATAGAATATTATTCAGTCTTTAGAAAGAAGGAAATACTGCCATTTGTGAAAACAAAGATTTACTTGGAGACCTTCATGGTAAGTGAAATAAACAAATACAGAACGACAAATCCTGCATGATCTCATAAGCAGAATCTGAAAAAGCTGAACACATAGAAATAGAGAGTAGAGAGGTGATTACCAGAGGTTGGGCAGTGAAGAAAATGGGGAAATTTTGGTCAAAATGTACAAATTTCTAGTTCAAATATGAATCAGTTCTAAAGATTAAATGTACAGCAATGTGACTACAGTCAGTAGTCACAATGATTGACATTTGCTAACAGAATAGATCTTATTCTCACCACACATACACACACATACTACGTGAGGTCATAGATACATTAATTAGCTTTATTGTGATAATAATTTCACTATATATAAATATATATCAAAGTATCACATGGTGCACCTTGAATATATGCAATTATTTGTACAATTTATGGTACTTCATTAAAGCTGAAAAAAATATAAATACTACTCTTTGTAAGGATAGATCCCATTCTAAATCATACTCTAATCTGAGTTCAAGGGAAGAAGCAAGAAAGGGAATATCAAATGCTTGGTATATGCTACACAAGTGAAATGAGAAAAAAGTGGATTAGATAATAGTCATCTTAAAGTAATTAAAGGGAATTCCTTTCATTACAAGCTATTCTTAATTATGCATAAAATTAGGGCTATATAAACAGGGATGGAAAGGCATGATGTGAACTTTCAAGCCACTCATTGAGTCATCTCTCAAAACTCATGGAAGTTCCCTAAAAATATATATATTTTCCATGAATTGCTTAGGCTTTTGGAAATTATTGAACTTTATGAAACTTTATTAAAAATTTCTGATCTTTCATAAGTAGTCCTAGGGCAATGAGTCTCTGTTAAGATAGATCTTGGACCTTTACCCTTGAGAACTCACTGATCAATGTGGTAGCCACTAGCCATGAGGCTAATAAAAGCTCTTGAAATGTGAGTAGTTCAGATTAGAATATGCTGTAAATGCAAAATACCTGTTGGATTTTGAAAGTTAATTTGAAAAAAAAATGTAAAATACATTTTGAATGAGCTTTATATTGCTTATGCATTGATAACAGTTTGCATATATTGGATATTTATTATTAAAATTAATTTCAACCGTTTCATCTCACACTTTAAGTGTGGCTACTAGATAGGGTAATAAAAAATTACCTATGTGGCTTCTATTTGTTGCTCACATTACATTTCTTTTGCAGTGATGATCTAGATTCTTACTATTTCTGAAAAAATTTTAACTTGTTTCAAAATTGCTTAATAATACTTAAGTTCTTAGTTAATTAACAATATATGTTTATCTTAAATATTTCTAGTGAGAATTGAGATGGAAGGACATACACATACCTAATGCGATTTGAAATTAGGAGAATATATAATGCAATGCATTTGATGGTGCAGTGCTTTTCATTTACTGTTTGAGCTGTCAAATAACTGAAATATGGAGAATAACAAAGGAGTTAATGTTAAAAGGGAAAGAGACAGAAAAATGTTTCCCCTGGGTACTCTTTGGAAATACGAATAACCTTTGCATTTGCTTACCACATCTGTGGCTTAGCTAGAGATAATGTTTTACATGTATTAGAAGGAGATACAGTTAGACTCTCAAAAGGAAGATTAAAAATAAGTCACTGGCATTCTCAATTACGTTATAAAGGACAAATCTTTGTTAGTTGTTGAATGAAATAGCCAGTTTATAAAAACTGAGTAATAAGAAAAGACCTTGCATAAGGAAAAAAGCAAAACAAAACAATAAAACAGTTGGTTTCCTAGGAAGTAATTTGCATAGGTATTCTGCAAAGTTAAGAGTTAGTATTGAATCTTGCATTGTTAAGTAGTTTTACTCAGGAATTTTATCGACATAATTATGATGTATTTTTCCATTAGAAAACCAATTTTCACTTAAGTGGTGAAATCAAGCTCCAGCTTGATTGTTATGATGAGAAGGATTATGCTGTCAAATCAGATGGATCCATGTAAAAGCAATGTTTTTGTTTAGATAAATACTGAAAATTATTTGAGTGCAAAAGATCAGGACAACAATAAACTTCTAACTTCATCCAAAAAACTTTAAAGAAAACTTTTCTTTCTTAAAAGGGTTTAAAATAGACTACAAAATGTTATGAAGCAGAATTTTGTTTTTCAGTTTGAATTCAAAAATTTGATTTTGATTTATTTATTAATTACATGGAATACTATATTGATAGTGTTTTTCTTTACGTATATTGTTAATATTTTGTACACTTCCAATATTGCAAGGAAGACCAGACACTCTGATCATATCAGCCTGTTTCTACTAGCACTGCTTATATCACACAGGGAACCATCAATCCCTTCCCTCTGTATTGAATGGTGCCTCTGAAATAAATGGGTGAAATGTCATCCTTTCTTTTTGAATATGGCCTAACTATAGTGACTCGTTTTTCTGGGTTCTTTTTTTTTTTTTTTTGGTAAAACATGGTAGAAGTCACTTTATAGAATGCCTGTAGTTTTATAGAATGCCTTTAATTTTATATGATGCTTTTGTTGTTTGTAAAGTACCTCATGAAACCAGTAGTGGTCAACAGGATGAATTCATATCCATATATACTTTGCTCTTGGACCTTTATTTTAATTCTACCCCAAGATTACTAAATTTAGATTTGAGACTTTTTTTCTTTCTGGTATTCCATCCTTGGATTTTTACAAGAAACTTTTCTTGCCTCTTTGGCTGTGGCAATTCCAGGCTCCAAATCTGCCCCTGCAAATGAAGAAAATACTCGCTAGATGTTTGCTGAATAACTGGTCATCCTAACCTAGAGTTTTTTAAAGGATACTGTCACTAGTGAGATGCGTTTTTCCATAGTTCCTGTGAAGTATGGAATTCTGGGAGAGCAGTATAATTACTCAACACAACTGAATTCTGTGATGGAAAATAAAGTGAGTTGGTTATGTTGTTGGTAGGAATTGTGTGTTGGCAGCAATATGGATGTTCTTTGAGGTGACTCCCATTTTACATAATCAAAAACTAAAAGTTGGGCAGTGTATGCATTACACAGATGAATTTGAAATTGGAGAGCCGTGAAGAACATCTTAAAATATGGCATCTCCTTTAAAAACAATGAGGCTTGAGGGCTTGGGACAGTGGCTCACGCCCATAATCCCAGCACTTTGGGAGGCCGAGGTGGGTGGATCACTTGAGGCCTGGAGTTCCAAACCAGCCTGGCCAACATGGTGAAACCCCATCTCTACTAAAAATACAAAAAATTAGCTGGGCATGGTGGCTTGTGCTTGTAGTCCCAGTTGCTTGGGAGGCTGAGACATGCCTTGTTTGAACCAGGGAGGCAGAGGTTGCAGTGAGCCAAGATTGCACCACGGTACTGCAGCCCGGGCAACAGAGGGAGATTCTGTCAAAAAAAAAAAAAAAAAAAAAAAGAGGCTTGACAATCCACAGAAGTAGAAAAGCACATAGACAAAATGAGTGGCAGGAGCTGTTGTAGTATGTGTTTGTGTGTGCATGTGTGTGTGTGTGTGTGGTGGGGGGGCAAATGCATGGGATGAAGGATATTAATATATCAATGCAAATAAAGTATGTAAGAGAGTAAGGCCAGGTGGATGATATCATGGAAGTATAGGTATTGGGAAGTATTCAAATATTGTTCTACTGAAAATATGTGTAGATTCTTCCAGCATTTTGAGTTGTTGTGGTTGTCTGACTGGCAGGGACATCACAACACATGCACAGCACGAGGCTAAATTGCTGGTGGAATGTAGTGTCACTGACAATTGGTGGGCACTTATCTTTCTGAAATTGTATGAAGAGGTAGGCACCACAGAGATACAATTTTTAAAAGAACCATACTTTAAGATTTGGGAACCACTGGATATTAGTTTTTATCTTGACTTTTAGCTGCACTGAGCCCACAGAAATGCAAAAGTAGGAGGAAATTTTCTTTTTTCCATGTAAGGAATACTGTGTTTTTCACAGTGGAAGAGGAAGCTTTGATGAATGCCTGACAAGCTGATCTCTCTAGACTAGTGTGGATCTTATGTCAGACATGGAGAGTTTATAGACCTGCTTTGAAGCACATGGTCCCCAGGAAACAAATCCTAGTTGTATATAGTTACATTGATCATGATACAGCACATTCTCTGCCTTGTTATTGAAAATGAATTCTCCAAAGTAATATTTTTGTTCAGTGCTTTGTGTTAACTAAGTTTGCATAACTGACCACCCCAACACTTTGTGGCTTTAAATGATAATTTATTATTATCTTCAGTACTGTGGGTTGGCTGGACTCAGTTGGGTGATTCTCACTTGGGGCCCCTCATACTTTTATAGTTGGATGATGGCTAAAACAGGAATCACCTGGAGGTTTAACCAGGCTAAAAGCCAAAGATGACCTCTTCATTTCTATATTTGTCACCTCTGCAGAATTGGGTGCCACACCTGGAGGATGGCTGGGCATCTAACTCTCTTTCTACAGTTTCTCCGCATGTCTGCTTCAGACTTCCTAACAGTATGGCAGTCCTAGGGAAGTCAAATTTCTTAGTGCTGGCTGACTTATCCTGGAATAAGTTTTGCAAAAGCAAAAGTCACAAAAGACATAGGCAGAAGCTGTGAAACGTCGTATAACTTAATCTTACATGTCCTATAAAGTGACTTCTGCCATGTTTTATATGAAAAACAAGTCACGTTTTGGGTAGGCCATATTCAAGGAAAAAGCAATGAGATTTAACCTCTTGATTTCAGGAACATCATTCAGTATGGTGAGGAAAGGGATCATTAGTTTTCTTTGTGAGATAAGCAATGCAAGTAGCAGCAGGCTGATATGATCAAAGTGTTTGGGTTTCCGGAGAGATTACCGGGTAATGAGGTTTCAGATTAGACTCGGGAGAAAATTACCAAAACAAAAACTTCTTAACAGTATCTACATATAACTTTCCATCCTGTTCCCACAAATTGTAAAAGTAGAATATGAATAATCTTGGGTATCATCGGTCACATAGTAAGGGACATGCACAGGGGGTCATCAGCACAACCTTGACTCCTTGGGACTACTCGACAGGAACTTGGCCTGTGAAGTAATGTAATGTCCTTAAGACCATCATGACTAGTTGGCAGGCAGGAACTAACCTTCCTGCCACTTCTATTTTTCCTTAGTTCCATTGTCTACTTTCCTTATTTTCTTATGCTTATTTTTCCTTGCATCCTTTCTTTCCACTCTTACTTAACTATTTTATTTTAATTCAGTGTCTGTTATGTACCAAGCCCTATGCTAGGCATGAGTAAAACAATAGTTCAAAGAATCAGACATGTTTCCTGTTTTCGTGAAGTTAGCTTCTTAATGGTAAAGCAAAAAACAAGCAAACAACAACAAGAAAACAAACAAACAAACAAAATCCTTAAATATAACATTGAATTTTATTTATTTATTTATTTATTTATTTATTTATTTATTTATTTACTGAAAGGGAGTCTCGCTATTCACTCAGGCTGGAGTGCAGTGGTGCGATCTCGGCTCACTGCAAGCTCCGCCTCCCGGGTTCACGCCACTCTCCTGCGTCAGCCTCCTGAGTAGCTGGGACTACAGGCGCCCGCCATTACGCCTGGCTAATTTTTTTTTTTTTTAATTTTTTTGTATTTTTAGTAGAGACGGGGTTTCACCGTGTTAACCAGGATGGTCTCGATCTCCTGACCTCGTGATTCGCCCGCCTCGGCCTTCCAAAGTGCTGGGATTACAGGCGTGAGCCGCTGTGCCCAGTCACAACATTGAGTATTTTAATAAAATTAGGGTTCGGGCTCAGCATGGTGGGCTAGAAATAGCTAGTGTGTTCCGCTCTCACGGGCAGAAAACAAAGTGGTGAGTAAACACTAACTCTGCAAGTGGACAACCTAAGAAAGCACATTGAGACCCATCAAGGGAGGGAGACAACATGAAGAAAAGAGAAGAGCAAAACCGGGCAGCCACCCACCCAGGACTTTTACGGAACCAGGAGAAGCTCTCTAACATGGAGAAAGAGTGTGAAAGTGAGAGCCCTCAGAAAATTCATACTTCTCACAGGAACCTGTGCAATCCTGGAAGGAGAAGAACCCCCCGCCCCAGCCACCCCACCCCAACCCTGGACCGCTAGACTGATACAGGGAACCATCTGGAGTGGACGGGGAGGTAACACTCAAGTCCACGGGGATCCCCACAGGCCTTCAATTCCTGAGAAGCCCGGTGACAACTGCATAGCCCCAATAGAAGCCTCAGTCGCAATGCCAGGGAGCAGCCAAACTGCTCTACTCCTTGCCAGGCAACACTTGGTGCTAGCTTTCAGAATGGCAGTCCAGCCTCTGCCTGAATTATGTGGGCAGGCGTCGCTGCGGACTGGGGAGGTTTATAAGGTATGTGGTTTTTACAATTTCCTTGTTGAATGATCAGAATCACTTGTTTTTCTCTTTTGCAGGGGTTTTAAGTTCAATCTAACTCACTCAAGAAGCTAAGAAAAATGAGTTATAATCTCACAACTTATGAAATCTGTAATTTCATAAGTTCATGGCAATAAAGAAAAAAGTAATCTCTACGGGTGGAAGTAATTGTTGAAGGATCATAGGAAGACATTGGGGTAAAAGTTAGAAGACTTTAGTTCTTGCCCAGTTTTGCCATTTAATAACGTTATGACCTGGGGTCTCAGTTTATTCATCTGCAAAATGAGGTAATTATCACACCAGGTCTTTTCATTAAAACACTGCATAACTCTCCAGCAGTCCATATGGATCTGTTGTTATCCTGGAGGCTTCAAGCCCAAGCTGCATACTGTGTCTTCACATTTTACTTACTCTAATATATATTTTTATGCTCTTTCATTTTATTTTTTTAAAAAATGAGGAAGAGTATATGTGTAGTTTTTGGTAGCCACTGGGCTTTATATCAAGTAACTTGATAGTTTTATACCTAGAGGGTAAAATAAATCAAAGGGATGATCCACTTGGTAACTCTTGACATATTTTATGTTGTCATTTGGATGCATTTTTAGCTACCTATGCCAATATTAAGGTTGTACTCAATGTCTTAGTGTATATTTTGACTTTTTAAATGAAATTGAGTTTTCTGTGCTTTCTAGTATTTTGTACGCAAAAAAATAATTGATGCGGAGTTGTGGTAGTTAAATGTTGCTTGTAGTGACAGAAATTGTATTTCTACTGGTGAAAGAGAGGAATGCTTAAAGGTTGTGTAAGTGTGTGCATATATATATATATATATATATATATATATATATGCACATTTGAACAAACTATAATTCCCACTAGCAGAAACAACACAAACATGAATAACCCTCAGTAATACATTTGAGTAGAATTGATTTGTTTTATGAATATCAAAAAGCTCTGTGTTATGCAACCAATCGGATCCTAAACCAAGTCTTCCATAAAGTTGGTACTGTTTTGTTAACCTATTAAGTACTGTAGACATCTACCAAGAGCAAAAGTGAGGAAAGGCATCCTGTTATCATCTTTATTATGCCCCTCACAAAAAAATTGCTGTATTTTCTTAGAATCTAGGAGTTAGAAGGACTTTTGGAATCATCCATGGAAATAACTTATATTTTAGTCAAAGAAAAATATATTTTTCTCTACGTAGCAATACACATTTCTTTGATGCCAATGACTCAAGTAAGGAGCTGTCCAAGAAGTCAGAAATTAAAATGAGCCATGATATTTTTCCTCTGTTTCTCTCTTTAAAACTTGCTTTATTTGTGGAGTACACAGATAAGTTTTCAAATCAAAATTGACTATATTATCAAGACAAGAATAGGGATTAGCCAAAGAACCACCTATGAAGAGGCCGGGCACAGTGGCTCATGCTTGTAATCCAAGCACTTTGGGAGGCTGAGGTAGGCAAATCACTTGAGATAAGGAGTTCGAGATCAGCCTGGCCAACAAGGCAAAACCCTGTCTCTACTAAAAATATGAAGAAATTAGCATGCCTGTAGTGCCAACTACTCAGGATGCTGAGGCAGGAGAATGGCTGGAACCCGGGAGGTGAAGGTTGCAGTGAGCGGCGATCATGCCACTGCACTCATGCCTGAGTGACAGAGCAAGACTTTGTCAAGAAAAAAAGGAGAGAGAGCGAGGAGAGAGAAAGAAATAAAAAAAGAGAGATAGAAAGAGAGAGAAAGAAATAGAGAGAGAGAGAGATGTATGAGGAGTTGTTACTGGTAGACACATATAAGTACATTTTCTTCCCATCCTAACTGATAACTTATTATAATAGTATTCCATAGTGTTGCACTTATAGAATAGTAGAGATCACATAGTCTAAAGTCTTTATTAGAATGTCTGTGTCTTGACTTATTTGGGGTGCTTAGACTCTTTTTCCTCTGGCCATCTGATTGATTCTATACTGTCTGATATTGTGATACGATTGTCAACAGAAAACACATGGGGTTTTCAACCAAGTATGAGTGAGGTTCTTGGGTTTGTTAAGAACCCTGCTGAAGAATGGAGGTAACAAAAGGGGTAATGCCTCAGCAACTGTACTCAGGCCAAAGTCTTGAGGCTGGATTACAAACAACTGTTTATGCCATCTGCTTATGGCATATTCTCTAACTCTAAGACAAGGGACTGGTCTAGGCAGGTACTCTTCATGTTTCCTTGGTATATGAGTTTTGGAAAGTCATAGGACTGAGACATAAAGGCATTGGGAATTCTGTCAGGGGAAGTCTGTCTCAACAAGAGCTTAGTGTAAGCTGTAACATGAAGACTGGTTCTTTCTAGCTGTTTTTTTTTTTTTTTTTTTTTTTTTTTTTTTAATGGATGATCCTCACAAAGAGACACCCTCCTCGAAGTCACATAGTTAATAACTTGGACTCATTCCCAGGTCTGTCTTACTTTAGAACCTGGACTTTCTACCCCGTCAGTGGCTGCCATCTGTGCTTTGAGATATTCCTACAGCTCCAGAGAACTCCTGAGAGGTCTGGATAGGGTGGAAGTTAGAAACTAATCTAAACTTTTACCTGATTCATATATTTGATTTTTAGATAGGGTGGCTCTTAAAAAAATGATACCATTATTTTCAGTACTTTGAAAACCTAACAATATTTTTTTCTAATATTGCCACTGCTGTATTTAAAAAAAAGAAGCAGATATGTGGATATATGTCAGTGCAATTGAATTATCTTCTTCCCCCAACCATATATGCTCTGTTTTAAAAATATATGTGCATTTTTATGTATACATACATGCAGAGAGAGAGACAGAGAGAAAGAGAAAGATGCATTCTATGTTTTTACCTACAACCTTAACCACCTGCTTTAATTGTCCAGAAGGTTATATTTGTAATATTTTGCGTGAGTATAGAGGTAACATTGTTAAATCTGGTGGCGTTTTCTCTTCTCATTATCATTTTATTAACAAGCAAGTTTGGCGTTGTAGCTTTCTTTCCCTTGAGATCCATTTTAATTCTAGCTATGAACACAGAACGTGCAAAACTGTTTTGCACTTGTATCATGAAATTTGGAGTTGGGGGGGTGGTTATGGTTTTGAAAATACCTGGTGATAAAACAGAAATCCCAGAATTCTTTGGGAACTGAAAGTTTGGTAAAGGGTCAAAGTCCATCCTTAATGACTGCCAACATTGCCAATAAAAAGTGATGGACTTTGTTTTTTTTTTTTTTTTTTTTTTTTTGAGACGGAGTCTTGCTCTGCCACCCAGGCTGGAGTGCAGTGGCCGGATCTCAGCTCACTGCAAGCTCCGCCTCCCGGGTTTACGCCATTCTCCTGCCTCAGCCTCCCGAGTAGCTGTGACTACAGGCGCCCGCCTCGTCGCCCGGCTAGTTTTTTGTATTTTTAGGTAGAGACAGGGTTTCACCGTATTAGCCAGGATGGTCTCGATCTCCTGACCTCGTGATCCGCCCGTCTCGGCCTCCCAAAGTGCTGGGATTACAGGCTTGAGCCACCGCGCCCGGCCCCGATGGACTTTGTTTTGCTTTAAATATGAGGAAAATTGGTTGGGAAGTAAAAGATTTAATGAATCTCTATAGTATTAATTACTGTGTAGTAGAGCGTCCAAGAGCAGCTGAGGTAGTACTGCATTTTGCCCCTAGGTGGCAGCAGAGCACTCCGGGATTGGTGGAAGACTGTGGTTTGAGACCAGGGAATCAGGGATTTCAATGAAAGGGTCTGAGACCACAGCCATAATCTGTGAAAGCCAAGAGGACGGCTAAGGACTAAGGAATTGACACTAAGCCCGAACTGGCAGAAGAGACTCAAGCCCCAAATCGTGACATGCACACAGGTATGGAACTGAAGGGGGTCGGAATGCAGAATCTTTTAGCCATCATGAGCGATTAAGAGAACAGCACAGGTCTCTGAGTAGGTACTTTAGAAAACGGGAATGTTTCAGAGCACCTTTCTTCCTGATTTTAAGACATTGAACCAGAAAGGAGATCTGGATTCAAGCTCTACCTTTGCCACTCATTATAGTGCAACATGAGGGAACAGTGGGCTTCAATTTCACATTTAGAACGAAGGCAGCTCAAAGGTTTTTCAAGCTCCTCTGTTTTACAATTCTCCCAGTCCTGGCTACTCCTGGATGTTAAATCCTCCTCTCTCTTTAACTGGATTCACCTGATTTTGTGGATTTTGTTCGCCAGCCTCCATTTCAGGTTTGAGGTTTTCATCTGGTTCCTTGCTTTCTGGCCCTCATCTTGCTCCACCAGCCTCTGGATTATCTTTGGTCTTTGATCTGGGTGTGCTTTGGTTTGTTATCTCTTTTCCTTTGTTCGCTGATGGAAACTTGTCTCAGGACTGATTTAAATCTTGTCCTTCTTCCACTCCCGCAATCATCTTCCCAACCCAATCAAATTACCAGGGTTTAGGTATTGTAACTCTGAAGGAGGACAATGCCGAAAACAATTGCTTGTTTGTTTTTTAGTTTTAGGTACACTGAATGGCTATAGAATACAAATTATGGGAAAACATGAAAAAAACATAAGAACTCTGGAAAGCCTTTTTTCTTTAACATAAATAAATTATGCAAATAAGTTAAAGAAAGCATGAAGAAGCATTTGGCATGCATTGAAAACATCTGGGTTTAACTGAAAAGCGAAAACAAAACATTTCAAAACAAATATTTGAATTTAAACAATGAATTTATTAATTTTCACATCCTAAGTTAGATTTTGTGATGCATTCTTTTTCCTAAGAATGCCAAAAAGCATTAAGAAATTAAATAAATAAATATATATGTATATATAAATATAATGTAAATTTACTGGGAAGCCTTGATGATACAAACAAAATCAGTCATCACCAGAATTCTCTATGTGAAACCCATGACAAGTTCTTTGGAATCCTTCCCTCGACATCCTCTGGCTCTTGCTATGGCTTAGTGACTTCTACGGTGCTTGCAGCCTGTACTCTGGTGTATCACATTCTTTTTTTTTTTTTTTTTTTTTTTTTTTTTTTTGCCATTTTAACAACATAAAATTTCCATTGTAGAATCATTTCTATCCATCAATTATGCCCTCTTTGACACATCTGCGTTTTGTAGATGGGCCACTATGGCATGTTCAAGTAGAAATTTGTAGCCAGAAGCATCACACATCCACCTGTGTGGCAGATTGCGGCGGACTTCTGCAATGATTACAGTAATGTTATTTTCGTATTGGATGACAATTACGAAAACTGTTCTCTTGACATAATGTGGTTTGGGGTGTTTAGCAGTTAAAGAAATACTGGCTTTAACTTGCGTGTTTCCTTACTGGTTTCCCGAAGCTCTAGGAAGCTACATTGCCGTGTGGAAAGAGACTGTACTGCGAAGTTAGGTAAATCTAGGTTTGAATTTATGCTCTGCCCTTTATAATCTGAGCAAAGCTAGGCAAGCTCTTCATTACTTCTCAGCCTGTGTTTCCTCTTCTATTAAATGAAGACCATACCATGTAGTAGGGTTTCTTAACCACTATTGACATTTTGGGCTGGATAATTCTTTATCATAAGGGCTGTTCTGTAGTTTATAAGGTTTTGACAACATCCCTAGCCTCTCCCCACTGGATGCCAGTAGTTCCTCTCTAGTTGTGACAAACAAACATGTTTCCAGATATTGCCAAATATACCCTCGGGGTAACATTTCCCCTGGTTGACAACCCCTGCGTTACAGGATGTGAGGATTAAATATAATGATATTTGTGAAGTGCTCAATGTATGGAAATACCTAATTACTTACGTTCTCTTGGATATCGTATCCACCTCTGATTTGAATTTGTATTTTGAATGCTGAGAATTAAACTACACAGAGCAGTAAGACAGGATCCAAGAGCCTGATGATCATTAGAAGGGATTTAAAGGGTCATTGAGCTGGAGTTAGACATGAAAGCAATTTGAATAATATGTTTGGTGGCATATATTATAGTGTGACACTGAACATCTGAATCTCTAATGTCTCCATCAACCTCTCTTAATTAGGCAGACATGAGGGTAATGCATTTTTTTATAAGAGGGTAAAATACTTAATTTAGAGACACAAAAAAGCCATTTGGATGTATAACATTAGCCAGTGGTGATCCTGGCAAATGTCTAAGAGTAATAACAACAAAAAAATACCCAGAGCCATCCAGGAGACTGTCTTCCTTAGAGAAATACATTTTGCAATCCAGAATGTGTTAGTCTTTCAGCAAGATCTTAAAAATGTCTCTCAAGAGAAGATTTCAGTTTTCAATTGTCTCTTCTCTGTTGTTGTCTTATTGTGTAATATGTGATATTTCATCATGATTTACAATGTAGTATGTGAATTATTAGTTGAGAGATCCAGAAACCTGTACCCATATTCTCCTATGCAACTATAAATATTGCCTTGGAAATCTTTGTGGCAATACACTATATACTCTGGGTATTGCTTGATGTAGTGTGGACAGTTCTATAAATTAGCTTGAAAGGAAGAGGGTAGTAAATGTGAGTCATGGTACTGCATGCTGCTATAAACAAACTGGGGTGGGCCCAGTGACATTTTGAAATCATTCAGAAGTGTTTTGTGAGGTCACCTGTCCTATTAGATGCATATTCTTATTAATGGTTTCTTTGCTTTTTTTTTTTTGAGAAGTGACAAAGAGGAGCTAGGAAAGGAGTAGAGGCAGGTGGGAGGAAGTGTCAGGACTTGCAATTAAATTTATTAACTCAATTACCTAGGATACCAATAAAAGCTGTAATCATGAGGCCATCTAAAAGGCATTAGCTGTTTTACTGCTAATGGAGCCCTTGCCAACAGGAAATGGAACCAGATGCTCTTGTTGGGTGCCGGCAGCTGTTTGGTAGCACAGAATCAAATAGGTTGGACTGTGATAGGGCATATGGACTAATGACAAAAAACATTTTGTATTCATATAGTATCTCCATTCAAAAAATACCAATACATAGTTTGCAAAAATGAGCGCATGAATCCTTAGGGGACCTCCCCTGGGGAGATAGCCATAAAGGTAGGATGATGATTTTTATGGATGAAAAGAACTATAAGCAGGAACACACTGGGGTGTGCCTTCCCAGGCCATCTGTGATGGAATGAGCTGTAAAATCATAGCCGAGATATGCCCCACATTTTCCTTTTTCTTCCCAGCTCTCTAGGTGGGGATGCTCTAGAAGTTTTAGTGTCCACTTTAAATCTGTCAACCTAAGTAGCCAGTGAGCTGCTTGAGAGGGGGCATCTATTCTATATTGTGAGATCTGGAATCACTTATTTTATGCACAATTATAGACTGGCCCTTGGAATGCTAAGATATAAAGCATGGCATCTAAATATTTAGATCCTTTATTCATTTACTGTATATTTATTAAAATATGCTAAGTGCTAAACATTGGGTTGGATAAATGAAGTCAATGAAAACACAATGTTTTTTCACACAGAGCCCTCAGGACAGCCTACAACGAGGGACGTTAATAATATATTGAGGCAATTATGATGAATACATATAGTCTGGTACATTCATGGATGGTTAGGGGAGACTTCGTGGCAGTCATGAGAAAGGCGTGTAAAAGCTAGATGAGAAGGAAGAACAAGAGATATCGAGGTAAAGAGTGGAGAGAATAGGCAATGCCATGTAGTTGGCTGAGCATATCAAAAGCCTGGTGGCAAAAAAAGTATTTTCTGTTCCAAGAATAATAAATGAAGAAGTTAGAAGTTAGGAAAGGAAGTGAGGGAAGGAAGGAGAATGGTGGAAGGTGAACTGAAGAATTACTCATACGACTAAATTATTACAGGCACATGAAGAATTCAGATGGTGAGATCAGTTGGAGAGGACACCCAAAGGTTATTCTGCTGGATTCTGGAAATGAATAAAATTGGAGACAAGAAAACTAACAAGTGGTGACTGTAGTAATCCAAAAATGAGGTCATGAAAATCCGGTAGTGTGCAAGAAATAATGGAAGGTTTCAACAAATACATAGCAAATGGAATCTTCAGAACTTGGTGATTGTTGGATGAGGTATATTTCTGAGTCTCCCATACTCGGGGGGGTAGCCATCAGGTCCTAATACAAGGTGACTTGAGTGTTCCAAGACTCTGCATCTTGAACTACAATATTTCCCTCTAGCTCACTGCAGCTGGCAAACGCAGAACCCAGATTCTGTCACACTTACAAATTCAGGAAAGGCATTTTCTTTCCATTTCTTGGAGATAGAAAGCTCCGTTTTGATAATTACCAGTTAAAATAACTTTGCAGATTTTTCAAAAGCTTAACAGACTATAATACCAATTTACCTAAAGAATTTCCACGTGGTTTTCCTACTCCAAGTACAGTGCAGTGAGAGCTCTGATGGGGCAATGGAGAAGATGAATAATGACTTATATTTTTTGCCTCTGTTTTCTATAAAGCAAGCACTTTTACAAATGGTATATGGAAGTGCCCATCTTGTTATTCTCCTCTCAAAAGTACTGAGTACTACATTAGGACTAAAATTAAATAAAAATTTCCAATTCATAAGATTTAGTTGTTGTGATTGATTTAGTTGTCATTATTTTGTTAATGAATTGGTAATGAGGTGAAATTGGATATTTTGAGTATCATCTCATACATCATATTGGTTTTTTGTTTTTTTTCTCAGACAGAGTTTCACCCAGGCTGGAGTGCAATGGTATGATCTCAGCTCACTGCAACCTCTGCCTCCTGGGTTCAAGTGATTCTCCTGCCTCAGCCTCCCGAGTAGCTGGGATTACAGGCACCCACCACCACGCCTGGCTAATTATTGTATTTTTAGTAAACATGGGGTTTTGCCATGTTGGCCAGGCTGGTTTCAAACTCCTGACCCCAGGTGATCCACCCACCTTGGCCTCCCAAAGTGCTGGGAATACAGAAGTGAGCCCCTGCACCCAGCCCATATTGGTATTTTCTCCAATCATTATGTTTGTTCTTTTATTTGTGGTGATTTCTACTTTTAAAATTTTATTTAAAAATTTTACGGTGGCATACCTTAAGGTGAACTTTACTAAATCATGCTCTTATAAAATTCCCTCCTAATAGAACATGACAAATGTGGCAAGTATATTACATTATATAAGACTTCACCTTAGCAAATTGGAGTGAGAGCTTCCCTGTCACTTCGAAGTAAGCTGTCCTGTTGAAGAGAGCCTCTTAGAGGAACACTTGAGAAGGAATTACTACAGGCAGGAACTTATGTCCTACAATCAACTGGAACTGAATTCAGCTAGCAACTGTGTGGTCTGGGAAGAGCACCATGAGCTTCAGAACAACAACCAATATGACAACTTGATTGCAGCCTTGTGAGACTCTGAACAGAGGAGCTGTTTTATGCCTGGATTCCTAAACAATGAAAACTGAGATAATAAATGGATGTTGCAACATAGCAATAGATAACTAATACAGTTTTCGTCTGTCCAGATCTATTTTTGTGTGACTTTCCCACTGTTTAAATTCCATAGAAATGCTCTGCCCATATCAAGATCATTAAATAGTCTTCTAATAATGACATGTGTTCAAGTTCATATTGAATGCTGGACATTCACTAGGAAATAGGTTAAATAGGCTCTATGTTTCCAATTCATTCATTCATTCATTCATTCTTCTTTGAGTTAGTCGTTAAAAAAAAATGACCTCAACCCCAATTGTATGCAAAGCACGTGAGGAATAAGCCACAGTTCTTGTTTTTGAGAGGTTCTAGTCTGGTGCAGATGGAGTCTGAACATAGACAAATATTTTCTCTATAATAGGGGGAAAACTACAAAAGAGGCATGTGCAAAAGTTAATAAGAGTACGTACAGAGAAATTTAATTTTTTTAAAGGATTATATAAAAAGTCTTCAAAGAAGAGATAATCCTGGCCTGCATCTCAAGATATGCAGATGAGATTATCAGGTAGAAAAGAAGACAGGAAGATATTTCAGAAAGAGAAAAAATGGTTTGAAGAGACACCGAAACATTTGAGATAGGTTTTAGGCTCAATGAGGGTGGATCCATTTCTGGCTCTATCACTTTTGTCCTAGCACTTAGCACTTTTCTTTGCCTAAGTGAGCTTTTAATATGCTCTGGATACGTGAAAGAATGAATGCAAGCAATTTTGCGGGAAATAATGAGAAGTAGTTCAAGAACAGAAATTTTTTTGCTATGGCTGGAGCACGATGTGGGCTGGTAATGGGATGTGAGAGAGAACAGGAATGGGAGATAAAGGGCCTCATTTATGGAGAACCCTCATACCTGACACTCATTCAGGTCTGAATGAAATGACTGGGCACTTTTATCTGATAACAGAGTAAAGTTTTGTGATTTTACACAAGAGCTTTTTAATGTGATAATGGTTAAAAAAATTAAGCTCCTGATTTCTTTGGCTTTTTAAACTTTTGAATTCAATCTATTAATTGTTTTTGTTTTCTGACGATAATCCAAACATATGATTAAGATGGTAGAGTATTGAAAGCATTGGCAGGGATATATCAATTTATCTATGCATAGAAAAGAATGTGAAATCACTGTCCAAGTAACAAGGTTGTTTGTTACCTTGATTCCTGCACTGTGAAGCAGATTTTATCCTTTCCAAGTCCTGTTGGTTTTCTCCATGCCAGCAAGCCTGATGACTGTCTCTATGTAAAACGCTGACAATTTCCATGACCTCTCTTACCTCAGAGTCTTAGTGTGATGTAACTTGGTGTATACTGCAAATTATGTCCATAAAATTTGGAGGCTGATTTCTGAAGTCATTAAAGTGCACCTTGTGATGTTGTTTCTGATATTATTTCTCAAGAATATAACTACCATAATTCATCATCTTCTCAACTCCCATAATCTGGAGTTGAGAAGCCTTTTGAGTTTAACACATTTTGAAGAGAGAGTTAAAAGGAGTTGGTGATAATATGATTTTCCCTTTTTATCCTGCTCTAGGAATTTAGTTGATGAAACACTTCCTGTGTAGGGAAAAATGCATTACTGAATAAAATTTCCAAGGATGCTTTCTGACCAGAACTGCTCATAATGAGATAAGATTGCCTGGCTTAGATTGAGAAGAAAATAATATATCAGACAGACACATAGATGAATACACACACACTGTAAATATAGCAACTTTAAAAAGATTTTGCTGAACTTGTATCATTTAAAGAATCCAGTGATCATTTTTGCAGTCCTTCAGCACCCCCAAGAAGCACTCCTGGGTCTTCAGCATTTGATGATAATAAAAATATGTTTGCATATCTATGCTCATTATTGGAAGCATTCTGCCATTGGGAAATATTGAAATTTCCATAAAAATGCAATGATTCTGGAGCTGACATGGACATATATATGAGATAACAAGTTACAATCACTGCCTTCTTAGATGTAGCTGTGATGATAGTCTCCTATTTATTAATTCTAGCAGGAGGCCATATTAACTGCTCATTAATAATTTCCCTTTCAATGAAATGACTTTTGAAATATAACAGATCGTAAATGTATTTGTTTTTCCACATTATGTTTGGTAAATACCCCAGTTTTGAGTGTCTTTAACTCAGCATTTTGGTGATGGATTTGCACTGGGCTTTGTCTTCTTGTTGTTCTCCGATCCTACTATGAGAGTGTTTTCTCTTACTTGAGGAATTTATAACTGTATAATTGTTAACCGTATGATTATGAAGCCCCTGGTTCAATAACTTGCAAGTTTGTTCAGATGAGATTTTCTGGAAGTCAAGAAGGTCTGTGTGCAACAACACGAAAGGCTTATTACTTGAATACAGATATGGCAACAGGGAATTATCTGGCTGTTTGCAAACAGGCTTAAGTTCTGTGTATGCTTCATAAAAATCACCAACATAAGTTCCAAATCCACATACTCTTAAAAGCCCATAGGATAGAAGCACAAAATGTGAAAATAAGGGTGATTGGCTTGAGTTGCTTATGCTTTTGGTTCCTTGCAATAAATTTGTACATGTGTTGTTTGTGTGCATTAACTATGGAATAAGGGGCAGCAAGTTCCCAAGAGTTAAGAAAAGAATATAGAAAATTTAAAAAATGATATGTATTAAATTAAAATAATAGTTAAAATTTAATTAATGTTAAAATTAAATACCATCCATATATCATCCTAAAGAATGTTAAAATACCTCTAATATGTTATATTAGCCATGGTTTACCTCACTGCAGCTGCCACAGTTTTGAGTATGACAAATCTACTATTCTAATTTGACGAACTTCTGGAATATGTCATAATAACATACAAAGCAAGAAATAACAATTTCTATTTAATCTGGATGAAGATAAATTCTGAGAAAAGGAGTTGACACAAAAGCTCATGCAGGAGAGTAATAATTATTATACAAAATAATTACCTGTGAATTCTCTACTGAATAAAGTAAATAAGGCACAAAGCACTGTTGAAAACATCTGTCTCAGACTGAATCTTGGTAGGTAAATAGCACAGTTAGAGCAAATTTTTAAAATGAAAAACAAAATGAAAAAGACAAATGAAGTTTAATGAATTTTCTTAAGTAAAAAGACTCTATAGGCTTCTGATACCTAGTCATGTTCTAAATGTCAAATAGATACTTGAATAATTATTTGTCTAGAACATAAAAAGGAGTTGACATATTAAACTATATTGACTTACATTTGCATCGTGAGTATGACTTGGAGAATAGTGTATATATCTTTAGAATTTTTATTATTGTTTTATAAACCAGCATTTTATGATTTAAACATCAGATTGAGAGTTGACTAGTTACCCTAGTTGTGCCACATTATACCATGAGTTCTATGAATCACTAAAAAATTCTTACCTGACTTATTTAGTGTATCTGCAATTCTGTGGATTTGTTACATAGGGATGATTAATTAATGTATTTACTACAATCATATCCCAATTTACCCTAAGATTACTGATATGTGTTTAGAAAAGTATTTATTATATTTGCATCTTTGCTTATTTAATGATGTGATCATTTTGCTATTGTGCTTCATTATGAGTTCTGAAATTATGCACTCAGTACTTATTGTATTATGTGGAGATTAAATCTATTACTTCGTATTTTCAACTATTGACTCTTAAGTGGTATTTCATCTATAAGTTTAGTAACAAAATTAACACTTTTATTAATAGGTAAGAACTCTAACTTCATTAAATATTAATGCTACAACTGCTAAAGAAACATAGAAGAGTAATACAGTTTTGAAGACTCAGGATTTTTTTTCTTTTATTTCAATTAAAAGTTTTAAATAAACTTTGATATGTATGTGAATCAAAAGTAATAGCCATAGATTTTAAACACATTTAAGGGTTTACTATAATATTAATTTCCTTTTTCCCCACCAAATATATAAATCTATGAATTTTAATTTGTTAATCATCCAGAAAAGAAATAAGTAAACATTATCGCTACATGATTTTATCTTTATTATTTTTAATATGAATTAGTCAAAAGCAAAAACTACAAAACAAAGGACTAAAGATAGAAATTTTAATCATTATGATTATCATAAAACAATATGAATGAAACTGATCTCTTAACATCTAATATTTGTGTGCCAGAAAGCTATACAAGTGAGTTACATGATATGTGCATGTTTCAAGATATTACTACACCTAGAACAACTGCAATCTGCTGAAGGGATTTTTATGTTCATCTCTCCATGATCATGAGTGTTGGTTAGGAGAGTCTCTCTCTCTTTCTCTCTTTCTCTCTCTCCTTCCCTGCATTGCATCACAAAAACTCTGGAAATATATACATGCAGATTTGATGTGGTGGTCAAAATAATGTCTTCTAAAACCAAATTTGTTGGCTGGGCGTGGTGGCTCACGCCTGTAATCCTAGCACTTTGGGAGGCCGAGGAGGTTGGATCACGAGGTCAGGAGATCGAGACCATCCTGGCTAACATGGTGAAACCCCGTCTCTACTAAAAATACAAAAAAATTTAGCCGGGCGTGGTGGCAGGCGCCTGTAATCCCAGCTACTTGGGAGGCTGAGGCAGGAGAATGGCGTGAACCTGGGAGGCGGAGCTTGCAGTGAACTGAGATGCGCCACTGCACTCCAGTCTGGGCAACAGAGCAAGACTCTGTCTCAAAAATAAATAAATAAATAATAAAAAATAAAAAAAAACCAAATTTGTTATGTTTTATTGGGTTGGTTTTGCTTTAATAATCATAGAAGCCAAAATTAAGGCCTTTAATATTCCACATCTTGCCAAATATTATTAAGATTTAATATTTGAATGGAGCTAAATTATGTATTTTTTCCATAGACGACTGAGTTGGTCATATATTACAGTGCAGTGGATAGTTCAGTATCTACTTTTTTTCTGAGTTTTAACATCCAGTCCAATTGACAAGCCTCTTAGGAGTCTTTTTTCCACTATCTGTAGAATAAAGACCATTTCAAAACACATAGGTTTTGTATTGGGGAAGTACTTGCCATGTGAATCTTAAAGTGCTAAAAGATTAAAAGAGAATAAGGAGAATTAAAATCCAAGATTCTTTCCTGAAGCAAGAATTTAAAAAAAAATTGATGGGTCTTCTGAAGTGAAGGAAGCTGATTCATCTCTTGACTTCTCTTTCTAGGATATATGTCAGTAGGGAATCCTAATTTCACTTTCACTACTCTGTAGAGGCCACTACCCCAATGCATAATGGTTAAGGACTAGGACCAGAAATTCAGGAAATAAGCTAGTGAATTCTGATTCAAATCTGTTTTCAGATCATATGTATCTGAAATGATACTCTAAATGTATCATTTCAGATTACATTTAGAGATCATATGTCTGGAGTTTTTATTCTGCATAATAATATAAATTGATTGTGCTATGGTGTCATATATAATATATCAGTATACTATTTAATGTGCCTACCATTTTCATAGCTGGTATGATAATTTATAGAATAAACATAGAAAACTTTGTGCAGTATATACAAATAATTATTTTCACCACTACAGTAATTAATGCAACATCTTATAGTCTTTGTTTTGCTACTACTAAGGACCTGTATTAAAAAGTAAAATTCTTAAACCCCTGTGGTTGATTATGATGTTTAATGAACCAAATTTACTTATGCATTCCTCTGACCATTACCTTGAATATTCCCTTCCTAAATTGAATCTTGACTTGGCCTTGTAGTTTGTTTTAGCATTTTGGACAATGGGTTGATATCAAACATGACAAAGGAGCAGAGATTTGAAAAGCGCTTCTCTAATACTACTCCCTGTATAGCATGCTGCATATTGAGAGACATATGGCCCAGTCAGGCCCCTTGCCCAAGCTGAGAGGCAGTGATCCCTGAGTAGAAGAGCTGCCCAGATGACCAGCATCTGACTGCAGATGCATGAGAAAGCACATCCAATACCAGCAGAAAGGAAGCACTGCTACAAAAAGACATATAACATTGGCTTTGGGACCACGTGGCAGGTAGTGGCAATGAGGGAAGTGTTCATGAAATCAGAAAAAGTAGTGAGAAAACTTAGTAAAGGCTGAAAAAATTTGTGGAGGAAATTGTTACAGGAGGATAGAAAATGGCAACTTGTGTTAGGCTGTCACAAAGAATCGGCAAACTGTCACCTGTGGTATTTTGAAATAGCGCCTGGAACTTTTTGGATATGGTCACAAAGAATGTTGGAAACATTTAGTAGGTACTCCTAACCACATAAAATAAGATTCTACACCAGGTAGTTGAGTTAAAGCGGTAACTATTTAATGTTTACAGAAAATTCAGCAGGTAGACAAAGGAATAGGACTTATTGCATTAAAAAGTAAATCTTGCTCTCAATTCCATTCTCCCCAGCCTGTAAATGATTTCAAAGAAAATGAGGTCTAAAGAGATTTCTAAGCACAGGATAGCTGTGAGTGCCATAAACTTCTGTAAATAAATTTAAAACTTCAAACTTAAAAGCCATAAAACTTCTAAAATAGTTAAGTCGGTGTCTAGTAGACCTTATAAATGGGACCACGGTTGCTAACATTGGGAACTAGAGAAGTCTTAGTTGTGGGAAGTGTCTTGTATGTTGAAAGATGTTTAGGGACATCCTTAACCTTCGCCTACTAGATGCCAAAACACTGCACCCATCCCAACTGTGACAACCAAAAATGTCTTCAGGCATTATCAATGTCTCCTGAAAGGCAAAGTCACCCTCAGTTGAGAATCACTGAGTCCAATAAAATAAATTCTAAAGATCTTTATGACATTGTCAATGGAAGCCCAACTTCAAAAAGAACTGTTGGTGTATCTTTTATTGAATAGAATGGGCCACACTCTGACACACAGAAATTATACTCATTTTGAAGGTAGTATTTAACAAATGGCCCTACCCAACTAGGGATGGATATTGCTCCTGTTGCAAAAAGACTTCAGGATTAAGAAAGCCACCATGCTACAAACACCCTTTTTTTTCATAAAAGGAAAAATATATGAGTGAGTGAACCCAAGAATCCAGAGGGAAGAGCTGAGGGCAATGGAAAGGAATGGTTTGGGGAGTTGCAGCCTTAAAAAGTGGTTAAGTTCTGCTCCTTAAACTTTATGGAGAAGTTTCCCTGTCCCCAGTATAAAGGGCTTGGCAACAGACACCATTCTAGACTTTAGAAAAGTCCTATGGCAACAGACTTCATATGTTTCCTGTTTTTCTCCCTTTTGAATTGGAGAATTTTTGTGATTATCCAGGTCCAATCTCACTGTTGGGTGTTGAGTGTGAAGAGGGCAGATACACTTGAGGTTTTATTTTATAGGTTTCTTAATGAAGAATAATTATATCAAAAGATTCCCATTAAGTTTGATTGTGGATTACATAGTCTTAGATTTTGAGGTTGACACTGAGGTTATTCATGAGATTTCTTGAGATCTTGCTAAAAAATGAATGTGCTTTATAGCATCAAGGAAATGAATCAGTGTGTCTCAGGGCACATTGTGGTAGATATTGTTAAAGTTATGGCTCCTCATTTATTCAAGCTTTGCATATTCATGTCTTCATGTGGTATCCTTCAACACTGAATCTTGACTTAGCCATATAATTTATTTTGGCCAGTAGTACAATAGCCCATCTGCTTGATATTAACAAATAAGTGAAAAGAGTTTGCCTATTGAGATTACCTCTTTCTTGATGCTTTTGACCCTCTAAATTTACACCTTGTAGAGATGCCTGAAATAGCCTACTAGATGAGAGAGACATGGGGCCAAATCACCCTCACTATTTCACTTGACAAGAAGTCAAACCCCAGAAACAAAAGCAACCTAGAAAGAGAAACATCAGCTGGACACAGAAGCATAAGTGAACCTAGCCAATATCAGCAGATTAGCATAGTTAAGCCCAAGTGAAATTAATGACATATAGACATAATTTTGAGCTAAATAAATAGTGTATATATCAAGCGCTAAATTGTTGAGTGGTTTGTAGTATAATCATCAAATAATTATTCCCAGGGAATCTGTTGCTGGTTGTAATTCATATTAAAAATGCTGCAAGATGTCAGATGTCCATATCATCTCTATTTTGTTTTTACTATTTGTTACATGAATAATGCCTACCCATAGTAGATCTTCACTATATATTTAGTGGGAAAGAAATAAATTGTAATTAGCCTGTAGTACTTGGTTTGATAGTAGAGTTGTGTTTCCAGCTACCAAATTGTCCTCTTTGGTGACTTGGGAAAATATGTCACCTTTAGATTGGTCCTCCATTAATTTCAAATTATTCAATCTCTCCTTTTCTAGCAATCTAATACTAAATCTAATCCTAAGGGTGGCTTTGTGGTAAGAGAAATTTCTAGTAAAGCCTGTCAAAATCTTCACAAAAGAAGATCAATGTGATGATATACAAGCAGATGCTATTTTTTCTTAAAAATTATACTTAATGATGAGGATGCTCCTCATTAATAAGAGTATAGAGAAAGAACTCATTTGCATAACCATAGTAAAAGGGCGCTAAAGAGGGCAGCTCTTCATCTTCATGTGTGAGAAAAATTGAAAATGGCAATATGCTCAATAGGCTATGTGCATGTTCTAATCACAGGGCTCTGCATGTCACTTTTAAAATTAACATATAAATAGCTGCTATTTAAATCTCTGTCTTTGAATGAATTATCACACATCAACTAGGTATTTCAATTAATGAGATAGCATTGCATAATATTATAGAAAATGGGTTTAAGACTCTTGAAAATTGGAGGAAATGGTGAGGAGTGTGGCAGATGTCTTCTTCAAAGAATTGTTTGACATACATGTAAATCCACCCTGACCTGAAGTGCCTTGGGAAATGGGAAATGAGCCAGAACAGTGTGAGTGATAGGTTGTGTGCGCATTACCCATTATATAAAGATGTATTTTATTTATTTATTTACTTTGAGATGAAATTTTGCTCTTGTTGCCCAGGCTGGCACGCAATGGCACGATCTTGGCGCACTGTAACCTCTGCCTCCCGGGTTCAAGAGATTGTCCTCTCTCAGCCTCCCAAGTATCTGGGATTACAAGTGCCCGCCACCATGCCCGGCTAATTTTTGTATTTTTAGTAGAGATGGAGTTTCACCATGTTGACCACTGTGGTCTTGAACTCCTGACCTCAGGTGATCCGCCTTGGCCTCCCAAAGTACTGCGATTACAGGCGTGATCTGCTGTGCCCTGCCCTGCTTATTGTTTTTTGAAAGTTTAATAGGATTCATTTTACAATAGATTTTAGGCAATGCCATTTCATTTGAAGACAGGACTGTATCTGACAGCAAGGGGCAGACGTTATGTATGGTCATTATTATTTACAAAATATGATAAACTAAGTCATTGCAATCTCTTATTGAAAAACAACTGGTTAAATGTTCTGTCTAATAAATATAATAAAACAAGTAATATAATTTCATGGGATATACATTATATATGATATATATATAATAAAAACATACTCCAGGGAAGTTAGAATAATTTAATTTTTGACCAAAGAAAAAATTATTTTTCCTGGTCAACAAAAATAATGTAATATGCACTAAAATTTTTGTGCTAAAAAGTGAAGAGAAACAGGATGGCGTGTTCCTACCTCAATAGAATCAGAACATTTAGTTAAAGCAATATTTCTACAGGTACATTAATTGTATAGCTATTTTGAATAGAAGCCTACTTACTCTTATGCAGCTCAATCACATATGTTAAACATGTAATTTTATATTCAAGTTCTTTATGACTTTATAATGGAATAATATTTTATTTCATAGCAATACCTGCATGTAGATGCTTTCAACAAATGTGGGTACTATCTATCCTAGATTTTAAAAAATAACTCCAGTTTCAAATAATGTTTCTCTGCATCTATCAATGAGTCATATCACTTTAGTATTTGCCAATATTGATTAATTTGCTTAATAAACGTTCCCTAATGGAAATCTTATCAGTAGCATATGAAACTTAAAAAAATAATAAGGTGATATACTGAAGACCTCTTTATAATCACATCAGCTTTTGTAGGTCCTGTTAGAACCACAAATCCTTCAATGGTTAACTGAATGCAATGAAGTGGATATAGTTTTAATTAATATTATTGGACTATATGATGTTGACATATCTGTAGTTCTAGTTACATTTTTAATCTTGAAGTATTCTTTTAAAAAAGAACAATATGGAATTTCTTATTTACTATCCAGCTTTGATTCCGATTTCAGTAACTATAAATGTTTTGCCATCACTTCTAAAAGCAACAGGCTCACTGAATTTTATTGTATAAAGCTAGTTTTCAATGTCAGTGCCTAATTTTCCACATGAGACTGAATGACACAAGTTTTCATTTAAAAGACTTTCAATATTTTATCATTAGTATATGTTGGTCCAATTTTTAACTTGTTGCTTGCTAATTAAATTTTATGAGATTGGATTGGATTATAGTTAAGAGTGCTGCTGACAGAGGTATTTTAATTCTAAGTTGATATGTTTTTAAGTTATCTGTCAATAATTGTGGTGATTTAAAAAATTTACTCACATAAACATTTTTTATTTCATCTAAGACAATTTCCCTGCTGTTTTCATATATTATGCTTTCTCCTGTCATCGTGTCTGTTCTTGCAACAATTTTCAGCTCCACATCTGTCAAGTCATTATTTTTCCTTTTTTGTTTCAAAAACACTTCACTCTTTATCCTCCACAATAACTCTATATAAATATTCACATATATTAAATATTTGATCTATTTAGTCACAGCATTAAATTTGTATTTATTTCTTCTTCTTTTCCTGTCATTAATCTAAATATGGAGAAAGATAAAAGAAAATATTGGAGTAGACTTCTATTATCCCATCAAAAAATACTAAAGCATCATCACTTTAGTTGGTTGAATCAAAAGACATTATAGCAATATAAATTGTTATATATTAATACAATGTTCACAACTCACATATGGGTCAAATAATATTGTTGCCTGTATGAGATGTTAACACAAACTTAATATGGCCTGAGGACTCAGTACTTGTATATTTGAGTCCTTGTGGATGAACAACAATCTAACTTAATAGGTAGACGAAATTGAGAACCTAACTGGGAATGTGTGCCTGTAACAGTGACTGGGGCTTGGCCAATCCCAGCAGCCATGCTTCAACCACTCATGCATTGTCGAGTGTTCAAACTGAACTGTGTTTAAATAAGGCAAACACTGAACTGTAACCAATTCAGTTGTTTCTGTACCTCACTTCTGATTTCTGTATGTCACTTCTTGTTTTTTGTCTATAAATCTTCTTCCATCAGGTGGCTGTGCTGGTCTCTCTGAATCTGCTGTGATTCTAGGGACTGCCAAATTTGCAAGTCGTTCATTGCTCAATTAAACTCCTTTAAATTTGATTCAACTGAAGTTTTTCTTTAACAGAGGAAAGAGTAAAAAAGTGGTTGCACGATTTTCTAAAGATCAGTGAACCCCCACCCTGTGATAAGTAAAGTTCAGCCTGTTTATCCAGTAGAAATGTTTCCCAAGGTTTATTTCCCAGATATTGTTAATTCACTGCAACAGACTTATTAAAGATTATTGTTGCAAGTTTCTCATTTCTCATAGTTGTTTTCTTAGTATGTGAAAAATACATTATCTTTGAAAACTGATACCTGAATGATTCCTAAATTAAATAATATTTAGATAACTGCACAATATTACTTTCAATAATAGGTAACAGTTTATGTGTAATGTCAGAACACATTTATATTAATGTTAAACTGCCTACATGTCAGAAATATCATATATTTAAAGAAGTGAAAACAAACCAGATTCTCAGTATTTTACAGCAGGGTTTATTATCCAGTAAATTGAGATAAAGGAGGGTGGAAATTGTGTTCAGAAAATTTACTCTATTTGACTCACTCATTCAGATGCTCATCTAACAAGACAACATACTTAGGAACTAAGTAAATTTTACTTGACCTCACACAAGAAGGACTTCCTTCACTGGATCCTCACACGCACATAGATCTTTGATTCCCTTTTCCTGACTTCATAAATGCATGCAGCCAACTGCTATGAGCTCCCATGGGAAAGGTCACAATAAGCTCACTCTTTTTAGTTTCTGTGTATTTATATATTTTATTCTTCCTTCTTTTAGCTCTTTCTTTCCCATTCTTTTCGAACTTCTGCTTTCTCCAGGAGCATGTCAGAAACAGTTCCACATGTGTCTTCAGCCCCTAGCAAGGAAGTATAGCACAAATCATTTAAAAATTTGCAAGGATGATCTGAAGAGAAAATAATAAGTTCTTTTTTTAATGAACCTAGTTATCTTAGCTCTTTTATTACATTGTCATAGTAGTTTAATAGTTGGAAAATGCTATAGTATATTTTAAACAGGACATATTGGAAAAAGTTTAACATGAACCACAAGATCTTTGGTGTGTATTTATTCCTGTACATGTGTACACAAACAAGTGACAAATCCTAGGCAGAGAAATCTGAAGGTGATCTAGTAGATGTTTCTAAAATCATGGAGCTTATTTTTGAGTCTTGTACTGAAGTGTATGATGATTTACAATTCATTGGAGTCTGCAGCAGTGCTCTATAAATACTTCATGAAATATTCTATTGAAAGTATTAGCATTTTGAGATACAGCAGAAATTATTTATATGCCTTTCCTTTTGGAAAACAATTTTTGTCAGTATATATGAAGACATGAAAAACTCTTAGGTTTTGTTTATAGTTGGGAAATCGTGTTTTAGAATTTACTGTAAGCTGAGGCTTTGCATGTTGGGATTCTGCCTTCATTGCAATAGAAGCAAATTCTTATACATATCCATGGAGATATATAAATATATATATTTTTTCTTAAACATATCCACATACATACGGATTAGCATCATTAAGAAATGCTGCATATTTTGCAAATTTGAGTTTAAGGTATTTTAATACCAATATTTAATATTTTTAGAAGCATTAGCTTTTTCCTGTGGGTAACAAACGCATTTTCTATCTTCATCCAAACTTCAGGAAAGAAAGAAGAAAGCCAGCATACATGAGTTTGGGTAAGAATAAAAACTGTCATTGCAAATAAACATAAAGAACACACCTTGAATATTTAAGTTCTAATACAATTTAAAAATAAATATTTATATGTAATGTCTAGAAATATATGTTTTCCCATTTCTGCCCAGTCTTTATTCCCTAAACCCATTATATTTTTCAGTTATCAGCAATTTGGGGTAATTACATCTAGTCATGAATTTAGAGAGAACAACAGGAGTAAAGAGGTCTGTTCTGTTCAGTAAACATTTATCAAACTCTTGCTTCAGTCTAAGCAATAGGCTTAGTGCCATGTGTACGAAAATGAAATGCCATGTGGCCCCTGCCATGTACTACTTCTAATTTAGTAAGTAGGAGAAAAAATGCCTACATCATAATAAAAATGTTCAGAAGTAGTTGTGACAGATTAACAAAGTGGTATTATAGACAATAAGGAGAAATGACTACTTTCAAACAGAGAATTAGAAATTATGAAATTAAGTTGATAATACTAACATCCAGAAATTTTAAAAATGTGACTAAAAGGTCTAGGGCAAAGATAATTCTATCCATGGTAGCAGAGTAAACATAAATCATCTTTTTATCTAACAACTTATTGTATTATTTTAATATGTATGCTGTTAGGCTTTTTTTTCTAATTCTAAGGAGCTGTGGGAATGACACAAAAGAAATTATGCTCTATATATTCTTGATATTTGTTAGGGATTTAAATTAATATTTAATTTATAATCACCTTCATAGTTTGATACATTATGTTTAAAAAGTTCTATAACAAAATGTTTCTGTATTGTGATTACTATTCACCACTTTAATTCCCTCTTGTATCCAGGTAATACTCTGAAGTGTTGTATATGCACTTAGCAAAAATGAAAAGTATGCCGTTAAGTCTAAAATAAATATCTGAAGATACTAAAGAATAGTCCACTTTTCCTTCTCTTCTTTCAGACTATTTCATTTCCAGAAGAGAAGATCATTGGATAGACATGTATATATGCAGATGCCCTGATCCCTGCATGACTGTTATCCTTCAAGGCAGATTTGATACTTGAGGGAATCACTGGTTTGTTTATTTGCTTGAAATTGATATGCATACTATTATATACAGAGAATGTCTGTGCTAGCTTCATCCTGTCAGCTGTGGATAAGAAAAAATCACATTCTAATTATTTGTTAAAAAACAAGCAAACATGAAACTAAAATTTAAAAAAATAATGATAAAACAACCAACAAAACACCCTCCTATCTCAGATTTTATTGTTTTATTTTGGAAAGGCTAACTGTCTTGGATTAATAGCATATAGATTGAAAACAGTTTATGAATTTATTTAAATCCTATTTTCATGGCCTTTATACAAATTAAATCGTGATATCTTTATTTGAGAGAGTGGCAGATAACGATTTCTCAAAAACAAACTTTGTGGAACATGGCTTATCTCTTTTTTATGAAGGACCAGAATATTTGAAATTCCAAACTCTTTTGATGGTTGAATCAGTGATGTGGAAATCTCTGCACGTAAGAACCGTATCAGAACTATGACTGATAAACTATGTTGATCCACTTTCATGGGAGACTTGAGCAAAGTGCCTATAATATTTCAGAGTCTTCTGTAGGAATTATAAGTAATATATGACCAAAGACACTGAAGAAACTCTTAGATATCATCAAGGCTTGGTGCTTAGAATTTACTTATTTGTGTACTTATTCATGATTTGGTGTCTATGGAGGTGTTTGAAACACAATTTTGGTGGTTGGGATTTAGAGTAGTCCACTGAGAAGTAATCATGAATGTGGGATAAGGTTAAGAATGAGCAATCTCAGGCACATGGCCATGCCTGGGTAACTTACTTAGTAGTTCTGTTACCAAATTTCTATTTCATTCCTACAAAAATATCTTCTAAACTAGTGGGAATTTACATTTTTCATGTAAGATCGTAAAGCTGGTAAACATGCTTACAGTGGTTTTTAGAATTGGTGCTAACAGCTGTGATTTAGGGAAACAATCAGCATTTAAATGGGGAAAATTAAAACATAAAATAACTTGTTGTCACATAAATTATTTTTATGATGTACTACTGTAGCTATGTTATGCATGGGCATGTTCTCATTTAAAATTGGGTTGCTTGAATATTGTTTATGCCTTGAAAATATGCGTGCGTTTTTGCTTTAAAAAGATCCCAAATGCTTTTTGCATATTCTATAAGCACATTCTATGGAGCTTTTAATAAAACACTGACTTAAAGGTTAGAAGAGTCACTATAAATTTGTGACTGTGTCCCACTCTCTTCCACTCTTCTGCTTCCATGGCCTCTAGGCATTTGGTTTGTAAGAACAAATAATGAGAAATGGTAAACGACTGTCTATATTAGACTGTCTATATTAGACTGATTAGATGATCAATACTGACACATGCTTAATGTTACTGCTGTTGAACAACAATATAGCTTACAGTTTATTAACATTATTTTCCTGGTAACTGTATTTTTCTTACCATGGTAACTTTAGAACTTCTCTCATATAACATAACTTATGAATATACAACCAATTAAAATTCTAGTTGCCTTGTTTTATGTTTTCTAGATAGGCAGCTCTTGGATCAAAACCACAATATGGCTAAACCTGGCCGTACTATAATCAAAGAGGCCATTTGAACAGTCAATTAGAGAAAAAAAGTCGCTTCATTAACAATGGTTTTTAGGTGCAGAGTATTGTAGGTATGTTTAAAATGGTGTTGAGTAATTTAAAAATATCTCTAAGTATGAATTATGAAATAAAACTGTGTGAATTATTGATATCCTGAGATAATGGTTTAGGGATTAAGGTACAAAAGGCTTGTTGAAAACAAACCTTATTTATTTTCCAGTTGGCTAAGTCTCATGTATGGTTTAAGTTGTTCTCTGCTATTCTCTCTCTCTCTCTCTCTCTGCCTTTTTCTCTGTCTTGAATATGTAAATTTAATATATGGATGCTGAGTCTTAAAAATGATAAGACTTTCTCATTTAGCCTAAGCCTTTTTCACCATCAAAAATTCTTTAGACACAGTCACAAAATTGGCAGTATGAGGCTTGTGAGATGCATGAAGCAAAAGCTTTTTTTTTTTTTTTTCAGTCCTCACCCCCTTGTTAAAATTATCTTGGTATAAATATTGCATTGCCAAGAAAAGTTTACTTTTACCCTTCCAAGTTCACCATACTTTCTTCTTCTATGGCAACACCCATTACAATCTGTCCACATGTCTCTTGTACTTTCCACATTATGAAGTGATGACATCACCCCATTTTAGGTATGCAACCACCCTTGTGCCTGGTAAAAGGACAGCATGTCTGTTGTAGATGCAGAGGCTCATGTCCGGAATGGCTAGTGAGTGATAGCACTGAAACTAGAACCCATATCTAGTAACCAATTTCAGTGCTCTTCACATTTTGGCTGCACAGCCCATCAAACTCACACTGTGCATGTGCCAACCCTAGAATTTTAAAACAGGAATGGTTCCAGGGTCACTTAACTAGTCTCACTGCCTCTTCTTATGATTATGTCCCATTTCTGAAAGTTGAAAAAGTGTGCTCTTTCAGGCAGAGATGGCCCCTGCTGATGCATTACATGTCTAGCAAAAAGTTGTGTGAGGCCAGGCGCGGTGTCTTGGGCCTCTAATCCCAGCACTTTGGGAGGCGGAGGCGGGATCGCCCAAGGTCAGGAAGTTGAGACTAGCCTGGCTAGCATGGCGAAACCCCATCACTACTAAAAATACAAAAATTAGCCAGTTGCTGTGGCAGGCACACGTAATCCCAGCTACTCGGGAGGCTGAGGCAGGAGAATGGCGTAAACCCGGGAGGCGGAGATTGCAGTGAGCTGAGATCCGGTCACTGAGCTCCAGCCTGGGCGACAGAGCGAGACTCCGTCTCAAAAAAAAAAAAAAAAAAAAAAAAAAAAAAAAAAAAAAAAAAAAAAAAAATTGTTGTGTGGGTGTGTGGGTACGTCTGTGTGTATGTGGGGGTAGTGTACAAAAAAATGCAGCTGTGTCCTGGTGAGCAATGACTCAGCCTGTTAATGGCACAGTCAGGACAAGAAAGAGAGCGCATGTCCTCTGACTCAGCCTCAAGGACAGGGGCTTCCTTTCCCATTGGTGAACACCCCCACCATTTCCATTCCACTCAGCACTTCTCTGCATCCTATCACACTCAGCTTCGAAAGTTACTCAGATTTCGTTTTCAACACTTGGTCAAAATATAAATAAAATGTTTCTCAATGCCTGCATCACAAACTCTTGTCAGTAGTATTTTCAGGTATTTTGATCCCTCTTATATCTGCTTTTTCATTTTGGAAAGCTAAAATTATTTTTTGAAAATGTAAATAAACAGATACATGAGCAAAATGCAATATTTTCTGAAGTTAGAAAAATATAATTTTACCACGATGAGATTCCTACAGATAGAAATTGAGGATCAAAGATAAGGCATAAATCATGGGTATGGATACTCCTTGGGGTTCAGCCATTGAATTTTTCTTATACAAATTATACCCTTTCAATTTCCTATTTCCTTTTTCTTGGTGCATCTTTGTTGTTTTAAAAGATTTAGTGTAATTCTATGGATCTGGAAAACAACATAATTGATGGGTTATTTGTATAAACAAATTTTCATTAATGCAAAGTTAGAAATACCTTACAAGTGAGTTTGATTTCTAAAATTTGCTTTCTCAGATGTGACTGGTAATTGCTCATAAGGAGTAACTCACTAGTTTCTCTTTCAAGAGACTTATGACAGTTGAGCAGCAATCAGGAATGAATAAACCCAAGGGGGGTGAACAATATTACATACTCCAGCAGAAAATAATTGCAACATTTATTTCTAAGATCTGTGGTAAAGCTTATGAACAGATTCTCTTAAACTTTGTTACAACTTGTGCTGCAATATGGATTCTATAAAAATGAAATGTAACAACTCAGTTTTGCTAAATTAAATGTATACTTTAAATTTTTAAGTCCAACTGCTTTGATTATAAAGTCAATATAAAACTAAAACAAACAAATGCTCAAGAATACATCAAATATGTCCATGTATCATTCAGCAGCTATGCTTCAAGGATACAACAGTGTTTTTTCGAGTCTCTGGTTTTGGGAGACAAGACAACTTTCTAGCTTTGAAAATTATGCAGTTTTGGTATTTGGCATCAACTTCTCCTTGTGCACTTCAAATTATTCTTAAAAATAATTTAAAAAATAAACAAGCAAAGGTAAAGCAGTACTTATACAGATAAATTATATAATAGCTCTTCGTATTCTATAATCAGACATTAAAATAGAATAAATAACGGCACCTACTTTCCAATATTTTTGAAATACTTTATTTTATCATTGCCAACCCTATGTTTGGTTAAAAGTAGTTGAAGGTATTATCGTTTTATTTTAGTGTTTTTCTAGAATCCTGAGGTTTTTGACTTAACATAAAAAACTTCAATAATGGGCAGTATTCTTTTTTTCACCTTAGCAATCTACAAGATAGTATCAATGTTAGGTCAGTAAGAAGTAAATGGACTCATTGGAAGCCAACATGAATGCTATTAAATAGAAGATTAACTGTGTTTTTAAAAAATTTATATATTCCATATGATATATATTATATACTATATATTTATATACATAGAATTTAAATATATGTAATTTTAACCACTGTTTTTGTCAAAGTAGACTAATTGCTGTAACAATCTACCCCATAAGTTAAGGAACCTAAATAATACAAAAATTTTATTTTAGTTGCTTAAGTAATTATCAATCACAGATATTCCTAGTTAAGCAGCTCCCCTTCAAATTGTCATTTTGTGTCTTGGGCTCCATTCAGTTTGGTTCTTTCCTTCTTTAAAATCAGAAAGTTCTTTATTAAATGGGCAACAAGCAACCTAAAGCATTAAGAGTAGGTAGACTGGGAACTGAAACTTTAACCAACAAATATGTTTCCTTGTAAGAAATACAGGTGCAGAGAAGAGCAGGCAGAAAGCCTCAGGGTTCCTACTTTGAGGGTTGTGCCATGTAACTACTCCTACCATTTGATTTTAACCATTCCAATCTCTTTAATTTGTCTTGTTCTATTCCCAGCAGTCCTCTTATGCCCCACTGGTTGTTCTCAGGAAACTTTCATCCTTATCCCAAGACAAAGAACCTCCTGCTCTTTGTCCCACTTTCCATCTTGAAAATGCTGATATAACAAGTTGTTTTCCTCTTTCTCCAAAGGCAAAAAACATTTGCTTTAAACAGATTACTCTTCTTCGAGAATAAGACTGGTTGAGTTACAACAATATAACTATATTCATTTTGTTAACATAGTTTATACTTGATCCTTGTGAAAATCAATCCTGGCATCATTGTACTGAGAATGAGCTGATGCTTTGATTTGAAGATTCTCACTACATAGGTCTCCACATTAGAGGCAAATGCTTTTTAGTAATTTGCAGTAGATGACCCATGTCACCAACTACAAATTTTATCTTATATCCCTTATATTTATACCTTGCTATAAAGGGGATGGGAGTCTCCATTTTGTCACACTAGAAAAACCTAAAAATTGACCACTCTGTACAAGTGTATGAAGATTGAAAGCTGATTATTAGTTCTTGTGTACTGGGACAGATTAAGTATGCAGAGGACATATGCCAGAACTTTCACAAAGCCTTGATATTATTTCAGAAAACTGCCAAATGTATCTCTTTAAAAACTAAATGCATGTGATTATTTAGTAATATAGTCTACATGTTAACAAAAGTAAAGGATATGTTGTCTAACTTATGAAATGTTCACTTACATGCTAATTTAATTGAAAAAGCTCAAAATTTGACCTTATGAATTTCATTTAAGAGATAATTTAGAAGCCGGGCGCAGTGGCTTATGCCTGTAATCCCAGCACTTTGGGAGGCCAAGGCAGGCGGATCACCTGGGGTCAGGTGTTCGAGACCAGCCTGGCCAACATGATGAAACCCCATCTCTACTAAAAATACAAAAATTAACCAGGTGTGGTGGTGGGAACCTGTAATCCCAGCTACTTGGAAGTCTGAGGCAGAAGAATCACTTGAACCTGGGAGGCGGAGGTAGCAGTGAGCTGAGATGTGCCATTGCACTCCAGCCTGGGCAACAAGAATGAAACTCTGTCTAAAAAAAAAAAAAAGGTAATTTAGGATTACCTCTAGTATTTTTAATCAGACTCAGCTGCCTACATCAAAACATCAACAGCATTCTTACTACTGTAAGAGAAACATGATGGTGCTGATGGTGGTGGTAGTAGCAGTAGAAATGGGAGAAGAATATTTTAATTATTTAAAAATTAAAATGCAATTGTTTTAATATAACAGTACAGGATTTTAAAATGTCTGCAGATATAAAAACTTCAAGCAGCTCAGCCACTAAAACAATTACCAAAATATAAACATTTCAAAGGTTGACAAGCTTTGAAACATAAGATGATGTTTAAATTGATATACAACACGTATTTCTCACACAATACACGGGCTAAGTATTTATAGTACCTTTTTTGCTCTTTATCAAAACATTTGCTCAAAGACTAACACTTTCTGAAATGCAGATTAATCATCATTATTACTTTAAATGACTTGGAAAAAATAATTTTTTTTATGTCTGCATTGTATTCTTCTCTTCCCTACCAACAAATTGACAACAGAGTTTACCAAACCGAGGTTATCTTACTACATGTACCCAAGAGATTTTTGTTTATAATTCTGTTATTACTATTCAAGGAACTTAACAAAAATTGCCATAGGATCAATACTACATTACTCTCCTAATTTTAGCTTGCACTATAAGCCTTCTGCACATATTACTCTCCTAATTTTAGCTTTCACTATAAGCCTTCTGCACATATTACTCTCCTAATTTTAGCTTGCACTATAAGCATTCACAAACTTTATGAGACAATAGATCAGTTTATAGTTAAAATATTGAATATATGAATTATCAGGAAGTGTTTTTGTTTGTTTGTTTTACCCTTACTTTACTCAAGGTCATACATCTAAAGTTTTTAGGATAGTCTATGAATTAGTATATCCTAAAATCTTATTCTATTTAATTAAAGACCTGGGTTTATAAATAAGGTTAAGTTTAGATCAGGCCAGTGTGTCTTGAATTTGTTGCCACCTTTGATAATCAGCTCCAACTTTCCTACTTTAAGCATTCCACATCTTGAACATGCATTATCACAATTATTTCCCAAATGGCTTCCATGTCCTCCTCTTTCTACTAAAAATATCTCCTCTAAAAAATCTTTCTAAAATGCCGATGAAATCTTCTGATTATGTCCCTTCTCTGCAACTGATTTCGCCACTCCTTTTGGTGCCTGTAAAAAATGGACTTCTTTATTATTCTTTGCTTTCTTTATAATTTCCACAATCTGGACCTTACCTACTTCTGCTTTTCTAAATATCTGTCTTCTCACCTTTCCTACTACATCCCTGACAGCACATTTCTGGCAGTTTCTTAAGATGTACAAGTGTGTCACATATTTTATATTTGTTGATCTCTGTGCCTAGGACAGTTTTATTTGTCTGGTAATATTTTGATTATGCACTGATGCTCAGTTTAACTGTCTCCTCCACTGATTTGCTGCACCTTCTTTGAGTCATCTTTGCAAACATGTTCCTCTCTATAGTAGCATTACTATATTATAATTATCTCTTAACATGTCTAGTGCCTCCACTAGTCTGTGTTTCCTTAAGGATAAAGAATGGTGTATTTATTTCTATGCCATGACTGCATAGACATGCAACCTTGCATACAGTAGGTGCTTTTTTAAAGTTTGGTAAATAAATGAATGTTGCTGGAACAGCATTTAGTTCTGATGGCTGACTCACTCACGGCCATCACATTTGTAGACATCACATTTACTTTGAGCCTGAATAAGAAGAAATCTGAATTGAAACTGTATTTTCTAGCAGGATTCAAAAAGGACATATCATAGTCCAGAAAAGTTTTTAATGAATGAATAGTCACAGTAAGAGCTCTGCTTTCAAAATGCAAGAAAGAGAAGAAATAACAATAAAAGCTCAGTATACTAAAATTTGATAATGTACAGTTTGTGTTATTCAGCTGATGTTTATGATTTTAGGCTTCTGTTCAAATTTAATTTCATGTTTTCTGGCAAAAATATTCATTAAAGACATCTGTGCTCTTCAAATGCAAGTACTATTTGTATTTTTAGCTTGGCATTAGTATCTGTATGAAATAGAGGATTTGTGTAATATGTTTGAATTAGTCTATTAAAATAAGTGTATATGATCTGTGGGTGTGACTTGTAGGTTGGGAGGATTTACCGGTACTGCAATATCAGATTTATGTGAAGACTCTTTTGTTACTGAGGAAATTAAATTCTACCTATGCTATATTTTTAATATAATAGTCTAAGTGTTAAATTATACATCGTTTAGTGTCTATAGTTTAATTAATGTCTTCAATATTCATTTCAGAGTTTTTAGCACTAACCATGCTAGAGGTTAAGGTAAATTGTTTTTAGGTTTGCTGGATGAAGTTTTTGCTCTGGCAGTTACCATATCCTCACGAGGAGTGGGAGCCGTATACTTATGATGATGGTTTTTATCAGGTGCATTTCTGTTGTTACTCACTTCACAGAAAGCTTTTGTTTGCAGTAGTACGAAAGGCTTCTTCAATGTTTTTTATTCCCTTTTGTTTTTAACATCAGTGGAGTGCTTCTGTTCCTATTTGCTTGTGAGTCATTAAAATAGGAAGGGTTTTTAAAGTCACACTTTCGTATGTCCACAGATAATGAAAAAGATTTAAGGTTTGAGGCTGATCAATATGTGAACAGATTTATTATAAAAGGCCGTATTATGCTACTGATATTCCCATTCTGTGTGTATGTGTGTGTGTTTTCTCCCTTAAAAATGTGACCATAGAAATCTCTTAACGTTGGAATAACAAAAAGCATCTGTCTGTGAATATTTAAAACTATGTAGAAACACAAACTAATAATTGAGAATAATTTGTATAGATGTTGCAATGAAATCAATTGGTGACTTTATCTTTAAAAACAGGAATTTATGTGCCCTTATACTTACAGACTAGGTTGCTTATTATGTATTCACTGGATCTGTTCTGTTTCTGAAAATAAAATAAATAAGAAATGCACTTCCTCTAAGGAAGACAGGACCAGACAGTTTGTATTTTAGCCTTATGTTTACTAACCTTAGGAGCATCTGCCCCTGACAGTAGGTGCTTGGCAGTTTCATGGGACTTAGGAGGAGTGTGCTGCAGAAGAAAGATGACTGCATTGTGTCAGGGCCAGTGGGTGCCACACTCATCTTGGAAGACATCTAGCAGAGCTCATGTGGCAAATGATGCATGGAAATGGGGGAAAATATTTCCCCACTATAAGCCTTCTGTTCTTTTAATCCACATGCACAGAAAGAGAAAGAAATAAATGTGTATACATGTTTACTTTTATTCTTATTTCAGAGCAGGAGTTTGAGCTTCAGAAAAGTTGGTTGCATTATCCCTTAGGATGAGAAAAACTATTTGAAAGGGTGTTCAAACAAATTGGAGAAGAAGAAAGAAATGCAAGGAAGCCAGATAAAAGAGTCTCTGAGCACCAGGTAGAACTTATATTGCTGAGAAAATGAGACCTGATTTTCTTGTTTTGTTTGTGTTCTCCATCTCTAGGACTATGAATCATTTTTTTAAAAACAAAAAAAAACAAAAAAACAAAAAAACAAAAAAAAATCCTCTTTTGCCCTTGAGAGCTAATGTTTCTGTTTAACATGAGCTGCCTCAGCTATTTCTTATTGTTCTGAATGTACAATTTTAACACTGTTTTGTTTAAATGTGCTGTCTAAAAATCCTATTAATTACAATTATTTATTTAAGAGTTCATCTTACTGTTAAAAAGATAAATAAACTGATAGAAAAAATAGAAGAAAATGGGTGTTTGCATCCTAAGACTGAGTAGACTACACAAATGTTAAAATTCAATTATGTATTGACTATCATTTTCTTTTTAAGATTTGGCATTACGGCCCTTATGTAAACACTTTTGAAACTTGTTAATTAAGCCAGCACCGTCAGCATGGTCTTCTAGTACCTATTGTTAATGAGTTCATATTATTGAAAAAGCACACATGTAGATTTAAAATGTGTAACCACATAAAAATTTAGAATATGATTTTATAAAAATATTTGAAGCAGTGAAGAAAGTCCACAGAGCTCTGTACTAACAGGGCTACATTAATGAAGACTAACTTCTATTTTCAAATATATGGCTATGTAAAACTGTTAGTAGTTCTGATAGGGAAACAGAGATTGAATAAATTAAAGAATAAAGTTTTTTCGGCCTGGCATGGTGGCTCATGCCTGTAATCCCAGTACTTTGGGAGGCCGATGCAGGCGGATCACGAGGTCAGGAGACCGAGACCATCCTGGCTAACACGGTGAAACCCCATCTCTACTAAAAATACACAAAATTAGCCGGGCATGGGGGTGGGCACCTGTAGTCCAGTTACTTGGGAGGCTGAGGCAGGAGAACAGCGTGAACCCGGGAGGCGGAGCTTGCAGTGAGCCGAGATGGCGCCATTGCACTCCAGCCTGGGTGACAGCGCGAGACTCCCATCTCAAAAAAAACTAAAACTAAAAATAAAATAAGTAAAAGAATAAAATTTTCATAAAAGTAACAATTGTCTGTTAAGTTTCTAGCAAAGGATTAATATTATTACATTAACTACATGGAAACGATTTAACAACCACAGCAGCAGCAAGAAGCATTCATTGTTGCTTCCTATTTGTCAAGCTGTCTATTAAATACAAGTTACCACATTTAAATCTCTCACTAACATGTGAAATAAAAACCAGGTTTACCCCGTTTAATTTTTAGAAAAATCGAAGAGAGAAAGGTTCAGTCACTTGTCACAACATGTGGTGGCAGAGTCCCAAATGGAGGCCGACTGAATTAAAACCTATGTTCTAATCCATACTCTAAAGTGTGTTAATGAGGTTAAGTAAAGTATAAATCTTAGATCCCTTGTAATAGTAACTTCAAAATACACAGCAATAAATGATTAAGTACAGATCTTTATGTGACAGGTTATGCAGTGGAATTATATGGAAGAAGGAGGTCAGTGAACACTAGACTGACCAGTAAAAGCTTTTCTGGTAGGTATTTTGAGCTGACCATTGAAGAAGGGACAGCATTTCATTATTGTTTATAAAGGTAATGGGGATGGTGGAGAAATAATTCTCATTTAGGAAAATACATGAAACAGCAGGAAACATAATGTACTCATAAGACAGAATTTGAATAAAGAGTATCCTTTTGCAGATTTCAATTCAATTCAAAATTGCTTTTTGAGTCCTCTCACCCTCTTCGTAGCACAACCCAAGAAGATATTTTGGCAAAAAATCACAGTATTGTGAAGTAATTGCTGGTGGAAACAAAATAAAGAAAGTAGCTATTTGGAGTTTATTCTTGAAAATGACTCATTCAACTCTGTATGATTTTGTTATTCTCCAATGATTGGCTGCATGATCTGAATAGCTCTGCACATTCAAAGAATAAAAAAATCTTTATATCTGGGAAATAATGACAAAATGCAGTGGACACTAGGACAAAGATGTGAGCATTTTCAATGAGAATTTTTCCATATTGCAAAATGTATTTTTCTGAAGTGACCACTCCAAATGTGGTACAATATACTGTCCACTTCAGTTGCTTCTTCAGAGGTAAAGAAAGTAATATTAGGCAGTATAATGAAACAGGAGAACCAATTCAATGTAGAAGAGTGAGATTAAAACCCCAGGTTCATCTTTAGACATTAACTTTTTATTGAACTACATATGTCCCTAAATAGATGTATGCCTCCTTTTTGACAAATATGAAACCAACTTTTTTCAAGTTGTTTTTAAGTCAGTGAAGTCAAATAGAAAAAAGATTACCTAGATAATTTCAGATTAAATAACATGTCCTATATCAATGCGGTCTATGGATGCTAAGAAATAATATGGATGTGGACATAAGGTTGGCAATCTTTAATTTTTTTCAAGGAAGGATGTATAATCAAAGCAAAATACTATCACTATATCTTTTCATTTTTTTAGCACACAGAATATTTAAATGTAAAGTAGGAAGTACACAATCTTACAATAAAGGGTTGCCATGAAATTGAATAAATTAAATCAAATATACTTGCTACATTTTTCTTATTTTTATTATACTCTGACAGACAATCAAAATGTTATCAGTGACTAACTCCAATTTGTGGATGGGAATGGAATCACCTCATTCAGATTAATAATTTAAAATCATGTTACAACCTAAGTGATCAGGAAATATCTATTATGCTCCTCTCAGTAGGATACAATATGGAAATAGCTTTGTTTGTTTCCTCTATATACTTCAAACCCATTTTCCAAAATTCCTCTTCCCTATTATTTCTCAACATCTTAAGGATGTTCCCGAAGTTTTCTATTTATTTTTGGCTATTAGAACGGTTTTATTTCAGTTTTTATAAAGTGCTAATTAATTTGAATCAAAATATTAACCTCTCATTCAATTCAAACTTACCATGCTTAGCAACTCAGGCCACCATTCGAATTTTCCTAACAGCAATGGGAGAGGGACCATGGTCTGTTCTTCTTGTTCTTGTTATTCTTACTTCCCTGTTTGCTCTGCTGTTTCTGGCACCTCCAGAAAGGGATTGGGGCACAGGATAGAGTAAGGGTGAATTAAATTCCTCTTTGTTTGGGGCTGATGTAATTTGGCACTGTATGTTATATGACCACATTTTGTCTATCTCTTGCATGAAACTCTTTTGCTTATTTTTTGAAATGCTTTCTTTCTATTTAAATAACTTCTCATATGGCCTCCTAAATTCCTAACCACTAGCACTATAGCTTCAGCATTTCTATTAGAATAGGAGTCCCCAACCCTAAGGCCCCAGACCGGTACCTGCTCATTGCCCTGTAGGGAACCAGGCTGCACAATAGGAGGTGGGTGGCAGGCTGAGCTCTGCCTCTGGTCAGATCAGCCATGGCATTAAATTCTCTTTAGAGCATGAACTCTATTGTGAACCATGCATATGAGGATACAGGTTGTGCACTCCTTATGATAATCTAACTAATGCCCGATGATTTGAAGTGCTGCAGTTTCATCCACAGATCATTCCCCTTCTTCCACTAATTATCTTCTGCTAAACCACTCCCTGGTGCCACAGTGGTTTGGGACTGCTGAACTAGAATAGCTGCAGCTGGAAGGCAGAAATCCTGGGACAAATCTCTTTAAGGTAAATCTAAATGTCAGAAAGCATAAAGCCACTGGGATTCCTGAAATGTTATTCCAACAAACTGGAGGCACAGACCACACTCATCATTCTCCCCTTTCCTTGTCCTAATCCATTAGCAGCTACAATCAACTGCTCTACTTGAGAATTCAGGAGACAGTCAAGTCCAAATCATTATGTCCTACTATAACTCCAGAGCACTATGTCAAATTTTGTAAATATTATTTCATTGTGCTCAGTGATAATATTACAGCAGGGGCATATCTGTTTTACAGATAAGCAACTATCCAGCTAGAAATAAAGTTTTAGTCTTCTGTCTGGAAACCAATCCTATTCCACCATCACTGTTATAGTCTCTCCAAGGAATTCACTTGCTGCTTATTTTACTTGGCTGGAAGTGGATGATGGAATACACCTCAGTTCTCTCTACTCTTGCAAATTGCCTTAAATGATTATTTTCTCTCCTCAGTGAATCTATGGCCTTTTATTTAGCCTGCATATGGGTGCCAGGACTATTAGTAAGTCTTGAAGGGGTACACTTTTATGTGTGGAAAATCATGCCCCATTGTATATGTCTTCATCTAAGGGAAAAATCCCTTAGACGTAGAAAACGTCATGTCCAAAATTCATTAAATTTATTTTAACACTTTCCAAATAATTTATCTGAAGTATTGGGAAAAACACTGATCTAGACAAACCAGAGTTGTAGACTTCAGATATTATTTTTTAAAAGTTAAGGTTAATTGTAAAGTTTATATTTACGGAAATTGTAGTAAATGGCTCAGCTCTTCTTGATTTGAGAATAGGCGTACGTAAGAACATTATTCTTCTGTCTCCTATTTGGAAACTTTTATTTACAAAGCCATTGCTGGGGAGAAATGGTTCCATGCAGTGTCATCTTTAAGCTGAGTTTTAAAATGTGATGTGTGCTTCAACATAGATATTTTGAAAGTACTGTTATTCAATTCTAACTTAGATGATGAGTATTTTAAAGGTATATGGATATACAGTTTGATGTCCCTTAAAGCAAATGAGGCATTCTTTTATTTTTTCTTCTTTAAATATTTTTCCACTTCCTGAAGATGCTCCTATATGCTTTATTTTACTGTCCCAAAACTTCCACCTCTCAAATCTACTTTTTATATCTTCAGCTCATTTAAGTTCTATCCCTTTATCTTAGAAACCTTTTTATGTTTAGCCCATTCAAAAGAAATTTTAAAAATGGTTTATAATTATTTATCTAATGAATGTGAGTTCTTGAGGGATGTAGATCTTGAACTAGGATTGAACTTGGTGCACAGTACTAATTTATTGAATGCGTAAAAGATCTCCAACAAATAATTAGAGCAAATATTAATAAGTGAGAATAATTTGCATATAAGTTAATCAAGAAAGTAAATTATAAATTAAGAGAAAGATGCTAAGTTATTTTAGTTTCTGATAAACTGGTATTTAAAGACTTAGTTGTGTGATAATCATTACTGAATAAAGTGGAATGATATAGATCAGTTGAATTATTGCAAGATCAGATGTAAATATAAACAAATAAAATCAATTTAACAAGTTTGCCTTTAAAATATGGACATAATTTCATGTTTATCATATAACCCTTTTATAATATATATGAATTACAAGTTAGTAGTAGTATTTTTTGTCAAAGAATTAAGCAAAGTATATCAATGGAATTGAATTACCCATATTATATGAATAATATAATTCCTTTGCTTCTACTTATTTTGATTATTTTATTTAGGGCTAGCATACCATAAATAATAAAATACTAATTTAAATTCTAATTTTCAGTTGGAATTTGAGGGGCTTATGTAACTACAGAGTTCATAATATTCAATCTAGCTAGCTTCAGTCAATCCGGATTCAGGATCTCAAATAACAATATCCAAACATGATCTCTTTTCATTTTGTAGCTCTACTTTTCTTTTATTCTCCTTCTGTTTGAGATAGTTGACTTCATATAGTGTCTGATATTGTTATCAAAAGTTTTGTTTTAGCATTCCACTGCCTAACCACTTACAGAAAGTAAGTGACATATTGAATAATATTAGCAAAATTCTTGAGATTGTCTCTTATTGGGATGACTTGGGTTACATTTTCATGCCTGGGATAATTGTTTCAGCCCAAAGAGTGGAAGATACTGACTGATCAGGCCAGAGTTCTGTGTCTACTACAAGGTGGGGAATGTGTTGAGAGGTTTGGGGATGTCAGCACTGTCCCTGCCAAACCTACATGAAATAAGTATGGGGGAAGGATGGTTTCTTTCCCCCTGAAAAAGACAATTGCCAAATAATAAAATGGATAATCATAAACAATAGATGAGCAACTCAAATATTAATCTGTCTGTCTCTCCAGTATAGACTAAGTACTAAAACCCAGATAAAGTTATTTGGCTAAGAGCTTTAGATGGCTCACTAGAATTAGTGATAGCTAGTAATGCCATTTTTGTGATATCACTGGGATCAGGGCCCCGGCTCTTTGGAATATTCTGATTGTTTCTTTAAATATGCATAGTGTCTGATCTTTGAAAGAACTTTGAATTGTACAAATTACATTGCAATAATGAGCAAATATATGAGGAGAAACCAGAAATGTACACAAATCAGAATGTTCTACATAATGTACCTGAGTCCACTCTCCTCCTTTGCAAATCCTAGAACTCTCTAAAGCTAAGGTTTAGAGGGTACAAGTTGACTTAATCCCAGGGAACTATACCTTTGACTCTCTACAATATCTCACATAGTTGATAATGTTTGTACTTGGACCATACTGATAAGAAATCAAATTAACTTATTACCATCTTACTTTATTTTATATTTATATTTTTCAGAGATTTAAAGACTTTTTAATAGTTTTCTATTAAGTATCCTTCTATTTTTTTCTCATTGCTATTACAGAAAATGATACTTTGAAAACTAGTTTTGTTTATGAATATTTTGGAAGAAATCTGTGATACAAAACATATGAATAACTGTCATAAACATGTAGTAGCTGTTATATCAAACTCAGCAATTTTCCTGTCTGTGTTCTATTGCCTTAATTATTTCGTGAACAAAAGATGATGATGTCATAGACTTTATTGTTCATCACAGAGGTCAGCCGGTATTTTTGATTGCTTTATGACAAACGAAATTGCATACAGAAAACTGAAGCTCTCATATAGAAATTTAATTCACATTGCAATTAGGTATTTCAATGTCTCTCTGCTGGGTGAAGAGAAGTACAGTGTTTACAGGCTCTGCATCCTTCTATCTATTTTCTTATATAAGACATTGTGTAAGAAAATGCATTTTCTTAGCACAAAAAAACATGATATTCTATTCTATTTAATTCACAAGCCCTTTTGTTCAGAGGAATATTGTGATTGATGACGCACTGCTGTTCTTTTTTTCCTAAAGCCATCACTGTTTCTATTGCTCTGAGTTTGTGAAATGGAGGCGATTCTGTTGTCTTTCTCCCTTTTCATACTTTTGGATTTCGTTGTACAGAGATTGTCAAGAAACTTCAGACAATTTCTGATTCAGCAAACTCTCTAGAATTCCCAAAAGTGAATTGACATCTGTCATCCTATACACAAGCTAGATTTGCTTCTCATCAGAGTAAACACCTTATCAGCATACTCTTTTTGAAAAGGTTGTGTTTACACATAAGGTATCACTCTAAGTGATATGCTCCTGGGCTTTATACCCCCTTATGCTAAATGTATCAGGTCTTAGAAAAGGAAAGTCTGTTTTACAGGGTTGAGTATACATTCTAAACAGTAACTATCCCTTGCTTTTTATTATTTCCCTTCTTACCTTGAAGCTTGCAGGATGAGTGCTGTTCATGCCTGCCTGGTTAGGGAATTCTAAATGTGTCTTAAGAGTTCCAGGAACCCTCATGCTGAGCATTTCGTGAAACGCATACCAGGAAATCACAGAAAGTGTGTGCATTTCCTACTGTCAAGACTGATGATGTGGAATGCTGATCAGGACAAGGGGAGTCTAGCCCTGCTCCCTTTCCCTAACAGCAGCAAAGGAAAAATAAATTTTACCTGCTAGAAGCAGCTTATATCTTCATGGCGGAGGTTGTGTATTGTATAGGGATTATACTGAAACTACCAGTTATGATACTTCAGTGCATGGGAAGTGTAAGGGAATGTATGTTCTAGTAGCATATGATCTGAATATATGCACGATGCTTTATTGTTTGTTTGTTTGAGACAGAGTCTAGCTCTGTCACCCAGGCTGGAGTGCAGTGGTGCGATCTCACTAACTGCAACCTCCACCTCCTGGATTCAAGCGAATCTTGTGCCTCAGCCTCCTGAGTACCTGGGATTACAGGCTTGCGCCACCATGCCTGGCTAATTTAAAAAATTTTTAGCAGAGATGGGGTTTTGCCATATTGGCAAGGCTGGCCTCAAACTCCTGATCTCAAGTGATCTACCCACCTTGGCCCCCAAGTGCTGGGATTACAGGCATGAGCCACTACTCCTGGCTACACAATACTTTTAAATATGTGCATGCGTCAAAGAAATAAAAACAGAGAATGAACTTAAGTTAGCCTCTAAAATTTGACAGTGTATCATCCAGTAACCTCTAAAGTTTCCTGTTGCCACAAATTAACCTTACCTGTAATTGGATAAATTCTATTTATTTTTGAGGAATAGTGGAGTCAAGCTTCTTTTACTTAAAATTGGGGAGAGAGAGAGAATGTGGGGTAGGGGGAGGAGAGAGAGAAATAACAATGATTAGTATCTTGCTACTTTCTAAATAGCTCCCTGATGACTATTTTGAGAATCAGTTCAGAAATAAGCTCCTGTTGCACAGGATGTGATGTTCTCATGACAGAGGCTCACCAGTGGTATTGCAGGATAGTAGCCACCTTCAGATAATGATGTAGTTGTTCAGGAATATCATCCTGAATACAATTCTGCAGCAAGTCCTCTCCCTTGGAGTAAAGAGAGACTCTCCAGTGGGAAAACTTATGCTGTTCCAAGATGCTAGAGTAGCAATAAATAAAACATACATATAAAAAGTTCAGATTGACCTTATGTGTCTTACAGTATGAAAAAGAATTGGACTGGCATATTTATATTGATTGTTATACCTCAGCCCTACTAGAACTAGTCTCAGAAATAATATTTAATAATGAATCTAGAATTTATTTCCCTGTTTACTTTTTTGTTTTATTTATTTATTTATTTAGAAATTTAAGGAGAAAGAGCCATTCTGACTTCTTTTCCAGGAATTGAGGGACCACACGATTAGAATGTTATAAGTCTGTTAGAATTTTATGGTTTATTCAAACAGGTGTGTGTGTGTGTGTGTGTGTGTGTGTGTGTTTCCTTTCCTTTTTTTTTTTGAGATGGAATCTCACTTAGTCTACCAGCCTGGGGCGCAGTGGTGCGATCTCGGTTCACTGCAGCCTCCACTTCCCAGGTTCAAGTGATTCTCTTGCCTCAGCCTTCTAAGTAGCTAGGACTACAGGAGTGTGCCACCATTCCCAGCTAATTTTTTGTGTATTTAGTAGAGACGGGGTTTCACCATGTTGTTCAGGCTGATCTTGAACTCCTGACCTCAAGCAATCCACCCTCCTTGGTCTCCCAAAGTGCTGAGATTATAGGCGTGAGTCACCGGTGTGTGTGTGTGTTTTCTATTGTTCAATGAGCAGTACATGAAAGCTAACATAACATCAAGCCTCTGAGCATCCGAAGATGAGCTTATGCCTTGGTCTCTGGGTTCATCTGCCCTTGGTTGAATTTTTTAGGGACCATGACCAAGTGTAGGGAAGCAGCAGTGATGGAAATCTCTGAAAAACTTTCCTTCTAGTCTGCATGGTGAGAGTTTATTTTTCCAGTGAATATGGTTAAATTTGCTCTTTTCTTGAGTTCCTTAAGAAGATCTGTGCTTATGGAAGGGAGAGGAGCTGTCAGAGAGGAATATAAAGAAGAAGTAGCTAGAAATAAAATTATGTGTTAATAATCTTACTATTATATATCCTGTTGAACATTAGGCCTTCATTAACTTGTCCCTGTGAGCCAAATACTAGTCAAGTTCTCTCTAATTCTGACCAAGGAGCTCCCTCAGGTGAAATATGTCCTCATCCTATACCTGCCTGCATATAGTATTATAGATTGCTTTCCAGTTCCATACTTGCTGCTTTATGACATGGAATGTAATATTTGACATCGTGATAGGTATTCTTATTTGAATAAGAAGCCAGAAGAGGGCAATATTAACCTTATATTTTTAAATCAGGAAAAGTTTTGTTTTTATTTGAACATGTGCTTCTATTTAGATACTTTATTTTGCTGCATGGTTAGAACATTTTGTGTTATATAGATCTCATTTGGTGTTTAGCATTTTTTAAAGTGTGCAAATCTTAGTTAAAAATAATTTTATTAGCTGTTAAATAATAAAAGTGTAGTACTAACCTTCTTATATTTATCCTTGTATATGTAATATCTTCATATCCTATGAAGATATTTTTTGTTTTTAATGTGAATGCTTGCTTTTTATTGAGTAGCATATTGATCAATGGGAAAACTACATTGATTTAAAATTTAAAAGAGCTAAGGTAAGTGTAGCAAGCTATAATAAGCCATAATATATTTAAGATGCATCTCATTAATGAAAAGGTTAGCATTAATATAATATGTTTCTCACCCATGAAAATTTGGAGATATGTAAATTTGGAGAAAAGAATGTCAGTTGTCACTTATAGATTTGTCTTATGTATGATTAGCTCAATTATATGAAAATCTAATTTGGTGCTGATAACCTTCCATGCATTTACTCTTTCCTAAGTTTACTGTATTGATTTTATTTCTCTTATGATAGGGTTTTAAAATATAATTACTTAAATTCTATTTAAAAAGAAGAAAGCCATGAAGGAGAAATTTTTTTTCATTGTTTGGCCAGTACTTCTTGAGTCTGTCTTCTTCCATGTTTGCTAGCAAAGCATTCATTTTGTCATGGGGCTCTAATTACATGCTATTTATTTTAAACATATCTCACCTAAGCTCTTCCATGCAGAATGGGAGTAATAAGACTACTTATTTTAAAGGCTGCTTGATTTTGGAAGTGTAAGCATAATGCAGTGTGAGTTTCTCCACCACATCTGCGCTTCCATGAGCTTCCCTTGTAGCTCAGCTCACAGGCATCTTCAACAGAAGGAAGTCCTGAGTTCCTGCCTCATCAAATTATCAAGGACATATGCCAAAATTCCCCAAAAGAGTTGTGCTAACAGACTTTGTCAGGCAGTGGTCAGGGAGAGAAGGAAAGGTATTTATACATTTCAATTGATAATATTTTAGCATAATTGTTTTACCCAGGTTAATTTGGGATAATGTTTTGGTGAATAAACAGAGTTCTTACAGGCTTCACTTATAAAATATTCCCTTTTCCCCATATGGCTTATGCTATATCTAACTTTTTGAAAGATTTTTTTTTTTTTTTTTTTCACTTAAGAGGAACGTTCAGTATAAGAATTTCATCTGTACAGATAAGGACATTATGTCCCCACTTCCTTTTTTTTTTTTTTTTTAATTTCACAAAGGTATATTTTTGCTTGCAGTTAATGTGTTTGTTAAAGCCCCCCCCCCCCAAAAAAAAAAGGAAAGGGGCTAATCAGAAAGACAGTCTGAAGAGGTGTGATAGCCCTTGTGTTGATTCTCAGGAAAGAGGTTTAAGAAAGGTGACCTGGCCTAGGCCTGTGACAGAGCATCAGGCCCAAGGCAATGAACAGCATCCTCAGGCCCATCCTAGTACAGTACTCAAGTGGGCAACAGGAGCAAAAGCACCCCTTGCTGCAGTGAAAAACACATTGATGTATCAGTATACATTGCAGGAAATGTAAGATATTAACTGATGATCCATAGAACTAAAGTGTGAAAGTTTATTGCTTTCATTGGTGTCTTTACTTATATTACTTTATTTTTCACCTACTTCAGATATGTATAATAATGTATTACAATTTTTTCCTCTCTAATATGTTTAGTTGTTCATAATAAAATTATTACTTTTAGTTAAGCACTAAATATGTGGTTCGTTGTTCATCATAAGTTATTATGAACAACGAAACACATAGAACTAAACATTCTGAATGATCTAGGGACTAAGTCCCTAAACGATGGTCTCCAAACTTCTTCCTGTAACTTACTTCTCTTAACTTCCAAAGTTAGCTCACATGTGAAATGGAATCTGTTTTTCACTCTTGACACATACCACCCATCGGGATATCAAATCAAATAATCTTTATACCTAAAGGAGCACTCAGAATCTCCTTCCTTTCTTAATGTAATGGGTACCCATGGCCCCGGTTGCACTTCTAAATCTCCATTTACTACTGAGGCTCTCCCAGCACCACAAAATTAAACAAATTGTCACAATTATGTATGTTTTTATTTCAAGCCTAAGGTTAAATGACAATAATTTATTTTCTTTGAGGCTATTTATCTTTTAAATCCAAGAAAATAAGTTTAGATAGAATGCATTGAACAATTTTCTGAAAGTTTCCCTCAGCATGAAACATGCACAGAAATGTGATTATTGAAAGAGTTGCACCACAAACACGCGGTGTTCTCTCAGATTACCTGGATAATATTATTTTGAAATTGATTATCCCATACGACATCCTCCAAACTGTTCTTTATGAGTTACTAAATCATGATTTTTCTTATTACCGTGTTCCATTTCCAAAGCTATGATTCATTAAATATTAAATGTATAAATGTTTGTTGCTTTGACTCTGTTAGGCAATCTATATCTTATAATCTATTTTTATGTATAAAGTGTGTGTTCTATATTTGTGAAGCAGTTTCACTGTGCACTAGTTACCAACTTATCTTATGTGCTGAGACATGACACCCACGTGCACAAGTTTCACAAAGTGAGTTTATTACAGATAGCAGCGAGGAACAACAGAAGCCTAGGATTCACTGTGAGCTGGTCTCCTAGGGCTCAGGAAAACTGCCCACCATGGAGATGGAGTCTTGATTGCATGTGCCCCACTTGCATCCTAGCTAAGGATGCAAATCAGCTCACCCTGACTTATACAGCCCAGGGTTATGTGAATCATTGGGCAAAAGCATTGAAGGACATCCTTTTCTAAGAAGAGTCTGGAACAGAACTTGAGCTGTTCTGGTCACCTACTCCCTTATCTCACCATATTGCATTCCCAGTACATCCTGCAGTTACATTCTTGGGAGCTACAAGCAAGAAAGGGAAGAGAATTAAATTATTCCAAGGCTACTTGGAGAATTGTCCAGCAATATTGTTTTGCTTTTAAAATATAAATATATACTTTTTTCTTCCATGTTTATAAAAATTAATGCATGTACATTCTAAATAAGCAATACAGAAAGGTTTGATTGAAAAACATGTATAATCTTATCAGCCAGAGATCTCCTTAATGTTTTGCTTTATGTATTTCTAGATATAATTCTACACATCCATATTCATATCACATGCACACAGACAGACACACACATGCGCACACACACACACAACATCATACTTTACCAAGGTGCATTTGAATTGTATATGCTGTATCACAAATTGTTATTTTCATTTAATAAATTATGGGCATTGTTCAATATCACTACTTTGCCTAGTATTTTATTATTTAATTGTATACCAATTAAAACCTAATTTTACCATAATGACTTGAAAGGTGTCATAAATTTTACATTTTATATTCACATAAAATATTTTTCATTTATATTTTCAAAGCTTATTATATCTAGTCTATTATGTAATTAAAGCCTCAAATGTTGTCTCCTCATTTTACAAAATAAATTACGTGTTCAAAACTTTTAATTTTAGGAATACTTCTGCATTCTGGAGTTCTTGACTTGGGAGAGAATGTTTACTATATAATAGTATATCTGAAATGCACTCAAGAGATGCATACGCTTTTACTTATTATAAGTTTCAATATAAATCTATGTGAAATATGTGTTTCTGAAAAGAAAATAAGATTAAATTGAAATTTTTGGGTTAAGTTGTCTTCAAATCAGATCTTCATAGACAATTGTTTCTTTCTGCATTCCTCTATGTTACTTGTCTTATCTTTGATTTCTCCAGAATATATATTGGTGGTATTCCTTTTAATTAATTTTTTTTGAGATGGTTTTGCTCTTTTTGCCCAAGCTGCAGTGCAATGGCTCACTGCAAACTCCACCTCCCAGGTTCAAGTCATTCTCCTGCCTTAGCCTCCTGAGTAGCTGGGATTACAGGTGCCTGCCACCTGTAATTTCTGTATTTTTAGTAAAAACGGAGTTTCACTTTGTTGGCCAGGCTAATCTGGAACTCCTGACCTCAGGTAATCTGCCTTCCTTGGCCTCCCAAAATGCTAGGATTACAGGTGTGAGCCACCATGAATGGACTATTTCTTTTAATTCTTAGCCCATAACAAGCTATATGCTTTACAATTTCTACATTCAAACTTTTATTCCAGAAAATGTATTATTGCATTATATTTTCCTTTTTATCATTTTCCCATTTGTTTTGTAAGGAATATTAAATACATGTGAACAATAAAGTACATTTTGAGACTCTCTTATTTTTATTTTATTTTTATTCTTTTGTTCAGGTATGTTTAATCAATTTTTACTTTTTATTTTTTGTTTCAAAAGTGACCCTGCAATTTGTAACAATTTCCTCTATTTAACTTTTCTTAAGCTCTTCCTCACTCACCTTGTTTTTCAATGCTATTTAATGACTTTTGCAATTTTTAAAATCTCTACTCTGAGATTTTTTTCTCATTTAGACAAAGATTGTATTGTCTAAGATGTTTTAAGACCAAAAAAAAACTCTGTATTTTGCTGTCTTTCTTCTTGTAATAAGTACTTTTCTTCTAAATTTTCTTCCTTTATCTTTATATTCAAATCCAGGTTTTATTTATTTTTATAAAATTATTTCTGAATTTTACTCAACTTCAAAGAAAGGCTGATTTCTAAGTCTATTTGTAATAAATTAATGTGTAATTGGCTTAAACAAATAGATAAGTGGACAATATATAATAAATGATTTTAGAATTGGACAACAGAGAACACAAGACTGCTATATTTAGAGTAGGGAAACAGACCTGATGAACTACATGTTCACCCAAGCTTTCTGCCTTTGGACATACTCCAAAATACATCACATGATGAGCAAAGAAAAAACAGATTGAAGTTTGATTAAACTGAAATTTGAGAGGCAAGTTACATAAGAAAAGGAATGTCAAAGAATGAAAGAAAGAGAGAGAGCAGAGAAAGAGAGCCAGTAATATTCACAGGTTTATCCTTGAATCTTTAGTCAGTTACTAAACTGCACATACACAGAGTAAGACTACAAGGTTTTGCAGAGATGAGGTCCTTGGAGCCTATGAGCTAAATAAAAATTCCAGTGATAACACAGTCCTATGGGACCTTAGTATCTGGCCACTGAGAGTGCTTTTGAAAGATGCTTTTGAAAGATGCCACTGAAAGATGCTTTTGAATACCCCTAGAGGTACTCCATAAAGCCTAAAAACAAATTTTAAGAGGATAAATCTGTTTACCATATAGTATTTTTTTAATGAACAAAATTTGCTCCCCAGAGAAAGATGGCAAAATCCAGAAACTCAACAATATAGTATTCACAGGACCAACATGCAACAAAAAATACCTAATGGGTAAAGAAACACAAACGTATGAGTCATGACAAAAAGAAATAAAACAAATATGAATATATTCTGAGATAAGCCAAATGCTGGATGATTAAACAAGGAGTTTAAAACCACTATTATACATGAGTTTAAAAATACAAAACAAGATGAAAAGCTGTAAAACAGGTGAACAGATGAGATATCTCATTAAACATAATAGGAGTTTATGAGTCTATACTGATATAATTAATTAACTAATAAGTAATTACAAAGAAAATCTCTTTCATAGAGTAGAAAAACAATGTGTAAATGATAAAAATAGAGTAAGAACTTTTCAGGGTAGCATCCCCCATAATAATAATTGGTACAGACAAATATAATCAGTGGAAAATAAAATTAATGAGTGAGAATTGCAAGAGTACAGGCTATTTACATTTTCTCAAAATGCATCTCTGTTAGATACTTATTTGTCAAAGGATTATACTAACTTTACAGTAGAGAAATCTTTCAGGTATCACATAAATTGTGATTCACCCATAACATAATATTAAGTGAAGTTATTAAAAATGACTGTCTCTTTCTCTTTCTTTGTGTTTTCTTTCTCTCTCTCTATACATATATATATATATATATAAGTGTACATAAATACATATAGATCTCTTTATATATACACATAGATATGTGCATATACATGTGTGTGTGTGTGTGTGTATGGAATTTATGTTTAAAAGGGAGCATGACAATTTTGTATATTTGCAGCCTATATGATAGAAAAGAAAATAACATTTTTTTGCAGAGAAATTGAAGCTGACTGGCTGCAAATATTTGAGTAAATAAAAAGGAGTCAAGTGTTAATAGCTAAGACAATAAAGAAAATGTCTCTAAAGCATACCAGAGATCTTCACAGGCCTGGAGGCCTAGGAAGGAAAAATGGTTTCATGGGACAGGCTCAGGGTCCGACTACTCTGTGCAACCTTGGGACATGATGCCCTGTGTCCCAACCCCTCCAGCTTCAGCCATGGCTATAAAGGGCCAAGGTATAGCTTGGGCCATTGCTTCAAAGGGTGCAAGCCCCAAGACTTGGTAGCTTCTACAACGTGTTCAGCCTGCACATGCACAGAAGACAACAGTTGAGGTTTAGTAAAAGGTAAACCTCTGCCTAGATTTCAGAGGAAGTATGGAAATGAATGGATGTCAAGGCAGAAGTCTGCTGCAGAGGCAGAGCCCTCATAAAGAATTACTATTAGGACAGTATAAGAGAAAAATAGAGTGTAGGAGCCCCCACACTGAGTCCCCACTGGGCACTACCTAGTGGAGCTGTGAGAAGAAGGCCACCATCCTCCAGACACCAGAATGATAGATCCACTGATAGTTTGCACGATGCTCCTGGAGAAGCTGCAGGCCCTAAATGCCATCCTGTGAAAGCAACTGCAAGGGCTGTATGCTACAGAGCCACAGGGATGGAGCTTCCCAAGGCCTTGGGTGCCCACCCCTTGCATCAGCATGCCCTGCATTTGAGACATGGAGTCAAGAAGATTATTTTGGAGCTGTAGGATTTACTGACTGCTCTGCTGGGTTTTGGACTTGTATGGAGTCTGAAATCCCTTGATTTTAGCCAATTTATCCTTTTTGCAATGGTAGCATTTACCCAATGCCTATATCCACATTGTATCTTGGAAGTAACTCAGTTGTTTATGATTGTACAGGCTTATATGTGGAAGGGACTTGCCTTGTCTCAGATGACACTTTGGACTTGGATTTTTGGGTTAATGCTGGAATGAGTTAAGACTTTGGGGGGACTGTTGGGAAGGCATGGCTGTTTTGAACTTTGAGAAGGACATAAGATTTGGGAGTGGTCAGAGTGGAATGAAATGGTTTGACTCTGTGTCTCCACCAAAATCCAATCTTGAATTGTAATCCCAATATATCAGGGGAGGGCTCTAGTGGGAGGTGACTGAATTGTGAGAGTGGACTTCCCCCACACTTTTCTCGTAATAGTGAGTGATTTCTCATGAGATCTGGTGTTTGAATGTGTGTGACACCTCCCGCTTTGCTCTCTCTCTCTCTCTCCTCTGCCACCATGTAAAGAAGTTGCTTGCTTCCTCTTTGCCTTTCGCCATGACTATGTTTCCTGAGGCCTTGCAATCATGTTCCCAGTTGAGATTATGGAATGGACTAATATATATATCATGTATATAATATATATATATAATATGTATATAAATTAGGTAGAAGAGGGAAGAGAGAGAATATATAAATATTCTCTCTCTATATATAATATACATACAAAGCTAAAGTGTATATATATACACAATATATGTGTATATATACACACATTATATATATACAAAGCTACAGTTTACAATTGCATAGTAATATGTGTAATATTATAATTACATACATATGTCTTGGTTTTTATGTTGGTAAAAAGAAAGAAAGAAAGAAATATTGCCATAGTACTGAAAGAGATTACTTAGTACATGATTAGGCAAACTAAGACTTACAAGTCAAATCTGAAATTTCTCCTACTATTTTTGTAAATAAAGCTTTTGTTTTTTGTTTTTTGTTTTTGTTTTTTTTTTTCGAGACGGAGTCTCGCTCTGTCGCCCAGGCTGGAGTGCAGTGGCCGGATCTCAGCTCACTGCAAGCTCCGCCTCCCGGGTTTAGGCCATTCTCCTGCCTCAGCCTCCCACAGGCGCCCGCCACCTCACCCGCCTAGTTTTTTGTATTTTTTTAGTAGAGACGGGGTTTCACCGTGTTAGCCAGGATGATCTCGATCTCCTGACCTCGTGATCCGCCCGTCTCGGCCTCCCAAAGTGCTGGGATTACAGGCTTGAGCCACTGCGCCCGGCCAAATAAAGCTTTTGTAATTAAACTTGTATTAGTCACAGTCATTTAACTATTGTCTATGGCTATGGTGCACTACAACAGCAGACTTGAGTAGTTGCAAGAGACCTTATGCTACATAAACCTTAAAATATTTACTATCTACCTTTTTGCAGAAAAAAGTGTGTGGGCCACTGACTTAGGAAGACTGCGTTTTCAGGGAAAATAACCCATGGGTGAGCGCTGTGGCACAGTAAGTACATAGTTTTGGTGGAGAGGAAACAATAAGCAAAGGGAGTGAGAAAATAATTTTAGTGCAACTTGAAAAGTTTATGGTTGCCTGACATAGACTTTACCCTGAGATTCCCCTCAGTGAAATCGTAGTGAGAAAATGCAAAGAATCTAAACATCATTAGGGTATTTTTAAATTCTTATTTAAAATGTACGTGCTATTACTGGATTTACAAATGAATCTTCTCCTTGACATCCTTTGTGTGAGAACATTCTGAGTTGTAAAACAATCATTTCTGTTAACTTATTTAAAAGGTAAATGTGTTCCTTTTGGAAAGAAAACACACATACACATTTATGCATATGCCTGCATGTGTGCACTAGTGCGTGCACACACGCACACTCACATTCAAAAATATAGATGTACTAAATAATTGTTTAGGAGTTGACAGAATAAACAAGCAAATAAAAATTACTCAAAACAGTCTTCAAGTTCAGACCTGAAACTTCATGGAACATAAATATTATATAAAAGAAGACAATTTTGTAAGTCCTGCATGTCAAATATATATATCTGAGGCTCTTTACGAGAATACACACACACTCAACACACACACACACAAAGAGAGAGAGAGAGGGAGAGAGAACTTTGAATAATACTATCCCAGGAAGCATATTAAAATACTAAGAAACATTTGAAAATTTGGTTAAAAGTCTGAGGTGAATCTGTGTACTTCTAGGGTTGTATAAAACATAACCATTAAGGATATGGTTACTTCATGTGTCTTTATACTAATAAGAACTTTGCATTCATGTTAAGAGCCTAATAAAATTTTTTGGAAAGAAATTTTTAAAAATATGAGTGTATGCCACATATATAGGTGTATGTACAAAATTCACTGGGAAAAATACTTGTACAGACAGAATAGAGATGGGGCCAAGTCTGTTTTAGGCAAAATGGTAGGTGAACACACACATAGAAGATTAAGGACATTGAGAACCGGTTGTCATCATATAGCCACTTATTTTCTTGCACCAAAGTGTATTCCTCTTATACTCCTGTACTTGGCTACACTTAGTTTTGTTTTAATTTTGCTTGAAGCACTTTTTTTGTTTTGTTTTGTTTTGTTTTGTTTTGTTTTGTTTTGTTTTGTTTTGAGACAGAGTCTCACTCTGTCACCCAGGCTGGAGTGCAGTGGTGCGATCTTGGCTCACTGCAAGCTCCGCCTCCTGTGTTGAAGCACATTTTTAATGTACATACATTTAATGATATAGAATTGCTTTTGCACTTCACTTTATTACCTTACCTTATTAAATGGATGTGTTCTGTTCTTTGTAGGCTAAGCTGTTGGTCAAATTCTTACGAACACAGGAAATAAGTATTTGCTTTTTATTTTCGTGGGGTAGAAAGATGTTATGACAAGGAATGGAAAGCCAAACATAGTAAATAAATGCCATCATCCTCTTAGTGATAAAGAGCAAATTACCAAAGTTACTCATTTAACAGATGTTTTTCATTCAATGCTGGGCACTCCTGTAATTGGTGCCCTAGGTTGTGATCTCCCAGGGTGGAAATAAAGACAGATCACCAGACATAGCAGCAGAGAAAGAGAGAGTTTCGTTTAGCTTGTGCACATGGAAAGTCAGCACTGTGAAAGAAAAATGGTGGGCTGCTCCCAAGGGCAGATGAGTTTTATAGAGTCCTTCTATAGGGAAAGGTTTCATCAGGGCATTTATAGGAGGAATTTCTCTAGTGCTTGTGCAGTAGTTTTACACGCCTCTTCATGCATCACATGTAACATTTTAAATCTCCACTTTTGGGAAGGGGTGGTTATAGGTTGAAGTTTAAGTCTAACTGCACATATGGGGCCCTGGGAAGTTTAAGTCTAACTGCACATATCCCCCTAAAGCAATAACTTGTGCTTAACAGTTTCCTTTATCTTTTATTGCGGAATGGCTGGAAGTTAGGAAAGCTACAGCTTGAATAAAGAGGTTTTGCTCTTTTCTCTAAATCACATCAAAATTAGAAACTATGCAGCCTCCTTGTCTCATTCTGAAGCAGCAATGGCGATGGCAAACTATGACAAAATTGATGCAGAGAAAATAAGATCTTAGAGTTGGATAAAATGAGTAAGGATTATGTATCCCTTTAGAATTTAGATAATTACATTATGAAAAATTAAAGAATTCAAGGTTTAAAAATAAGAAAACAACTATGTCTTTCTTTTTATGAACTCTCTTTACATAAGCATTGATTTAACACGTAAAAAAAAAAAGACATACCAATGTATCAGAGACTTTTTCAGTCTTTTATCTGACACAAACAGTTTGCCTTCTCACCAGGAAGAAAAACTTGCAAAATTTCCATATACAGTAAATGTGGTATATTGTACTCAATACTTTTTAAAAATTGTATTCAATCATCACCTATTTAATAGCATTTTCAGAGCTTCTCCTTAAAGATTATCTTGAGATAGTCCATTATATAGTACAAGTACAGTAACCCTTTAAATTCATGTTATTACATGAACCTATTTCTAAGAATGCTCTGACCTGTAGACAAAAGAGAGTATTTCCTAGGAAACTGAACCAAACAATGTGTTCTGGTGGTGTACAATGTAATTTGTTTTTTTTTAATTTTATAGATGTATCTCACTCACTGAGGGATTAGTACAAAACCAAATATAGACACGTTCTGTGGTACAATGCAAATGTCCTTGAAATTTAAAGATAAGCCCGAAGATCTTAAAGACTGTTTAATATAGTCAAAATACACTTGATATGGTTGGATTTGTGTCCCTGCCCAAATCTCATGTCAACATGGAGGAGACAACTGGTCTGAGGTGACTGGAACATGGGGGCAGTTCCTTCATGCTGTTCTTGTGACAGTGAGTGAGTTCTCACAAGTTCTGATGGCTTAAAAGTGTGTGGTGCTTTCCCCTTCTCTCTCTCTCTCTTCCTCTTTCCCCACCATGGTAAGACTTGCTTGCTTCCCCTCCACCTTACGCCATGATTTTAAGTTTCTTGAGGCCTCCCAGTCATGCTTCCTGTTAACTCCTGCAGAACTGTGAGTCAATTAAACCTCTTTTCTTCATAAATTACCCAGTCTCAGGTAGTTCTGAATTTCAGCAAGACGTCTGAAAGCTTCTATTGGTTTGATTAATTAATAGTGAGATTCCCATTAAAGAAGTAATTTATACAGAATGTGGACCTTCAATTGGTGGAGATATCACAACATTTAATTAACTAAATTTGCAGTTGGAATCAAAAAGTTTAACTTTTTTTTTAATATTCATGACATTAGGTGTTCTTGTTTCTTTATTTACTTAAAGACGAAACTTTTACTTTCAATTTTTATAGCTATGATTGTTTTTTCATTGTTTCCTAATTGCAACCAAGGATCATTATTCTTGAGCTCAGAATTCCATGGTCTTCTTTCAAAGTTCAGCATGAGTAAAAAGTTCTTATTTATGTTTCTTTTTCCTTTTGTTTTGAAAAATAATGAGTTGCATATGTTTTTGACATTTTATGTCTATTTTCTCTCTTAATTTACTTTGTATTATTTTAAAAATACAAATTTCTGGATTTTGAAAATAGCAGATTTCTAGATTTTTCCAAAGCTTCAAAATATTTTCCTATTTGTAATATAAAATGTGTTTAATTTTTACTTTTTTTCTTAATTTGTTTTATAGGCATAGAGTGACATCTCTTTTTCTACACAAAGATCCTTTCAGATATGTTAAAGAACAGGTCAAAGAAAGATATATATTTGTAATTATAGAGTAAACAAGTGAGCAGGACAAGAAACAGAATTGCTAATATCTAAAGCCATTTGTCACAGTGTATACAGTTAATATTAATGTGAATATCTATCACTACTCTCAAGGTAGGCAAAAAGCTGGAGCTCATGTGGGGAAAGGCTTTCTTGACAGGCTAAAGCTGTGTGCTTTCTGATTGACTGGAAATAGTCATCAGTGGCTCAATTGTCATTTAATAAATGTTTAAAATTCTAAAAATAAACAGAAAACGTAGGGTAGAAGCAGTGATTGTTTGTAATGCTTGCAGAACATTACTTCCTTAAATGTTAGGCCATTTTTACTCATTAATTCCTTATTGGCTAGCCTTCCTGCTGTGATCAACTTACTATGAAAAGCAGGCTCTTGTATGACACAGCTGGAGACCAAACATAACAGGATTTCAGAACCCAAAACATTATAAAATTTCCTATGATTTCCGGACACACTTACCTATGAGTGCTAAGGCTTCTACTGTTTACCATTTTATGTGCATGTGGTTTCTGATTAATTATACTACTTGAAATGCTTCTTGAAAACACATTATAATAGTGACAATATATGTGGAAAGCGTGAGAGTTTTTTTTTTTTTCTTCAGAATTTAACGGATAGGGTTGGGTTCCATTGTATAGGTAGATTTGGGGAAACATGTCTGTTTATTTTTTGAAGGTAAGATAATTAATCTGTCACCATAATCAATTTAATAACTTACTTTCCGAGATACTGAAAATTGTACTAAGGGCACAGGCATTTTCTTTATGGGTTAAGGTTTATTTATAAGACAAGGTTGTTAGATTAGATTACCTTCAAGTCAGTTTTAGATTATAAAATTGCATGATTCTAAAAGGTAATATTTGACATTATTCTTATCCATAAATAATAAATATTGAAGTCATGTCTTTTAAAAATTTTTCTCTCTCTGTGTATAGAAACGTTCTGGATGCAAGTACAATGTCAACTGTAGAATATTCATATAGGGAAAACCTGTAGCAAGGTTTTGAAGTGGTGTGATATTTTGCACAATACTAAACTATTTGGAAGTTCAAACATAAAAGTATATTCAGATCCAATATATGAAGAACTTGTCACCATTCATTTTCTTAAAATAAAGAAAGACTGGAAAATAGAAAATCAATGAACTAAAGATAATTAAAGTCTAAGAACAAACAACCACCTGAAAATCTGGAAAAAGACCCAGAGGGACACGGGAACCAAGATCTGCTTATTTAGAGCAAAAGCTACTGGAGACACAAATTGAAAAAAGAAAAAGAAAAAAAAATCGTTATTGTGATGAATTGCTGGGTGCACCCACACTTTCCTAAGCCCCTTTTCGGGTGTCCTTCAAGTTCTTCTTGTGGCCCACCAGGAGGATGAGAAAAATAGACAACTATGCTATTCAATTTGGATATTTCAACATTACTTTGTCAGTAATGATTAGAGAAAGCAGACAAAAATAATTAGTAATAGCATAGTTGCTGACCCTTAATTTAACTGGCATTGCTAAAATACTGATTCTAACAACAGAAACCATATTCTTGTTAAAATCACAAGGAAAATTTATGGTGAAATACTATATTCTTCACCATAAAACACAGTTTGACAAAATGACTAGACATCACACAAAGTATATTCTCAGACCAAAGTCAAATTAAGCTAGAAATTAGTAACAGAAAATTGGAAAACCCTTAAATACTTAGACATTAAACAAAACATTTCTAAATGACTATGTTTAAAGAAGAGATCTGAAGTTACACTTTTTTTTTTACTCTCTTTTTGTGGAGAACGGGGACTTATTATGTTGCCCAGGCAGGTCTCAAACTCCTGGGTTCAAGTTACCCTCCTGCCTCTGCCTTCCTAAGTGCTGATATTACAGGCATGAGCCACCATGCCTGGTCAGAAATATGAAAAGTAATTTTAAATATTTTTAATTAAATCAGTATGAAAATAGAATTCATCAAAATTTTTGTTATTTAGCTAAAACTGTGGGTAGAGGGATATTTATATCATTAAATGTATATTTTTTAAAGTAAGGAAGATCTAACATTAGTAACCTTAGCTTCTACCTTAGGAAAATAGAGATAAAAGAGAAATCATTCTAGTAGAAATAATAAAACTAGAGTAGATGTTGACAGAGTAAAACAGGAAAATAACAGAGAAAATCAACAAAACCAAAGGCTAGTTATTCAAAAAGATCAGTAAGATTGATCAACCTATATCAAGGCTAACCAAATAAAAAGAGAGATTACACAGGTTGCCAATATCAGAAATGAAAAGATAATCATCACTAATGTCATCAATAGACACTGAAAGGATAATAAGTAAATAATACAAACAACTCTGTACTCACAAATTCCGTAATGTAGATGAAATGATCCAGATCTTTGAAAGACTCCAGCTACCAACTAACTCAAAGAAAAATAGGGTAACCTGAATAGCCTTATGTCTATAAAGTAAATTGAATCAGTAATTAATCTTCCAAACAAGAAAGCACCAGGCCAAAATGGCAAATTCTATCAAAGTGTTAAGGATGAAGTAATACTAATTCTCCTCAATGTATTTCAGGTAATGGAAATAGAAGATTCCCTAATTACTTTTATGAGGCCTAAATTACCCTAATAGGAAAACCTTATAAAGTTATCATAGAAAAAGGAAACTATAGATCAATATGTCTTATGACCACAATTGCAAAAATACTCGGCAAATATTTAAAAATCAATTTGGTAATATATAAAAAGGAAAATACATGCTGACCAATTGGGCTTCACAAAAGAAATGCAAAGCTGATTTAACATTCGAAGATCAGGGAATGCATTTCATCATATTAGTAAACTGAATAAGAATATGTATATGTGTGTGTGTATGTGTGTGTATATATATACATAATCTTAATAGATTCAGAAAAGTAGCAACATTTAAATGTATTCATGATAAAAACTCACCAAAAATCCCTACAAAATAGAAGGGAACGTTCTTAATCTAATAAATCATAAATATGAAAATTCTCCATCTAACATCATACTTAATGGTGACTAAACATAGTCACTTTCTAAGATTGTGAAGAAAGCAAGCACATCCTTTCTAATAAGAAAAACTAATAAAAAATGTAAAGACTGGAAAGAAAGAAATAAAACTGCTTTTATTCACAAATGACATACTATTCTTTGTACAAAACTTCAAAGAACTCACCCACACACAAAGAAATCCTAAAACTTTTAATCAAGTAGAACAACATCACAGGATATAAGGTTATTAGACAAAAATAAATTGCTTTTATATATGTAAGGAGTACAAATTTGGAATTTGATATTACTTACAAATATTACTATATAACAGAAATCTAGATAATTAAATATAAATTTTACTCTCCCTATATATATACAGGATTTGTATAGGAATAACTATAAAAGAGTGATGAATAAATGAAAGAAGGTCTAAGTAAAGAAGAGATAATTTATATTCATGGATTGGAAGACTCAGTATTGTGAAGATTTCTTTGATTTCTAACCCGATTGATGGATTTAATACAATCTCAAACAAAAGCCCAGCAATGTATTTTATGTTTAGTTACTTACAGATTCTATAGTTTAAATGTAAAGGCAAAGGAAATATCCAACAAAATATTGAAGAAGCATAAGGAAAAAAACAAAAAAAGACAACAACAAAGTTGAAGGAATTGCACTATGTTATTTCAAGACTTGGTAAATGCTTCAGTAATCAAGAGAGTTTGATATTGAAGTAAGAATAGATATATAGATCAGTGAAATATAGAGAGCCAAAGCCAACAGAAATATAATCTACTAATTTTTTAACATAAGTGCAAATACACTTCAATGAAAAATGGATAGTTTTTGGTTCAACAAATGGGGTTGTAGCAATTGGGCATTTACATGCAAACAAATGAACTTAGATGACAACTTTGTACCTTACACAAATATTAACTCAAAAGTGCATTATATACCTAAATGTAAAATGCAAAACTAAAACATCTAGAAGAAAACAAGCATAGGCATAAAATCTACATGATGTTGGTTTTGTGAATTACATTTTTAGATACGATTAAGAGTACTATCCTTGAATAAAAATGATAAGCTGGGTTTTATTAGAATTAGTACCCTTTGCTCTGACACTGTTAAGTGAATAGAAACAAAAGACCCAGATCAGGAGGAAATAATTCTAAATTATATGTTTGATAGAAGACATATTCAAAATGAACAAAGTACACTTTATCACAAAACAAACAACCTAATTTAACAATGAGTCAAGTATATAAGCACGTACCTAACCAAGGAAGATTTTTTTAAATGGCAAACAAACATATGAAAAGATGCTCAACCTTGTTTGTTATTGGAGAAATGCAAATTAGAACAATGAGCTACCACTACATAGGTAGTACAATGGTTAGAATTAAATAAACAAAAACCTGAAAAACTAATAGATGGTGAGAATATGGTGCAACAGAAACTTTCGTTTGTTGCTAGGAGGAATGCAAAAGGTCTAACCACTTCAAAAATCAATTTCTTACAAAGCTAAATGTAATCTTGCCATACAGTCCAGCAATCACAATCCTAAAAAATTTTCCAAACTCACTGGATAAACGATGTTCACACACAATCTTGCAGGAGAATGCATTTAAAGAAGATTTATTAACAATTGCCAAAATCTTCAGACAAGGAGGATGTCCTTCAAAAGATTAATGCATGATTAAATAGTTAATTAAATCCACAGAATGGAATACCATTCAGTGATAAAAAGGACTGAGTTAATAAGTTTGTATGCAAAAACAAACAGAAAATCCCAATGCTGGGACATTTTAAACCACAAAATAAATAAATATTGGATTATGCCCCAAATTTATAATCCATATCCGTAAGTCTGTACTGACACAAATAATTGGAAAATAAGTCAATAGAGAAAAAAGACAAATTTTTCACACAAAATTGAATCAATTTATGTAGATATTCCCCCTGTAAGTAGGTAGACTCTCACATCTCACTCTTTAAGTGTAAACTGTTCATACTGACTTCTTTCCAAAGAGTACGTTATTAGACAGGGGAAAGAGATTTAGTGAATGAGCAATTTTATAGTGGAGAATATTCTCAGCTAGGTGATCAAGGTAAGCATGAATAGTGGTAAATCATATTGATTATATGTACCTAGACATAATGTGGTAAGAATGGCATCTTACTTCTGTGGTCTTCCTCCTAAAAAAACATAACTCCAGTGGGGTCATGAAGAAAGCATCAGGCAAGTTTTGGTTAAGAGACATTCTACAAGATATCTAAGCAGTACTCCTCAAAATTGTCAAGGACATCAAAACAAGGAGCCTAAGAAACTGTCAGTCTAAGAAACGTCAGGAGATATCACAACTAAATATAATGTAGCATCCTGGATGGAATCCTGGAACAGCAAAAGAACTAGATAAAAACTAAAGAAATATGAACAAAATTTTAACTTTAGTTAATAATAATCAATTAATATTGTTTCCTTAAATGTGGTAGATACACCATATTAATTCACATTAGTAATAGGGTAGACTTGATGTGCTATATATAGTGATTCTCAATATTCTTAAGCTTTTTGTAAATCTATTCTAATTTTCTTAATTTATTTAAAAAGAATCTATTTTCTCATTTAAAAAGTATATTGAAGTCTAGCCATTAAAATATCTTTTTGGATATTTTCTTGCAAATAATGAAATTAATTGCTGAAAAAAACCCTGGTACATCTACAGCAAGGAATAAAAAGGAACAAATTACCATACACACACAAATTGAATGAATCACCGGGAAATTATGCTGATTGAAATGTAGAACAAATCGCTTGTTACCAGAGATCAGGGAAGGTTGTGTGTGACTGTAAAACAGCAACACAAGAAACTAGTCTGGAAATTGTTCTGAAACTTGACTCTATTAATATCCATACTCCGATTGTAAAATTGTAGCATAGATTTGTAAGCTGTTACGATTGTGGGGAACTAGATGATAGGTGCACGGGATGTTTTTGTAGTAGTTTTTATGACTGCATGCATATCCACAAGTACTCTATCTACAAATAAAAATTGTATTAAAAAACCGTATAAAATACACAATAGAGTTCCTAAATGTTGAGAACAAACGAAAGCTACAGAACTTAAGTGAATTGCAAGTCAGTGGCATAATCACTATAAGAAAAGAATTATTCCTAGTAAATGTATGCGGTATGCACTAAATTTGTGGGATATGGGTATATGTGGAGGTATGAAAACAATCCTCTGCTTCCTTTTTTTTTTTTTCCAACGAAATAAAAAACAAGGAGATCAGTCGAGGATGAGGGTCAGGGTGAATGTGTTGGAACTGAATTGAGAAGAAGTAAGAATGAGTGGACCATAGAAATGAAATGTGATTTCTTTGTAGCTTTGGAATCACACTTGAAGTGAGTAGAGATGTATTTAAAGAGATGAAGATATAAGATGACGTTAGCAGTTGTGTGTTTTTCTCAAGCAAGGATCACTTGTAGATCGGTGTTATAGGTGGACAATTGGCTTAAAGCAGGATGGGGGTTGCCAGGCTAGTATCACAAACGAAAAAAAAAAAAATATACCTGGCAGTTGAGGTTGTATGCAAGAGAATAGTGATAGCGATGGACTGCGAAACTTACGGTGGGTAGTGAGGGTAACATGAAATTAAGAGTATCGGCAGTGAAAAGGTCATTCTACTCAATGAATAATAGGATGAAGCTAGGTCTTGAGGTGAATCCCCATCAACTGACTGTAGAAACTGAGAAATTAGCAACTTTGCTATCATCCTTCTGTATGTACAGTACAGTCTTCTTAAAGCCTCCTTGAGGTCTGGTACTGAGCCTTGGGCATGCCTTAATATTCTGAAGTATTTACAAGTGGTAGCTTACATTTACAAGCTACTAAGATTATTAAATTTTGTTCTTTCACCGGCCAAAACTTCTTTGTGTTTTTAAAATTTTGTTAAAAGTCTGTGTATAAAAATAGCCCAAAAGACCGTTATATGGATTCCTTCTAAGAGAAGATAATATTGTATGTATCGTCAGATATTTCCTAGAGAGTCTACCTACAACATGTGAATAGCATATGTTCATCATTTTTGATTCAGTAATAATAAGTACCTAGAGGTAAATGGATGAAAATGACTTCTGCATGGGCTAGCTAAGATGCAGTTCTGTAGCACATTTGTATACAACATACAACAAAGCTAAATAATAGAATACACATTATTATCTTTTTTTTTTTTTTTTTTTTTTTTTTTTTGCAGCTATACCAGCTGTGTCACTTGCTTTAGAAGAGGATTAGGAAGATTGAAAGACCTAATTGACTCTTACTAGAGACTAGAACAGAAATGAGCAGCTTACAATGAAATATATCTATAAGCAGTGCTCTGAATAGGCCACTTCTTTATATATATTTTAAAAATATTTGATGTTTTTAATATGCCAACATCACTCTTGTTTTCAAAATTAGTCATTTTGCTTTTTATAGTTTTTATAGAACAACCTCTCTGTATCTGTAAAATATGATGTGGTGACAGAAGAAAAAATACAGCATTTAGTCACTGGCATGTAAGAGTTTTATCTACTATAGGATAAAGGTGCATGCTTTAGTAAGTATGCATATGTTTATTTTATCAAACATTTAGAATATGCATAATAAGCATTGTGTTAAGTGCTAGAAATTTAAAAAGAAGTATATATTTATCCATCATTTGTTTAGCAATAAAACAATTAAATTCATGATGTATGTGGTATTGCTGTAGGTGCTAATAAATCAGAAGTGAACAAGATTGGCACACTTCTATTTATAAAGAGATTATGTTCTGGAGCATAAATAAATTTATAAACAAATTATGGAAGTTATTTTTAAGCATTATAAGGGAAAATAGGAAAGAAAACAAAAAATATTAAGAAGTTTAGGAAAGTGGTTCTTTTGTTTCAGGTAGAAGTGGGTGGAGGTGAGGTGAGAATCATGTCATTATGAGTTGATTGCTGTGTATGTCTCAGATTTTGGCACTTTTGCAGTTTAAGATGGCTATGTGAATGATTAACAGTGAAGAATTAATAAATCTGTAATGAAAATGATGTGTCAAAACAAATAATAATGATTGATCCAATTTTGCACATCAGGAGTCCAAAGAGAAAGAAGGAGAAAAAGAGAATGAATAAGAGATCTGTCTATTCTATGTTCTTTCCTTCTTTTATATTTCTTTGAAGTTGATTGATTCTTTTATATTAGGGTCCATTTTAGTTGAGATGTTTACAAATTTATTTAATCCTAGATGTTTTTAAAATAAAAATTGATGGATATTCTTGCTTCCTCAAAATAATAATAATAATAATAATAATAATAATAATAATAACAACAACCTAGGGCATGAAACATTCACATTTCTATTATCTCAAACCCTTAAACTATTATTGTCATGTATTTTGGTTCTCACTCATTTTAACTCCAAAAGATTTATTTCTCTTATTTGCTATAGTCACTTGTTTAAATATACCTGAGTGTATTTTTGTTTTTTCATTTTTTATATCACAAATCTTCCAGCTGTGATTTTTTTTTCTCTTAGAAGAAAAACATTTAGGAGATTCTCTATTGATGTTCTCTTCTGTTGATTTTAGACTCTCTCTCTATACATATGTCTCTCCCTTCTTTAACACTTCCTATCTATCTGTGTACCCATCTATTATTTTTATCAATTATAATATTTCCAGTTTAATAAATAAGAACCAATAGTTATGTTACATACATGTTATGGAGTAAAGAATTAACTCACTAGGCGTTGTTTGTCCAAACTTTGCACATTCCCAACATGGACAGGGAACCAGTAACCCCTTGGAATATCTTGCCTGTGAAGAGTGTGTTTATTTACCTGAGTCCTTGAGCCACACCATATGACTTATGCTAACCACGTGATTTATAGTATGGTCCTTGGGCCATACTATAAATAAACTTGACTAGAGGTCAAGTATCAGCTTGACCTCTAGAAAGGATGGAAACTAAAGGTCAGCCACCCATCTAATCAACCATGCCTATGTGACAAACCCCCAGTAAACATCCCTGGGCTGGGTGCGTTGGCTCACGCCTGTAATCCCAGCACTTTGGGAGGCCGAGGCAGACAGATCACGAGGTCAGGAGATTGAGACCATCCTGGCTAACACAGTGAAACCCCGTCTCTACTAAAAATACAAAAAATCAGCCGGGCGTGGTGGCACGCTCCTATAGTCCCAGCTATTCGGGAGGCTGAGGCAGGAGAATCGCTTGAACCCAGGAGGTGGAGGTTGCAGTGAGCCAAGATCACACCACTGCACTCCAGCCTGGGTGGCAGAGCAAGACTCCATCTTAGAAAAAATAAAAATAAAAATAAAAAAATCCCTGGACACTGAGCCTCAGGTAATCTTCCTTGATTGGCAAATACTCCTTTCATGTCGTCATCATTTTGATGGGAGAATGAAACATTTTCTACATTTTTTCATTGGATGAAGACAATTGGAAGCTTGTGTCTGGTCTTTCCTGCCCTATATGACTTTCCCATTGCTGACTTTAGTCTGTATCTTTTCACTGTAATAGCATGTATTTGTGATTACAACAATTTTTCTGAGTTCAGAGAATTCTTCTAACAAATCAATGAACTGGGGGTGACCTTGGGGATGCCTAAACACGTAGGACATATGATAATTTTTCTTCTAGGCTGAACCACCATAAAGAAATGTACTCTAGGTTCAGACTCATAAAAATCATAAATATTAGTCAATATTAAGCTTTGCTAATAATTTCAAAATACAGATAGTAAAGCTGCTGACACAGAGCATGTCTTAAAAATCACACATAGTTATCCAGGTCTTTTTTTTTTTTCTCTTCTTGGGCACCAGCAATCAGGTCCAGAACAATAGGTGAAATTACAAAGTGAGAAACCACTAATAACTTCAAAGGAGGGGATGAAATGTCTTCATTTTATACTCCAGATCATGTGACATTTTCTAGGGAGCTATGCTTCAGAAGCCAAAACTTTTATTTATTATTCATAATCTTTAGCCAAGTACATCCACCTAAGACTATTTCAGAAATAAGGACTGTTGCTCCTGGAAAATATCACTAATCTCTTTATGAGAAGATGGTTAGATTGGGTTACCTTCTTTCTTTGTTTTTCCTCTGGTTAAAGAGATTAAATAGACATAAGGCAACTGATTAATAACCTTGTTTCCCAAAATACATTCTGTATGAATTGTGATAATATTTAAATTGGACAATAATTTATATCTAAACATGACAGTAGATCAGAACTTACTCTCTTTTCTGAGTTTCCTGGGATCTCTAATGATCTTTTAAAACAAAGTTCACTGTTAATATTTTATTCATAGTGTTAATAATAATTATTATTATTTTTCCATTTCTGTGAATACCCTTTTCACCAACCCTCCAATCTGTTTTGTTGAATAAACTAACACATTCTTTTCAACCAGCTTCTTTCACAGTCATATACTTTATTATATTAATTAGCTATTGCTGTGTAACAACTTACTACAAAACCTAGTGGCTCAAAACCAAAATAAATATTTAGTATCTCTCATATTGTTTGTGGAGAGTAATTTTCAGTAGCTTTGCTGAGAAGTCATGTCTAATCCCTTCTGGTAAAGTTGCAATTAAAATGTCCATAGTGATGTCAGTTTGAATATTTGGGGATAGAAGATCCACCTCCAAGGTGGCTCATTCATGGGCAGGCAAGTTGGTGCTATCAAGTTGGCAAAATGTCTCAATTTCACTTCCCACAGGGCTTTTCATAGGGCTGTTTGAATATCTTCACAACATAGCAGCCTGCCTTCTTCAGAATAAGCAATTTGAGATAGAAAGTGCCAAGCAAAAGGTATACCTAATTTATGACCTAGTCTCAGAAGTCACATAAAATTACCTTGGCCATGTATTATTTTTAGTCTCAAAATCTAACAACCAACAGTTAAGGGATGGGAAATTTGGCTTTACATTTTGAAGGTAATAGTGTCATATAATTAGTGGACAGATTTTAAGACTACCACATTTAAGGTTGAGAATAACCTTCAACATAGCACAAATTCATTACAGCAACTTGAATTTTTCCCAGGCCTGTTTCATCAAAAGGCTATTACCATTATGCTCAGGGAGAATATTTGAAACATTTAGCAATGAAATCACAAAAGGACTGAACAATCAGCATAGAAGGCAGCTCAGCCAGGATGATGTTCTGCACTTTCACTATGTCCAGCCTTGCTGTGCTGTTTGTAGGTTTCTGTAAAATTTGGACAGTGTCTTAATTGGTACTGGGAAAGGCTTACTAATTATCTCTTACAAGTTTGCCTTCCCTTTTTTTTTTTGAAACTTCAATTAGATTTTCTCACTTTACCCTCTATGTCTTTTACCTTCTATATGCACATGTGTTTATCTATCTGGGGTAACTTTTAGATAACTGTTTTTTCAGTGTGTCTGCTTCTTCATTTTCTCTTCAAGAGTAAATATTAATAATACATTGTTAAAAAGCATACAGAAAGCTGAAGTTTCCACTGCTGTATTTTTATTTCTAGTAGTTTTGTTTGATTCTCATTTTTCAAATAGTTTTTCCTTTCATATTTAAGCTCTTTCATTTTTATGAAATACATTAGTTTTTACTCTTTATCTGATAATTTCTGTGTTTAAATGATTAGATTGAAAAAAAATTTTCTGCCAATGCTTGCTCCTAGTGGTATAATTTCTTGTGCATTTACTAAGTTATATGAACAGATTTTACTGGCAAGAAAAATACTAGTATGTTTTGTGAAAAGACCATATATGCAAAATGAACTCCAAATGCAGAAGGATCCAAGAAACCAAAAAATGAGACAGACAAATCTATTTTGGTGGTAGAGGGTAATTCACTGGGGGAACTTACAGGCAGAAGCATAGTATTGCTTGGCAGCAAAACAGGTAGATCTCTGTACCATTACTCCCCAGACCCAGAGCTTGCATACCAGAGAAAGAGAGTACATGCTCTATAGAGACAATTAACAGCAAGCCTCCAAAACAGGCAAGAATGCTGGATGTGTTACAGCCCCTAATTTGTGCAATAGCATCAAAGTTGATTTGATATAAGGACAAGATTTGTGGTAAGTACATGTTCTTACACAGAGGATAGTAAATAAAGTCGAAATTAGAAGACATTCCCAGGACTGAAATTAATCTAAAGGCTTTGGCCTCCACATTCTACTCCTCTAATCTGGTTCTGAAAATCTCACATACTCACCTCTTCTGCAGTGTTCCCTGAGCCTCTAGTGGGGAGGCCAATGTGGGTGACAAGCTGCTACAATTTGCTTTCTACTTAAAAGCAGAGGTGACAGCAACAATACGGACAACAGCAGGCAATGATACTTATGCCAAGTATAAAACACAGAATCAATGATGCCTTTTGCCACCATGTTCCCCAGGATCCAAATCAAGAGGTATAGAGGAGAACACCAATATGAATAGAGGACTATGGGCAGAAATACAAGGGACTGGCAGGTACTTGGCAAGGCAACTCTTCATCATCAGGCAAAATGACTGTGGTAGGTTCATCTTAGGACATAGGCAGTCAGAGGAGTATGGGCTGGGCATGCATGCCAAACATGTTGCCTTAGGGGCAAAGGTAACTGTGGCATTATCTGTAGGGTTACAAGGGTGGCAGAGGACCTTGTCAAATGGGCAACTAGAGAGTCCCTTAAAAGGGGCTATATTCCAGTGTGTTGGCACATGGGATATCTTGGTCCAGACTCCCACAGAATCAACAGAGACCACTTCAGTTAGCCAGAGAATTCCTTGCTTTCTGGTAATTAATACCCTATTTAATCTGGGAGAAGTTGCCAGTCCAACCCCATTTAGATGTTCCCTCCCATGGCTTAAGGTCTTGGGGAGTCCTAAATAACATTTGCCATTGGCCTTTTATTAGTTCCAGTAGAAAGGCATCTGGGTGAACTTTTTTTTACAACTATAGTTAATAGACCCTTGTATACAATGGTCCCATGTCATTCATATGGTGCCACCCCATAATCATTTCAATCGAATTAAGGTTCCTAATGACTTGAGACAAAAACTTTGCCCACCCATGCAAGATACTAGATTATAAAGTGTTTGCAATTGGGCCTTCAAAATGTCATTTTTTTCTTTCAATCAACTCTGCCATTTGGGGATTATGTCTCAAGTGGTATCTGCAGTCTATATATTTTTCATGTGCCCAGTCTTGGGTATCATGTCTATTGAAATGTGTGCCTTGATTGCTGAGGATATCCATACATGACACTGAATTGCTACAAGCCCTTAATGGTAGCTGTTTGGTTTGCCCTTTTGCAAGAGAAGGCCTGCAACATTTTCATGGCAGTATCAATGCATGCTAATGCATACTTTTACCCTAACCTTACTTACAGGGGTTTGATATAGTCTCCTTGCCAGTCTCTCATGAAGGCAGCTCTTAAATATGTGTTCTGGTGTGTGTTTGTGATGTGGCAAGGGCACATGTGGAACCAAACTAAGCAGTTGGCCATTGCTGCCACTAAATCTGTAAAGTGGACGGGCAATCCTACTCTTCTTGCTATTTGCCAGATCAACCATGCATTGATGCCCACTATGTTTATGTACCAAGTCAGCTAGCTCAGATGATTTGGAGGTGGTAGTGTTCTAACTTTCTTTTTTTTTTGAGACGGAGTCTTGCTCTGTTGCCAGACTGGAGTGCAGTGGCATGATATCAGCTCACTGCAACCTCTGTCTTCCGGATTCAAGCAATTCTCCTGCCTCAGCTTCCCGAGTAGCTGGGATTTCAGGCGTGTGCCACCATGTCAAGCTAATTTTTATATTTTTAGTAGAGACAGGGTTTCACCATGTTGTCCAGGATGGTCTTAATCTCTTGGCTTCATGATCCACCTGCGTTGGCCTTCCAAAGTGCTGGGATTACCGATGTGAACCACTGCACCCAGCTGGTAGTGTTCTAATTTTTGCTCAGGTATTTCCTTCATATTACTGGGAAGTGAATCTGATCAGCGTATTAAAACATGATACACAATCAGCAGTAGGTTCTTGTAGCCTCTCCTAAATGTCTTTCCAAATGGCAGCTCTCCATTAGGAATTTCTAAGCACATATCAATCATCTTGAGTCCACTGGGCAAGCTAAGCTGTTAGACCCTTAAGTACTGCCCAACTGGCTGTACAGAAAACTGTAGGCCATCATGTATGGGTACAAACAGACCACACAGTTCAGAGTTCTGCCCATTAACTACTCTGTTGCATTGCCATTTCAAGCAATATAGTATCTGTGGTTGTCCAGCTACTGCCATCCATATACAAGGATTATCCCAGCTCAACCCATCTGAGAATTATGTGTTTACAAGAACAGAGGCTGTGCCTTTATGTTTCATTAGAGGTATCATCTGTGGGGTTTCCACAGTAGAAACAGCACTGGTCTCATGGAGTACTGGCCCTAAGATAGCATGCAGTTCATCTCAAAAGGGACTCGTGGAGAGGGTGCTATGTTGTTGCATGTATACATGACACCCTCGTAAAGTGGAGGCCTAGGGAATACCCAACATAGGCCTGATAAACAAACCCTTTATCCAGCCTTTAATAGGGAGGTCTGTTCTCACTATTACCAGCAAAACATCAGTTATGGTTTCAATTTGCTGCAAAACTTGTATAGCCCCAGGACCCGTTGTTCAGTTGGAAAATGCTAGGTTTCAGCACCCGTCCATAGTAGTGAAGGGTGAACTGCTTTCCTACGCTGGACTTGCCAGAGGTCCCAACTGGTTTCCTCAGAGATTACTGAGAGGTAAAGCCGGCTGGGCTTCTGGGTCAGGTGGGGACTTGGAGAACTTTTCTGTCTAGTTAAAGGATTGTAAACACACCAATCAGCACTCTGTAAAAACGGACCAATCAGCACTCTACAAAATGGACCAATCAGCGCTCTGTAAAATGGAGCAATCAGCAGGACATGGGTGGGGCCAAATGAGGGAATAAAAGCTGGCCACCCCAAGCGGTGGCAACCCGGGTGGCCTTCCAGGCTATGGAAGGTTTGTTTTTTCGCTCTTCACAATAAATCTTGCTGCTGCTCACTCTTGGGGTCCACGCTACATTTATGAGCTGTAACACTCACTGTGAAGGTCTGCAGCTTCACTCCTGAAGCCAGTGAGAACCTGAACCCACCAGGAGGAACAAACAACTCCAGAGGTGCCACCTTCAAGAGCTGTAACACTCACTGGGAAGATCTGTGGCTTCACTCCTGAAGTCAGCAAGACCACGAACCCACCAGAAGGAATAAACTCTGGACGCATCTGAACATCTGAAGGAACAAACTCCGGACACACCCTCTTTAAGAATTGTAACACTCACCATGAGGGTCTGCGGCTTCATTCTTGAAGTCAGCGAGACCAAGAACCCACTGGAAAGAGCCAATTCTGGACACATTATGATCACATCCAGAGACACTGGTATCCTAGGAAGGGGGAAACCTAAATCTGTCTAAGCTGCTAGTATTTTAGCCTTCTCAAAGGCTTCCTCTTGTTCTTATCCAAGCACCAACTAGATTCCTTCTTTACCAGTTGGTATAAGGGATACAAACATTGAGCTAAATATGGAATAAAGCCAGCCAATATTCCAAAAGACCTGGGAAACTTTGTAACTGCTTAACTGTTTTGTTTATTTTATTTTATTTTATTTTATTTTTATTTTTATTTTATTTTAGTTAGAGTCTTGCTCTGTCACCCAGGGTGGAGTGCAGTGGCCCGATCTCAGCTCACTGTAAACTTGGACTCCCAGGTTCAAGTGATTCTCCTTTCTCTGCCTCCCAAGTAGCTGGGACTACAGATGCCTGCCATCATGTCCAGCTAATTTTTGTATTTTCAGTACAGCAGGGGTTTCACCATGTTGACCAGGATGGTTTTGAACTTCTGACCTCAAATGATCCACCCACCTCAGTCTCCCAAAATGTCGAGATTACAGGTGACTGGCCTGTTTGACCGTTTTAAACATGAAAAATTGTATTTTCTCAATGACTCTTCCTAGGGTAAGGTATTGATAGTGGCAGGATACAAATTCCTACGCAGACAGGGATGGTCCATAGTGAAACTCAACCTTCAAATCAAAGACACCTTAAAGCCTGAAAACTGAGCTGCTAGTTCAGGGCGAGTCCATGACCAGAGTGAGAACTTCCTCGATGCCTTTTAGTCAATGAAATAGTGCTTTTTCCAGGCCCACCCACAGACCAATCAGCAAACACTCCCACATTTTGAGCCCATGAAAACCCTGGACTCAGCCACACATGTGGACTACCTGCTTTCACGCACCCTCTCACACAGAAGGCTATCCACTTTGGGTCCACTCTCATATTGAGAGCGTTTCCATTACTCAATAAAACCCTTCTCCCCCTTGCTTAAGTGTCCATGTGCCTCATTCCTCTTGGATGCAGGACAAGAACCTGGAACCTAACAAATGGGGGGTGTGAAAGGAGTTGTAACACTGTAATATTTACACCTTCTGCTCATGCTGGGCGGCTGCCCCACATGATGAAAAGCAGCAGCAACAGGGTCAGGCCAGCCCAGGAGCCACAGGCTACAGCAGGGTGGCAGGACCAAATGAGCTGTGACACATCCTTGTTTGCCAAAGCATATGGACGGCGGGAACGAAAGAGCTGTAGCACAAATGAACTGTAACAGGAATGAGCTATAATACAGATGAGCTGTAATGCTTACTGGGGTCTCAAATTTCGGGAATCCCCGGGCAAGAGTCTTAGCACCCCCTGGGACTCCATGGCTGCTGGTGTTTCCAAGTTTGGGGCGCTGCGGCCTCCTCCTTTACCAGACTCCCGCACCCAATGTGAAAACCGTGGCAAGCTGGGCTCAGTCATGAGCCAAGCATGGAGTCCCTGTGTCCCAGTGGTGATATGGTTTGGCTGCGTCCTCACCCAAATCTCATCTTGAATTGTAGTTCTCATAATCCCCACATGTTGTGAGAAGGACCTAGTGGGAAGTAAATGAATCATGGGGGTGGTTACTTCCATGCTGTTCTCATGATAATGAGTTGTCACAAGATCTGATGGTTTTACAAGGGACTTTTCCCCACCTTTGCTGAGTACTTCTCCATGCTGCCACCATGTGAAAAAGGACGTGTTTGCTTCCCTTTCCACCATGGTTGTAAGTTTCCTGAGGCCTCCCCAGCCATACTGAACTGTGAGTCAATTAAACTTCTTTCCTTTATGAATTACCCAGTCTTGTGTATGTCTTTATTAGCTGCATGATAATGGACTAATACATGTGGGATCTGGGCTGGCAGCACAAGCTGAATTCAGCCCACTGGCCCAAATGGGCAGAGCAAGCCCAGTGGAGAGCCCAGAGCTGAGGGAAGCCCAGGCAGAGGCACCCAGCTGGTGAATTGGCACCAAAAGAGTCCTGAGTCAGTATGTCTTACCCAACCAAGTAACCCCTAGTGAATTTACAGCCAGTCCTTGTCCTTATATTTTTTGTGGGTTTGATGGCTCATTTTCTAGATTGCAACAGGGTGCTCAATGTGTTGAGGTGTTGCCGTATCAATGACAAGCCTTCAGATGTTAGCACAATATCATCAATGTTATGAAACTGTTTATTGGCAGGTGGCACTGGACATAAAGTTGAATCTTTAGCAATCATTTTATGACAAATAGTGGGACTCTGTAGATATTCCTGGGACAACACTTGGAATGCTCATTGTTGGCCATTCCAAATAACAACAAATTGCCCTTGTCAGTCAAAGTGTAAAGGAACACTGAAGGAGGCATTAGGCAAATCTAACACTGCTTAATAAATGTCTGTATTCTCTATTATTTGTTCTATCACTTGAGTTATATTAGGCACAGAGGCATTTATCTCAGGAACCACATTGTTTAGTTCCCGGTAGTTCATTGTCATGCCCCAGGTACCACCTGATTTTTCTTCCCTCCATGAAGGGCTATTGAAATGGCTCTGGTCTGGCCAAATAAAATTTACTTTGGTTGGTTCCTGTATGATCATTGTAATTTCTTCTATCCCATCAGAAAGATGGAATTGTTTCACACTAACAGTATGTTGTGCAGGAGGGAGTTGTACAGATTCCATTTTGCTTCCCTTCTTAACATACATTTAACAGCCCAAACTTATAGGTAGAATTTCCTCACAGATGTTTGTGTTGTGCATCCTCAAAGGACATCCATACCCAAGATGTTTTCTGGAATAGTTTAAATACAGTATAGTAAGCAGGATGGGGACTCGGTGGGGGGAGGGGGTCACTCTGTTCAATACTAAGGAGGAGAAGAGTTTGTGTCACTTGGATTTTTCAACTATGGACCATCTATAGCTGCTTATTTACCAGGGCATCTTTCTGAATTTCCATGAATTAAACTACATTCTGCTCCCATATCCATTAAAGTTAAGGTTCTCTGCTTAGTTTTGGATGCTAATAGATTATGAGCTCCATTTAGGGCCTCTGGTCACTCCCTATTATTCATAGAGGGAGGCGACCTTGGCCACACTTCTAGTCTCTAGGCTGGGAAGGCATCAACTCCTGAGGCATAGCAATTGGAATTCTCTTACATAGTTTATTTTTTCTCATTTTCCCTCATCTGGCAGGGTTCTGGGAAGGGTTCTGAATCCTTGATCGGGAGTCAGGTCTTTCCAAAACCCCACTAATAAAGCATGGGGTTGCCAATCTATTATTTATTTGTTTACCCCAGCTGAGATCAGATAATACCACATTTGTTTCCTGGCAGTCCTATCTGGGACACTTAGGCTTTGCTTTCTTATTCTGGCAGACATGGCTCCCTTTTTTTCCTTTTCCTTTAGTAAACCACTGACTTTAACTCTTCCCTTTTTAGTTTCTCCAAGATCAGCTATAGTTTACCCTACGTCCTACACATCTCATCTCAGGAGAGGGCTTGGATGAAATAGGAGAGGGCCATGTCACTCCCAGCAGGCACCCTGCAACAATTTATTTTTCATGCTCATGGTAAGCACAGTGTTATCTCATCCTTCAAATTGTTGCACATAGATGGCCTGACACATGTCCAACTCCCTAAATCACTCTGTGCTTCCTCCAGAGATTGTTAGGCCACCATCTGACCAAAGAATTCTCCTTTCTTGGGCCACGCTTTTCTCATGGCGAGGAAAATCGAGTCCATAAGACTATGATTTTCCTAGAGAGTTCTAGCATGATGCAAATGCTATCTCATAACAGGATGAGTGGTCATATTACTGACTTTATTCAGCTTCACTCCCTGCTGGGGAAATGTCATTCCCATCACTGTCACACATCCACACCAACAGTGTGGCTAAGCTTCCTCTCAGCAGCTATTGAAAAGTTTTTGCTATGTCCAATAAAAATTCTGCTGAGGCTCTCTTGGACAGTTAAAGTTTCCTGAAAAGGTCATCTATTATTGCCCAGCTGTATGTACTGGGCTTTTGTTTTCCACTACATGAATGGCCTTGTTCTCAAAAGGGGAGGATAATTATCCCAGTCCTGCAAGATAACTTCTGTCTTGATCTGATTCACTAGCTGATTCCCAAAGATTTCACATCTTAGCATCCCAGGTCAGTTTAGCAAGGATAGCTCACACATTCAGCCAGTGCAGTTTCTTTTCTCCCAGACTTACAAAGTGGAGTGACAGGCTAGGGTTTCTAATTGTGTTTCCTGAATTTTGAGCTTATCCATAAGACTAGAAACAAATACAGACACAGAGGTACTCATATCCTTTTCTAACTCCAATTCTTCTGCTAGTTTTCATATCATTGCCTGAGCAACCAACTGTGCCTCTGTGGTCACTCCCACAGCACATGACAGTGGTCAACCCACTGTTACCACAACCTGGTGACCTTCCTTACCTCAGTGATTCACACAACTTTCTACTATACTCATGTGGTGATCCACAGGCATGTAGTGGATAGAAAAGACCACCCCACATGGATAAGAAGGGCCACTTCAGGACTCTCCCTGCTAATGTGTGCTTCCCTTTGCCCATATTTCGGTTCTTGGACTCCTTTGACTGGCTCACTAACTCTCCCATGAAAATGTAGTATATGCAAAATGACACCCAAACGCAGAAGAAGCTGAAAAATCACAAAATGAGACAGACAAATTTAACTTTTCAGTATAGGGTGATTTACTGGGGAACTTATATAAATATGTGTAGTCTTAGGTGGCAGTAAGATAGATTTCTGCACCATTGTTCTCTAGACCCAGGACTTACATACCATAGGGAAGAGTATATTTTTTATAGAGACAATTCAAGGAAACTCTCCAGAACAGGCAAGAATGCTATGCATGTCACTGTAATTTGTGTGATAACATCACAATTACTATAATCAAAGGGCAAGATTTATGGTAACTACGTGTTCTTACACTAGGGGCACATGGGCGGCAATCCCAGGACTGAGATTCGTCAGAAATCAACATGGTAGATTAACATCCCAAATGGAGTCCCTTTTGCCTCCACATAGTGACAAATGAAATATATACATTTTTTTTCTGATCAGAAGTATGAAGATTTAAGTGCAAGAACTATTGGTAGGCCTTATTCAAAATAAGACATGAAGAGATATTTCAAAAATGAAAAATGCATGTGAATATTTTCTGCTTCTGGTTTTTCAAATAACAAAGTAGAACTATCAGAATCATTGCTTGTGGAAGGTTTAATGCATGTATTATAAAGAAAAGCACATGAGCTTTGAAATAGGGCAGAATTGGGTTTAATTTCCAGGTACCCTTATTTCATCTCAATTTACTAAGAGATAAAATAGAGATATTAATAATTACCTCATGCATTTATGATGGAGATTAAAGAGATAGTGTATGTGATGTGTCTAGAACATGTTTTGCCTGTAATAGACACTCAGTGATGAACTTGAACTGTTGCTGTGCTGTTATTATTGATATGAAATTATAAGGATGACAATCTCTAAGCCAAAATGTGAGTCATTGTATGTACCACGTAACAGTATTTTGGAATCTAATAATTTTTTTGGTAGATATTGTTTTTAGAATTTTTAAATTTGAAGCAACTAAATATGATAAAGGACAGATATATTAGTCTCCTTATTACCCACAGTGAATTTCCAATCAATTTAATGAAGTGGTTTAAGGAACAGGTAATGATGCCTGACAACCTGGATAAAATCTCATTTCTACATCTCACTACTTGAAAGACTTGGATAAGTTTCTTAACTTCTCTCTGCATCAATTTTCTCATTTATAAAATGAGGATAAAATAGGGCCTACCTCATAGATTTGGTATGAGAATAACATTATTAAAGTGCTTAGCAGATTGACAGAAACATACTGAGTTCTATGTCAGTATTTTCTTCAATAAACTTTTTGACACAAACATTTTATTACATAGGCTTACATTAAGTGGACTTCAGGAAAAAATATTCTAAGTTTAAGAGAAAACTTTACCTTGAAGAAACACGCACTTGGTTTTTGAGCCATTTTCATAATTGATTATTATTTTTTAAGTGAGCTCCTTGTTTGATTACATAGTTTTGATTTAGGATTTTTAAGATGGAGAACATCCCTCCTATGAATAGAAGAAACACAAGATGGAAATAAAGATTTTAATACTTCCAAATTCCAGGAGCTACACACCGTCTCAGGAGGCCCCAAACACATGGAAGTCAGGGAACACGTACAGAGAGGAAGGGACACTTTCTTGGGTCCAGGGTGTTTTGCAAACAGGTTTCCTATAGAGAGTTTTAATTGTTTAATTGGTGGTTTAAAGCAAGCAGTCATGAGTTCCAGTGTGTCACGCTGTTACTGAGAGTTAGTTGCTGTGGCATATCTTCATAGTCTATATAGAGTGTGAGAGTCACTGGAACCCGTGAAGTCAGCTATATGCAGTTGTCCTGCGGTGAGTTGGTCACCAGGAGGAAGTTGTATAAGGTAGATATCCGGATTGACCACACTGAGGAAGTGGAAGGAGTGTAGAACTGAAAACTATGTGAACCATGACTGATCCCGTTTCTGGCACAAGAAAGCCAAACATATTTAAATTGAAGCCAAGACAACATAAACTTAGAAAAATTCACTACAAGTACCTTTTCCTAACTGAGTTATATCAACCAGGAGAGTATCTCTTACTAAGCATAGCAGGTATAAAAGAGGTATGTGTGTGTGTATGAAATAGGGGCATTGGAAATAGTGGAGAGCAGTGAAAAGCAGAAACTTAAACTCCTGTCTGGTCAAAATGACTAAGCTGACTGCTGTTTCACTTACTTCTCTTTGATTATTTTTTCCTGAACAACATCAGGTTCTCCGTGATTTGGAGGATGCCTAGCTAACCGTGTTCCTCCTCAAGGCAATACTATCTGTAAACAGAGAGCATAATAAAATGAACAGAAAAATACTGTGCTCTTCCAGTCTATTCTTATGAAAATCAATGGACAGAATGTCATATAATGTTATCATATAGTATATAGCCAGTGAAATTTATTTCATTCACCAAAATTCTCTGAAAGTTGAAACAGATTGTTCCATATACCTGTAGTTCCTCTTTTTTTAAATTTCTTACTGGCATCCTATGGTATAAATGTAAATGTATCATAGTGTAACGTTACCATTCACCCATTGAAAGGCATCTTTTCTCACCCTTTTTTTTTTTTTGCTATTACAAATAAAGCTGCTATAAATATTCTTATGTAGTTTGTGTGAATGTGTGTGTTTGTGTGCGTGTAAAGTACATGTTCATTTCTTTGGGATAAATGCACAAGGTTGCAACCACTGAGTCACATCGTAGTTTCATGTTTAGTTTAGGTTTTTTTTTTTGAGGGAGTCTTGCTCTGTCGCCCAGGCTGGAGTGCAGAGACACGATCTCGGCTCTCTGCAACCTCTGCCTCCCTCCATACTTCTGACCAACCAAGCATACATTTGGGTAGTCACAAAATCCCTTCCACAGGCTTGATAATTTCCTACAATGGCTTGCAAAACTCAGGAAAACATTTATTCATGTTTAGTGGTTTATTATAAAGAACATAATAAAAAATACTAATGAGCAGCCAGATGAAGAAATACATAGGATGAGGTATCAAAGGTTCCTGAGCATAGAAGCTTCTGTCCCCATGGAGTTAGGATTTACTACTAAATTTACCAGGCAAATGGATGCATTCACCAATCTGGAAGCTTTAAAACCTTGTCATTTAGAGTTTTAATGAAGATTATTTTATGTTGGCATTAGTGATTGAATCATTGACTATTGGTGATTAGTTCAATCTCCAGTCCCTCTCCCCTCCCCAGATGTTAGATGAATGGGACTGAAAATTCCAACTCTCTATCATGTGGTTGCTTCCTCTGGCAACCAGGCCTCATCCTGAAGCCATCTAGAGGCCCCTCAAGAGTCACTTCATTTGCATAAGCTCAAGATTATCTGAAAGGGGCTTACTGTGAATAACAAAATATGTTTTTCTTATACCTATTACTCAGAACTTCCAAGGATTTTAGGAACTCTGTGCCAGAAACTAAGAATAAAGAACAAATATATGTCTACTATTACAGACATGTATATCATAGTATTACAGAAGTTATCACTATATCTACATCTCTCTATCAATTATCTATCTACCATCTATCTGTCTATCTATTTGGTCATTTTGATAGGTGTGTAGTGATATCTCACTGTGGTTTTAATTTCTATTTACCTTTTGACTAATGATGTTGAACTATTTTTATGTGCTTTTTTGCCATCTGTACATCTTCTTCAGTGAAATATCTGCTCATGTCTTTTGATGATTTTCCAATTGGATTGTTTGTTTCCTTGTTTGTTTTATACTGTTGAGTTTTGAAACTTCTTTATCTATTTCAGATACTATTTCTTTGCCAATACAACTGCAAAAATATTTTCCCAGTGTGTAGTTTTCCTTCTATTCATCGTAACAAGGTATTTCAGAGAGCATTTTTTTTTTTTATTTTTTAAGAAGTCCAATTTATCATTTTTTCCTTTTAAGAATCATGTTTCTGGTTGCTTAATCATAGATCCTAAATATTTTCTTCTATGTGTAATTTATTTAAAAAGTTATTACTTTACTTTTTACATTTAAGTACATGATCTATTCTGAGTTGAATTTCATAGTGTGAGACTTAAGTAAAGGTTAACTTTTATTTATTTTTTTATTTATTATGGATGTCTAATTGCTCCAGCACCATTTTTGAAAAAGCTATCTTTTTTACACTGCATTGCTTTGTCAACTTTGCCGAATATCAGTTCCACATTATTTGTGTGGGTCTGTTTCTTGGTTATCTATTTCTTGTACTATTCTATTTATTTATTCCTCTTATTTATTCCAATGCCATATAGACTTGACTAATATGGCTATGTGTTAAATCTTTTTTTTTTTTTTTTTTTTTGAGACGGAGTCTCGCTCTGTCGCCCAAGCTGGAGTGCAGTGGCTGGATCTCAGCTCACTGCAAGCTCCGCCTCCCGGGTTTAGGCCATTCTCCTGCCTCAGCCTCCCGAGTAGCTGGGACTACAGGCGCCCGCCACCTCGCCCGGCTAGTTTTTTTGTATTTTTCATAGAGACGGGATTTCACCATGTTAGCCAGGATGGTCTCGATCTCCTGTCCTCGTGATCCACCCGTCTCGGCCTCCCAAAGTGCTGGGATTACAGGCTTGAGCCACCGCACCCGGCCATGTGTTAAATCTTGAAACCAATATTCCTATATGTTAATCTTGATATCTAGAATTATTTTTCCACATTATTTTTCATTTGTAAAAACACTGTTTTAGCTATTTTAGCTCCATTGTCTTTTCATACAAATTTTAGAATAATATTTTCTATATTTGCAAATATTTTTGTTGAGTTGGGAATCTTGCTTAGTCTATATATCAATAGGGGGAGAAGTGAAAATTTTCTTGACTTATTTTACAGTTTTCAGCATACAAACCATGAATCTTCTTTTTTAGATTTAAACTTAAATATTCCATCTTTTGTGCAATTATAAATGATATCGTATTTTAAATTTTATTCCTTACTTGTTCATTGTTAGTAGAAAGAAATAGAATTGATTTTTTGTGTTATCTCTTATCTTTCAAACTTGCTGAGCTCACTTATTACTTTTAGGACGTTTTGTTTGATTCTTTGTTTTTTTTTTTTTTTTTTTAATGTAGACTACCATGCCATATGCAAGTAGGGATGGTTACATTTCCTTCTGATGTATATGATATTTATTACCTTTTCTCTCCATATTTCACTGGTTAGAAATTCTAATACTATGTTGAATAAGATTTTGAGAACAGACTGCTTTATTTCCAACCTTAAGGGAAGCATTCAGCCTTTCTTAACAAAATGTGTTAGCTATAGGATTTTTTTTTTTTTTTTGGTAGATTTCCTTTATTAGACCCCTCTGTTTCTATTTTGAAAAATTTTGTCAAGAATCAGTGTTGAATTTTGTCAAATGGCTTTTCTGTACCTTTTTATATGATCATATGGGTTTTTTTTTTTTATCGTTTATATGATGAATTCCATTAATTGATTTTGAATACTGAACTAGCATTGCATCTCATGGTGCTTTTGATTTGCCTTTCCCTAATGAATATTAGTGTTCGGCACCTTTATATGTGTTTACTGGATATATATAAATATATATTTTATATATTTATATTTACAAATATATCTATGTGTATATATATACATAGATATATTTGTAAAGAATTCTATGGAGATCGCTTGTCCATTTTCTAATTGTCTTATTTGAATTAAAATTTAGTGTAAGTATTCTTTATATATTCTAGAAATAAATCTCTTACATGAATTGCTAATTCTGTGAATTGTATTTTTAAATTCTTGATGGTACTGTTTGTAGCACAAAAGTTTTTAATTTCGGTTAAGCCCAATTTATCTATTTTAATTTTTGCTACTTGTGCTTTGGAATTGGTATCTAGGAGGAGTTTGTTTGATATGTCACAGAGATATTCTATTTATTGTAAATTTTTATAGATTTTGCTTTGGTATTTAGGTTTACATTTATTTAGAGTCAATGTTTATTTAGAGAATGAGGAAAGTGGCACTTTATTATTTTGCATATGGATGTCCAATTGTTCCGGCACTATTTATAAAAAATCATGTGAACATAAATGTAAGGGTTTATTTGTAAACCTTAAATGTTTGCCCTATTGAACTTTGTACCTATCCAATTGCCAATATCACACTGTATTAATTGTAGCAGACTTAGGTTAAGTTTTGAAAACAGCAAGTATGAATCTAGAAATTTAGATTTTTATAATTATTTTGCCTTTTTTATAGGTAAAAGATATACATTTATCATGTACAAGATGATGTTTTAAAATACACATAAATATGAAATGGCTAAATCAAGACATTTAACATATGTATTACCTATCATTAGTTACTTACCATTTTTGTATGTGGGGGGAACATTTAAAACCTACTCTAGGCAGGGCACGGTGGTTCTTGTCTAATTCCAGCACTTTGGGAGTTTGAGGCAGGAGGATTGCTGGAGCCCAGGAGTTTGAGACCATCCTTGGCAGCATAACAAGACCCTATCTGTACAAAAAAACAATTTTTTAAATTAGCTGGGTGTGCTGGCATGTGCTTGCAGTCCCAGCTACTCAGTAGGCTGAAGTGAGAGAATCACTTGAGCCCAGGATGTCAAGGCTACAGTGAGCTGTGATGGTGCCACTGCTCCAGTCTGGGTGACTGAGCAAGGCCCTGTCTCTAAATAAATAAGTAAATAAATAATAATAAAATAAGATCTAATCTGTAAGCAGTTTTCAAATGTACAGTATATTGTTCTTAACTGTAGTCACTATTATGTATAATACATCTCCTGAACTTATTCTTCCTGTTTAACAGAAATTTTGTGTCATTTACCCAACATCTACTTATTTTCCCCACAAGCTAGACTCCGGTAATTCAATCTTACTCTCTGGTCCTGTGAGTTTGACTTTTTTATGTTCTCTCTTTAAATGAGATCATGTAGTGTTTGTCTTTCTGTGCCTGATTATTTTGCTTAGCATAATTTTCTCCAGGTTTATCCATGTTGTTACAAATGAAAAGATTTCTTCCTTTTTATCAGACTGAATAGTTTTCCACTGTTTATATATATAACATTTTCAATTTCTCATTATCCATTCCTGGAGACTGAAGTTGATTCCATGTTTGGCTATTATGAATAATGCTGCAATGAACATCTGCATGTTTCACAAATGCAGATGTCTCTTTGATATATGGAATTCATTTCCTTTGAATATGTACTAAGTAGTAGGATTGCTGGATCATATGGTTATTCTATTTTTAATTTTCTGAAGAACCTACATACTGTTTTTCATAATGGCTATACTAATTTATTTTCCCTCCAACAGTGTACAGATGTTACCCTTTCTAAACATTTTTTCCACACTTGTTATTTTTCTTTTTGAAAATAGAAATTCTAATATGTATGAGAAAATATCTCATTGTGGTTTTGGTGTGCATTTCCCTTTTGTCACATACTTGTTGACAATTTGCTTGTCTTCTTTTGAGAAATGTCTATACAGTTTTTTGACCATTTTTAAATTGGGTTACTTGTTTTCTAACTATTGACTTGTTTGAAATCTTTATGTCTTTTGAATACTAACCCATTATCAGATGTATGGTTTGCAAATACGTTATCATTCCATATATTGTCTCTTCATTCTGTGGACTGTTTCCTCTGCTATGCAGAAACTTTGAAGTTGAATGTAATCCTATTTGTTTATTTTTTATTGTATTGCCTGTGCTTTTGGGTTCCTCTCCAAAAACAAAAGCTTATGGCCCAGTACAATGTCATGGAGCTCTTCCTCTATGTATTCTTTCAGTAATTGCAGTTTCAGGTCTTATGTTTAAGGTTTTAATTCATTTGGAGCTGATTTTTGCATATAGTCTGATATTAGTGTCTAATTTCATTCTTCTACATGTGGATATCCAATTTTTCCAGCACTCTCCATTAAAGAGATTTTCCTTTCCCCCTTGGTTCTTGGCATCTCTGTCAAATATTATGGACCATAAATGCATGGATTTATTTCTGGACTTCTATTCTATTTTATTGTTCTTAATGTCCATTTTTATGCTAGTACTAGGTTTTGATTACTATAGTTTCATACTAGATCTTCAAATCACACAATCTGGTACCCCTAGCCTTGTTCCTTTGGCACAAGATTGCTTTATCTATTCTGGTCCTTTTGTGGTTCCACATGGATTTTAGATTTTTTTTTTTTTTTCAGTTTCAGTGAAAAATGTCATTGGAATTTGGTAAGAACTGCACTGAACCTTGAATTGTCTTGGGTAGTATGGGCATTTTAACAACACAAATTCTTCTTACCTATGAACATGGAATACCTTTCCATTTATTTGTGTCTTCAATTTCCTTCATCAATGTTTTATTCTTTTCAGTGTATATACATTTCACTCCCCTAAGTGAGTATATGATTATTATTATTATTATTATTTTTGAGACGGTGTCTCGCTCTGTCGCCCAGGCTGGAGTGCAGTGGCTGGATCTCAGCTCACTGCAAGCTCCGTCTCCCGGGTTTACGCCATTCTCCTGCCTCAGCCTCCCGAGTAGCTGGGAGTACAGGCGCCAGCCACCTCGCCCGACTAGTTTTTTTGTATTTTTTAGTAGAGACGGGGTTTCACTGTGTTAGCCAGGATGGTCTCGATCTCCCGAGCTCGTGATCCGACCGTCTCGGCCTCCCAAAGTGCTCAGATTACAGGCTTGAGCTACCGCGCTCCGCCAAGTGAGTATATTTCTAATTATTTCATATTTTTGTACATTTTGAGAACGGATTATTTTCTTGAATTTTTGGACAGTTCATTGTTAGTTTATAGAAAGCTTACTGATTTTTCTCTTGATTATGTATTCTACAAATTTACTGAGTCTATTAGTTTTAATGAGTTTTGGTAGGCTTTAGGATTTTCTATATATAAGATTTTGACCTCTGCCAAATAGATACAATTTAACTTCTTCTGTTTTTCTAATTTAGATGCCTTTTTCTGTCTTTGTCTTGCTTAATTACTCTGGTTAGCAATTCCAGTACTATGATGAATAGAAGTGGTGAGTAGGCATCTTTATCATGTTGATCTTAAAAAAAAAAAAAAAAAAAAAAAAAAACTTTATTTTTCACTGATGAATATGGTTAGCTATGGGATTGTTGTATACAGACTTTATAATAATTACATCCATTCCTTCTAGTTCTAATTGGTTGAGAGTTTTTTCATAAAATAATGAATTTTCTGCATATATTGAGATTTTCATGATGTTTATCTTTGATTCTGTTAATATGGAGTATCATTTTTTATTGATTTGTGTATGTTAAGAAAATCTTCTATCACAGGGATACATTCCACTTGATCATTATGTATGATTTTTTTACTGAGCTGCTGAATTAAGTTTGCTAATTTTGTTGTTGAGGATTTTTGCATTTTTGTTCATTGGGAATATCTGCCTGTATTTTTCTTGTAGCATCTTTTTATGGTTTTGATATTAGAGTAATGCTGGCCTCGTAACATGAATTTGGAAATGTTCTTTCCTCTAACTTTTTTGGAAGAGTGAGAATAATTGTCTTTAATGCATTTTAAATGTTCGGTAGAATTCAGCAGTGAAGCTGCCTTGTACTAGGATTTTCTTTGCTTGGAGATGTTTGATAGTTCTTCAATGTCTTTACTTGTTATTGGTCTGTTCATATTTTTTATGTATTCTTGACTTAGTCTTGTTAGACTGTATGTGTTTAAAATTTTAACTATTTATTACCGATTATCCAGTTCATTTGCATATAATTATTCATAGTAGTCTCTTATTCTTTTATTTCTGTTATATTAGTTGTAATATGTCCTCTTTCCTTTCTGTTTTATTTGAGTCTTTTCTCTTATTTTCTTAATATAGCTAAAGTTAGGTGGATTTTATGTATCTTTTCAGGAAAAAATAAAACAACTTTTCATTTTCTTAATCCTCTCCCTTGTTTTTCTGGTCCCTATTTTATTTATCAGTGTTCTGATTTTTATTATTCCCTTTCGTCTATTAGTGTTTGGCTTACGATATTCTTTGTTCTAGTTTCCATTTTCTTGAGGGATAATATTAGGATTTTATTTGGGACCTTTCTTTTTTATGTGGACATTTATTGTTGTAAAGTTCCATTGTAAGACTGCTTTTGCGGCATTCTGTAAATTTTGCTATGCTATGTTTCCATTTTCATTTGTCTTGAGGTATTTTTAAATTTCCCTTTAATTTCCTTTTTGGCCTATTAGTTGTTTAGAAGCATATTTAATTTCCACATTTGTGAATTTTTCAAATTTTCTTCTATTATTGATTTCTAGTTTCATATCAGTTATCAAAAAATTCTTAATATGCTATTAGTCTTCTTCAATTTGTTAAAAGATATTTTGTGGCCTAACATATGATCTGGCACAGAGATCGTTCCATGTGTGCTTGAGAAGAATGTTTATTTTGCTACTATTGGATGATATATTCTGTATATTTATATTAAACCCATTTTGCCTGGAGTACAGTTCAACTGAAATATTTTCTTATTAATTAATTTTTTCTTTGGATTATCTGTCCACTATTGGAAGTTAAGTTTTGAAGCCCCACACTAATATTTTCTCACAGTCTATCTTTTTCTTCAGTTCTATTAATATATGCTTTACATATTTATCTCTTCCAATATTGAGTACATATATATTTACATTTGTTACATAGTTTTCAAGAATTCATTTCATTATCATTATATAATGGTCTCTTTTTTCCCTTTGTACAGTTGTTGGCCTAAAGTTCATTTTGTCTAGCTGTAGCTAGCCATGTTCTCTTCAGTTTTAATTTGCATCGAATATCATTTTGCATTCTTTCACTTCAGTCTTTGTGTGTCCTTAAAGGTGAAGTGAGTCTCTTGTAGGCAGCAAGTGAGTCTCTTCTTTTGTTTTGTTTTGTTTTGCTTTGCTTTATTTGCTTTACCTTGATTTTTTCCATTTATTCAGCCACTCTGTTTTTTTTTTTATTAGAAATTTTAATCCATTAACATTCAAGGTAATATTTAATAGGTAGGGACTTACAACTGCTACTTTGTTGTTTCCTGCTTGTTTTGTAGGACCTTTGTTTCTTTCTTTCCCTCTCGATGCTTTTCTTTGTGATTAGATTATTTTCTCTAGTGGAATTCACTGATTTGTTACTCTTTATCTTTTGTGTATTCACTGCAGGTTTTGGTTTTGTGGTGACCATGTGGCTTGGATAAAATGTCTTATAATAGGTTATTTTAAGCTGATAACAACTTAACTTTGATTGCATAATAAACATGATGCATTTATACTCCACATTCCCTTCTTAGTCCTTTTGGACTGGTATAAGAAAATATCTTAGGCTGGGTATTTTAAAACAACAGAAATTTATTTCTCGTAGTTATGGTAGCTGGGAAGTCCAAGGTGAAGGTGTAGCAGAAATTTGTTTCCAGTGGGGTTTTACTCTCTACTTTATAGATGGCTCCTTGTTGCATGTCCTCACATGGTGGATGGGTAATCAGTATATCCCTTCCCTCAAATATTTATCTTTTCTTTGTATTGGGAAAATTACAATTTATTATTTTTAATAGATTTGTCTTTTAACCTTTATACTAAAGAGATAAAATAATTTTCATACCACCATTACAGTATTAGAGTGTTCTAAATTTGATAGTGTATTTTCTTTTACCAGTAAGTTTTATACTTTCAAATGTTTTTCTATTACCAATTAGCAACCTTTTCTTTTAGCCTGAATAATTTCTGTTAATATTTGTTGGAAGACAAGTCTGGTGGTAATGAGCTCCTTCAGCTTTTGCTTTATCTATCTTTAATTTCTGAGGGACAGTTTTTCTGGTTACAAAATTATTGATTGGTAGTTTGTTTTTTTGGCATGTTGAATATATCATCCCACTCTCTGTTGGCCTGTAAGCTTTCTGCTGAGAAATCTTATGATAGCTTTCTGAAATTCCCTTCTTTATGATTTACTTCCATTTTATTGCTGCTTTCAGAATCCTCACTTTATTTTATTTTTGAAAGTTTGATTATGACAATGTAGTCTTGTTTGGGTTGAATTTGGTTAGAGACCTTTAACCTTCATGTATGTGGACACATATATTTTCTCAGATTTGAAAAGGATTCTGCTGTTAAATTCTTTAAATAAACTTGCTATTCCATTTTCTCTTCTCCTTTTTGACTTTCTGTAACTCAAATATTTGCTCTTTCGATACTGGTTCTGTAAATCCTGTGAGCTTCCTTTATTCCTTTTTATTCTTATTTTTTTCTGTTCTTACTATGTATTTTCAAATAACCTGTCCTCAAGTTGATTGATTGATCAATTCTGCTGTTAATATTCTCTACTGTATTTTTCATTTCGTTCGTTGTATTTATCAACTGAAGAATTAAAAAAAATTTCCAATCTGTCTGGTAAAATTTTCACTTCAGGCATTGATTGATATGCTGAATTCATTGAAATTCTCTGTATTTTCTTCAATTTCACTGAGTTTCCTTAAAACAATCATTTTTAATTCTTTGACAGGAAATTTGTATGTCTCCATTTCTTTGCTGTCAGCTATGGGGAGATTATTTTGTACTTTTGGTGGCATTATGTGTCCTCTTTTTAAATGTTTCTTGTTGCATTGATATTTATGCATTTGGCAGAGTAGTCACCTCTTGCAGACTTTATGGGCTAGGTTCATTATGAAAAGACTTTAAGGAGTGCAAGCTTGCTTGCTTGTTGAGTCATAGTGATTCTAGAACCAGTAATAGTGTCAGGTTTGTATTATCTGTGTATGTTTTTAAGCTGAGGTCCATGTTGATGAAGACTGTAGGCATCTTCTGTGTTCAGTGCTGTGGATATCTATAATGGTGGCAAGGGTCACTGGTTCTTCTTTGGCAAAGATCTTCCCGATATCTCTATCTCCAACCAGAAAAATTGTAGGTGAAGAAATTTTTCTTGGGACTGGGTATGGCTTATATGCTTGTGGCACTTTTATTTCATGGGTGGTGTTTTTGGAGTGACAATGGAGTTAAGGCCTGAAGCATGGGCACATACAGAGGGACTATAGCTGTGAGATTTGGGGAACGGGTGCCCATGATGAAGGCACCCCCTACTGCCACTTTGGTAACAGATTGCAAGGTACAGATTCTTGTGAATTATCTGAGAAACCAAGCATGAGAGCACAGGAATGCACAGGGTAGAGTGACTCTGGAATTAGGGCAGTTTCCAGCCCTCCATAGCAGTAGAGCTGGTGCCCCAGAGCATGGGCATATGGTGCCTAGATCTCCATAGCAGCAGAGCTGGTACCCACAGCAAGGGCTTGGCTCCATGGCCCAGAGTGAAAACTAGCTTACTCTTATTATTGGCTCTGATATCTGAAATGTGGATCTGTCTGGTGTTGCCACTGAGCATAGGTCTGTACTTTGGAGACTCAGAGAGCAGCCATGTTTACAGGGTTGGGGTACATGAAGAGTTGGACTAGGTAGTGGCTCCTTTCCGAAACAGATGTTTCTTTCGAGAATAGGGGTGTGCGGCCATGTTTTTTCCTCTGGGATTTCCTGGCAGGATTAGCTGTTGGTTACCTCAGTGACAAGAGATGCCAGTGTCCTCTGTGTAGCCGGGTCCTGGGGAGCATGGTGGGTCCCATCACATGGCTGATACCAATAACTTCCATCTTTCTTCTTCCTACTCAGTCATCATCTGGTGTCTTACATATGTCACTATCACTAGAGATCCTTTCTATGTGGATATTCTCCATCTTTTCTTTCTTTTTTTTTTTTTTTTTTTTTTTCCACTGCATTGCTGCAGATTTTTTAATGGGCCCTTGAGCCCTCTCTGGGCTATTTTGATTTGTAAATAACTGTCTGTTTTTTATTTCTACTTTTTTTTGTTTGTGGAGGGATGAAAGCTGATATCTCCTACTCTGTCATCCTGGTGATATCACATCTTTATCGTAATTTTTTGAATATTATGGATTGTTCACATTTATATATTTTGCATGATCTTACAATTTTGTTCACAAAAGTAGCTGGGAATTTTATAGAGATATTGTTGAATTTGTCAATCAGTTTTAGAGATGTCGCTCTCTTAACCATATTAAATCTTCCAATCACTATGTATGGAATGCCTTTTTGTTTATTTAGATTTTAAATTATCTCAACAATATTTTGTTGCTTTCAGATTACAAGCCTTTCACTTATTTGTTAAATTTATTTCTAAGTGTTTTTCTCTATTTGATGCTATTAAAAATGAAACTGATTTTTAAATTTTATCTTCAGATTTGTATTGCTAAGATACAGAAATTTATGAATTTTGAATATTGATCTTTCATTCAGAAAATTTATTGATTTCTTTATTTTTTATTATTATTATAGTGGATTCCTGAAGATTTTCTCTATACAGAATTATTTCATCTGCAAGAGAGATATTTGCCCTTCTTTCTTTTTAATCTAGGTACATTTTAGTACTTGCTTTATTGTCCTCACTAGATTTTCTAGGACATTGTTTTTAAAAAGCGGCAAGATTAAATACTATTTTCCCATTATGGATCTTAGGTAGAGAGCATCATCTTACTTATAACACTTTTGCTTTCAGAACAGGGCACTGGGTATAGTGGTGACAACTGGTTTTCTCATCTTGTCTCTTCCTGCTTACCAGTTTCACATCTGAACAATTGAGGGCCATGAAAATGGGGCCCAGTGTTTCCTACCAGCTGCACATCGGATCTATATTCCACTCAATGAGAGGATACTCAAAGGAAGAAATAGAGGCCTAGTATTCTTAGCTCTCTTACCTGGAATAAAACTTCTGCAAAACAGAGCTGGTGTATGTGACAGGGGCTGGTAGTAGAGGACAAATGCTAATGACCAGTCTTTCCTGTGAAGAAACTATAGCCCAAACCTGGTAGCAGGTGAAAGAAGGAGACATGCCTTCTTCATTCTACTTATGTGGCTTAAAATGTTTATTATGTAGAGCTGGAGAGGTAGAAAAGAATGAGTCTTTACATACATGTCAAGGACTTTTGCTATATATATATAATATATATTTATATGTGTATGTATATATATGTATATCTCTGTGTGTGTGTGTGTGTGTGTGTGTGTGTGTGTGTGTGTATAGAGAGAGAGAGAGAGAGAGAGAGAGAGAGAGAGAGAGAGAGAGTCTCCCTCTGTTGCCCAGGCCAGAGTGCAGTGGCATGATCTCCACTCACTGCAACCTCTGCCTCCTGGATTCAAGTAATTCTCCTGCCTCAGCCTCCCGAGTAGCTGGGACTACAGGCATCCAACACCACGTCTGGCTAATTTTTGTATTTTTAGTACAGATGGGGTTTCATCATATTGGCCAGGCTGGTCTCGAACTCCTGATCCACCTGCCTCGGCCACCGTAAGTGCTGGGATTATAGATGTGAGCCATTGCACCCAGCCATAGGTTTGATTTTGGAGACAGGGTCTCTGTTGCTCCGGCTGAAGTGTAATGGCATGATCAGCTCACTGTAGCCACAAAATCCTGAGCTCAAGCAGTCCTCCCACCTCAGTCTCCTAAGTAGATGCAACTACTATCAAGTGTGTACCACTATTTCTGTACTTTTTTTCTTTTTCTTGGATGGGGGCTTGTTATGTTGCCTAGGCTGCTCTTGAACTTCTGGCTTCAAACAATCCTGCTTCAACTTCCAAAGCATTGGGATTAGAAGCATGAGCCACTGTGCCCAGCTCTTGCTGATCTTTATATAATTTAATAGTTTTTCTAAAAAAATAAATGATTCTTTATTTATTGCATGCACTCAAACAATTTTATAGATTTTAATTTAAACGAATAATGTTCACCAATTGTGATTGTTTTTCTGAGTACGTGGTCTATGAAACTCCTCCTGTCACTATTCTAGAGGTGCTAGGTTCTATCTATGATGTTTTAAAATGTGTTTCTTTTTATAACTTATTTTCATAATTGACCAAGGGATTGCATTATGTTTATATAGTTTTTCTAATGTTGACATCATTTTACATGTTTTGGTGACATCTAGAAATCTTACTTATCCTCCTGTTTAAAACTGTTTTAAATATTTCCTATATTTACATTTTGAATAATATCAGTCAGTGTTACAATTTTGATTTCAAATGTCAAATATAATTTAGAAAACTCAAAAAGAATAAAACTCAATTGTATTTACCCATATTTTTTTGCCTACTATGTTCTTCCATCCTTCTAATGTTACAAGATCTCTCCTTATATAATTTTTTGTTTAGAGACTTTCTTTTTTAGCTATTTTTTTTAAGTCTAAGAATATAGTTAAGTTATATGACAAAAGGAACTTTGCCACAATCCATAAGGAAAGGGAATTTTCCTTAATCTGAGAATATGTTGATTTCCCTTTTGCTCTTGAAGAATGTTGTTGGTAGATATAGGATTGTGGATGTACGTGATTGTTATGTTTTGTTTTTGTTTTTCTTTTCCTTTCAGGACTTAAAAGACTATGACACTTTCTTTTGGCCTCCATCATTTCTGATAAGAAACTCACTGTGCTTCAAATGATTTGCTCTCATGGGTAAGGGGTCATTTCTCTCTATAGATTTCAAGATTTTTTTTTTTCTTTAGTTTACAGAAGTTTGAATGTGGTATAACTTGCCGTGAACTTATTTAAGATTATCCTGTTTTGAGTTCATTTAGCTTCTTAAATTGAAGTTTTATGTCTTTTGCAAAATTTGGGAAGTTTTCATCCATTTTTCAGTACATTTTTGTTCTGCCTCTTTTCTACTCTCCTTTTAAGATTCCAATGATGTGAATGTTAGACTTTTTTTATTTTTATTTTTTTTTATTGTAGTCCTGAAAGTGTCTGAGACTCTTTTTATTTTATTTTTTCAGTATTTACTGGGTTTTGGATTCTGTTCTCTCTACCCTCCTGCTGAGCCCTTCTGTTGAGCTCTTTGGTTATAAAGTTCAAAAATTTCCTTTGTTTCTTACTCATATCTTCTATGTCTTTGCTGATGTTTTTCATTTGTTCAAATGTGTTAGTAATTGCATGTTGAAGTATTTTTATAATGGCAGTGGTAAAATATTTGTTAAAAAATTCTAACATCTCTCATATTTGTGTTGACATCTATTGATTAACTTTTTTTTTTTCTCATTCAGTTTGAGGTTTTCCTGATTCTTGTTAGGAGGAGTAATTGATTAAAAATTAAAACCTAGACATTATGGGTATTATGTTATAAGACTGGATTCTACTTCTATTTTAGTTGGCTCTCTCTAACCCCACTGCAGTCTCACTTAGATGTGATGGAGGGAATTGCTTAATTATTTTCAGGTGAGGATAGAAGTCCAGATTTCTCACTGGGCCTCCATTTACACCTGATGAAAGTGAGAGCTCTTTAGAGTTCAGCTAGGTTGGAAGTTCTGGTTCTACAATAAGCCTTTCTGATGCATTCCTGGCTAGCATGCATAGTGCCGGCTTCATTATGTATTTCCAAGTGGCTTTAATGAACAAAACAGAAAAGCAGAATTATCTCATAGCCAGAGGAACATTTTGAAAATTTTGACTTTCCATGTGGCCAATTTTGGTACTATTCTTGTTACCACCAGGTGGTGGTGGAAGTCCAGGCTCCACCGGTGGTTTCCACTGAGACCATGAGGAGGGTGTTATTATGCCCCAGTGTGGATGAAAACGTAGGCTTCTTTCTTGGACATCAACCAGGTGCTGTGATTAGAAACCTCATTATAGCCTTGTGGGCATGGAAACCTGCTCAGTGTTTTTTGGCATGGGTGGGGTTGGGCCACAATAATTTTCTTTGATGTTTGGCAGGAGTACAGTGGTAATCATCCAGATGATTTCTGATATGGTTTGGCTGTGCCCTCCAAAATCTCATCTTGAACTATAATCTCCATAATACACATAATCCCTATACGTCAAGGGAGAGACTAGGTGGAGGTAATTGAATAATTTGAGTGGTTTCCTCCATGCTGTTCTCATGATAGTGAGTGAGTTCTCATGAGATCTGATGGTTTTATTAGTGTTTGGTGGTTCCTCCTGCATTCATTCTCCCTCTTCCCACCTTGTGAAGAAGGTGCCTTGCTTCCCCTTCAACTTCCACCAAAACCGTAAGTTTCCTGTGGCCTTCCTAGCCATGCTGACTGTGAGTCCATTAAACCTCTTTCCTTTATAAATTACCCAGTCTCAGGCAGTTCTATACAGCATATGAAAATTGACTCATACAATTTTTGTCTTTCTAGGCTGTATTCTACTTGGGAAGAGAGACCAGTTACTTGGCTAATGAGATTAGTCTTTGTTGAGGAATTATTTTGTCTGATGTTGTGTTTCTGGATTCCGACCTTCTTTGGTTCCAACTCTAGGATATGTGAGGCTAAATAAAAACCCAGTAAAAACACTACTGTGTCTCCAGAGTTTCTTGCTGGTCTGCCTTCTTTTCACCTGTCAGGGGCTCATATGTTTGTTTTATACATTATGTCCAGAGATTTTACTTGGTCTTAGCAAGAAGATTGTGGAGAAGGACATTTAAAAGTACATACTTCTATTTCACGAAGTACCTTTCTGGAAGCCTAAGTCTATGTTTTTTGGTTTGTTTGTTTGTTTGTTTAGTTTTTGTTTTGTTGCTGTTGCTGTTCTTTTAATTTGAAACACTGTTTAAATTTTCTTGTGATCTTGCCTACACTCATTCAGGTCATGATATGCTAACTTATGTAGCTTTCTTTTACCAGTCTATGAGAGTATGCCCTTATATCTCTGGAGCAATATGATAGAAACTGTATTAGTCTGTTTTCATGCTGCCAATAAAGACATAACTGAGACTGGGTAATTTACCAAAAAAAAAAAAAAAAAGGTTTAATTGGATTTACAGTTCCATGTGGCTGGAGAAGCCTCACAATCATGGTGGAAGGCAAGAAGGAGTAAATCATGTCTTACATGGATGGCAGCAGGCAGAGAGAATGAGGAAGATGCAAAGGCAGAAACTCCTGATAAATCAATCAGATCTGGTGAGACTTATTCCCTACCACAAGAATCATGGGAAACAGCCCCCCGATTCAATTATCTCCTAGCAGATCCCTCACACAGCACATGGGAATTATGAGAGTACAGTTCAAGATGAAATTTGGGTGGGGACACAGAGCCAAACCATATCATTCCACCCCTGGTCTCTGCCAAATATCATGTCCTCACATTTCAAAATCAATCATGCCTTACCAACAGTCCCCTAAAGTCTTAATTCACTTCATTATTAACTCAAAACTCCACAGTACAAAGTCTCATCTGAGACAAGGCAAGTCCCTTCCGCTTATAAGCCTGTAAAATCAAAACAAGCTACTTATTTCCTAGATACAATGTGAATACAGACATTGAGTAAATACAACCATTCGAAATGGGAGCAATTGGCCAAAACAAATGGGCTACTGGGCCCATGCAAGTCCAAAATCCAGTCGGGCAGTCAAATCTTGAAACTCTAAAATGATCTCCTTTGACTCCAGGTCTCACATCCAGGTTACACTGATACAAAAGATGGGTTCTCATGGTCTTCAGTAGTGCCACCACTGTGGCTTTGCAGGATACAGCCTCCCTCCCAACTGCTTTCACAGGCTGTCATTGAGTGTCTGTGGCTCTTCCAGGTACACGGTGCAATCTGTCAGTAGATCTACCATTCTGGGGTCTGGAGGACAATGGCCCTCTTCTCACAGCTCCACTAGGCAGTGCCTCAGTAGGGACTCTGTGGGGGCTCCAACCCCACATTTCCTTTCTGTACTGCCCTAGAAGAGGTTTTCCATGAGAGCCGTGCCCCTGCAATAAACTTCTGCCTGGACATCCAGGCATTTCTATACATCTTCTGAAATCTAGGTGGAGGTTCTCAAACCTCAATTCTTGACTTCTGTGCAATTGCAGGCTCAACACCATGTGGAAGTTGCCAAGACCTGGGACTTCCACTATCTCTATATTGGCCTTTTTCGGCCATGACTGGAGCAGCCTGGACATAGGGCACCAAGTCCCAAGGCTGCACACAGCTCAGGGACCTGGGCCTGGCCCATGAAACCACTTTTTCCTCCTAGGCCTCTGGGATTGTCATGGGAGGGTCTGCCATGAAGATCTCTGACATGCCCTGGAGACATATTCCCCATTGTCTTGGGGGTTAACATTTGACTCCTCATTACTTATGCAAATTTATGCAGCCAGTTTGAATTTCTCCCGAAAATGGGATTTTCTTTTCTATCAATTTGTCAGGCCAGAAATTTTTCAAACATTTTTGCTCTGCTTCCCTTTTAAAGCTGAATGCTTTTAACAGCACCCAAGTCAACTCTTGAATGCTTTGCTGCTTAGAAATGTCTTCGGCCAGACAAACTAAATCATCTTTCTGAGGTTTAAAGTTCCAAAAATCTCTAAGGCAGAGGCAAAATGCCACCAGTCTGTTTGCTAAAACATAACAAGAGTCACCTTTGCTCCAGTTCCCAACAAGTTCCTCATCTCCATCTGAGACCACCTGGACCTTGTTGTCCATATCACTATCAGCAATTTGAACCAAAGCATTTAACAAGTCTCTAGGAGGTTGCAAACTTTCCCACATTTTCCTATCTTCATCTGAACCCTCCAAACTGTTCCAACATCTGCCTGTTACCAGGTTCCAAAATCACTTCCACATTTTTGGGTATCTTTTCAGCAATACCCCACTCTGCTGGTACCAATTTAGAAACAAATACATTTAGAGAAATAGAACAGTGAAATGTACCCAGTAATTAATCACAGTATCTATGGAAACACAGTCAGTTCTCAATTACCTGTTTAATTTTTTAAAATCCCTTTGCTACCTCTTGCTATCATGGGTACCATAGAATCACTTTGAGAGGAGATAAACTTACCATTTTCAGTAAAAACTTAGTTTCAATATTTGGTCATTAATATTTATATATATTTTGGTAACCTCAACTCATTAAAATTTCATTTTATTTTGTCATTCTATAATTGTACACTAGGGGAGAACTTTGAGTAAAAAGTATAAGAGAACTACATTGTTTAGGAGGTGAAGGTATTAAAAATTGATATGGAATAACAAATCCTGGGAACTGACCAAGGTAGGGGCTCTCTACCATGTGTCTGAGTTTTTAAAAATCACAATAAAATTGTTTTCTGTACTTTGAACATACCAAATGAAAAATATGATAATAAGAATATTATAACACTGAAAACATCTAGCATGCAAAATGACCTTTAAAAATATTTGAACCCTGTATGTGTTAGAAGTATATGTACATGTGTGTTTGTGTGTATATATATAAGAGAGAGAGAGGGAGAGAAAATAAAATATATATTTTTAAATATACATACTTATTTTTTTTTTAATATTTGGTAACTATTGAAAGGCATTGAAAGGGGAATGCTTTCTAAACAATCCCTTGCAGGTTATAATAAAAATATTAGATTCTTACTTGGAAACCTGGATAGGTAGAAGATTTTGTTTTCCAAGTTGAATCTTGTCTTTTGGTCTTGTTATATTCTGATGTGGATACTCATACCCCACTTCCTCGACAATGAAAAACAAAAATGTTGAAACCGATAACTTCTTTTTAAAACTATAGTCTAAGCTTTTTAAAAGAGATAAAAGAGGCCGGGCGCGGTGGCTCAAGCCTGTAATCCCAGCACTTTGGGAGGCCGAGGCGGGTGGATCACGAGGTCAGGAGATCGAGACCCTCCTGACTAACATGGTGAAACCCCGTCTCTACTAAAAATACAAAAAACTAGCCGGGCACGGTGGCGGGCGCCTGTAGTCCCAGCTACTCGGAGGCTGAGGCGGGAGAATGGCGGGAACCCGGGAGGCGGAGCTTGCAGTGAGCCGAGATCGCGCCACTGCACTCCAGCCTGGGCGACACAGCGAGACTCCGTCTCAAAAAAAAAAAAAAAAAAAAAAAGAGATAAAAGAAAAAAATAAACCGTGACACCAATAATAACATAAGTTAGCCTTGAAAAATAAAAACTATAATTTGTAATGCAATTTTACATAGAAGGACCAAGATAATGTGGTTGAGAAAGGAATAAAAAACAAGTTTCTTGAATCGTTAATATCTGCTGCATACCAGAATAGGCACTCTCAAACATACTATTGCACATTCAAGCTAAAAAACCCTTAAGATGTATGAATTACATTTTTATGATGAGAACTAGAGAGGTTATGTAACTTTCTTGAAATGAGCAGCTAGTGAGAGACAAGGCATAGAATTTGAACCTTTGCTTTCAGATGACAAAACCCATACATATCTTCCACTTTGAAAGAATAATTTACATGGAAGTGTTACTTGTGTATACTTGAAAAAGAATATTTGATGCTACACAAAACTGTAAACAACAGACACTGGGGCCTACATGAGGGTGGAGGATGAAAGGAGAGAGGATCAGAAAAAAACGACTCATGGGTACTAGGCTTAGTGATAAAATAATAGGTACAACAAGCCCCTGAGACATGAATTTACCTATATAACAAATCTGCGCTTATACCCCCAAATCTAAAATAAAAATTAAAAAGAGAAGTCTAACACTGAGCTCAGTGTCCTGACATTATTATTCTCACTTCTCACACCAAATAATACTGAATATCTCAATTTTTTGTTGAGAAAAAAATGCATGTTTTCTTTCATTTCAAAAGATAATAAAGGATAATTTGTGGACTTATTAGAAAGGTGCTTTGCAAATTCTGACTGTTTTATATAACCAAATAACTGTGTCTTTCCTTTCTAGGTCTAAAAATAAATGATAATAAATTGTGGTAGACTGTAACTCAAACTTGTTCAACCTGCAACCTGTGAGCAAGGTGGCCCAGGACAGCTTTGAATGAGGCCCAACACAAATTCATAAACTTTCTTAAAACATGAGTTTTTTTGCGAATGTTTTTTAGCTCATCAGCTATCACTAGTGCTGCTGTATTTTAAGTGCCCAAGACAATTCTTCTAATGTAGCCTAGGGAAGCAAAAAGACTGGACACCCCTGCAACTCAACAAAGATAGAGTGTGGTCTCCAATTACAATGATTGTGATTGTGGGACAAAGATAGAACATTTTAAACTCGGCACAGCATGGTGGCTCACACCTGCAATTCCAGCACTTTGGGAGGCTGAGTTGGACAGATCACTTGAGGCCAGGAGTTCAAGACTAGGCTGGCCAACATGGCAAAACACGATCTCTACTGAAACATACAAAAATTAGCCAGGCATGGTGGCACATGGCTTTACAGCTACTGTGGAGGCTGAGACACAAGAATCATTTGAACCTGGGAGGCGGAGGTTGCAGTGAACCAAGATTGTGCCACTGCACTCCATCCTGGGTAACAAAGTGAGACTCTGTCTCAATAAATAAATAAGTAAATAAATACATATTTTAAAAAAAGAATATTTTAAGCTGGTGCAGAAGGACATTTTGTGATTTGTTACTTGAAATTCAAAACATGCAAGTCACTTGATGGGTATATTTACTGCATTTATTTCACTAAATTAAGTTGACAGACACAACAGTAACTCGAAATAATTAACCTATTTATGCTTTCCAATATTATCTTATAATGTATAAACATTAAACATTTTAAATTAAATATATACATACAGAGATAATATACATATTTAACCTAAACATACAATATTTATTTGCTAAAATACCAACATATACCTAAGACTGCTTTCATTTCAATCTTTACAAATATTATTTATTTATTTAAAAAATTATTTTAGAGATGGGATATTGATAAGCTGCCCAGACTGGAGTGTGGTGGCTATTCATGGGCACAATCCCACTACTGATCACTGCGGGAATTTTTACCTGTTCTCTTTCTGACCTGGGCAGGTTCACTCCTCCTTTGGCAACCTGGTGGGTCCCCGCTCCCAGGAAGTCACCATATTGGTGCTGCACTTAGTGTGAATGTTGTATCAGCATAGTGCACTATATCCCAGAACTCCTGGACTCAAGCGATGTTCCTGCCTTGGCCTCCCAAGTAGCTGGGAATACAAGCACGCACCAACATGCCCAGCAAGATTTTTTTTTTAAATCTAACCTGTAGTCACAGGGCATCTATGTTTTCAGTTTGGATTTATATGAATTAGAATATGAACTTATATTTAAAGGGACTTTGAGCAATAAATTTTAATTTTATCATTTTCTCCAATCACTCAGTCATCCCACATTTAATCTAAAACCTTTTATATAATATTGACAGAATTAAACTTAATTAAAGTAACTATCATAATAACAATGGCATAAACAAATTTTGGAAGAAAAAATTACTTATGTTGGAAGTATTCAATTCTGCTGTTGGGCAGATAGTTTTCTGGGCATTCTAAAGAATCAGTGTTCCATAGACGTTGGTCTAGGGAGTATTGATTAAACCCACAAGTCAGTTAACTGGAAATAGGTAAAACCATTTATTGCCTTGTTTTACATTCACTTATCATGCCCTAAGAGTGGCAGTCCAGGAAATGTCTGCTATTCCTCTCAAAGGGCTTGGAATAGCTCTCTTTCTAACCACCCATTGTGCCACCTCTAACAAATGCAAATACCATGAGCCACATTCTGACTAGAATGTGAAGCTAGCTCTGACTAATTCTTGTGGGTTGGTATATTTTCTGTACCAACTGTTCTTCCAGATGATTGGATCTATAATGGTGACTGGTGTTGTGGGTTTTATTACTCCTCTTTAGTAAGAAATTTTTGTTCACTTAAATGTTTCAGTTGTATGTTATGCTCAGATGGTTTAGTCTCTTTATTCTGTCTTACTCATATTATAATCATAATCCTACATAGTAATAATATCTAGTAATCTTTTCTTCCTTGCATTAAGCATGTAATATACTCAGAAGATCAGGAAACAACTCTTATGAACTAGGACTCTTTAGGTTTCTACATGGCTGAGAATGACTCTGACATTTTTAACTATTGTTAAGCAACTCATTTTTTCCATTTGAAGGGGGTCAGAATATGCCACTCCAAAATATGCTGCTTTGGCATAACAATTATTTAAGTTAAAGGCAATTGAGATAAAACTCTCCACTTTCTGTCTGCCTAAGAGCAGGACGTAACTTTTCCTTGTGAAAGTATGTATTTGTCCATTATCACATTGCTATAAAGTAATATCTGACACTGGGTAATTGATAAAGAAAAGAGGTTTAATTGGTTCAGGGTTCTGTAAGCTGTACAGGAAGCATGGCAGCATCAGCTTCTGGGAAAGCATCAGGGAGATTTTATTTGTGACAGGAGCAGATGTCTTCCTGGCAAGAACAGGAGCAAGAGAAAGAGAGAGAGGGAGGAGGTGCCACACACTTTTAAATGATCAGACCTCAGGAAGATCACTGACTATGGCGAGGACAGTACCAAGGGGCATGTTGGTGATCCATTCGTGAGAATTGAGCCTCCATGATCTAATCACCTCCCACTGTGCCCTACCTCCAACAATGGGATTGTAATTAAATATGAGATTTGTATGGGGATACAGATTCAAGCCATATCAAGATATCTTCCTCTTTCACACGAGGAAGGAAGGAACAACAATTATCCATGCACATGGAGGGAGTCCTAAGATGAATCTGCATGAAAAAAATCTTACTAGATAGTTCCTACCTTCCATCTGCATATTCTTGCCTCCCACAATGTACTGCCCATAGAAGCATGGATCCCCTTTTTCTTTTTCTCATCAAATCTTCTCAATTTGTCATCCTCTGCTGAGATTATATATAAGTAATACAAATTTAATCACCTCTTTGGATCTTGACTTCTATTCTGTGACTACTTCCATGCACATAAAATTTGTAAATATTAACATTAAATAAAAATTGTATACCTTTCTCTTTTTGATGTGTTTTTTAGTTTAATTCACAGTTTCCAGCTACATAACTTTAAAGGGTAGACATGTTAGAAATATCTATATTTTAAGTGCCAATAGCATTCTTTCCCTATATGATTCTTTTGAGTACTCATTTGTGGAGAGGAATAGTGTTGTGAACATTTTATTTTAGAGACAGTGTCATGTACTATTGAAGACAGTTCTGTTGTCAGACTGTCAACTTTTAAACTTAATGCATCACTTACTGCCTGATTTTGAGATATTAAGTCATCTTACCTTACAGTTTTTCTCAATATGAAAACAAGTTTATTTCCTCACTGGATTGTTGTAATAATTTTTTAAAACCTCTATAAACACAAGTCATGTAAAACAGTACCTGACTCATAATTTTAAATCAATGTTAGCTTTAAATAAGAGTATAAATGTACCAAAGTCAAAACAACCTATGTCATAAACTCCAGTACACTGTAGCAAAACAATACTCATATTACATTAAAGATATTAGCTTGAATTTTATACAATTTGAAGCTGCTGGAGCTCCAAAAATTATACCCTAAACTTTGGCACTTGGACATGCTAAGTACTTTGAACTAAAAGATATTGCAGAGGACTCAGAAGCAGAGTCTCTCTGACCTTCTCCTGCCCTCCATTCTCCTTGCTCCTCTTTCTCTCCCAAAGCAAGTCATAGAATCTAGAATTCCTCTTCCCCAGCGTGGATCATAGCAACTAGAACTCCTCTCCTCCAAAGTTAGCCATGAACCCCAGAAATATTACTTCAGCCTTCCTTCACCTTTCTGTGTAAGAGCTGGCCATAAAGAAATGAACTTACCTTGTCTGAGAGCATATCATAATACCCTCATTCCAGAAAGGGTCTGGTCTTATACTTGGGAAGAAGGAATGTCACACAGAGAAGCCAAGAAGAATCTGATCAGACAGGCCTTGCTGGGTTTTCCCGCTCAATCTATTACTATTACATTATTTTGTTTTTGTCTAATCACTTGTCTCCATGGCTGTTCACTTGTTATTGAATCCAAGCATAAAAATGCATGGTCTTCCCTTGAGTCTTTAGCTCTTCATTTCTCAAGGCTCCTGTGTCATATATAAAAGTTTCATCTAATAAATGTATTATGCTTTTTTCTTGTTAACTTGTCTTTTGCTTAAAGAATGTAGCTGTGATCCTTACGATGGGAAGGAAATGTATCATACCTGTCCACCTCTAGAAGCTTTTAAACAATTTGATTTTTAATAGTTTGTAATATAACTTTGGTTTTAGTTATCAGGGCCCTCAGTTAACTCATATATGAGAAACACTCTTATGTATCTTCTACTCCTCTAAGTCATGCAACTCAATTTAACCTATAAATAAGTACATTCAAGTGGTATGTTGAACAGTATAAAAAATAGCAAATTGTGAGCTTCTGGCAAAAAGCAATGTAATATTTATTTGTTTGGTAGAAGCCTGGAATCTGTTGTCTCTGCTAAGAAGTTAGGGAATTTTGAATATAAATAGACTAAAAATTTACTAATACAGTAGCTAAAATAAAACTTTCATGAGACAATAAAAAATATAATCATACATTTATATATGATTTATATTACACTTGCAATTTTTGTAGAAGCTAAATTTTTCATCTCACTAATATTTTTATATAATCAGATAAAAATTTGCCTCATTCCATATATCTAATTTAACATATACCTTTGACTAACATGAAACTAGTCAAGATTCTCACTTTCCATAGAAATTTCTTAGACATTCTAGAACAACTTCTCTTAATTATCTGCTTCTTAACTCCTTTCCATAGCATGACACAGATATGAAAAATGAAATAATCTGGCTGAAGTATAAAGTAACATATTCATAAAGTAGTTCCATAAATTGTCCTCTCCTACCCGTTAGATAACTGATGTGATTGATACTCTTAATGCTGTAGTAGGATTTTGCATTTTCTGTTGCCATGAACAAAAGGATTTCATGACACAGGAGCATATCCTGTATATGTGGTAATGTGGTAATAACATCAAGTGTCTCACCACTTGAACATTAAATAAAAACCTTCTAAAATGATTCTATCTACATGATATTTCAGAAACAATTTTGGAAGGCATAGCCAATTTAGAAAGGGCTATGGAAAGACTAGATTTTCATTTATAAATAAAACCACATTTAAACTAAGTAGGATTTAGATCTATCTTTAGCATTGGCTGCTTCACATGATGAATATCTTAAGAAACAGAGAAGGCAACCTTTTAGGAAAATGTTTCTGCTTGAGATGGTCTTCATTTAATTACATTGCTTAAACACTGATCAATTTGGTTTAGCAAGTTTCTTTTTTTAAATCTAAATATCTTAGTGTATATATTCATCTGATTTATTAGTCATTTATACCTTCTATAGAATACTATGAAATATTCATACCTACCATAGAATAGAATACAATAAAGTTTACATTTTAGAACACTATAAAAATTTCCATAAGAACTGTCCTAATATGCTCTCATATTTAATAGCTCAATATTCAAGGTCATTTAACACAATAGTGAACACCACTATTTCAGGGGCTAGACTTCCTGAAAACCATAGGAAAGTCATGAGAACCTTGGGGAAGTTATTTGAATTATCTTTGCCTCAGCTTTCTCATTCATGTAAAGGGGATAATGTCAGATATGGTGAGAATTAAGTGAGGTAATATATGTTAAATGCATAGAAGAGTAGCTGGTATGTGATAAATTCTCTTTTGCTATAGTCGTTATTCATATTAAGGGGAGGGCTGCACAGTTAATTTTCCTTAAGTAAAAACCAGGGTTAGTACTTGTAGATACTACTTAGAAACATACTTCTTTAAGTAATTCATTAAATGTTTGTGGAAGGAGTGAGTGGAACAAGAACTGATGGCTTCTGTTTCATGCATCACAAAGCCATATACAGAGGTAAGACATAGCCCATCTCCGTTAAGTGGCTTGTGTTCTATAGGAGAGAGGGAGATGAGAGGATACCTATACTACTACTTGATTTTCAGCAAGAAAGGAATAGGGCAGCAGAAACAAACAATTATAGGACTGCTTCTTCTGCCTGGCTTCCTCACACTTCAGATATCAACTAAATGGTACTTTGGCAAATGGAAGAAATTACTGTACTAATTTGTTTATAAATGAACCAGATACACTTAAGTCTAGATTCATAAAGTTAGCTATTTCTGTCATCCTCAAATCAATTTTTTGATCCAATTGAATAAAAATGACCAGAATCAAGTTCTAACATAGTGATCTAATACTCTTTTAGCAGTAATGTTTAAGAAACTAAAGATAAGCATCAATGTTTATAAAAAGACTGAATGTTGCCATAAGTAAAAACATCATATCAAAGTGACAAAGAACGTTAAAATGCTTTCTGATATCAAAACATAAAGAATCAACTTAGTGAATACCACATGTGCTCTAATCACATTCTCAACATTATATCTCACTTGCTTTCTTTCCAATAGCTCAATGTTCCTGGACTAATCATCTCTTTTCATGATAGATGAGGAATTCATTGTTTCTAGTACTCTCAGAACAATAGTTGATCTTAGCCTCTCTTCTATATACAGTATGTATAACCATAAGTAATTGTGCTAATGGCTAAAGTTCCCACTGTTCTTTTCCACAAAAACTAGCATTGCTCCATTATATGTACTCTTTGTCTTTGCTTGTAGGACCATGCTTACCAAATAGCAGTCATTTCTTTTCAATAAAGCCTGGAAAGTTCAGCACAGGAAAATTAAAGCCCTTTTTCTTTTTTTGAAGTCCATCTTCTTGGGAGAGAGTGAGTCAAAATGCTAGAATTAGAAAATTCCCTGGTTTTATATGGGATAATTTTTTCTCCCTATTCATACCCTTACCGATAACTGGGTGATGGAAAGGGGTGGGCTGGGACAAGGATGAGGTTTTGAGTGTTTCTAAAAGGTAATGGAAAGTAATTATGCTAGCAGTCTTAGGTCTGTGCTCCCTAATACTGAAATTCCAGTGGGAAATATGTAAGGCCATGATTACCATCAATTCTAAAACATTCAGGTAAAGCACTCCTGTTCTGTATCTCTATGTAAATCTATATACAGGACAGTTGGGGGATATATTGAATCAAAAGATGGAATAAAACGGGGAAATACAGTTGATAAGGCAAGTGAAGATCATTTGAGATCAACAGGGGCTTGGACACACCACAGGGAAGAAAGGAAGGGTGAAAGCTTAAGATGACAGTAGCCTACCAGGGAGGTTACTGGATTCGTGATGGAAAGGAGTTACTCGTGATGGAAAGGAAGGCAAAATGATACTGACAGCAGACACAGTGAAAGTTGTTTAATGGGTGCGGTGGCTCACGCCTGTAAATCCAGCACGTCAGGAGGCCGAGGCGGGTGGATCACGAGGTCAGGAGATTGAGACCAGCTTCGCTAACACGGTGAAACCCCGTCTCTACTAAAAAATACAAAAAAATTAGCTGGGCGTGGTGGCAGGTACCTGTAGTCCCAGCTACTTGGGAGGCTGAGGAAGAAGAATGGGGTGAACACGGGAGGCAGAGCTTGCAGTGAGCCCAGATCACACCACTGCACCCCAGCCTGGGCGACAGAGCAAGACTCCATCTCAAATAAATAAATAAATAAATATTGAAACATTTACTTTGGTGTTATAAAATACATTGTTTATGTTTCATTTTCATGATAGTTTTTAGCCTTGGTCTTTTTCTAACTAAGCATTTGTTTAGATCTGCTTGTATTTTACAGTCAATCCACAATATTTCTGAGAGAGAAACATACAATATGTAATCAAGGTCAGGATTTGAGTCCCTGCCGTTGCCCTCACTTTCTTTGTCATCTTATTCGAGAGGCTATAAATTCTTATTTGCAAAATAAGCTGTTTTACAATACATAGTTTGTATAGTTGTTTTAAAGATTACATAATGTAGATGGAAAGTGCTTTCAAAATATAAACCATTAAGCTGATCTGTGTTGTTTTAAGAATAGGGTGAAATGTAAGATTCCTGTGGTGGTTTTATCTACTCTAGTTCATTAGACTTTTGAAAAATCCATGTGTTACTTACCAAATCTGGGTTTGCATCTGCTTGAGCCCTTGCATGCTTCTGTTGACTGAGGGTTGCTGCAGTGTCGCAGCACTAGAAGTTTATAGACAAATCAGTGTCTTGGTCCTGGGCACAGATCCCATGTTAAAGAGATGAGTCCTACGATCTGTGATGGTGTCCAGGGGAATTGACAGCAGGGATTCAAGCCAAAGGCTGATGCAGTGGATTGTTCTCAGGAGCCTTGGAACTAACATCCTGGAGACATCTATATTCAAAGATATTTTGGCATCTGCCAGGAGGTTCTAATGCCGTCACAGGACAAACTTTCAAGCTTTCTTTTTCAATCTTCTTCAATCTAGTCATTCCAGCTCAATTCAAAACAGTTACAATAGTTTAATATCCCAGGGACCCAGGCCCAAACCACCTTCTTTCTCATGTGTGCTCTCTCTATTCAAGCTTTTAGCCAAAGCTTTGTTTACAGGAATTCTGAAATACTGCTTTCCCTTGACAAGTGACATTTTTTTTTTTTTTTCTGCTCTCAATTAGTCATGATTAACATCTACCATGGTAATTAGAGCCAAGGTGAAAGAAGTAACTCTAAAGTAAATCTAAAACCTAGCTTTACTGCCTTGGCAGCTCTCTGCAGCTGAGAAAGGCCACATGAGTTTGGTCTGCCACCTCTGTGGAGATGCCATTAGAGAGAAGAATTTACCTTGGCCTGTTCTCAAAACATAATTACTGTTTAAAGTCAGAGATGGACACACATTTTCATATCAAGTTACAGAAGATTTAAGAACAAACACACACACACAAACCAAAACAACAACAGAAAAACCTTTGACCATTACTTTTTCCTCTTAAAATTGATGGACTACCCACTTTTGTGCTTTAGCTTCTTATTGCTATCAAAATAATGGTCTTTTTCTTAACACACATATTATTAATTTTTAAATAATTGGCACTGGATTATTTTGCTCTGAGTTTTTGGTAAATTACTAATTTTTTTTTTTAAGCGAAAATTTGTCTATCACTAGTGACCACAATCATCCTGTGTTTTATTGGAGTTTTTTAACCACTAATAAAAGCAAAGTTTACTTGGTCTTCCATACACAAATTTTGCTATATATCTGTGTTACCTATTTACTTTGTGATATTTATGTGTAACAGTGAACAAAGGAGCACTATTTTCTATGTCTTTGAGCATTATTTTTGTTCTTATTCTCAGAAAAGTAGTTGTCAACTGTGTTCCCATGTCCACAGCCCCATTTATCTCCAAATGCTCTTTGAACATGATCTCTGTGGAGATGCTTAGAGGGAGGCAGGAGGAAACAATAGGGAATAGATAGAGGATATTACTCTGTATCTTTTGAAATGTTTGCAGATTTTCTAGTCTCTATACGATAGTTTACTAAAAATGTCTCTCTCACCAGCACCAGAAATTATATAAGAAGCTGGATGCATTAGTCCAATATTACTGATTTGGTTTTGAGACCTTTTAAAATGTATCTTTGCTCCAATCAATAATACTGATATTTTACAGGTCTCAGGTTTGGGTCTTGTTCTAATCTTATGGATTATAGTTTCCAAGGCACCCGTTACTGAATTGTAAGCTACAAGTATCAGTGAAAAAATTTTCAATTCCACCTAGAATCTGTGGCCATAGTTTTACCACAATCAGCTCCTTTATTACTATGTAACTAGTATTTTTCTATAGGAACTAACCATTTTTACTGTGTTTTCAACATGATTTAATTCTAATAAGAATTTAAATATTTCCCAAAGATCAAAGTATGTCTCGACATTTTTCAGAAAGTAGAAATAGTTTAGGGAAACATGCTTTTTTGTAAATCTCTTATTGACTTTTTCAGTACATGTTTCTTAGCATTCCCTAAAATCACAGTGACAACAATGCTGATATAATACAAATTACATATTTGGCAATTTTCAAGTTTATTTGGTCTTATAGGTTCAGATAAGACAAGTGGTACATGGCTCTCAGACTGCTTTCTGGGTTATGTTTTTTTTTTTTTTTTCTAGATAGATATTATATAACAATTACATTAGCAAATAAAGGACTCTAAAGCTAAAATTTAATTAATTCTATTAATCTCAAATGACTAAAGTATGTTACAAAGAAAATATATATACTATTTCAATAAAAAAGACAATATATGCAAAATTCAATCTTATTTTGCTGTCACTATATTTGAATCAATTCCCTAAAAGTGGGATAAAGTAAAGAAAAAGTTCATTTTATATTTATGGATGCACATGTAATGTAGAAGATTTTCTTTTCATAATCACCTCTAATATTATCTTTTCTGAGTGCATATTTAGTAAATTATGTAAAGCATGAAACATGCATTATCTCATAAAATCTTTGCAAAAGTACCAAGCCAAGATAAGAAAAGCAGATTGCCTGAGTTCACAGCCTGTTTCTCATACTCACCAGCTGTGTGACTCTTGGGGAATCACTTCACCTTTGTATGACTCCATTTTCTTGTCCATAAAATTGGAATGATGATAATTGTACCTATTCATAGGGCAGCTGTGAGAATAAACTGTGATAAAGTCATGAAATACTTAAGGGTCTAACACCTAGTAAGCCCTTTATAAATGTTACTATTGAAATGATGTAATTGTTATTATTATCACATTTTATGGATGAAGAAAATAAGCATGACTTTCAAGAATGTTTCCATGAGCACACAGGCAATAGATTATGAAGTTGGGATTGTAACACAGATAAACCTGATTTTAAAGCCAGAGTTCTTGGATTCCTCTGGTCTGTCTCACTGCTGGTGAACTCTTTTCCATTGACAGTCCTAATAGAAATTTTCAGAAACATCTTCCTTAGCTATATTATTCATTCTATTGTGAAATAAAATATGTTTAACCAAATACATAGCCTTTGTTGTTCCAGCCAGTCAATATTTATTTTATTTCACTCAAAATGTAAAGATTTATGCTAATTTGGAGTTTCATATAGTTTTAACACTTTACACTGTTTAATAACTAGAAGATAAATGACATATGCTTAATATCATTGTCTGAAGAAAGTTTGTGTGTTATATTCATAAATATTTGAAAACAGGAATTCTTTTTTTTTTTTTTTTTTTTTTGAGACGGAGTCTCGCTCTGTGGCCCAGGCTGGAGTGCAGTGGCCGGATCTCAGCTCACTGCAAGCTCCGCCTCCCGAGTTTACGCCATTTTCCTGCCTCAGCCTCCCGAGTAGCTGGGACTACAGGCGCCCGCCACCACGCCCGGCTAGTTTTTTGTATTTTTTTTAGTAGAGACGGGGTTTCACCATGTTAGCCAGGATGGTCTCGATCTCCTGACCTCATAATCCGCCCGTCTCGGCCTCCCAAAGCGCTGGGATTACAGGCTTGAGCCACCACGCCCGGACGAAAATAGGAATTCTTAACTCTCATTATCCACTTTTTTAGGTTAATGTGATTTGTAGTATTATTCATCTAACTGGGATTTTTTTCAGATGTACAGAAATCATAAAAAATGTATTTTTAAAATAAAGATTTGAGTCTCTTGACCTACTGTGTTTTATATTATGTAGTTCTATCACATAAATCCTGCACATGTATTTTACTTCTCAGCATGTTAATGGTAACCTTGAAAGCAAAGAAATTATTTGAAATACTCTCTGAATATACAGTTTCTCCCTGACCCCTAACCCATTCCCAAATGCCTAGTAAAAGTGTCCTGTGACTTTTACTTTCATCATTCTGTCACCTCTATTGCCTGTAATCTTTGTGCCAAAAACCCAGTTTTCTTCTCCACTGCCTATTTTTATTTCATTTAAATTTAAACATCATAAGCTTTTTTTTAACACCTCATGAAAAGAGGCATTAACCTCCTTATATATCTTCCAGTATCCCACTGAACTGAAATGAAGAGCAAATATAATTTTAAAATCACAATGTGTTTAATAACAACAGCAAAAAGATTTCAAGGCAAACGAATACATTCAGAGCAACTGTCAGAAATTCAAATGCTATTTTGAGTTTAAAAGTTAAGGGTCTAGAGTAAAAAGATTACTTTGAAGAATATTAGAAAATATGGTACTTTTATAAATTTTCTAATTTAAGAGACAATATTTTGAGCAAAGTTATATATATAAAACTTTAGGACAAAAAGTTTTGAAGTATAATACCAATCTAAAATAAATCAAAATGAGCTGTTTTGTTCTGTATCTCTCACGCTTTACTTCTTTCTGTCTCTCTCAATTTATTTGCCTCTCTAGATGTACAATTTACATGTTTTATATATATATATATTGTGTATTATATTTATATTATGTTTAATTTATTTATCTAAAGTTTTCCCACTCTTTGAGTCTCTACTAGATATAAGTGATGGTTAGTGACTAGTGCAAGTCTTTGCTTTGTTTCACATTCTGATGTTATTTATGTATTTCATTCACTTTTTCACTCTCCCTTTCCCAAGGGATCTCAGGCCAGGTGATAGATACACACACACACACATACACACACACACACACACACACATATAATATACCCATTACAATAAAGATAATGTATATATGAATCATTCCCCAAAATGTCATTGTTTCCTTAATTTTTTTTGTAAACTTTTCTTCCTATCTATACCTATGTGTTCCATACCTAGACAACCATTTATCTTCTGTCTTCAAATATTTTTGTGCATTTTCTAAAAAGTTATATAAATAAAATCATAAAAGATATGCTATTTTATGTCTGCTTTCTTTCACTCAGCATAATTGTTTTGAGACGGATTAAGTTGTTGCATGCTTCACTACACAATTCTTCTCAATTGCTGAGTAGTATCCCATTGTATAGACATACCACAATTTGCTTACCCATTCACCTGTGGTTGTATGACATCTGTGTTTTTTCAGTTTAGGGTTATTATGACAGAGCTACTACAGACATTCATATACACATCTTTGTGTAGACATATGCTTTTATTTCTCTGGAGCAAATACATAAGTGTGAAGTGAGTAGGTTGTATAGTACTTGTATGTTTAACTTTTTAAGAAACTACCATACAGGTTTCCAAAGTGGTTGTATAATATTAGATGCTCATCAGTAGCATATGAGGAATCCAATTGTTCTGAATCCTTACCAATAATTGGTATGGTTAGAATTTTTAGTTTAAGGCAGTCTCTTAAGTATGTAGTAGTACCTGATTTCATTTTAAATTTTATTTCTCTAATGCCTTATGATATTGAATAAATGCTATTTTGCAATAAACATATCTTTTTTACTGAAGTGTTACATTACTTCATTTGTTGGATAACTAGCTATAATTCAACAAAAGAGCACTGACTTTTTGTTTGTTTGTTTGTTTGTTTGTTTGTGAGACGGAGTCTCACTCTGTCGCCTAGACTGGAGTGCACTGGTGCTATCTCGGCTCACTGCAAGCTCCCCTTCCCAGGTTCACCCCATTCTCCTGCCTCAGCCTCCCGAGTAGCTGGGACTACAGGTGCCTGCCACCACGCCTGGCTAATTTTTTGTATTTTTAGTACAGACAGGATTTCACCATGTTAGCCAGGATGGTCTAGATCTCCTGACCTCGTGATCCACCCGCCTTGGCCTCCCAAAGTGCTGGGATTATAGGCGTGAGTCAAAGCACCCTGCCAGATCATTGACTTTTTAAATAAAATGAATATGTATATATTGGGACTTTTAGGATACGGAAATTAAAGATATTACTATAACACAAAGTCTGGAAAAAAAGAGGTAGGGTAAGAAGTAGATTAAAAACAAGTACAGGAATAAACTAAAAGTTCCTCTTCATCCTCCATACCCAAGGGCAAGGTGATATGATCAAACGGTGGGTTCTATGTAGAGTGAGTTGCCTGCTTGTAGAGGTGGTCAGAGAACACAGTGTCAGAGTGATTTAGAACAAATCAAAATAATCATCTATGTTGTGAATGCTATATCACCTACTCTGTAAATAGAAGAGGGTACAAGCTATATCACAATCTTTAACCCACTCTTTGAAATAACATCACCTAAGGTAGCTGACTGATCTGGGGAAAATTTGCTCCCACCGGAAAATTTATGGGAATTTTGATTAAAACACTCGTCTTGTAACTGAACACAGGTCCAGATGCTCACCCCCAGCAGAGTCCAATTAACAAGAACAAGGTATGGTAGAAAGAAAGTGAATTTATTAACTAAAACTTAAATGGGTAAGCAGCCAGACTCCTACCCAAACTAACTGCTTTAATTTCTGTGGGGTCGGGAGGGAAGTATGGGTTTAAAAAGGGAAAACTTAATAAGGAAGACATGTAAGAATTGGGCTGAGTACAAATCCATGTGTCTTGTTCTAGCAGCTATGTTGGGCTCTAGTCTATCTGGATCACAGGATGAGGACAATACCTTTATGTCTTGTTCTGGTGGCTGTCTTGGCTCCCAATCCACCTGAACTTCAAGCTGATTTGGTTTCAAAAATGGCTGAGTGGTTAATTAGCTGACTTCAATTGGTCTCTGAAATTCTGTCACTGGATCTTCAGACTTCATCTGTCTGTCTCAAGATTAGCCCGTGAAATTTCTAAGAAGACACATAGTGGCTGGCAAGATGGCCGAATAAGAACAGCTCCAGTCTGCAGCTCCCAACGAGATCAACGCAGAAGGTGGGTGATTCCTGCATTTCCAACTGAGGTACCTGGCTTATCTCATTGGGACTGGTTAGACAGTGAGTGCAGCCTACACACAGAAGGCGAGCCAAGGCAGGGTGGGGCGTCGCCTCACCAGGGAAGCACAAGGGGTCAGGGGACTACCTCCTCTAGCCAAGGGAAGCCATAAGGGATTGTGCCTTGAGGGACTGTGCCTAACGCATGGTGAATTCCTGCCCAGATACTATGCTTTTCCCATGGTTTTTGCAACCCACAGACCGGGAGATTCCCTTAGGTGCCTACACCATTAAGACCCTGGGTTTCAAGCACAACACTGGGTGCCTGTTTGGGCAGACAATGAGCTAGCTAACTATCCTAAATATATATATGCACCCAATACAGGAGCACCGAAATTCATAAAGCAAGTTCTTAGAGACCTATAAAGAGACTTAGACTCCCACACACTAACAATGGAAGACTTTAACACCCCACTGTCAATATTAGACAGATCAACAGGACAGAAAATTAGCAAGGATATTCAGCACTTGAACTCAGCTCTAGACATAGAGGACCTAACAGACATTTACAGAGCTCTCCACCCCAAATCAACAGAATATAAATTCTTCTCAGCACCACATCGCACTTATTCTAAAATTCACCACACAATTGGAAGTAAAACACTCCTCAGCAAATGCAAAAGAATGGAAATCCAAACAAACAGTTTCTCAGACCACAGTGCAATCAAATTAGAAACTCACTCAAAACTGCACAACTACATGGAAACTGAACAACCAGCTCCTGAATGACTACTGGATAAATAACAAAATTAAATCAGAAATAAATAAGTTATTTGAAACAAATGAGAACAAAGACACAACGTACCAGAATCTCTGGAACACAGCTACAGCAGTGTTCAGAGGGAAATTTATAGCACTAAATGCAAACAGGAGAAAGTAGGAAAGATCTAAAATCAACACCTTTTAAAAGAACTAGAGAAGCAAGAACAAACAAATTCAAAAGCTATCAGAAGGCAAGAAATAACTAACATCAGAGCAGAACTGAAGGAGATAGAGACACGAAAAACCCTTCAAAAAATGCATGAATCCTGGAGCTGGTTTTTTGAAAAGATTAACAATATAGACCGCTAGCCAGACTAATTAAAAAAGGAAAGAGAGAAGAATCAAATAGACACAATAAAAAATGATAAAGGATATATCACCACTGATCCCACAGAAATAGAAACTACAGTCAGAGAATGCTATAAACACCTCTACACAAATAACCTAGGAAATCTAGAAGAAATGGATAAGTTCCTGGACACATACACCCTTCCAAGACTAAACCAGGAAGAAGTCAAATCTCTGAATAGACCAATAACAAGTTCTGAAATTGAGGCAATAATTAACAGCCTATAAACCCCAAAAAGCCCAGGACCAGATGGATTCACAGCCAAATTCTCCCAGAGGTACAAAGAGAAGCTGGTACCATTCCTTCCGAAACTCTTTCAAACAATAGAAAAAAGAGGCTCTGCTCCTCCCTAACTCTTTTCATGAGGCCTGCATCATCCTGATACCAAAACCTGGCAGAGACACAACAAAAAAAAGAGTATTTCAGGCCAATATCCCTGATGAACACTGATGCGAAAATCCTCAATAAAATACTGGCAAATCGAATCCAGCAGCCCATCAAAAAGCTTATCCACCACGTTCAAATTGGCTTCATCTCTGGGATGCAATGCTGGTTCAACATATGTAAATCAATAAACATAATCTATCACATAAACAGAACTAATGACAAAAAAATCCACATGATTATCTAAATAGATGTAAAAAAGGCCTTCAGTAAAATTCAACACCCCTTCATGCTTAAAAAGTCTCAATAAACAAGGTATTGATGGAATGTATCTCAAAATAGTAAGAGCTATTTATGACAAACACATAACCAATATCATACTGAATGGGCAAAAGCTGGAAGCATTCCCTTTGAAAACTGGCACAAGACAAGGATGTCCTTTCTCAGCACTCCTATTCAACATAGTATTGGAAGTTCTGGACAGGGCAATAAGGGAAGAGAAAGTAATAAAAGCTATTCAAATAAGAAGAGAGGAGGTCAAATTGTCTGTGTTTGCAGATGACATGATTGTATATTTAGAAAACCTCTTCGTCTTAGCCCAAAATCTCCTTAAGTTGATAAGCAACTTCAGCAAAGTCTTGGGATACAAAATCAATGTGCAAAAATCACAAACATTCTTATACACCAATATTAGACAAACAGCCAAATCATGAGTGAACTCCCAGTCACAATTGCTACAAAGATAATAAAATACCTAGGAATACAACTTACAAGGGATATCAAGGACCTTTTCAAGGAGAACTGCAAACCATTGCTCAAGGAAATAAGAGAGGATGCAAACAAATGGAAAAACATTCCATGCTCATGGATAGGAAGAATCAATATCATGAAAATGGCCATACTGCCCAAAGTAATTTATAGATTCAATGCTATCAACATCAAGCTACCATTGACTTTCTTCAGAGAATTAGAAAAAACTACTTTAAATTTCACGTGGAACCAAAAGATAGCCCATAGAGCCAAGAAAATTCTAAGCAAAAAGAACAAAGCTGGAGGCATCTTGCTACCTGACTTCAAACTATACTGTAAGGCTACAATAACAAAACAGCATGGTACTGGTACCAAAACATATATATATAGACAAATGGAATAGAACAGAGGCCTCAGAAATAACACCACTCATCTAAAACTATCTGATCTTTGAAAAACCTGACAAAAACAAACAATGGGGAAAGAATTTCCTATTTAACAAATGGTGTTGGGAAAACTGGCTAGCTATATGCAGAAAACTGAAACTGGACCTCTTTCTTACACCTTATACAAAAATAACACAAGATGGATAAAGACTTAAACATAAGATGGAAAACCAGAAAATCCCTAGAAGAAAACCTAGGCAATACCATTCAGGACATAGGTATGGGCAAAGATATCATGACTAAAACACCAAAAGCGATGACAACAAAAGTCAAAATTGACAAGTGGGATCTAATTAAATGAAAGAGCTTCTCTTTGTAGTCCACATAAACTAAAACAATATGTATAGACCAGCCAAAATATGATTTTAAACATTTTTAGAGACACAAGATGGATACTAATAACATGGAGCAAGGAAAAACAAACAAACAAACAAAAAACAATTATTTTGTAAATAAATAGTTAATACAATTTAATAACTCACTGGAAATACTAGACATAAAATAGTGAATTTCATTCACTCAGTGAATGAAATTTATAATGGAATAAACTACAAATTAGTGAACTCAACTCCAGGATAGCCCAGAAGGCATCAAGACAAAAAACAAAGAAAAGAAAGAGATTTAATAATAAGTAAAGTGAGTTGGAAAATATAAATAGAATTGTAAGCATCCTTATATTATGAGTGCCAGAAAGGGGAAAAAAGGAGGGAGATAATATTAAAAGAAGGAAAAAAAAAGTCATTCAATCGCAAGGAAAACTACATTTAATGGAAATGTGGATCTATCCAACGGAATGAAGATAAATGGAAATGGAAATAATGTGTAAATACAAGACTTTCTTTCTTTTTTTTTTTTTTTCCTTACTACGAAGTCTCTTTTTTAAAAGTTTACTGGAAAATGTCTAATTAATTTCAAGTCAAAAACCCTTAGATCAAATTGAGCCACAGGGTACCAACTTGATTTTTGTCCAAAGAAAAGTATAAAAGTATATTACATTGAATGTTGCTGAAGAGTTTCTGTATTTTTATCCTGGTAGGAGACAATGCTCAAGCCAAATGTCATTCCACAGTGAGTGACATTGCTTCCAACTTTGTTTTTCCACAATGCAGCTGAGTACTTCTTTTATGCCTTTCTTCATGACATTAAAATGGATATCATGCCTGGAGCTTTCAGCCATTTTCTTACAGTGAAGGCCAAGAAAATCACAGAGATGCTGGCGTTGGCATCACTTAGGCTGGGCAATAGCAGTGCTACTTAAAATTTTGTATTTAATAACAGCAATACTGGGCCTCAGCATTCCAGTATTCAATTTTTTTTTATTATTTTGAATTTATTATTTTAACATCAAAACATTTTACTTTGTTGGTATACTGCTATTTCAGACACTGGCCAAAGGTTTTGTGCACTTTTCTGTTCATTTACTTTTTCTAATCTGTCCTTCTCTTCTTCTTCTTTAATCCCCTCCCTACCCACTCATCTCTGATACCTCACCACAAGCCCTCATAATTTTCTTTACCCCGACTTCCTTTAACTCCTCTGTCTCCATCCATCTTTAATGCCCTAGAAAGGGCTGAAAGCCTTGCTTCACCCTATTAGTTGTTCCCTTATTTACATCTGATAAAGTTTCTCATAAAGGCAAAGGAAAACTCTATTTTTCATTATGTATACATTTGCATGCAAATTAAAAAAATAGAAAATGATCAGTTATAATATATCTAAAGTAACAATGGAGTGGTATTGTGTCTTTATTGAGGAGTATTTAAATTTTTCTCTTCTACTTGGAAAAAAATACATTAGCTGTGTAAATGAAAAAAAAAAATCAAAAACAACGTGAATAAAAAGCAAAAATGAGGACCAGTCTAAGAACTGTTGTTTGACTATTCAAAGGGGAGATGAGTGGAGTGAAAGGCTTTCTTGGTTTCTTTCTCCTACTTTCAACAAGGACTATTTCCATCTTCCTCCATTTTGCTTCTACTTCTAATTCATTTCATCACTATCCCATACCTCTTCATTCTGATTATTTTTCTTACATTCTGTGCCCACAGACAATAGAAACCAGTGGTTAGATCTCTCTCAAGTGAAATTACCAGATGTTCAGCTAGTCCTGGTTATGAGCCCCTTCTCTCTTAATCCTCATTTTGTAATAATTTACTCTTGGGTTCTGGATATAATCCTGTCCTACCCTCTTAGGAATCTAATATCTACTGATAATTATTTCTCTCATCTTTATCTTCAAATTCTTTCTCCTCTTAAAAAATTTCTTTTAGGAATTATACTTGTTAAAATCTTTATCTTCTCTAACTTAAATCTATTTCTATTTTTTATTTTCTATTTCTCTTTTTTACTACAATCTTCATAAAATAGTTAAGAGTAGTTGTGTATGCCTGTTGTTTTCTTTTCCTCACTGTCCACTTACAGTTTAACACACTCTAATGCAACTAACCCTGTTGGTTCACCAACATGGCGATTGATATGGTCATTGGTCAACTCTATGCCATTAAGTTCCTTGGTCATTTTCAGTCCTAAATATTGATGATGTCTAAACAAGTTTTGAGTGGTCTTTGGCTTTCATCACCTCATTCTATCCTGATTTCTTCTTAACAATTGCCTTTCTATATTCTCCTCATTTGTTTTTCACTGGTGCATCATCTTACCTTCAGCCTTTTGATACTGTAGAGCCTCATGATTTTGTCCAAAGCACGCTTTTTTTCATTATCTATGTTTTCACAGAGAAATTTCATGCCCAAAGTAATAATTATCATATATATATACACCTCTATATGACCTTCACATTCACATGTCTTGTCCCAGATCTTTATCTCAGAGCATGCTTATTCAGCTGTCCACTAAAGTCATATACTTAGATCAATAGATATCTCATATATAACATGTTTCAAACAGAAATCTGAGTATTAGCATTTCACCCAATTTTTCTTGTTTGTGTTTTTCCTATGTCCATATTTTTTATTACTGTTTTTACTTTTGGTTTCCAATCCAGATAGATATGAACTTTCTTAACACCCTCCTTCTTCCATTACTCATCAGAATTCAACTGGTCATTAGAACCTGTTCATTTTTGCCTCCTAAACAGCTTGAGTTTCACCCAATTTCTCAAAAAGTATTTTAGTGTATTTAATATTATCTATTGTGTCATTCCTTAAACTGTGACATAGAGATGTAAACGATTTTTATATCTGCATTTTCCATTATTACACTCAGTCTTCAAAATAAAGCTAGGGGTATACTTTCGATTATCATTATGGAAACCTTAATTCTGACTATGCTCCCACAAATTAAGCCTCTTCAGTGGGTTTAATTTTGAGATTGTCAACCTAAACTGTTAATATGTTATGCAATTTCTCACTCATCTGACCTTTACTCATATTTAATCCCTCATCTAATATCATACTTCTATTTGTCCACTGTGGTCCACACCGTATTTCTTTCTTTTCCTGGAATGGACTACCTTCCCTCCTACAATCGGGCTCTTACATATGTTGTTCTCCTCACCTAGAATAGTGTTTTCTTTTCTTTTCTTTCTCCCCCCACCCCCAATTAAAATCTTATTTACTTTTTAGAGAAGAGCAAGTCTTTCACATTCTCTGAAAAGCCTTCTCTGGTGTCTGTGGAGTAAACCAGTTAAACTAGTTCTCACTCCTGTCACACTTTTTTCTTTTTTGCATTTTTTTGCATTTTAACTATTATTTAATTTCTAACTTCCCAATTTAGGATGGTAACGATTATATATTCTTTGCTTGCTTTTGAATTCCTAGTATCCAGCATCGTACTAAATACATGGTAGATAATCAATAGATAAATGGTGGATGTAATAAAGTGAAACAAATGAAGTAGAGAATAAATGAATCACTCAGTCAATCAACAAACACTAGGCTGAACAGAGAATTGTGATGGCGTGGTAATTCCTGTTTCCCATATAGTAACATTAAGAAACATATATCAAGTCAAGTACTGTTTATTCACTCAATGGATTTCCACTGGAAAAAGAGGAAATGATACAGGCAGGCTGTTTCTAGAAAGAAGCATCCAGTCATTGAATTAGCATGTATTAAATATCTTATGGATTGCAATCACTTTTCTAGATGCTGAGAATAAAAAGGACAAAATACACACCCCTTGCTCTCAAAAGATTAGGAAAAAAATCACAAAACACACATTTGAGTTCAGGGGTGAGTAAAGAGAAGTGCATGCAAGAAAAGGCAACAATAGGAAAAATGCATTTATTCTTATTCTCAGAAAATATTCATGTCTTTAATAAGATAGAAACTATTTTGAAATTTTCCTTTACTTCAGAGTCATTCTATCTTTTCCTCCTTTGTTATAGCTAAAGTTCTCTGCAAAGAATATTCATTTGAGACATGTTTTAGCTGCTCTCTAGCCATCAGTTTACAGTGATAAAATCGTGATGATAAATACTCCCCTTCTTATCTCACAAGGTTCAGATAAATAAATACACTTTGAACCTTATGAAAACAAATGTAAATTACTACATTTATGCAAAGTATTATTATTAGTATCTTTGTTCAGCTATAATGCATATAAAATATTTTGGAAACAAGTATAAATTATTGTAGCAATGTTAGATTGTATTATTATTACTTTGTTTAATCTATAGGGCTGTGTCACAGTGTGAATACTGATGAAAGCATTTTAAAAAAATTGTAATATATTCTTATTTGAATGAAATTTAATTTTAAACCTAGATTTCTAAATACAACATGAAATGTATGTTGGTACTATTGTAGAGAAATGAGAGAACTGAATTATTTGTATGTGAATATATTCCCCATTATATTTTTCTCATGAATTTATATGTGACCAGAGTAAAATAATGTCAAATTCAGAGTAGAATAACATCAGCTGTGTCCCTGAATCATGAAACTGAATTAATGACTATATATTACATGATACAGGGGAATTATAAAGAACATGAACTAAATCTCAATAAAGCCATCATAAAAATACTAGCATTTATATCAAATAATGAAATAGAATTAATTTTGTGATGCTACATTTGGATAAAATAATTATTTTCCACACTACAAATAATATAAAAGGAAAGTGTCTTCAAATATATAAAAAGGTACAATAAAGGTGAAATGATAATGTTTAATGGGCTAAGGTTGAATGTATAACTGTTGAAATAGAGTAGTTTTTCTTTATAATCTCTGTTATCTTGGTCAAAATTATTGGCTAAAAATGTGGATAAACATATGCCCAGAAAAAGCAGCCTAGGTCGTCCATTTTGATTAAATACACAGGATAAACCAAAATGTATGACTGTATGTCATGCTTTCTTATATCAGACTGATCTATTAGATCCTGTACCATGAAGCATAAAGGCTGAAGGAGAGAAACTCCTTTAGAAGCTCAAGTTTTTCTAAGGCTGACAGTTTTCATTCTACTGTTATCTGAATTCTTGGTAAGCCAGTGGAATAACTAAGTTAAAGCATTATAATAAGAAATATAAGCAATGTTTCTGTCTACTCAAGGTAAAACTTAGGAAAAGGACAAATAAAATAAAAATAGAAATTAACATAACACTTGAAATAAAGTTGGTGTCTAAAGAAACAGCCATATTTGGCCAAAGCTTTTAGTTATAATTTCAGACAAAAATATAGTTAGTTTGACCTATATTTGATGACTATAAATGTCCAGACTTAGAGCTATGGAGTCATGTATTTTCTTTTAGAGAGTTCCATGACTTTTCCATACAATATTTTCCTGGAAAAGTTATTCTTATCCCTGCTACAACTACATTGTGAAATCATTTTCTTATGAGATCTAAAACATTTAGTTTTTATGATTTGAAGCTGTGAATTACATTATCAAGGAGTTTTGAAATTACCTTTCTTAATTTTAATGAACATATTATTGAAATTAAAACTTTTTCAATGTAGTTTTAAATTAAGAAAGAATAAAAGGTTCCTATTAATTGTATTTTCTAATAGAGGAAATAAATGGTTGTCAGATGATAACATTGTTACTTTCTTCACCTAATAACTAACTCACCACTCATTCACTCTCTATATATTTATTTAAGGTTTTCTATGCGCCAGGCTTGTTGCTAACTGGTAGATACAGGCTTTGTCCTAAATAAGTTCAGAGATAAAAATAAGTCTACATGTGGAAATATTTTTAAAGTCTGTTTAATATAGAAACCAATTAAAAATGTGTCTGAGGACAACTTTATATTTCGTACAAAATATCCCAAAATACACAACTGCAAAAATTTCCTAATTAAGCTCCAAGCCACAAAAGCCCTGAATAAACTATTGTTATGTGGTTATGACGAGGAAGAGAAAATATTGTTTAAGAAATATTAATTCATAATATGTTTCTTCTACTAATAGCAATTCTCAATTGGTTACATATAAAAATGACTGTAAATGATTCTGAATACTCAATTGTTGGTAAATGGGTGCACTATTTCATGATCTGTGTAATTCTTATTTTGTATTTCAAATCATTCTGATAATTTTTGTTGCTCTGAACTCTGCTTTTTCTAAAATCATATTACTGGTGAGTTCAGTTTCTTTTGATTTGTGTTAGCATGGTATATCTTTCTCAATTACATTTAACCTATTTGTGTCATCATATTTAATGTAATTTTTTGATAGGTAATATAGTTGATGTTTTCATCCCTTGGAAAGTCTCTGCTTTTAATTTTTGAATACCTCCTAGTTTTAAAATGATGATTGATATAGCTGATGTCTACCATATTTATAACTAAAAACTACAACCTGATATTTTGTCTTAATATTACATTATGAACATTTTTTCTAAATCAATAAATAAATACAACATTATTCTTCAAGCTTTATAAAGCTTTTGAAAGAGTATTTGTTTAGATATATTCTATTTTAGAAGAGTAAGTTGTACTGTAATTTGGTAACGTAAATATCTTTTGTCTACACACTTTTACGGTTGCTTATTTCCATAGAAAAAATTTTAAATGCAAAATTATTAGGTCTAAATAAGTATATAATTTAAAAAAATTTCTTACTTATATGTAAATTATCTTTCAACATTATCATTTATGTTTCTAATGTCAATATATGGGAGTAATTTAATCTCTCCAATTTGTCTAAATTTTTAAATTTTTTAAAAATCGTATAGAAATGTTCAGTATTTCTATTTAGACCCATTATTTTATTATTCATGCTTTTGCAGTTATAATTTACAATTTTTTCTATTGCAAAAATGTGAAAAAATAATGTTTTCTTTTTTTTAATTTCACTTACCTTTTTATGCATTAATTTTTATCAGAAACTTATTTTCATGGAATTTTGGATGTAAGGATTTAGCTTCTATGTTTTATATTTCAAAATATTTTATATATCAAAGTGTTAGTCAATTGTCTAAACATCAGTGAATTATTTCTCAACATCTTTCCTCAAATTCCCACTTACTGGTTTATTCATACATTGTCATTGATATAATACAAAGAATATATTCTATTATATAAAACATAAAATAATAAATTATATATGGAAAATAATATGTTCTTGACATCTTAAACTTAGCCATAAATTGCTTCAGACTTTTTGCATATGCTGCTGTACTTACTGCATGTTCAGTGTGCACATGTATATACTGTTTTTTTTTTTTTTTACAAAAATGAATTTCTACTCATAAAAAGCTATGTTTCTTGCTTTTTATTCTAAGTCAATATATATGTTAGGTATTATTCTGTGTCAGTACACACTGCAATATTGTATTTTTTAATTAGAAAGGACTAAAAATCATTAAAAATATTAAATTAAGCTTAGAAAACTAAAGAAATAATATCAACTTAAACCTAAAGTTATCAGAAGACAGGGGTTAATAAAAATTAGAGAAGAAATTAATAAAAATAAACATAGAAAAGTAATAGGCAAATACACTATTCAAAGTTTAACTCTATACAAATTTTAGTAAAATTGATTAAATCCTAGCCAGATAAATCAAAGAGAAAATGAGAAAGACAGAACACAAGTTTTACATCATGAATGAAAGAGGATACTTCAATATTAATCTCATTTACATTAAATGAAAATGAGGTAACGCAAATCACTCTGTGCTCTTGTGTTTTATCAATAAAATAATATGGACACTTACGTGAAAGACATGAACAAAAATCCCCTAAAAATTAACAGTTATCAGGAATAACACATGTAGTCTATATCTATTAGATAAGTTAATTTGTAATTAAAACAAACTAAAAACTTCCAAGAAAGGATAATTCAGGCCCAACTGTTTTTTAATCAGTAAATTACACTAAACATTTAAAGATGAAATCATACAAAATATTAACAATACAGAGAACAGAAGAAGACAGACTACTTCCCAACTCATTTTAAAGGGTTGGCATTATACTTACAGCAAAACCGTAGGAAGACATTACAAAGATAAAGAATATAGATAAATAGCTCTCATGAACACAGACACAAAAATCTTTACAAAATGTAATACTGAATTTGTAAATTATTTTACTAACATATGCATTTTTATATGTCCAACATTTTGATTTGACTTTTATATGTCCAGCATTCCAATTTAATGCATGTCCAGCATTTCAATTTGACTTTTATGTTCAATGAAAATATATTTGAAATTTTACCAAGTTTTTAAAAATTTTACTATCCATATGAGTACAAACTTTCCTTGCAGACTTAGCATCATTTTAATGCTGTGTGTTAAGTAAAACATGATTCTTAATCCTGTGTAGGACTAAATTTCTCACATATGATACATGTATATTACACATATACACACATTTTTGGATAGAATTGTTTCTAGACATATAATTTTGACATAGAAGTGTTTGTCTGTAACTAAGTCAGTGCCACATTCTTTAAGTTACCCTGTATTCATAAAACTTTTCATAAATTGCTAAAAAAGATTTGCTTTCTTTATATATGTATATTTTCTAAAACACAACTGAAGACTATTTTCAGAAGCATGGTTGTTAAACTGAAACAATTTTATAAATAAATTGCTAGAGAAATGCCATAGTGAAATATTGAGACTTCTTAACCTAGAACACAGTTTGTCTCCATTCAACTAAGTCTCCTCTTAGGTTTTGCAATATTTATTTTTTTGTTTGTTGTCTTTATCTACTACTTTAATTATTTAAATTATGTAGACATTCAGTATTTTATAACTATTTTATTGGTTACAATGTAATATTTTCTTTAGTATTTTTATTTTGTTACAATAACAATAAGCAAGACATGCTACATTATAATATATATTATAAGCATGTATGTTTGTATGAACAAAAGATACACACACAAATATAAATTACAACTTCCTTTTATCCCCTGCTCATGCTCTACCTGAAGTAACTTAAAAAAAAGTCCTAGTGCATCTTCTGCCTCAAATTTTCCTTGCTGATATAAGCATAGATATGCACATACATAATATTTTAATTTTGATTAAGATATTATTTTATTTATACTCTACATATAATTAATTATATTGCCCACCTGATTATTGTGAGAAAAAACAGTGGTTTCTTCCATTACTGATTATAATTACTACATAAAGGAATTTTTTTCTTTTTTGATAAGACCAAAAGGGATTTTTTAAAGGTAGAAATGAATATAAAATGATATTGCATACATTTTAATGATCCTCAAGGCCACATGAATTGAGAAATAAATGATGGTTATATTGTTAAATTTACTAACATTGGAGATATTCTCTTAATTCCTGATATAAACCATGGTAGTTTAATCACTTCTTTTATTTTAATTTCAAAATTTAGTATGAATTATTCTTGATTAATTAATTTAAGTTATGCATTTTATTCTGAGTGTATTGTTGGTCACATGTCATTAATACTTTTACTGGAATCATTATTTTAGGGATAAATGTAGATTCAAATGCAGTTGTATAAAATAATGCAGTGATATCCTTGGTACTCTTTACTCAATTTCTTGCCATGGTAACATCTTTCAAAACTTTAGTACAAACTAAAACTCTCGTAAATATTACAACCAGTATATTGTGGTATTGATACAATCCACAAATAGTATTGAGATATTTTCTCAGAATTACTTACACTTTTTTCTGTGTGTGAATATATTTATGTCTATGTCATTTTACCATACATATGTTCATGAGAAGCTTCCACAATCAGGATAAAACATCATCACGAGAATCCTTCATATTTTCCATTTGTACGTTTCCTCACATTTCTTTTCTCCACCTCACTCGTTTCTGATTCGGGACAACCACTACCTTATGCTTAATTTCTAAAATGCTTCATAAGCTGGATCATATTGTGTGTATATTTTGGGTTAGCATTTTGTTCACTCATGATAATTTCCTGGAGAGTCATTCAAGTTGTTGCATCTATCAATAGTTGATTTAACCAAAAACTGTATACAGATGACAAAAAGCATGAGAAGAGAATATAACGTTATTAACAATCAAGGAAATGCAAATTAAAACCACAATGAGATATCACTCCACAACTACCAGAAAAGATAATTAAACAATAGTGAGAACCCCAAACACGGTAGAGTATATGTACAACAATTTTGGTGCAAACGTAGACTGGTATAAACAGTCTGGTAAAGATTTTAGAGATTTCCTGTAAAACTAGACATATAATTAACATGTCATACAGCAGTTCCACACTTGGGCATTTGTCTCAGAAAAATGAAAAATCAGATTCACAGAAAACCTGTATATTAATGTTTATTACTGCTCTATCTGTAATAAACACTATTAGAAAGAATAGATGTTTTTCAATGAATCAATGGTTAAATATACCATAATTTTTATGTTAATTTATAAATTAACTATAACTCTAGTTTTAACTTAGTACTTCTGGACCCATAAATTCCAAAATATTTTTCTAGTTATTTCTTTACAGCGTCTTTGTTGAAATTAAAAGAACATGCAGAAAAGTGCGCTTATTTAAGTAAATATACACACGCACACATATATAGGTACATGCATATGTATATATCTCCATGAAAGCAACAACCCCAAAGCCATTTTGAACAAATTCACCACTTCTAGAAGTTGGTTGCCTCATATCCATTTGTAATCCTCTACTGCTGTCCCTTCTTGTGCTCTTTTTGACACCTGAAAACCACTGACCTGCTTCCTTTATTTCTATTTATTCAACATCCCGAATTTTATCGAATGCAGGAAAAGCAATATTAAGAGGATATTTCACAGAGATAAACATCTACATTAAAAAAAAAAAGATTTCAGATAAATAATCTACCTTTACGCCTCAAGGAGCTAGAAAAAGAACAAATTAAGCTGAAAGTTAGAGGAGTGTAAGTAACAAATATTAGAACAGAAATAAACAAAATGGAAAATAGAGAAACAATAAAAAATGTAAAGAAAAGTAAGAGTTGGTTTATCAAATGATAAACAAATTTGACAAAACTTTACCTATAGTAAGAAAAAAAGAGAGAAGTCTCAAATAAATAAAATGAGAAATGACAGAACAGAAATTACAAAACAGATGCTAGAGAAATAAAAAGGATCACCAGAGACCATTATGAACAATTACACGCCAATCAACTGGATAACTTCGAAGAAACAGACACATTTATAGAGATGCTGTAACTAAGATATTAAGAAATAGTTTTAACAGAACTACCACTAGTATGGCAATTGAATCATTAAATAAAAACCTTTCAGCGAAGAAAAGCCCAGGACTGGATAGCTTCCCTGTTAAATTCTACCAACCATTTAAGGAAGAATTGGGCTGGGCATGGGCATGGTGGATCACACCTGTAATCCCAGTGCTTTGGGAGGCCGAAGTGAGAGGACTGCTTGAAGGCAGGAGTTTGAGAACAACCTGGGCAACAAAGTGAGCCCTTATCTCTATAAAAAAAAATTTTTTTAAATAGATGGGTGTGGTGGTGAAAGCCTGTAGTCCTACTTACTTAGAATCATGAGGTAAAAGGATGGCTTGAGTCTAGGGGTTTGAGGCTGCAGTGAGCTATGATCATATCACTGCACTGCAGCCTGAGTGACAGAGGAAGCCCCTCTCTCTGAAAAGAATAAAAATAAAATAATGCCAATTCTCAAACTCTTTCAAGAAACTGAAGATGAGGGAAGACTTCCAAATACAAACTCATTCATAAGTCCAGCATTATTTTGGTAGCAAAGCTAAACACAACATAAGAAAAAAATATATAGGCCAATGTCTCTGGTAGATATGGAGCCAAAAGTCCTTAACAAATACTAGCAAATCAAATCCAACAGCACATGTAAAGGATCATACGACTTGAATAAGTGTTATTTACCTCTGGGGATGCAAAGATAATTCAATATAGTAAAAAAAAAATATATATATATATATATATATATATATATATATATATATCACACTACAGTAATAAAGGATAAAAATCACATGTTCATCTCAATATATGTAGAACAAGCATTTGTCAAAATTCAGCACTCTTTCATGATAAAAAAATTTCAACAAACTAGGAATAGAAGAAAAGGATATCAATGTAATAAAGACTGTATGTGAAAAACCCACAGCTAGCATCTTAACAGTGAAAAACTGAACGCTTTTCTTCTAAGATGAGGAACAAGGAAAGGATGCCCACTATTACCATTGCTATTTAACATAGTACTGGAAGTTCTATCTAGAACAAAAAATAAATAAATAAAAACATCCTAATTGAAAAGGAAGATATAAGACTGTCCCTGTCTGCAGGTGACATGATCTTTTAGAAAACCCTAACAATTCCATGAAAAATCTTAGAATTAACAAACAAACTTTTAGTGAAGTTTCAAGATACAAAATAAATACACAAACTCAGTTATGTTTCTAAACACTAACAATGAACTATCTGAAAAGGAAATTAGGAAACAATCCTATGTACAATAGCACCAAAAAGAATAAAATACTTAATAAACAACTCAGGAGGTGAAAGACTTGTATTCTGAGAACTACAAAGCATTGAATAAAACACGGATCTATTTTATGACACTATAGATTAACTTGCAATATATAGAGTTTAACGTGAATGATAAAATGTGTAACTATCTTTCTGTAGTTTCATTTAATAAAATTATTTGAGATTCATTCTTGTTGTTATGTGTATAAATAGCTCAATCTGTTTTACTGCTGAGTATACATTCACCTGATGATTGACTTTTCCACTCTTTCCAGTTTTGAGCTTGGGACTTTTGTGTACAAGTCTTTCTATAGACATTTGATTTGCTTATTTTTTTTCCTTGGGTAAATATCTAGCAGCTGAACAGCTAAATTATATGGTAGGTGTATGTTCAACTTTGTATGAACTTATCAGGCTCTTTTTCAAAATGGCCAAATTGTTTTACATTCACACAATTAATATATGAGGATTTCAGCTCCTCCACATCCTGAGCTACACTTGGTTGGTCAGTTCTTTCCATTTTAGCCACTGGCAATAATTGTATAGTAGTATCTAATTTTTAATTTTTATTTCTCTCATTATAAATGATATTGGGCATTTTATGTGCTGATTAGCTGCTCATATATTATCACTGGTGAAATTCTAACTGAAAATTTTTGCCTATAATTTGAGGATTCACTGTCTTGTTACTAAGTTTTTAATGTTTTTAAACGTGTTTCGAATTCAAACTTTTTATCAGGTACGTTACTTTTATATATTATATTGCAGTCCGTAATTTGTTCTTCATTCTCTTAATAGGGCCTTTCAAATGCCACAACATTTTAAGTTTTATGAAGTCCAAATTATCATTTTTTTAATGTTTCATGCTTTTGGTGTCACATCTAAGACACCTTTGCCTAAGTAAAGTTACAAATATTTTTCTGATTTTTTTCAGGAGTTTATGATACTTGGTGTTACATTTAGACTATTATATATGTTAACTAATTAGTTCAGTTTTACATGGTATAAGAATAAATTAAAATTGCTACTTTTTTGTATATGAATATACAAATATACAATCATTTCAACCCCATTTGTTAAAATGATTGTATTTCTTTCTTTGTACCATGAGAAAAAATTAACTATTCATATACTCCTGGGTCTATTTCATGACTCTCTTTCTTGTTTCTTTGATCTATTGGTCTATCTGGAAAACAATAATATATTTTTTGATTAGTGGATGATCACAGACCTATAGAGTGAACACATTAATTTTGGTGTTTCAGTACCTAAGTACATATATAATTTAAACTACTGTTTTATAATAACTTCCCATCACACTTTACTTAGAGTTGTGTATACTTGGAATTTCTTTTTTCATTATAAAGTGAGCTACATGTATTTGCTATGTCTGACTCACTTCACTGTTACCTAACCAAGTTTATTGCTTGCTTATCTTTGACCCAACTAAACACTTACTTATGCCAGGAGAATGCAGAACCAAGTCAGAAGTACGGCTTCTAAAATACTCAAGTATCTAGGAGAAAATAAGTAGAAATTTAAATATATTTTGCTATGGCAAGTTATATTTTTCACCCAAAACTGCAAACAGCAGAATATGAGTGTAAACAGATTTGATAACATATTTTTCCTATTATAAAATTTACAAATAATACATAGCCAGCATAAATATTTTTGGCCTCCCCAAATGAATTATTAGAAATATAAGGGACACTGAGAGAAAGTCTGTAATAATAGGATAAGTTAACAAATATTTCCTCTTCACTTATAACAACAGGATGTTATTGAAAAGTATACAAGTTAACAAAATGCTAGAACCTTGAAGGAATGAGCCACAGTAACCAAGATAACTGCAACTATTGAAACAAAGATGGAGAGTAAGTAAAATAATCTAAAGGCATAAGCTAGAGGGCTTACCATGGAGGCAGGAACAATGGCCTGTAAGTGCTAATGAGAAGTGAAAAGAGCACCTTCCCTAATGACATAGGTCCAGTGTTAGTACTATGTGGGAGACAAACTAGTCACCTCTTGAGAAGGTTGCAAGGAAGAAGCTTGCTTGAGGACAGGCAGTTTTAACTAAGACAATCAGGTAAGAATGATACAGAGCAAGATCAAGGGTAGGCAAGTGATGGACTATGAGTTCCAGGTTGGAAGCCTTAGAAAGAAAGAGGAGAATATAGGATCAGAATAGAATATTGTTGACTCGTCTGTATCAAATTTTCTGACTCATAACTGCCACTTTTATGTGAAAATCCATGTTTTTCTTTTGAGAATGTTTTCTTTCATCTGAAATACTTTTACATTTGTTTTCTCTGTTCTCTTCTTCAAAAAAAAATTACTAAATCTGCAAAAATGGTCATATATTTTTCTTTTAAACTTGTATTTTTCTCTAGTCTGTCTACAGTATGGCATACTGTTCACAGGCTTTTAATTCAGAATTTTGCTGCTCCTATAATAATATTTCTTTTTGTAAAGTTTTTACTTACTCTTTATTTTAATTCACTGATCTGCTGGCTTGCTAATTATTCTGTTATGTAAATTTGTCTTTGAACCCTTATGCTACTTGTCTATTTTATCATTTTGGTGTACAGATAGACGAGTTTGTTCAAAGGCATACAATCATGAATATCACCAACAGCAAAATGTAAATTATTTCCATCACCACAAAATGTGCTAATGTGCTTCTTTTTTCCTTTCTCATTTATATTTTTTGACAGCATTATTGAGAAATAATTCACATACCATATAACTTACTCGTTTAAAGTATAAAATTCAAGGGATTAAGCATATTTCCAGAGTTTTGCAGCCATCACTACAGTCAATTTTAAAATATTCGTAGCACTCCAATAAGAAATCCTGTACTTAGCCTTCAATCCCACCTTCCCACACCCAGCCCTAGATAACCGCTGTCCCTCTTTTATTCTCTACAGTTTTGCCTAATCTGAGTATTTCATATGAATTCAGTCACATAATCTGTGGCCTTTTGTGGCTGATATTTTTAAAATTTACTATAGTTTCATAAGATTGATTTATATTGTTGAATATATCATTACTGTTTATGTCTGAGTAATATTCCATTGTATCAATATATTGCATTTGGTTCTCCTATTCAGCAGTTGAGGGACATTTGATTATTTCCACATTTTAGCTATTATGTATAATGCTGCTATAAACATGCATATATAAGCTTTAGTATTTTCATTTCTCTCTAGATAGAGGTATATATTTAGAGATGGAATTGGTGAGACATATGGTAGCTCTACATCTAACCACTGGAAGAACTTCCAAACTGTTTTTCAAATTAGCTGCACCATTTACATTTCTACTAACAATGTACAAGGGTTTGGATTTCTCCACCTCCTTGTCAACGCTTATTATTATCCGTCTTTCTGATAATAACCATCTTGGTGAGTATGAAGTGTTATCTCATTGTGGTGTTGATATGCATTTGCAATTTGATAATGCGAAACTTTTTTTTTTTTTTTTTTTTTTTTTTTTTTTTTTTGAGGCGGAGTCTTACTCTGTCGCCCAGTACGGAGTGCGGTGGCGTGATCTGGGCTCACTGCAAGCTGCGTCTCCCAGGTTCACGCCATTCTCCTGCCTCAGCCTCCGGAGTAGTTGGGTCTACAGGCGCCCGCCGCCAAGCCCGGCTAGTTTTTTTGTATTTTTAGTAGAGACGGGGTTTCCCCGTGTTAGCCAGGATGGTTTCCATCTCCTGACCTCGTGATCCACCCGCCTCGGCCTCCCAAAGTGCTGGGATTACAGGCATGAGCCACCGTGTCTGGCCAATAATGAGAAACTTTTTATGTGCTTATTGGTCATTCTATATTTTCTTTGGGGAATATCTATTGCTCATTTTAAATTGGGCAATTTGCCTTTTTACTGAGCTGTAAGAGTCATTATATACCTTAGATACAAATTTCTTTTAAGATATATGATTTGCAGGTTTTTTTCTCCTATTCTGTGGATGTCTTAATTTGCTTATTTGGTCTATTTCTTTTTAAGTAAAATTTCCATTAATATAATTTGCTCATTTGTAATTATCCTGTTGTCTATTTATTAACTTGTAAAGTCCATTACATAGTTTAGTTACAAGTACTTTGATATATGTTCTGCAAATGCTTTCCCCCACTTTGTGACTTGCCTTTTCATTTCCTAAATGATACATCTTTAAAAGCAAAATACATCATAAGACATAATATTTATAGGCATATAAGGCATAATATTTATTTATTCTTCTTATATATATCTGGCTGAATCTGTGTCATTTGATGAAAACATTTTCCTTTCCCCGTTGAGTGGCCATGTCAATTTGACAAAAATCAATTGATTATATTCCCAATCTCTGCAAATATCTCCTTTTTGCTGAATACAATACTTTTTGGTTGTGGTATTTTTATTCTAAATCTTGAAATACGATAAGGTAACTTTTCCAAATTTATTCCTCTTCTTAAATATTCCTTTGGATATTTTAGGTCCTTTAAGTTTTTTTATACATTTTAGAATCACCTTGCATATATATATATAAATTTCGTTAAAATTTTCACTGGGAATTTGTTGAATCTAGAATTCAATATGGGAAAATTGCCATTTTAACACTGTTAATATTCTAATCCATAAACACAGCATAACTTTTCACCTATGTAATTTCTTTCAGAAATATTTTTAGTTCTCAGTGCTGAATGCATGCATATTTTTAGATTTACCCTATATAATTGTACTATCATAAATGGAATTATTTTTTAAATATCAATTTTCTATTTTTTCTGCTACATATACAAATATTATTACAATTAATTTGTATGCTAAACTATGTCCTGTTAACTTGATACATTCAATAGTTTGCTTTCTTTTTTGTATCGTACACTTCCTGAGATTTTTCTATGCAAATAATCATCACACTCATCTTTGTGCTTATCAACTACCGAGATCAATTAGATCATTCAGAGCCAGGAATACTAAGAAAGTAACTGTTACATTTGTTTTAGTGGATATTCAACTGATATTTAATGGTGTTTTGAAGTTATAACCACCACCTTAGAAATCAATACTGCAGAAGATTCCAAAATATATGCATAATTTTCTTTTTCTTTTAACCTTTATTTTAGGTTCAGGGATACATGTACAGGTTTGCTGTATAGGAAAATTCCTTATCAGGGGGTTTGGTGTACAGATTAATTCATTACCCAGGAAATAAACATAGTATCCAATAGGAAGTTTTTCAATCTTCACCCTCCTCTCACTCTTCACCCTTAAGTAGGCCCACAGTGTCTATTGTTCCCTTCTTTGTGTCCACATGTACTCGCTGCTTAGCTCCTATTTATAAGTCAAAACATGTGGCATTTGGTTTTCTGTTCCTGTGTTAGTTCACTAAGGGTAATGGCATCTAGATCCATCCATGTTGCCACAGAGTACATGATCTCATTCTTTTTTAATGGCTTATAGTATTTTATGGTGTATATGTATCCCATTTTCTTTATCCAGTCTACCATTAATGAATAGTTAGGTTGATTCCATGTTTTTGCTATTGTGAATAGTGCTGCGATGAACATACACATGCATTTGTCTTTATGGTAGAATGATTTATATTCCTTTGGGTATATATCCAATAATGTGATTGTTGGGTAAAATGATAATTCTGCTATATGTTCTTAGAGAAATTGCAAAACTACTTTCCACAATGGCTTAAATAATTTACATTCCCACTAGCAGTGTATAAGCATTCCCTTTTCTCCACAACCTTGCCAGCATCTGTTATCATTTGGCTTTTTAGTAATAGCCATCTGAATGGTGTGAGATGGTATCTCATTGCAGTTTTGATTTGTATTTATCTAATGATTAATGTTGTTGAGCATTTTTTTCATATGCTTACTGACTGTGTGTACATCTTCTTTGGAATACTGTCCGTGTGTGTCCTTTGCTTACTTTTTAATGAAGTTGATTATATTTTGCTTAATTTGTTTAAGTCATTTATAGATTCTGGATATTTGGCCTTTGTTGGATACATAATTCATGAAAAATTTTTCCCAGTATGTAGGTTGTCTATTTACTCTGTTGATAATTTCTTTTGCCGTGTAGACGCTCTTCAGTTTAATTAGATACCATTTGCCAATTTTTGTTTTTGTTGCAATTGCTTTTAGCTTTGTGGCTAGAAAAAGTCTTTCCTTTCCATATTTAGCACTCCCTTCAGGGCCTCTTGTAAGGCAGGTGTATTGAAAACAAATTCCCTTAGCATTTGCTTATCTAAAAAGAATCTTATTTCTCCTTCAATTATGAAGCTTAGTTTGGCTGAATATGAAATTCTTGGTTGGGATTTCTTTTCTTTAAGAATGTTGAATACTGGTTCCCAGTCTCTTCTGGCTTCTCAGGTTTCTGTTGAAAAGCACACTATTAGCCTGAGAGGGTTTCCTTTGTAGGTTACTTGCCCCTTCTCTGTAGTTTTCCTTTCTTCTTCTCCTTCTCCTTCTCTTTCTCCTTCTTCTTTTTTTTTTCCACTTTGATTTTGTAGAACATGATGACTGTGTGTCTTGGAGATGATCATCTCGTGTAGTATTCACAAGGCTTCTCTGCCTTTCGCAAATTTGAATGTTGTCCTCTCTAGTGAGGTTGGGCAAATTTTCTCAGATGATATCCTGAAATGTGTTTTCCAAGTTGTCTGCTTTCTCTCCCTCTCTTTCTGGGAAGTCAATGAGTCACAAATTTGTGTTGTGTTTTGTTTTGTTTTTTTACATAATCATGTATTTCTTGGAGGTTTTATTCATTCTTCTTTATTGTTTTCTCTTTATTTTTGTCTGACTGAGTTGTTTTGGAGAACCAGTCTTTGAGCTCTGAGATTTTTTTCCTCAGCTTGGTTAATTCTGCTATTAATACTTGCAATTTCATTCTGAAATTATTGATGTGAGCTTTCAGCTCTGTCAGTTGTTTTGTTCTTTATAAAAATGGCTATTTCGTCTTTCATCTTCTGTATCATTTAATTGTATTTTTTAGAACCCTTGGATTGGATTTTGACTTTCTCCTGAATCGTAAGATCTTCATTTCTATCCATATTCTGAAATCTATTTCTTACATTTCAGTCATTTCAACCCTGTTATCCATTGCTAAGGAACTAGTGCAGTCATTTAGAAGTAAGAAGAAACTGGCTTTTTGAGTTGCTAGACTTCTTGTGCTGGTTCTTTCTCATATATGTGAGCTGATGTTGCTTCAGTCTTTGAAGTTGTTGTACTTTGGATGGGCTTTATGCTTTTACCTTCTTTGAGTCTCTTTGGGGTTTGATTGTGATGTAAGGTGGGTTCAGCTGACTAGCTTCCTTTCTGGAAGATTTTAGGCGGGCAAGACTCAACTCAGCACTCCTAAGCAGCATGTTCTAATTCTCGGGTGGGGTGGGGGGAGTAGTATTAGCTCCTGGCTTTGTCCTTTGGCCCCTTGAAGTTAGGAACCTGCTATGCTGGAGGGGCCAAGAGTTCCCAACCACTGGCCACAGCACTTCTATGGTTTGTTTCAGCTAAAGTGCTTCGTCATAGTGGTGGCAGCTGGATCTGTGCTTATTCACATGTACCAGCAGTGGCAGCAGTGCAGCAGGGTGCCTGCTTATTGACTGGGGCAAGGCCCTGGCAGGCAGGGCTGCTAGCCTCCATTTGCACGTTCCTGCTGCTGGCAGTGGTGGCCACATTAGAGGGGGCTGGATGAGATAAATATTTCCAGTAGTACTTTCCATTAATATTTCAAATTAATAATAGACATCAAGTCACAGATTGATGAAGCTCAAAAAGGACACCAAGTGGAAAAATACCAAAAAATTCACATATAGACATGTCATACTAAAACTTGTTTATTATTTGACCCACAATAAAGTAAGTATCATAGTAGCAGGGTTTTTTTTTCTCTTTTGTTCACTGCTGTATCCCAAAGATACAGGATTGTGCCTGTTACACAGATACCATTCAATAAATTGTGAATCTATGAATGAACTAACCTCAATACATGAAGAACTCTTGCATCCACAGACTTTCCCATTCATTCAATGTCCTACTGTTACACATGTTTGCACCCAGGTTCATACTGAGTGGTGCTGCCTTTCCTGTTTTCATGTACTGAGAAGCCAACAGTGGTGTTCCTGGGCACACAGTTCTGTGCGGGGGTCTTAGCCTAGGGTTTTGCAGGAGTGGCTTCCCATGAGCCCCACTCTCAGAGCCTGGGAGTGCTACTTTATTTTTAACACAATACGAAGTTTTCAATATTGATATGATTACACAGAAAATTCCTAAGCCAAAGATCATAATTGGGATTGGGAGATGGTAATAACTCAGATTTTGGGAACTGAGAAATTATAATTTCAAGTAAATTTTCAGAAAAATTTTATTTCATTTGAATATTTTAAAATAAATGATTTTATAGTGATGAACATTACTAGTGCATCAAAAATATTTTTAACAACTATTTTTGAAAAATATAGTAATATTATTGCTTTTGCTGTTAAATAGATTATCTTAATGTTTGGGTCCCATAAATTTCATTTAAAGGAGATTACATTTATCAAACTGATATTTTTATTCATTAAAAATGCATTTCTCACATTAATTTCCACCAAGACATACAATGGCACATGGTGCTGTATGCTGATATGCTTGATTGTAGAACTGCCATTGCCTGCTCATGGAGTAGACCTGTTGGCCCAAGATGGGTTCAATCTATTTTGATGTATCTAATTAAATGACATTACTCTAGTCCTCCCTGTTAGTTTCATGTTAAACTTATTTGTCTATCATATGAGAAATTACCAAATTTTATGTCCAGTTCTTTATGTTTCAGAATTATTACATAGATCCTATACCTACCAGGTATTATAATCCAGTTAATGTATTGAAAATGTGTTTCAAATGTGTAAAATGGGTAAAGGAATTATTTTAAACATTCAATAATATTCACGTGTGTGTTGTCCTTGTCATTTTCCAAGACAAGTTAATTCTTTTAATTTCAGGCAAAACTGACAGATTAACGAAGGCTAATATCTCCTTTGCATTTCAGTAGACTGTTAGGCCTAGTGAGAGTGCACCAGATGTTTACACTGGGGAATATGGTTTTTGTTTGTTGTTTAGTATGACAACAAAAGATATATTTAATATTTTATTGATAGTTTTGCTCCCAAATGGTTCTCAACTTTGCATTGAAAGGATTTTCTCTTTCAAAATGAAATGTGAAATGTTTTTAAGTAATGACATGAAAAAATTGTCCACTTTTAATAAAAATGTACAATTTGAGGTAGATCAAAATTCTAACATAAACAAATTTCTTTCTCTTGAATTAAGTAACTATATACAGCAGACAAATTGCCTTTAAGAGACCTTTAAAACCATTAGTTTTGGAAATATAATATTGAGAACTAGCTTGGAAATTTAACCTGTTGTCATTCTATACACAATAGATAAGAATAATTACCTAAGTTATCTAAGTCGCTGGCATCAGAAGCCAAGATGTTCTTTCTAAAATCCAATTCGATCATTTTTCTCATTTGCCTTAATCTAAAATGAGTATCACTTACTGTTTCACTAAAGGACCTCAGATATTTATTTCCTGACTGTCCTCATCCTTTACTAGTTCTCCACATTCATCCTTTGAAGTAGTCATGCGTTATGTTGAAACATATATCCATGTGTGCAATGCCTTTCTATCAGTAGTGAACTTCTCACATTTTCTTTTTCTAATTCATATGTATCCATTGTTCTAAATTAGAATAAGCTTTTATCTGAGTCCTTCTGTCTCCTGTCTACTTCCATAAGACCTCGTAGATGAACTGTAACATTTTAATATATCATTTAATAAAGGATAAAACATTTTAATGTGCATTATTATTGCTTTATTTATCTCTCCACTCAAATACTTTGTAAGATTTCTGTGGGAAAGAAGCATATCTTGAGTCACTGTCTCTCCTATAATAGCATTCTACCTTCAACTAGTGTCCAATAAGTATTTGGTGAATTAGTAAATATGTGAACAACAGTCCCTGACAGGTGTTTAGCAAATATTACCAGAAAAAAATACATACAGAAACAAAAGGGGGAAATCTCCCCTGTTCATTACATGTAGTCTTTTTTTTTACCAAGATTGTTAAAATAATATCTATAAACAAAGAGTATGGATTTTATATTTAATATGCACTTTAAAATTCATTGTTATATTTCTTCACTGAAAACTCAGAATTATCAATACTCAGAATGGCCAATACCACCACTACCTAGAAGACACATTTTGAATTTCCTTACAATACACATCTTATTAGTGAATACAATCCCCAGGGACATTTTCTCAAGGATCCTTTAATCATTCAGGATTAAATGTTAAGATTTCAAATATCATCAAAATAAAAAAAAAGATAAAAATTTATAGACTTTCTACTCTGTAAACTATTTCTACTTTAATAAGTAGCATCTTTCAATGTGTAACTTGCATTTCTAATGCCATACAGTATGTGTATAATATTCCTGAATCATATCTGTCACATGAAATTGAATTCAACATTTTGCTATTTCAAATAAAGTAAAAATAATTATTTTTAACTGAATATAATCTATTCTACTTAATTGATAAATATTTCCTCTTGTTTCCTATTTGTAAAGTGCTTATCTACATTACTAATTATAATTATTAATTTTTTTTCACCGAAGTGCTAGAAAACATGATTGAAATGTAGAGATACATCTTATACCAAATGATCTAAAACATTTGGTCATTGTTTGACAAGATATATAACAATTGTACTGTTTTAAGAGTTAAGGCTCTAAAACAGAGAAACAGATAAAAAGAGCTTCTACGTAGAAGATAAATGCAAACTGCTGTATCACTTTAGCCTACAACCCATTATGGCTTTAGAAGATTTCCAAAACAACCTCCACAATCTCCTATGTGTCCTGGGCCTTACTTCAGTTTTTGGGGTTTACAGGGGTTCCAGACTTTGGTAATGACAAAGATAATATCTAGCTAGTCTATATGAGGTGAATACTAAAGCCCTGGAGCATGGAGGGGACACCATGCCTATTAGATGTTCACCAGGTAGTGCTGGATACTGACAAAGTAACTTTATCCCTAGATGTTGTAGAAGTGTCTTCTGGGAACATCTGGATATATTGCTCACAAAACTTGGTGTGATTGAATAGAGTAAAATAATTAATAGTGCCAGTTTTAAAACCCATTTTCTTTCAGAGAGAGAGGAAAGTAATTTTATGGTGAGAGTAAAAGGAATTTTAATTTGTAATGAAAAAATTGACCAAAAATTCTCAGGAAAGACTGACATTTTTTTTTCCCTCATGATGCAGAATAAATATGTGAGCTAAATTTCTGAAAATAAAACCTGTCCTCTTACTTCACCTATAAAATAAAAACGAAAATTAATTGGTTTCATTTATTAATGTTGAGGCAATAATGAATGACAAAAGTATACATATAAAAATGGGTTTACAATTGAAAGTGAAACAATTATTTGCTGATAATCTGTGTCATATAAGCTATAAATCTTAAACTTCTAACTAATTGATATAATTTATTTTTCTTGTTCATTTTCTTGCAAGATTCCTTGGAAGAACATCACAACTTCACATATTTGTCTTAGAACAGGCTTTATGACAATTCTTACTAAGTGAGAACAAAAACAGAAAAAGCTTGTATTCCTCTATTCTCTCATCATCCTAATGAAGCAGGCTAGGGTCTGGGCAATTTTGTGGAAACACAGTGTGAGTATACATGCCAGTGGGAGATCAGTGATAATCTCTCTTATCACAAGAAAATCATCATAAATAATCAGAAAAATATCATTGGTGCCGATTCAAACAGATGATTGAAGGACCAGGTTATCTTGGTTTGAGGTCCACTCTTTGAAGTAGTTGCTTAGAATAGTTAGTTGCCTAGTACCTTGAGACTTTGGGGCCTATAAGAAGGGACAATTCCTTTTGGCATTGAGAGATACTAAGAGCACTGAGGGAAGCTTGGTTCATACACATGCCCTGCCAGAGGAAAAAGAGGCAATTCCCAATCCCGAGGTGGCCTCCCAGGTTTATTTTTTGCAGTTCTGTTCAGCATATCATAACTTTAAAAATAAATATTTTAAGATCTTACAATAATGTGGTAATTCCATATGGTGTCAAATACGTTTTTAAAAATACGATCTAGGTTAGGAGAATCAACCCAGGTCTTAATTTATCTGTTGGTTATGTTCAGAATGATATTACTGACCCTACGATTATTGATTTAAAAACTTTCAATGTTTTGAGATAAAGCGTTTTAACCCATTAAGGTAATATGTTTAATCGGAATGCCTGTGCTCCTCTCGCAGTTCTCACATCTGAACTGTCACATTGATTGATTCATTTATATAACCACGTATCATTTTGTGATTTAAATCTCTTCCATCTTTACTTATCTTTTTAGGTTGATATTATTTATGCTGTCCACACTCTTGAGTAAGGAGGCAGCTAGAGGCTCGTTAGGCAGATAAAAAGGGAGGATCTTGGGAGAAGAGCAATGTTCATAGGAACATCCGCGGGACAGCACTTACACTGCCTCTGCAGCTAATGGGAAGAAACATGGTTAAGAAATTCCCCTTTTGCTTGAATGTTCCTCAGAAGGCACTGTCCTAACTTAGATGCAGGCACAATAAGTCAATCTAAATGTCCTTAATTTGACCCAATTCATTATAATGTCATTAACATGATATTAGCATTGTGGTTTTATCTCCCATGTGGGTTTCACTTAGGCATTCATGGGTAGTAACCAAGATGGAGTCACTCTGGCCAACTGCAGGCATGCACAGTTGCAGTACCCTTAAGAGGAAACTTCACCCCTACCATTTTGGGCAGAATCCCCAGAAGACTTCCTTGTTCTTGTCACATAAAAGACCCAGAACTCAGCCCCATTTCTGGCCACCTATTTTCAGGTCTCCTCTCTTTGTTGAGAGCTCTCCTTTTGCTTAAGAAATTCTACTCTACTCACTCTCAGGTGTCCATATGCCTTATTCTTCTTGGTTGTAGGACAAGAACTCAGACCTGGCTGAGCTAGGGACTAAGCAGACTGCAACATTTGGGAGCTTATCTGGGATTGTCAGAAGGGTGAGTCAGAGCAGACCTCTAACTCTTTACTTTCATTTCTGAAGTTTCTTATCCTTTTTTTTTTTTTTTTTTCTCTCTCTCTCTCAAGATCAAATAAAACACTGGGCTTCTATCAGCCAATTAAAAGCAAATATTGTGACTGCCAGACTTAAGACTCAGAAGTCAGACTTGCTGGAGAGGATTTTGTCAATCTCCCATCTCCCTTGGGTGCTGGGAATGTTGACTATATCCAAAACCAGTTTTCCCTCATGGAGGTCTAGCTGTCACATGGGATTAGGAGGTCCTGGGGCAACTGAGAGTATCTGGATAAGGCTACACCTCCATGTCACCGAAAGGCCCCTAATTAACTCCATTCCCAGACAGTCTATTAAGGTATTGGCACCAGGACTTCCAGTCTTTTCTATCACATTTTTTTCTTTCGCTTTCATGGCTGTTATGGCTCCTATCTCTTCTTTGTATGCAATGTTGCAGGTATTTTTGCAACCTGGAGATATAATTTTGTTGGCTAAAGTCAGCAGGTGCCTTAGCAACCAGCAATGCAGCTCAAAGGGTTGTTGTTTTTGTGATTTCCCTGAGACACGGGGATTTCAAGATTTCAGTTAAAGGGTTTCTCTGTCCCCCTATGATGTCTATACATGGCACTGTATAGGGGGATATTTCACCCTGAGGATGTACCCTCCTCTCCATGTAGGCTGTTTCTTTCTTCATGTAAGAACTCAGCACTGTCGAGTGAATTTAAGTGGCCACTCTATGAGACAAATTAATTTTCTTCTGCTAGAAGGCATATTGTGAGGACAGTCTATCAAGCCCCAAACCTCTCTTTCCAACCTCTGCATATAAAGTATTTGGAGACAAAGTTACAGCTTAACATTTCGATCCTTATCAAGCCACCAGATGGGATAGAATTTCTTTCCCTGGGGAGCCCTATCAGCCTCTTCTCCAAACTCTTAGTTTTCCAATTACACACCCTCCTCCAGTAGCCCATCAGAGACCAAGTCCCTTGTCCCATTTGCAAATGGAAAATTTACTGTATCATAGGGAGGAAGAAGAAAGCCTATCTAGACAGATGCTTACTTCTATGTTGTCTCCTCAGAAAGGAGGGAACCAGCCCAACCATTATGGCCTTTTGAGGCATCTGTTATGTCTCCAGTTGCAATGGCATTTAAACAAAAAAGAGGAAGTATGTTAGGAGGTTAATCATTTCCAACGATGTCTGGAACGGGCTGTCTTGTTTTGCCCCAATCCCATGGACTTCTGTCCATAAGGAAAATCCAGTCAGAGTTTTCTAAATTTTCCTCAAATATTTTTTTTCTGAAAACAGTGCAATGAAAATAAAATGTATTTAACGTGTAAAGTATTGTTTAAAGGAAGTTCTTTCTTTGAAAGTTTTATCTTGCTTAATCTTATGTTAAAAGGTTATTTGTAAATAGTTTGCCTCATTAACATAATTGGGGTAAAGCTTAGCGTCTTTCTTTGGGAAAATAGATTCAGTGATTTTTTGCAAAAAGGAGTATGATCTGACAGATAGAACCAGTTAGTAACATACTTCCTGACATCTGTGTCAAAGTCACATGTCTGTTATAAAGGTTGTTTTAAAATAGTCACGTTTGTGAACCTCTTTTATATTTGTGATGAGTTCTGATTGTCTTTTTGTATTTTGATTGGTTCTATTTGGCTAGTTAGTGTCTTTTCTGTATTCCATATTATCAGTAGTCCTGTTGTTATATACTGTCCATGATGGTTAATTCCACTCATATTTTAAATGATCCCTACTAATGACTGATTACTACTTCTTTATTGCTCCTTTGGCATCTCTATAGTATCTTTCTTAAGGATCAATTTCAGAATTAACAATTGCCCATCAAATCACTGCTTTACACGATTTCCAAGAAAGTTAAATCTTCCTCTCTTTAATACTTTAAGTACTAATTAAAATAACAATTATCACTTGAGATAATTAGACTTCTTTGTTATCAGCACACCATTAGTTTTTTTACAAAGAAAAGAAAATTGTTACAAATAATAAGTTATCAGTGCATAGGTAGTATGTTTTACTCTAGATTAATAAGAAATACAGCATCATGGTAGCAGAAAACTATATGGACTAGAATGCAATGATTTATGAATTGTGCTGTATGATTACTATAGGATATTGTTGAATGTGCATTATAATATTTACATGTTTCTGTCAATATAACTGCTTAATGAAACAATCACAAAAATCTTAGAGTCAAACTGAATGTACAAAATAAGAAAGGGTGTGAAGATGAGAGAGAATTTTGAAGTAAGCTAGGAAAAAGAATATGTTTTTCTTCTATTTTTTGAATCAACTTTTTTTTTAAACAGAGTTTTGCTGTTGTTGCCCAGGCTGGGGTGCAATGGCGAGATCTTGGCTCACTGTCACCTCCACCTCCTGGGTTGAAGTGATTCTGCTGCTTCAGCCTCCCAAGTAGCTGGAATTACAGGCACCCAACACCACGCCCGGCTATTCTTTTTTTTTTTTTTTTTTTTTGGTATTTTTTAGTAGACATGGGGTTTCACCGCATTGGTCAGGCTGGTCTCGAACTCCTGACCTCAGGTGATCCACCTGCCTCGACCTCCCAGAGTGCTGGGATTACAGGCGTGAACCACTGCGCCCAGCCTGAATCAGTTTTTTCAAAATGATGTAGACTTCAGATTTTGTGGAGAAAGTTTGGAAAATAGAATTTGTGTTATTCTCTAGACTATTTAGATATACTTTCTGCTTCCTGTGGACCACCAATCTGAAGTCTTGAGAGTTTTATCTCATGTTGTAAACAGATTTAGATCAACATCCAAAATGGAATGGGATGGAATTCATCATGGTTCTGGAAAAGAAATTAGATATTTGACTTCTCTAATTTCATCAATATTTTTCACATTTCCTTTGAAAATCAAGTATGGAGAACAAGAAGAAGAAAGGCGGGGTTTAACTATCAACCGAAAAGGTTAGATTAGCTATAAGGTTGATGTGATGTAGTTTTCTAGTCAGACTTCCATAGGAATTTAGGTGGTAGCTTACCAACACCTACATTATTAGAGTTCACATTCCATCCAGAAATATAGGCTGGCCTTCATAGAATACATGAACCTGAACTAGTTCTTTTGCTGTAAGCAGCTACAAAACTGGAGAAAGCATACGAGGTATCTGGTTTCAGGAAGTGGGCAGCAGTCAGTGGAAAGCTGCAATCTCTGAATTTCAGAAGTGACTTGCGCAGGACTCCATAGTCAGTCTAGTCTTCACCTGGAAACAATTTTCTTAGGTCTATGTAGAAATTCTGCATTTTGCAGAGTGAGGTAGCACACTGTGCTGAAGGGGATGCTGTGAAGAGACTGAATTTCAGAAATCAGAATGGAGGTTCCTTGTAAGTTCATGACTAAAATCTGGGCTGCACATTTGCAGGGTGAAACCATTCATGTTATCAGAATGTGACTCATCGAGGATAGAGAGAGGGACAAATTTTAGAACATAAGGGCTATAGTGGATTACCTGTGACCTATTCAACACCTCTTTAATCTCCTCAGAAACTGAAAAAGACAAACCTTAACAGTCAGCACCATGTCTTAGAGTAAGGCTTACTGTGTTAGTTTTCCAAGGCTGCCATAACAAAATACGACAAATTGCGTGGCTTAAAAAATAGAAATGTATTGTTTCACATTTCTGGAGGCTAGAAGTTCAAGATCAACGTTTTAACAGAGCGGTTTTTTTTTTTTTTTTTTTTTTTTTTTTTTTTTTTTCCTGAAGCTGTTGGGGAGAATCTGTTCCATGTGTCTCTCAGTCTCTCTCAGTTTGCTGGCAACCTTTGGTACCTCCTGGCTTGTATATTCCTCCCCTCATCTCTGCTTTCATGTTCACATGTCATTCTCTCTGTGTGCATTTTTCTGTGTCTAAATGTGCCCTTTGTATAAGGATGTCAATCCTATTGATTTGGAGCCCATGCTACTTCAGTATGACCTCATCATAACTTGACTAATTACATCTGCCATGGCCCTCTTTCCAAATAAAATCAAATTTGGGGGTATTGGATGTTAGGACTTCAATTTCTGAATTTGGAGGGGACAAAATTCTACCCATCATCAAAATTGCCATATTTTACCAGATAAGTCTCCTAACTGAAAATCACTATAGTTCAGTCTGATCATCTAGAAAGTCATTTAAATACCATGTGTGTATATGAAAACGTAAACATCTATTATGTAAATATATATTTCATGTATACTCCATATTATTTAAATATAGAGTAAAAGTATATCAATCTCAGACATATCCAAGGATGTGGAAGTGGGTAGTATTTTAAAGAATCTTTTATATGAGTGAAAAATTGAAGGAAACAGAAAATATTATACAGAAGTTGCTATAGTAAGTATATTTTAAATGATAAACTGAGAATTGTACAATGATTATAAGAACATAGGTTACAGTTCTTATCTAAACAAAAAGAAGCTAGACATAGAGCATAATTAGATCAACTTTGTATTCAAAAAAGGAATAATGCTAGTGATATGGTTTGGCTCTGTGTCACCAACAAAATATCATCCCAAATTGTGATTCACATATGTTGGGGGAAGGGCCTGGTGGGAGTTGACTGAACCATGGGGCGGACTTCCCCTTGTTCTTCTCATGGTAGTGAGTGGGTTCTCATGAAATCTGATTTTTTGAAATTTTATGGCACTTCCTCTTTCACTTTCTGTCTGCAGCCGTCATGAGAAGACATGCCTTGCTTCCCTTTGGTCTTCTGCCATGATTGTAAGTTTTCTGAAACCTTCAAACCATGCTTCCTGTTAAGCCTGCAGAACTGAGTCAATTAAACTTCTTTTACTTATAAATTACCCAGTCTTGGGTATTTATTTATAGCAGTGTGAAAATGGACTAATACAGTCAGTTTATTTCTTTTTCTTTCCCAGCTCCATTGATTTATCATGTGACTTTGAAAGTGTTACGTTTCTCAACCTCAATTTCTTCATGAAAAACTAGAATGTATGCTTTTTGCAAGGTCATTACGAAGATTAAAATGACGTATATAAGTATTTATTTTTAGCATAAATACATGAGATGTAAAAGTCAACACATGGTAGTACAAGATAGACTGATATTATCAGCATAGTTACTTTTTTTTTTTTTTGAGACGGGGTCTCGCTCTGTCGCCCTGGCTGAAGTGCAGTGGTCGGATCTCAGCTCACTGCAAGCTCCGCCTCCCGGGTTTACGCCATTCTCCTGCCTCAGCCTCCCGAGTAGCTGGGACTACAGGCGCCCGCCACCTCGCCCGGCTAGATTTTTGTATTTTTTTAGTAGAGACGGGGTTTCACCGTGTTAGCCAGGATGGTCTCGATCTCCTGACCTCGTGATCCGCCCATCTCAGCCTCCCAAAGTGCTGGGATTACAGGCTTGAGCCACCGCGCCCGGCCCCAGCATAATTGCTTATTTAGCTGTGTGGTTTCAGAAGGGAAGGACTGTCATTCTCAGTGTCATTTTTTTAAGGATACAACAGGCTATTTGTTTCTGGGGAATAATCTATGACTTTGAACATAAAGATCTATTAAGAAAGGCAGATGCTGTTAGGCCAGATCATGAAATTCTTATAGCCGTCTCAAGTAAGGTTAAGGTTATGTGAAGAAAATCTGGAAATTCCTATCCTACTTTCAAAATTTAATCAGGTATATAATCAATTATATTTTGTGTAAATCATGCCAACCTAAGAAGTTACAAATTTTTCCTTTACTGCCTCAACCACTTTACTCCTTGGCCAAGTTACGTACATTCCCTAAGACCAGTTTTCCTATCTGTGAAATATGCCTTATGTACTTGGTAGTCATTTGACACCATCACTGCTTAAAGAAAGCTATTTTTGTTACTGTTTATTTTCTGTTCCCATACTTGGACTTTACATGTAGCCTATACAACAGCAAAATTCAGGTAAAAGTGCCTTCATAAATGCCCCGGCACTTTTTGATGTTATGCTTTGGCTCTTTCATTCATAAATTCATCCTCTAATTTTTAGTATTTTATCTTAGGTTGGCATTATCTCTCAGACCAAATAAATTTTATGAGGTTTTCTCACTTTGCCAAGAAGTACTCATTTTATTTCTCCCAAACTTTACTCCCTAAATCTTCAATATGATAGGTGTTGGAAACATAATTTTTAAAGTATTTCAGTAAAAACAGCTGTTGTAATAGCTTCAACAACTACCATCTTAAAAGAACAGCCCGCCCAGCTGTAAATTAAGCACCTGGAACACATTCTGAGGATTCATTAAAATCAAATGGGTGTGTGGAAATAAACATCTAGGAGTAATGCTAGCCACTCAACTAATAGAAAATAACACTGAAGAGGATAAAATCAACATACCATTAACTTTTGATATCTAGCACATTATATAAATTACATCTTGCAAAGTGATAGTGAAAACCATTCTCTGAATTACCTTTCATTTTCAAAATTTAGATCTGAATAAATCTGAATACAACTAGTCAGGAAGGCCTCCCAGCCTCACTGTACTGTGCTCGTTTCCCTCTCAAAAGGAAAGATCAGATTTTTATTTTATTATAAATGTGTTACTTTCCCCTTTAAATATACCTGGCATTTTATTCAAAAGTGTGATTACATCATCTTGGAGCTAGCTTTTCTTCTCAGGAAAACATCTGTCATTTTGTAGTCAGGTAAATATGAAAATACTATTTTTGACATCTTATTTTCTTGCCAGCCTTTTCTAATTTTGCATAATATGTTTATTCCATTTGTTAAAGCTTTCCTGGAATGGCACATTTTTTCTCCAAATAAAAATAAAGTGCCAAAATCTTGTCTGTATTTTGATATTATATGCCTGTTTTCACTTAACTCAAAGTACTTTTTTTGTTCTAAATCAATATAGGTTATAATATTGGAAATGAAAATATTTTGCTTTGAAATAAAACTGGGTACCAGTTTTCATTACTCACAGAGGCTTTATAGGAAAGATAATCAAGTTTTAAAATATGTCTCCTTTTGAAACAAATTTAATGCTAACACAACTGGAAGCTAACTAATCAAAAACAATCTTTAATATTGTATAAAATTTCAAATCATTTCATGAGGAAAAGACCTATGACCTAAGAAAATTATATTTTAGGAATAATTTATTAACATGAGAAGCAATTGGAAACAAGCAAAACTGTCAACTCATATAGTTGTAGAAAAAGTTGCATTCACATACAAGAGATTTAATAGTTTACTTTTAATAACCTTATGCTTTTGAAAAAGCTTGATGGTTAACTATTTGTAAAATATGCAATTTCAAACTATTACATAAATTCAACACATTATTATCACTGTATGAATTTAAGAGTTTTAGCAATATTCAGATTAATCTAATCATAATAATAATGAATATTATCCAAGTTAGGTATTTATTAGTAAAGTAAAATCTTTCATCTTCGTCTAACATTATAGGATGTTTGATCATGATTTAGACTAATTGAGTCTGTATATATCACAGTGCCATGGATTTTTGTCTAAATTTAAGTTGATATTTATCTTCCTGTTTCTGTGTATCTGTGTGTTTTTAGCACCTATTTTTCACTTTAATAGTAGTTATCAAATATATTTCATTTATTTACTTTCTTACATGCTGACAATTCTTTCCCATTAGTATTCACAAAGGAAAGTCCTCATTATTCACATCATCGTGCCTGCTAAAGGAAGACCACAGTGTGGTTTTTCTGGTGTCTTACTGTCCAGTCTGACATTTTTCAGGATTTCCAGTATGTACTTTATCAAAGGTCAATTGGAAACAAACCTGGGATGTATTGTAAGGCCCATTTCATGTGCCTCCAAATTCTTTGTTCTTTATATAACATCAGTTTTCTCACCCATTTTCCAGAATTTTTATCTTCTTGTTCTAGAGACATTATAATTGAAGAAGCAATTTTGGACCATTCAGTATGATCATTAATATCACCTCCTTATACTTATACTTCCGGTTATATCCAACTAACTACACATTACAGCTATGGGCAGGAGCTGTCTCAAGTCTGCACCTTGTTAAATGCCCCAGGAATCCTGCCTAACTGAACTTAAAATGCTACTTATTTTAACATTAGGCCTAACTCAAATATCATAGTTAGACTAAAACTACATTGTGCCACTCATCTACACAAAATATTGTTTTAAGTTAGTAAATAATTGCATTGTGAGTTATTTTCAATGTCAAATAGCCCATAGCAATTTGAAAAATTTCTACATGTTGGCTATGTAATCATATAAATACTTGAGTGATACAAATTTAAAAAAAGAACCATTACTTAATTAGTATTATTTTATATTTAGGAAAATGAGTTCTAGATAAATAGATAACATGATATAAAAAGTTAATTTTTTAAAGTAGATAGCTCAACAAAATGGAAAATGCATTAAATGAAGTTTATAGTAGGGCAGTGTAATAATTACATAAACTTAAAATTAAATTAGAGATATAAAATATAACATGATATAAAATAATGTTTTTTATGACATACAAAAGAAATTCTGAAACTTCTGATGTCCCTCTGCCTGTCACCTATACTTAGATAGCACTATTTTCAATAAATTTTAGGACCAAAATTTTTACCTCTAATATTGCCTTTACTATGAGACAGCAAAATTAATGTTTCAGACAAAAACAGACAAGATAACCCAGGGATATCTCATTACTGAAAGAATGAAAAGATAATTTCAAATATGTCTAAAATACTACCAATAAGAATGAGGATGTCAGAGTATCAGAGTCCCTGCCAACCTAATAATAATAATGTGAACTTCATGAAAAGAAATAATAATTTCAGTCAATTGTATTAAGTTGATTCTTTATAAGGGTCTAAGTCCATAATGACACTCAAAAAAGACAAATACCTTAAAATTTACTAATGATGAATCATATGGAATTTTCCTAAGTATATATTTTTTAAAATATTGCAATATGATTAAAATAAATTATGTAAGTAGGATATTTAAGTTTTTGTTATCGCCTGTTGAGAATATTCAAGGTATATGGCAATTCTGAGAAAATACATAACAAAGGTAACATTTGAAGATATTTATATTGCTTGTTAATGTTAATGAAAACTGTAAGAATACATGGAGCCGTATCAAAGACTCTAATAAATTAATGCGATAGCATAAATACCATAAATGCCATAAATTTATTACCAAAACATCAGGGGTTCAGTCTGGACGAACGGAGCCAAGATGGCGCACTTCCGGTTTCTTCATCACTAACTTTTCCCGTGCACGTGAAAATGCAGCCGGCGCCTGTGAAGGTGCAGACCAACCGGGCATGTGCCAGGTGACGTCAATCCGAAGAGACCAAGATTTACCTGGTCGCACCTGCGGAACGCCCCCCGACACGCCCATGCCCCGCCTATTGCCCTCCCACTCCTAGAAAAGCCGCTCCCGGCCAGCGACCAGTGCAGACTTCCCAGCCTCCTACTCTTGTCGGGACTGCAGGAACTCCCTCCAAGAGCTCACCGGGGGACTCTCTTGGCCTCCTTTGCCGGAGGCCGACAGACCTCTCCCTACCCACCTTCTTCCCCTGAAGCTCGGTGACCAAAATTAAATTTGCAGTTTTACTTCTACCCTTGCCTGCTCGCTGGCACTTTTGTGCCCGCTCTGGTGGTCTTTAGAAAAAACAAATCACAGTCTAGGTCCCATTGCTCATGTCACAGAAAGACAATTCCTGAGACAATGTGTATTTCCAGGGAATAAGGCTTTATTTGGGTGCTACAGCTGAGGAGATGGGAGATCAGTCTCAAATCCATCTCATTAACTGACTAAAACTGGGAGTATATAACATGGAAGGAATGTAGCTACCTATGGGAAAAAAAAAATTGGAAGGAATAAGGAAGAAGAATTGATTAACAAGAAGCCGGTGGTCAGTCAGGAAAACAGGAATTACAAGAAGTTTCAGTTCCTTGGTAGTATCAGGGAAGACTCTGTTTGGTTTCCTGAGAAAGGAACTTATGTAAAACAAATGTATGTTTCAAGCTTTAAGACTGGAAGATTAATTTCTATATTTTTTATTAAACCGTAAACATTAGTTCTATGGGACAATTGGCTGAGTTTCAAAATCACATAAAATTAGCAAAATATATAATATAATAAAACAGAATAGGTCAGGAGTTTACACCTTCATTGTATTATAGATATCAAAACAACTAGAGACCTCAACAATAAGTAACAACCTTTTAAGAAAAAATTAAACAAATGTAGTAAAATAGCTTGCCGAACTTTTCACAGTATCTCACAACTAGTGAGACTTTTCATGTTCCTGATCTTTCTTCCTGTCAGAAATAGGGACACAGTTATACAGCATACTTTACCCCGTAGAGACTTATGGGATTTTTATCTTATGTTCTGCCAGGAATATAAAACTGGTTGAACTTTAGCTTCATTAATATTCACCTTGCTTTGTTTTTTCTGAAAACAGATTCTATGAGAACTTAGTTATGCTAAATAGTATTAAACTTGAGGTAGAGAACAAGATTTTCAGGATAAATTAAAGATGGAAAACTGTAAGTTAAATTAACTTCAATTTTTATATTTTCCTTCAGAGTTTATTGAGGTTTTAATAATTTAATATATGTTGAATCTTCAAAGGTATATAACCTTCAAATATAATGAACCACAGAATTGTGTTCTACTTTGAGAATCTTGAGGAACTACATTTTTGCAAAACACAATTTATAAAATTGTTTTCATTTAGTGCACAAAAGGCACAGTATTCTAAGAATCAGATTAATAGCACACTTTGTAACTTATCTTTCTGCCATTTCTGAGATTGAAAGAAAGTTTTGTGGTATATAGAGTGCTCATGATACTTGTAGGATTGCATTGGCATCAACCTAGCTATAAAAGTTTATTTCAGAAAATTTTTAAAGGAAATTTTTAATAAAAAGAGAAACTACATACAATGCAATCTACCTGTTTTTTTTTTTTTTTTTTTTTTTTTTTTTTTTTTTCTAATACAGCATTCAGTACTAAAATTCACTTTATGCTGGCTGGGCGTGGTGGCTCACGCCTGTAATTCCAGCACTTTGGGAGGCCAAGACAGGTGGATCACGAGGTCAGGAGATCGAGACCATCCTGGCTAACACGGTGAAACCCCGTCTCTACTAAAAATACAAAAAATTAGCCGAGCGCGGTGGCGGGCGCCTGTAGTCCAGCTACTCAGGAGGCTGAGGCAGGAGAATGGCGTGAACCTGGGAGGCGGAGCTTGCAGTGAGCCGAGATTGCGCCACTGCACTCCAGCCTGGGGCACAGAGTGAGACTCCGTCTCAAAAAAAAAAAAATAATAATAATTTCACTTTATGCTCCAATGTACATTTTGTAGAGCTTAACATATATAGAATATATAATAGAGAATAAATAATTTCTCTTCTGATTTATGATTTATTTGAGATCCATAACAGTAAAAATTGCTTTCTCTAAAAGTATATTTTATATTATAACAGACTAAGATTTTTAAAATTTACTGAAATTAAGACGTTTTCTCGAAATACATTATAATAGCATCAGGAATCTAAATGCAAGTTACATTAAAGAGAAGTAACATTCTCTCCCTCTCTAAAAGCAAAAAGTAATACTTGTTTTGGATTTGTAATTCCATAATGTTCTTTATCTGAATACTTCAAATGCTCAGGGTGTGATTATAAGGGCATCAGGTTTACACAACAGGCTTATGAGAAGAATGATTTTGTGTAAATGAAAACAGTGTATGGTTTCAGAGAAAAATGGTTTTCAAAGCATTTGAATATGAGCTAGGAATCTGTGTTTTTTTACTGTGGTTATAATAAAGGTAGTTTTTATTATCTGCCTAGTAACATTCAGGGGATTAATGACTCAGCAAGAATCAGGCATTTTGACCTGTGTTCACCATGACAGCAAACATTTAGTTATTTAAAGTAAAATACTAAATACAGGAAGATAGGCCAAAAGTTATAATACTTAGTAGTAAAAACTCTTCTGTGACTTCTTTAACTTCTTCAGTACATCTAATTTTATGGGCCTTAGGATAGTTCAGTGTGGGCATCATACCCTGTCAGGAAAACTGAATCAGCTTGTCCTTGTTATTTTTATACAGTAAGATAGATCATATGACTCTCTGTAACTGTGAAACCATGTTCCAGAGACCTCGTTTATGTGTTCCTGTTGTTAGATTTATAACCATGCCACATGTCTTGTAATTTTTCAACTTGACATAAACTCTTACACATTACATAGGATTTCTCACATACACAGTTTCTAAGGTAAGGGCTTTGCAAGCAACAGTTTTGCTATGGCCCACTATACTGAGTAATTGCTAAAATTATGTCTAATATTTTATAAGGCACTTTTGTGAAGTTCCTTTATCTTTTGAAAGAATGGTTTTCCTGAGAAAATCACCCATTATTAGCCCAGTAAAGTGCTGGGATATACATTAACCAAAGATGGCTCTGAATAGATGTTTATCATGGATGAAAAGAAGACAAAATTATAAGTGGCAACAGTGTGGGTGGGGCAAAATTTGGTTCTGCTCTGCCCTATTTATCTATCATCAATATAATGTATTTTTAAATGGAATAGTCTGAGTGGATTTACTAAACCTAAATGAGCTCAAGGACAGGAAGAGCTAAAACAGTGATGAAGTTCCAGATGGTGAGTGTAGAACCCTCCTGCCAGCACCTGCAGCTTTGCTCTTAGTGTGGGATTGGCTGTCCCTATGAGTGTACACCAGAAAGCAGACTAACACCTAAACAGAGAGCACACAGGCCCTGCCCAGGCACGTTTGTTTGTATACTGCTTATTTAACTGCTGTACATTGAAAAGTATAAGTTCTACATTTTTCTTCTTATTGTAAAATATCAACTATATACCAAATATGTAAATAATACTTTCAAACATCAGTATTATCTTTCAACCCTTGGTATGCTCCAAAAGGATATTATCATTTTACAGATGAAGCTAAATTAGGCTCAAATTAAACAATTCAACCCAAATCATTAAAATTAATAAGAAAAAAAAGAGTTTTATATTAATAAAGATGCCAAAGTTGGTTCTCTTTCCTTTGTAACCTAATCCTTCCATTTATTCATACATTGACTATTTGCTGAAGACTAACCAAGTATTCAGCTCTGAGCTAAGTGAAAAATGTATGTGACAGTTACAATAAGCACCCTTCAGGAGCTCCTGTCTCACATTCTATTGCTAACAGAAGGCCAATCTCATTTGAGGCATCCCCAGGGAATGTTTTCCTGGAGTCATAATAACCCCAATCCTCTTTGGTGGCTACATAATTTTCCTACTTCCTTTGCAGTTATAAGCAGCCATGTAACCCAGTTATGGGCAAGGAGACTTTTGTGAAGCATGGTTTATTTGACGAATAATCATACCCTCTCAAGGAGAATACATTGCTCCAACCCTTTCTTTCTGCTAGGTTGCTGGAGTAGGAAGATGTTATGTGTAACTGTGGCAACTACCTTTTTGTGATAATGAAAGACAAAGATGATAAGTCAACAGTTTGAAGACAGTGAAGAAGACAGAATGGGTTGATAATATCGATGAAGCACTAAGTAAAGTCTAATCTAACCTCTAAATTAATTCTAATTAACCTAAACCTAATTAGGTTAGGAAAAATATCTCCAAGGAGTGACATAGACCTGAAGGATCAATAAGCATTAATTAACAAGAAAGAGCAGTTCCTCCCAGGCAGCAATGTAGCATAGTGCGTTTTAAGAATTCAAATATATGATGTTGTGCAGTAAGGGTTTAACCTTGACCAAAGGTTTGGCATTTTGCCTTCAGCCTCTGGGAGGTAATCTCACAGTCTTTGCAAAATCATTCCTGTTAAGAATAACTCTTTTTATTGGCCCATGCCATGTAGTCTATGCAAACAATGTAATTTATGGTGGGGTCTTGGAGATGCTGGAACTGGAAGGCCTTGAAACTAATGTCAGTCATGTGAGCAGTCAACCATGTCTATGTGACATAACCAACAAAATCTCTTCCACCAGGTGATCTTCACTGGTTGGCAACATTCTATGATGCATATTGTCTCACATAGTTTCTGAGAGAAGTAAATTCTGTGGGTACAACCCCACTGGGAGAAGACAATGTGAAGCTCCACACTGGGAAACCTTCTGGTTCCCACCCCATATGCCACTTTCTTTTCTGATTTTAATATGTATCATGTCAAGGTAATAAACTGTAACTTTGAGTAAAACAGTTTTCATTGAATAATGTGAGTCAAACTAGCAAATTACTAAACCTGAGGGTGGTCTAGGGGAACATCAAATTTGCAGTTTTACCAGAAGTAAGAGCTCTTTGGGAGACACCTATACTTTGTAGATGGTTTGCAAATTATACACAATACAATTATAGGTCAGAAATGCAGCATTATTTGCATTTTTAAAAATGATATCTGGTTCTTGTGTTTTTATAAAGAGTTATTTTTGCTGATGGCTGGAGATAGTATATAGAATTATGTAAACTTGACCATTAAAGAAAAGTTTTTCTGTTTTAATTTTAGTCTTTTTTTGATTAATCTATAAGCCCAGAAAATTTTGGAGAAGGATTCTTGTACTGGTTTGCTAGGATTGCATAACTAAGTACCACAAACCATGTGGCTTAAAACAACAGAGATTTTCTGTCTTACAGTTCAGGAGGCTAAAAATTCAAAATCTAGTTGTCAGTGGAGCTATGAACCATGGGGCAAAAAAATCTTTTGTTACACATCCCTCACTTCTGGTGATTTGCCAGAAGTCCTTGGCATAACTCAGCTTGCAACTGCAGGGCTTTGTCTCTGCCTCTATCATCACATGACATTCTCCCCTCTGTGTCTGTGTGTAAATATCCCTCTTATGAGGACTGCAGTTATATTGATTATCAATATGATGATATCGTCTTAGCTAGTTATATGATGCTACTCTATGATGATGTTGTCTTAGCTAATTATATCAGCTACGGTGCCATTTCCAAGTGAGTTCACATTCTGAGGTACTGGGGTTTAGGACTTCAACATGCATTTTGCAGGGACACAATTCAATCCATTACAGTTCTCCTATTTACTTTACCTTTATCTATTCATAGGACATGGTGATACATGGAGAGTTGTATGTGTTCTAATGGTGACATATAGCCCAGCTATATTCAAAACTGTGGCTATGGGGATTCAATGAAGTGCTCACGTTTAGTTGAATGTGAAGACTTTAAAATAGGCTATCACATTTCCTTGAGGCTCCGGTCTATGAAGCCATTAGGATTTCATCACAAATCTAAGTTCCTGTAGAAAATCTCTATCTGCTTTTGAGAGTAGTAGAGAATAAAAAGTAGGAATACTTGGTTGGAATCTTCCATTTCCTATCCTCCAGGTTCTGTTCCATTTCCAATGGAGTGAGCAGTTTAGGATGATATTGCATACACATTGTATGGTGAGAGGGCAGGGACTGTGACTTTGTTCCTGGAACTGAGTACTTACAAATTCAGCTCTGCACTGGATGGTTAGAACACAGTTACTATGGATATATTCATTGATAATACTTCTTCACTTATTTTCCAATCCTCTGAAATGATAGCATGTTTTACTGAATCAGATGCATAGGATCAAAATAAGTGAAGTATGCCTTTAGTTTTTGACTCCTTTTTGCTAAGGATTATTGTGGGTGGCCATATAATTTTCTTGTACACTCTTGGGCAAACTAGATATTTGATTATTATGGTACCCAATAACTGATTTGAAGATGAGGGTCGTCATCTTGTAGTTATTTCTGAAACAAGCAGAGTGAAGGCAAATCCTCCATTTCAAATACAGTTACCTTAAATTTAGCAGTTTTAGATTAATTACTTGACCCTTTAATTAAGCTTATTTGTTTGATCCTCATATTAAAATGTATATCCCTTTTCCAGAATTCAACTATATTCTTAATGATTTAGAAAAATGATAACTATAATTCTCTTAATTTTTCTAAACCCAAGCAAAAGAGAAGCAAAAACTCAGATGAGTAGTAGAGCATCATCTGAAGCAACACTGGATGTATAGGTTTGGTTTAAATATGAAACTAAAATAAACATTTGTATTCCTTTTTATCTGAATTGAATTGGAGTTGTCACTCATTACTGCTTGTTTTACAAAAATTACCACTAATGAGCCTTTTAGTTTTGCAAGTAAGTAAAATGTCAACAGCTTACATTTATAGGAAATAATAATTCAATGAAATAATCTGAGTGCATACTACTAAGACTGAGGGCTTAAAAGGTATACTTCTTAATATAAATTATTTGACTCTCTGCAGATCTTTTCGCCCATGATTGGGGAAATACAATCACTCTATAGCAAATTTGTTTTACTCTTATGGACTCAATCTATCCTAAGGCAAGTTATTTCTCCTTAGCAATCTTAAATGAGTTTCTATTTAGACAATTAAGATATAATTTAAGAACATGCTGGCATGAGCCTCCGTTGACATTTAGGAAGAGACTATAAAAACATATTGCTTTAGCCATGGCTTAGTCCAGCATGGAACAAATCATTAAGATGAGTAATTGACATTATTGGAACTATATAAAACTGAAATTATTGTGATTATACATCATGAGCAAAGTTAAAAGTAAAAACAAATATAATGTAATAATATGAAGAAGATGACAGCTCATGAAATTATAAGCAAATTAGAAATGAGGGTGCGGTAAGCAGAATAATGGTACTATCAAGATATACACAACCTAATTGAATATGTTATGTTATATAGCAAAGGGGAGTTTGGGTAGCATGGAGAATGAAGGTTGCTAATTAGCTGACCTTAAATAAAGATATTATTTTTTATTAAGGGCTATATATAAAACAGAGAGGCAGAGGTGTCAGTGTCAGTGATGCAAAAGCCAGAAAGAAGGGAAAGGGCCATAAGTCAAGCAATATAAATAGCCTCTAGAAAATGAAAAGGCAAGAAAATGGATTCACAAGCCTCCAGAAATAAATGCATCCAGGCCAATGAGACCCATTATGGACTTCTGAGCTCCAGAACTGTAAAAATAATAAATTTTTGTTTTGTTATATCACTAAACTTGTGGTCCATATGATAGAGAAAGAAAGCAGAAATGGGAGAAAACCAATAAAAGATAGGATGAAATAGTAAATGTTTAAAATATTTGATAATGGAATTTCTAGAGGGTAATGACCAGAGATAAAAGATTCTTTGTTTTCTTCTAAAGCTACCCCCACCTTGAGATTGTTCTCCTTTCAGTACATGCCACACCATCTACCAAATGTCCTGAATTTAGGCATTATCCTAGATTTCTCCTTTTTCTCAACCCCTAAACGTTGATTTATCAACAAGTCCTTTCAATTATACATCTGATAGCTTTTTCTCTTTGGTATTGTCATGATCCTAGCGCAAGTCACCATAATTTCTCATGAGAACTATCGATATCTTCTATATATTTTCGTAACAATCCATTCTACACATGGTATCTAAGGTAATATTTTAAAAACAAACTGAAGTCCAAACTGATTGGAAAGTCTTTGGCTCTCAGCATGAATCATCATAATACAGCAAATACATAGTGCAAAACATAATTATTTTGCACAGCGTTGTTCCATATGCTTAGAATGCTCTTTCAATGCCTGCTGCACAGCTAACTCCTGTTTATTCCTTTTCCTGTTAACATGTTAAATTTTGAAAGAGTCTTTATATAATGATCCAAGCTAAAGTAGTCCCACAAATAATTCTCTATTCCATGTATCTATAGTATTTTTTAGTTGTAGTTATTACTACCTGGAACAATCTCATTTTAAAAGCTAATTTATCTGTGTACATCTTCTAGAATATAAGCCTCATGAAGATAAAGATGGTATCTAGCATTAAGAAGGTATACAATAAATGTCAGGATTACAAACTATTAAACAAATAAAACATTGTTAAAGTAAGATTAAGAACTGGGATCTGTAAAGCCATGTGATCTTCTCTAATAACTTCCTGTCCCCTTGGATTAGGGATAGAAACTTTGAAGAGTAGGCTAAGAAAGGAGTGAGGTAGTAGAAAGAAATTAGAGTTTGGGAAATTGGGAATTTTGAGAAAGGAAAGTGCAAGTATTCAGGGTATGAGACTGAGATAAATATATGATAATAATAGCATTTATATTCAAAAATTGTTTATCAACTAAGCACAGCCCCCAGGAGGTTTTTTTTTGTTTTTGTTTGTTTGTTTGTTTGTTTGTTTTTTCAAACTGGGCCTCTCCCTAGGCTGATTTTATATGATTAGGATACAAATGTAATTTGGTTTGTATGGATGACAGTACAAAAATTCCTGAGTAAGAAGTAGAGATACAGACAGCTAACTTTATATAAAAATTATCTCAGCAATGGGACAAGAGAGAAACTTTCTTATTGGAGGTAAAATATGTTTTAGTGTCTATAACCCCACTTTGATGTCTATTTAATCACCATTTTTTCACTTACTCATCAAATGTCATTGAGCTCATACTCTCAAAAATTCTCAGGCATTCTGGATATATACATCAATATATTAGGCCCACTTTCTGCCACGAAGACATCCCATGTAATGTATAAACATTAAAGAAATAATTATGTTAAATACCAAAGATTAAATAAATGCTCCCAAATGTGATTTATTCTTGGTGAAACTGCATACAGCAAAGTAAAAAAAAAAGTAGTTAAAGAGATTGTTCTATAAGAAAACTTCTACAAGGATAGAGAGAACAGAGAAGGAGAAAGAAATTCTGAAATTAAAGAGGAGACAGTCAAGTGATAAAAGATTTAGATCAGAGAGATTTTTAAAATCCCATGCCTGTGGTAGGGAAGATCAAAGGTTTTGTTTGTTTTTTGTTTCCTAACAGAATTCCTTCAAGGCTAGAAAATCGACACCATCAAGTACCTTGGCAGTTCTGAGATGTGGGCAAGGCTAAAATAAAAAACACTGGTAGGAAGTTTGTTTAAGAAGCTATAAGTGCTTTACATTCTCTCCCTCTCCACTTAGCCTGTGACTTTGCTTCTCTACCACGGTATAAGACTGGAGTTGGCTGGGCACGGTAGCTCACGCATGTAATCCCAGCACTTTGGGAGGCTGAGGAGGGTGGATCACCAGAGGTCAGGAGTTGCAGACCAGCCTGGCCAACATGTTGAAAACCAATCTCTAGTAAAAATACAAAAAATTAGCCGGGCATTGTGGTGGATGCCTGTAATCCCCAGCTACTCGGTAGGCTGAGGCAGGGAAATCGCTCGAACCTGGGAGACAGAGGTTGCAGTGAGCCAAGATTGTGCCATTGCAGTCCAGCCTGGGCAACAAGAGTGAAACTCTGTCCCCCCACAAAAAAAAAAAAAAGACACTGGAGTTGTGATCTATGAAGAAAATAAAGCAGAAGACTGTTGGCCACCAGAAAGGGTTGGGGATGGGAAAACTGTACAGAAAATGTAGAGATTTATTATTGGCATTCATTGCATACTTACATTTGGTTCAACAGGGGACCACATGGAGCAGAAAAATTCCTATTGCCTAGTGACATTATAGCTGTTTTGAAGTCCTAATGCAACGAATAATAACATGTTTCTGGTGACGCCAGTGTTAACAAACCTACTCTACTGCCAGATGTACATACACATGTACAGTATATACTTGTTAATGATAATGATAAACACTATATTATTGGTTTATATATTTACTATACTACATTTTTTATTGTTACCTTAGAGTGTACACCTACGCAGAGAAACAAGTTAGCTGTAAAACAGCTTCAGGCAGGTCCTGCAGCAGGTATTCCAGAGAAGGCATTGTTATCATAGGAGATGACAGCTCCATGCATGTTATTGTCCCGGAAAACCTTCCAGTGGGACAAGATGTCGAGGTGGAAAATAGTAATATTGATAATCCTGGCCCGGTGTAGGCCCAGGCTAAAGTGTGTCTTTGAATCTTAGTTTTTTTTTTTTTTTTTTTTTTTTTTTTTTTTTTTTTTTTTTTTTTTTTTTTTTGAGACAAAGCCTTGCTCTGTCGCCCAGGCTGGAGTGCAGTGGCCAGATCTCAGCTCACTGCAACCTCCGCCTCCCGGGTTCACGCCATTCTCCTGCCTCAGCCTCCCGAGTAGCTGGGACCACAGGCGCCCGCCACCTCACCCGGCTAATTTTTTGTATTTTTAGTAGAGATGGGGTTTCACCATGTTAGCCAGGATGGTCTCGATCTCCTGACCTCGTGATCCACCCGTCTCGGCCTCCCAAAGTGCTGGGATTACAGGCTTGAGCCACCACGCCCGGCTGAATCTTAGTTTTTAACTAATACATTTAATAAGTTTTAAAATGTATACATTTTCAAAGTAGAAAAAAGCTTTTAGAATGAGGATATAAAGGAGTAGAGCTGTATAATGTGTTTGTGTTTTAAGCCAAGTGTTATTACAAAACAGTCAAAAAAATTAAAACAATACAATTTATAAAGGAAATAGGTACAGTAAGCTAAAATTAATTTGTATTAAAGAAATGATTTTTAGAAATAAATTTAGTGTAGCCTAAGTGTGCAGTATTTATAAAGTCTATAGTACTGCATAGTAATATCCTAGGCCATCACATTCACTTACCACTCACTCACTGACTCACCTTGTCATCTTCCAGTCCTGTAAGCTCCATTCATGGGGAGTGCCCTCTACAGGTGTCCCATTTTTTATCTTTTAGATTGCATGTTTTTGCTCTGCCATTTGTATGTTTAGATACACAAATACTTAGCATTGTGTTACAGTTGCCTACTACATTCAGTACAGTAACATTTTGTATGGGTTTGTAGCCTAGGAGCAATAGACTATACATATAGTCTAGGTATATATGTCATCTAGGTTGTGTAAATACACTCTATGACATTCTCAAGGCAAATAAATTACCTAACGACACATTTCTCAGAATGTGTCCCTGTCATTAAGCAACACATGCCTATAATTGGCTCTATTTCTAAGGCCTGGATTCCTAGATTCCCCCCTACTTCCCCAGGTCATTGTCATACCATAAAGAAAATTAAAAATAATGTTTTAGGGAATGTTACAAGTCTTTCATAAGAATTTCTCAGCCAGTTTTCTATCAGCAATTCCCATAAATACTACTCATAGCTTTCAACAATTCTTTTAGTGCACTAATCTTAAATATGATGGATAGCGATGGGGCAGATAAATTCTAGGCAGACAGGGATGGATCTCTGATGAAGCCCCATCCTCAAGCCAAAAAGCCTGAGACCTTGGCCCAAAGTGAGAACTTACATCCCTGTTTTCCTGCTCAAATATTGCCTTTTCCTGAACAACCCATGGCCTTGTCCCACCCCATCCTGTGCTTATAAAGACCCAAGACTTGGCTGGCAGAGAGGAGAAGCAGCTGGATGTCTGGGACTATGGCTGGACATAAGAAAGAAGTGGCTTGACTTCAGAGGGACAGCTTGATGGAATAACTTCAGACAAGAATCCCACCAGAGAAGGCTAGACTTCAGGGGAAGATTACCTAATCTCGTCCCTGTCCATCCCCTTACGTAGTCAATAAAATCCCCTGTATTTAACCATTCTTTAAGTTGTTCCTGTGACCTCATTTTTCCTGGATGCCAGACAAGAGCTTGGGAGCTACCAGTGCAGAAACAAAAGGCTGTCACATTGCCTCTTTGCTCTCAGTGGCAGAGGACAACTGCCTTATGTAGAAAGGCAGAGAGTCCAATGAACTGTTAACACTTAAGCTCTCCATGGAACGCTGAGCTAATAGAGCACTGTAAAACACCCACTGGTGCTTCAGGGGTCACAGACAACCCACTTGGATGCTGCTGTTGGGCCCACATAGAGTTTGCTCCTGCCATTGCCCAAAAGGGCTTGGTCTAGCTCCTACACCCACTCACCTGTGTGCTCCCTCCCCTGACAAGTAGAACCCAGCAGATCTGAGTGAGTAGTGTTTGATCCCAGTGGCTTGAATGGTGGAATGCAGTGGGTCTGAGTGAGTGGAGCTCACTCCTGCTGGTGCTGGAGCAGCTGTCTGTGTCCAGTGCTTATGCACTCCAGTTCCCATCTCTTTCACTTGCACACTCCCATCCATGAGGACTTGAGAGCAGAGAACTGAGCAAATGAGGCACTTCTCTCATGAGTCACATGGAGGGGTCAGGGACATAGCCTGCTTCATGATGAGATAAAGAAGGATCCCCAAACTGGACAAAAGTCTCAAATATGAAAGATGGAGATTGAAACAAGTCAATAAACAGTATCTTCTAGGGAACAGAAATATTTTAAAGGTAAATAAATGTTAAAATATATTTTGAATACTAATAAAAACAAAATAAAATATTTTAATATTTTGTAAAAACAGAAAATATTTTAACATTTAGTACAAAACATTTAGTAAAATAAAAGACATGAAAGATGTATATAGGAAACATTTCAAAAATTCTAGAAAATTAAAAATATATCAGCAGAACTTAGAAACTCAGGGGAAGTGAATGTAGTGAAAATCTTCCAGAAAACATAGCAAAATACAATAGTAGAAAAGAAGAAAGAAAGCTGAGGTAACTAGATGATCCATCCAGGCCTGTCAACATCCAAATATTGACATCCTCAAAATAAGAGGAGAAAACAAAATAAATAAGGTCAACTCACCAATGAAATACAACACTCAAGAAAACTTTATATACATGAAAGTCTGACAGAATCATACTGAACTAAAACTCAAAGCAATGAAGATAGTGTGACTTGGTTTATTCAAGAAGAAGTCACCTAAAATTTATATTTTTAAATTAAAAAATGCAAATCATTATTTTCCTAATTTCATCAGAAGAAATTGTGGTTGAGAAGCATTCAGCTATTGGTTAAATGACAAGATACATAGAGAAGAGTTTACCTCATCCTTCTGAAACTTGAAAATAACAACTTAGTCCTTTTATCATGTATCTTTTAATAAAATTCATAAATGTAGTAATCACATTTTATGCTTTTTCTACTTTGTGTTCTAAGTTTAGTTTTATGTTTAGTTCCCTGAGGCAATATAACCCTGAGTACAACAGGCTATTTTCCCAATAACCTATAGAGTAATACACATTTTTCACAATGGAAATATCAGCAACAATTCTGTTTCTCTGAATAGTACCTCCAGCACACTGACAGCACAGGCATGTGCCTGCTCTCAGGGACAGGAGGCCATTCCAACTCTGTTGTGTTCATTTTTCCTTCTTTTACAATGTTTTCTGAAACTAATGCTGATGAAAATAACTTGGGGAAATAAGAGAAAAAGTTAATTAGGTGAAAGGAAAGCAAGGTATCAAAGTCTGCAGCCTTGAGCTAAAATGCAAAACAATGTTATTGTTCTTACAAGAAATCCTTTCTTAGCTTCCAATATGTGAAAATTGTGGAGATTAATGATCCTTTAGTTGAAAGACTCCAGCAGAAAATATCCGTAAATCATTTGTTAGTTTCTAAGAAAATTACCCCAAGAAACTTTCATTAGATGCTGTACTTCAGTAATATCATTTTTCTTTTTCTCCAAGTTTTTTCTTTTTCAGTATTGCTGGGCTTATAACCCATGAAGACATGTTAATTTCATTTGTCTCCATGATGGCCTCATTGTAGCACCAAGCTTTCTGTTTATCAGATTGCTCTGAATGGGGTTACCGGATTTAGTGACATTCCCATACCCAGTTTGATACACTTAAAGGATTGTATCTTTAGTTCTTTCATCTTGGTTGCAGACATAAAAATATACAAGATTAATTTCAAATGTGCTCCAACATTTATAATATGTCCTTACTCATCTTTCTTTACTAAAACAGGGAATCATCTGTCCTCTAAACCTGAAAAATTTTGTTAGGCAATTCATGTTTCACTTTAAAATTACTGCTAATACCCAGAATCTACAAATAAGTTAAACAAATGTACAAGAAAAAAACAAACAACATCATCAAAAAGTGGGCGAAAGATATGAACAGAAACTTCTCAAAAGAAGACATTTATGCAGCCAACAGACACATGAAGAAAAGCTCATCATCACTGGTCATTAGAGAAATGCAAATCAAAACCACAATGAGATACCATCTCATGCCAGTTAAAATAGCAACCATTAAAAATCAGGAAACAACAGATGCTGGAGAGGATGTGGAGAAATAGGAACTCTTTTACACTTGGTGGGAGTATAAATTAGTTCAACGATTGTGGAAGACAGTGTGGTGATTCCTCAAGGATCTAGAATGAGAAATACCATTTGACCCAGCCATCCCATTACTGGGTATACACCCAAAGGATTATAAATCATTCTGCTATAAAGACACATTCACATGTATGTTTATTGTGGCACTATTCACAATAGCAAAGACTTGGAACCAACCCAAATGCCCATCAGTGATAGACTGGATAAAGAAAATGAGGGACATGTACACCATGGAATGCAGCCATAAAAATGGATGAGTTCATGTCCTTTGCAGGACATGGATGAAGCTGGAAACCATCATTCTCAGCAAAGTAACAAAAGAACAGAAAGCCAGACACCACATGTTCTCACTCATAAATGGTAGTTGAACAATGAGAACACATGGACATAGGGAGAGGAACATCACACAGGAGCCTGTTGGGGGTTTGGGCGCTAGGGGAGGAATAGCATCAGGATAAATGCCTAATGTAGACAACGGGCTGATGGGTGCAGCAAACCACCATGGGACATGTATACCTATGTAACAAAACTGCAAGTTCTGCACATGTACCCCAGAACTTAAAGTATAATAACAAAGTCAATTAAAAATAAATTTTTATTATATAATTATATAAATTAAAAGTAAAATTTTATTATATATTTTTATTATATAATTATATAAATTAAAATTAAATTTGTATTATATAATTATATAATTTATTTGTATCTGTCAATTAAAAATAAATATTTATCTGTCAAAAAATTACTGCCTTTTTTCTCTACATCAGTTTTTTACTCTATTGTTTTGTTAATTTCTTTGAGATAAATATGAATTATACAATTTATTCAATGGCATTTTTGGATATTCAACATGGATTTCAAACATTATTGGTTTTCAATGGTTAAGTATTAAATAGTGACTATATTATGGGACGAAATCAGAAAGCAATAAGCACATAGAGAAACCCTATAAAGTGAATATCAATACCATGGATAAAAACCTCACCATATTCATTCAGGGGGTGAAAACTGTTGGAATTATTTTTTAATTTAAAAAAATGGGAGAAGAAACTCTATAATAGGAATGTGTTTTAAAAATAGATAAGCAAGCTGCAAGGAAGGAGTTCAAAATTAATAATTACTACTTAGAGAAAACTTTTCATTGAGTGGGAAGTGTGTCTTCCAATAAAGATAATTTTATGTTTTTATTTACTAAAAGGTATAAAAATTAGTATTTTGGAATTAAAAAGTATTAGTTGTGCATTCCTAAACTCATGTTACTAAACTCATATTCAGTTACTAAAAAAAAATTGCTGAAAAAATTACTAAAAATATATTTATGCAACTGTTTCCATTACTCACACACACACACACACACACACAAGACACAACCTCTGAATAATAGAATAAAATATTATGAGTCAAATTATTTCTTTTCCCACTAATCAAAACATGAAATTACACTTAATAGGAATATGCTGGTTCTCTAAAATTTGGCTTTGCACACTTTATGTGTGCTAACATTCAAGAAAAATGTTGATTATTCTGTAAAGTTTCTGGTGCTACACAAATGGTTAAATATATTTTAAGTGTACTTAACATAAAAATACATTATATTGTTTTACAGATTTTTAAGCAAGAGACTTTAAATTTGATATAGATTAGCACTTTGATAAAAGGAATGCAAAATAATTAATATAAAAGTATCTTTTATATTTTCTTTGAACATTAATTTTTATACATACAGTTGATACTTGAATGATGAGGGAATTGGGGTGCCAATATATCACAAAATCAAAATTCCATATAGGGCTTATTTATTTATTTATGTATTTATTTAGTAGAAACAGGGTCTCACTCTGTTATCCAATATGGAGTTCAATGATGTGATCATAGTTCATTGTGGCCTCAAACTCCTGGGCTCAAGTGGTCTTTCTTCTTCAGCCTCCTGAATAGCTGGGACTATAGGCACACACCGCCATGCCTGGCTAATTTCTTTATTTGTCATAGAGATAGACTCTTACTATGTTGCCCAGTCTGCTTGAACTCCTGGTCTCAAGTGATCCTGCTGCGTTGACCTCCAAAGGGGTTAGAACTATAGGTGTGAGTCACTGTGCCCAGCCCACAAATTACTATTGATCCCCCCAAACATTAACTACTAATAGCCTAATCTTGACAGGAAGCCTTACTGATAACATAAAAAATAAATTAACACATATTTTGTATGATATATGTATTATATATTATATTTTTACAATGAAGCTAGAGAAAAAATGTTATTAAGAAAATCATAAGGAAGAAAAAAATATATTTACTATTCTTCAAGTAGAAATGGGTCATCATAAAGCTTTTCATCTCCTTCATCTCCACATTGAGTAGGCTGAAGGTGGGGGGGTGCTCTTGCTGTCTCAGGGGTGTCAGAGGCTAAAGGGGAGAAGGAGGTGGAAGGGGAGGCAGGTGAAACAGGCACACTTGCTGTAACTTTACAGAAATACTTTGTAATTTCTGTTGGACTTTTTTTTTAACTTTTTAATTTCTCTAAAAAGTTTTCTATATGATACCAATTCTTCTTTCACCATTTACTTTAGTTTCAACGCCCATATTATAGAAAAGTCCATGTCTTAAGAGTAGTCAAAAGCAGTCTAAAGTAATGGGCACGCTTCTTTGATATTATCTAATGTGAATTTGTTTTCTGACACTTTTTTTTCTATATCTTCTTCCTGATTGTCTGGCACTGGTTTTGAAGCAGTCACTTCTGTCAAGTCATCATCTATTAATACCTCTGGTGTGGTATTAGGCAGTTCTAGTGTTGCTATTAAAAATACCTGAGGCTGAGTAATTTTTAAAGAAAGTGGGCTTAATTGGTTCATGGTTCTGCAGACTGTACAGGAATCAAGGTGCTGGCCTTTGCTCAGCTTCCAGTGAGGTCTTGAGAAACCTACAATCATGGCAGAAGGCAACGGGGAAGCCAGGGTATCACTTGGTGACAGCAGTAGCAAGACAGAGAATGGGGAGGTGCCAAACACTTTTCAGCAATCAAATTTCATGTGAACTCAGAACAAGTACTCGCTTATCACCAAGAGGATGGCACTAAGCCAATCATGAGGGATCTTTCCCCATGATCCAATCACCTTCCACCAGGCTCCACCTCGATTATTAGGGATTGCTTTTTATCAGAGGTATGGAGGGAACCAATACCCAAACCATATCATTCTGCTTCTGCCCCAACAAATATCATGTTCTTTTCACCTTGCAAATACAATTATCACTTCTCAATAGTTCTCCAAAGCCTTAACTCATTCCAACATCAAGTCCAAAGTCCTAAGTCCCATCTGAGACTCATCTCCTTCCACCTATGAGCCTGGAAATAAAAACAAGTTATTTACTTCCAATATACAATGATGGTACAGGCATTGGGTAAACATTTTTGTTCCAAAAGGGATACATTGGCCACAAGAAAGAAACAATAGGCCCCACACAAGTCTGAAACCTGGCAGGCAGTCATTAAGTCTCAACACTCCAAAATAATCCCCTTTGACTCTATGTTTCACATCCAAGACACACTGATGTGAGGGGTGGACTCCCAAGGCCTTGGCAGCTCCATCCTTGTGAGTTTGCTGGATGCAGCCCATGTGGCTGCTCTGATTGGTTGAAGTCTGGCACCTACAGTTTTTCCGGGCTGAGGATGCAACCTGCCACCGTCTCTACCACTTTTGAGTCTGGAGGGCAGTGTGCCCCTTCCCAATAGTGAAGTGCCTGAGTGGGCAATCTGTGTGGGGGCTCCAATTCCACATTTCCTATTGGCACTGCCTTAGTAGAATTTCTCTGTGGCAGGCTTTTACCTGGGCACCAAGGCTTTCCCATATATCCTCTGAAATCTAAGTGGTACCTTCCAAACTTCCTTCACTCTTGCATCTGTGTGCCTACAGGCTTAACACCACAATGAAGCTGTCACTGCTGTGGAATCTTACACTCTCCAAAGTAGCAGTCTGAGCTATACCTGGGGCCTTTTGAGTCACAACTGGATCCAAGCAGTCAGGTTGTGAGGAGTAATGTCCTGAGGTGGCACAATGCATTGACACCCCAGACCTGACTCCCTAGACTCTTTTTCATTTCCCGCTAGGCCTCTGAGCCTGTGATGAGAGGGGCTGCCTTCAAGATCTCTGAACTGCCCTTGGGGCCTTTTCTTTAAATTGTCTTGGATAATACCTCTTGGTTCCCTTTTAATCATGCTAATCTCTTTAGCAAGTTGTTGTTCCATAGTCACTTGAATTCCTCACCTGAAAATGCTTTTTCTTTCTCTGCCACATTGCCAGTCTGCAAAATTTTCAAACTTTTATGCTCTGCTTCCCTTTTAAATAAAAGTTCCAACTTTAAGTCATTTCTGTGTACTCATATCTGACTACAGGCTGTTTGAAGCAGCCAGGCCACATCTTTATCTTTTTTTTTTTTTCAGAAGGATTTTCTCTCTTGTTGTCCAGGCAGGAGTGCAATGGCACAATCTCAGCTCACCACAACATATGCCTCCCAGGTTCAAGCGATTCTCCTACCTCAGCCTCCCGAGCAGCTGGGATTACAGGCATGTGCCAACACGCCCAGCTACTTTTTTGTATTTTTAGTAGAGACGGGTGTTCTCCATGTTGGTCAGGCTGGTCTCAAACTCCTGACCTCAGCTGATCTGCCCACCTCAGTCTCCCCAAGTGCTGGGATTACAGGCATGAGTCATCGCGCCCTGCCAGCCATGCCACATCTTGAACATTCTACTGCTTTGAATTTTTTTTCTGCTAGATACCCTAAGTCATCGTTCTTAATTCCAAACTTCCACAGATATCTAGAATATGAATACAATGCAGCCAAGTTCTTTCATAGGGCATAACAGTGGTAATTTAATTGCTTTAGTCACCAATAATTTGTTCATTTCCATCTGAGACCTCATCAGCCTGACCTTCACTTTCCATATTTCTATCAGCATTTTGGTCACAATCAGGTAGACAGTCTCTATGAAGTTCCAAACTTCCCCTTATCTTCCTGTCTTCTTCTGAGCTCTCCAAACTCTTCCAACCTCTGCCCATTAACCATTTGCAAAGCCACTTCCACATCTTCATTTATCTTTATAGCAATGCTCTACTCTTCAGCACCAGTTTTCTGTATTAAGTTGTTATTGAATTGATTACCCAAGACTGGGTAATTTATAACATAAAGAGGTTTATTTGGCTCATGGTTCTACAGGCTGTACAGGAAGCATGGTGCTGGTATCTTCTTGGCATCTGGTGAGGCATCTAGCAGCTTAAAATCATGATGGAAGGCAAAAGGGGAGTTGGCATCTCACAAGGTGAGAACAGGAGCAAGAGAAAGAGGGAGGATGTGCCATACACTTTTAAACAACAAGATCTCATGTGAACTCAAGCACGAAATCACTCATAACCAAGAGGATTGTGTTAAGTCACTCATGATAGACCTGCCCCCATTATCCAATTACCTTCCACCTGGCCCTACTTCCAACATTGACGATTGCATTCATTATGAGATTTAGAGGTGACAAATATTAAAACTATATCAAGTATCTATTAAACTTTGAATTTCTCCAAGTTCCATATGTTGAAAACCTTGACCCCTCCCCCCCACCATTTTTTGCCAGTCCAGAGTGTCTTTCATGATCTCAATGACTGACTCTGTCATAAATCCTGAGAAGTTATGTACAAAATCTGGATTCATTTGGTACAGCAGGAATTTCATGTCTCGGGTTTGATAGCTCTCAAGGCTTTTTCTGTAACAGTCATTGCATCTTCAATGGTGTAATCTTCTCAGACTTTAGTGATCTTCTCTCTGTTGAGCTTGTTTTCTGTAGCATTATTTCCATAGAGTTCCATGTTTAATGAACCTTTAGGTCTTGATGATCTTCTGATATAGAGACTGAATTATGAACATTGTTTTTGGGGCAAATAGACCATTTTGACACCTTTGATATTGAACTCTTGGGTTCTGTGTGGCCAGAAGTACTGTCTAATATCAAAAGAACTCTATAAGTAAGCACATTACTGGTAAGGTGCTTCCTAATTTCAGGGACAAAACATAGATGGAACCAATCCAGAAAAAAATGGTTTTTGTTATACAAATCTTCCTCTTGTACAATAGAAAAACTGACAGCTGGTGTTTATATTTTCCCCTCAATACTCAAAAATTAGCAGCTTTGGCCGGGCGCGGTGGCTCAAGCCTGTAATCCCAGCACTTTGGGAGGCCGAGACTGGCGGATCACGAGGTCAGGAGATCGTAGACCACCCTGGCTAACACGGTGAAACCCCGTCTCTACTAAAAATACAAAAAAAAAACTAGCCGGGCGAGGTGGCGGCGCCTGTAGTCCCAGCTACTCGGGAGGCTGAGGCAGGAGAATGGCGTGAACCCGGGAGGCGGAGCTTGCAGTGAGCTGAGATCTGGCCACTGCACTCCAGCCTGGGTGACAGAGCGAGACTCCGTCTCAAAAAAAAAAAAAAAAAAAAAAAAAAAAAAATTAGCAGCTTTGTAGATAAGGGTAGTCCTGATGAAAAATCCTACTGCATTTGCACAAAGCTGTAAAGTTAGCCTATCCCTTCCTGGTACTTCCTTCTCTTCCTTATTAATAAATATCGTTTTTGATTTTTTTTTTTTTTGTTTTCCAGAATAGAGGACTTTTGTCTACACTAAAAGCCCAAAACCCATTCAGGCTATATATTTATACATTCTTCTCAATGATTTTCTTTTTCTTTTTTCTTTTTCTTTTTCTTTTTTTTTTTTTACAGAGTCTTGGTCTGTTGCCCAGGCTGAAGTGCAGTGGCGCCATCTTGCCTCATGCAAGATCACCCTCCTGGGTTCAAGGGATTCTCCTGCCTCAGCCTCCCAAGTACTGCGATTACAGGCACGTGCCACCATACCCGACTTTTTTTTTTTTTTTTTTTTTTTTTTGTATTATTAGTAGAGATGGGGTGTCGCCGTGTTGGTCAGGCTGGTCTCAAACTCCTGACCTCAGGTGATCCTCCCTCCTTGGCCTCCCAAAATGCTGGGATTACAAGTGTGAGTCACCATGCCCAGCCCTCCGTGATTTTTTTTCGTTGTTGTTGTTTTGTTTTGTTGAGACGGAGCCTCACTCTGTCACCCAGGCTGGAGTGTAGTGGCATAATCTCTGCTCACTGCAAGCGCCGCCTCCCGGATTCACGCCATTCTCCTACCTCTGTCTCCGGAGTAGCTGGGACTACAGGTGCCTGCCACCATGCCTGGCTAATTCTTTGTATTTTTAGTAGAGACAGGGTTTCACTGTGTTAGTCAGGATGGTCTCGATCTCCTGACCTCGTGATCCGCCAGTCTCGGCCTCCCAAAGTGCTGGGATTACAGGCGTGAGCCACCGCGGCCGGCCCCCTTAATGATTTTCTTAACGGTGTCTGGCAACTCATCTCTCTCCCTTGGTCAGCAGAAGCTGCTTCTCCTGTTATTTTGACACCTTTTTAAGCCAAACCTCATCCTAAAATTATCAAACCCCCCCTTTTTTTTGGAAGCTTTGAATCCTTCACCTTCTCATATCTTTAAGTTTTCATATAATTAGTTTACTGTTTCTCAAATTATATCAGAGTCAATAGAGATGCCTTTCTTGTAGCAATACTGCAACCACATAAAATCTGCATTTTTAATACAAAAAAATAAGTATTTTGCAAAAATTACGAAGTTTTCTTGCCTGCTGGCATGGGTGTACCAATGGCTTCACAAATTTTATTTATCTTGAACTAGGGGACAACCTCAGATGCAAACTTCAAGCAATTCAACTTCCTCTTATAATGTCATGCTGTTTCTCTGCGTCTGCTTTTTTTCTGTTTCTTTCTTTTCTTTTCTTTTTTTTTTTTTTTTTTTGAGACTGAGTCACACACTGTCACCCAGGCTGGAGTGCAGTGGTGTTAGCTCACTGCGACCTCCGCCTCCCAGGTTCAAGCAATGCTTTTGCCTCAACATCTGAGTAGTTGGGATTACAGGAATGCATCATCATGCCCAGCTAATATTTATATTTTTAGTAGAGATGAGGTTTCACCATGGTGGCCAGGCTGGTCTTGAACTCCTGTCCTTAGGTGATCCACCCTCCTCAGCCTCCCAAAGTGCTGGGATTACAAGTGTGAGACACCATGCCAGACCCATTTCTCTGCTTTTTGGAAGCAATTCCAACATCACTAGTGGCAGTGTATATAGGTCACATAGTGTTATTCAAGGTTTATGATATTGCACAAAACATGACAAAAATACTCAAGAACTCTAGGAGACCATTTTTAATGCAATATGCAATTTACTGGAGAGACAAACTGCTAACTGGTAGATGATTAGCGTCATAGAAGTTTTAAGCAGCAACAGGCAAGACTTGAGCTCACCACAATAGCAACAGGAGGTGACTATGAAGTTATTACAATTGTGAAGCATGTAGTACAGTTAATTTTTTGCAACTATGATTTAACATTGCATCTTTACATTTGTTTATATTTTCCTCAACTGCAAATGGCACCACGTATGGCTCACAAATTTTTTGTGCATATGTTTTGATAAATCTTAATGTTTTATAATAATATACATATACAGTTTATAGGGTGTCTTTTATGGTAGTAAATAATAAAATAGATTATTATCTACATAAATCTCTTGTATTTTTGACATAACTTTTTTGATTTTTAAAATATTTCCAGTCCATGTGATTCATTGTGAAATTTTAAATTTTAAATTTCACATAGGTTAAAAATATTTTCCAATATATTTATTGTAAAAAATTTGCATATAAGTGTACCCACACATGTCAAACCTAGGTCGTTCAACAGTCAACTGTATATGACAACTTTGTTTATTTCTGCTAGTAATTTATACTGCTCAATATATGCAAATTGATTAGCATAATATTTGCCACAAATTAACATATCATATGTTATTGAAATTATCAATTAATTTGCAATTACCATATATACATGTATACCTGTATACACTAGATTTTGCTTCTGTAGGTTTAAAATGGACATATCAAGTTCCTTCAGGGGAGGGCTCTCTCTATCTTTCTCACTGTTGTAACTTGGTATCTAGCAAAATAACTTGCATATGGAAGACAGTTTTTATGTGGGGAAAGAATGATAAGAATAATACAAATAAGTGAGATAATGTACTTCTGATAAAATATGAGCAATGACAGAAAAAAACAACTATTTAATTCTGATTCTACATCTTATGAACACCCAAGGCAGAAATGTCATTATGTAATGAGAATAACACCTTAAATTTTCTTTTCGGCTCAAAATAAAATTAGAAATAAATAGAGGTTTGTACAGCATCTCTATGGTTCATTTACTTTTTAAATTTTATGACCTTATAGTTGCTGTATCATGTCAGTATTTCAATAAATCTAGCAAAGCACCTTGGACAATACTTTATTCATAGTTAAAATAGAGTAGCAAGAAATGCTTTTTATAATTATTGAGTTGAACTTCAAACTGTTTTATGTATGATAGTATGTGTATGAGGAGAAATCATTACTATGGTTTGCATAAGACATTAAAGCCTTCCATGGAACACTATAATTCCACTTTCAATCTTAAAATGTTCGCAATAACCCAAAATGATGATTGAAATATCATATATTCTATATTCTTTTATAATAAATCCACACTGAATCAAGTCCTTAATTATTTTAAGTAAACATGTTAGTTATTTGCATTAGCCTCATTATACTTCCTGAAGATAAACGGCTGCTAGAAAGTGGTTGAAATTGTTTTACTCAGGAACTTGAGGAACTATAAGCCTCTTCTATCCACATTATGTTGTTTATCATCATAAAACCTTCTGAATATTTTAGGCAAATGTCTACCTGTTAGTCATGTTTGTTTCATGATATACACACTTCAGTTTTACTGCTCTATTTTGGCAATTGGCTTGCTATAAGGCATAACACAGCAAAATCAGAATTCTGTATCTCATCTCTGCTGGGTTCTTGTCTATCACAAAATAGAACATTAAGCCAAAAGGGAATTTTAGCACAAATCTAGATTTATTACAGCTGGACTTTCATATAATGTGGATTCCAGAGAAATGAGTGCAGGTAGTTCAAGCATGCTGAAATGTCCAAAGCCATCTCTTAATCGGAATAGAAGAAGATAGATAAAGAAGGTCATTATGAAGATGGACTTTTCTATTTAATACATATTTCTTAAGGAATACATTTTTCCCCTCAGGAAAGCTCATGACTTGAGGCAGAAAGATACCTGCCATAGTCTCTGCAATAAAACTACTGTCGTTTCTCTTCCAGAGAGCTAATTCATCTCTTGACCAGGGCCAGGGATTAAGTTTAAAAGGTTAAGTTGAAAGTTCAATTAATTTATTGCTACTAATTCCAAAGAAGAAGGTGTGAAATGAATGGTAAATTTATCAAGCATTGAAAGCCAACTATGAGCAAAGACCTGTTAAGAATTCATAGACGAATAAAACACAGCTTTTTCCTTCCAGTAGGTGCATTATGGTAAAGGAAAGAAACCCTTTCAGCACAGTTTGGGACTAAAGTGGCGAACACTACTGGTTTGGTAAAGGCAATGGGCTAAGTAAGTCTAAGGATCATAAGATTAGTTTTGACTATATGTTTGGGAAATTTGTGGGAAATGGGGATTAAGATTGACCTTAACAGGTGGGTTCAAGGAGACTTCCCCGGGACTTTCAAGAAGAGGAAATTCAAGGCAAAGAATCAGGGATAACACTGAAACAATTAGAAGAAGTCTCTCTTATTTTAAATTGTAAGGATTTAGAATTTCACACCTGGAAACTATGTTGGAATTAATTTATTTTGTGGGTCTTCAAATCACATTTCTTGTTACCCTAAAAGTAGAAGTATCTCTAGGAGATGGAAACAAAGGGGAGCATATTTATCTTAAAAAATATCCTTAAATTTTGGTCCTAGTAGTCATTTCTAACTGCTCAATTTTACCAAACTTGAAATGGCTTCTTGGAAGAGGGATGTAATATCCATTTTGTCAGAAATCACTGTTTGGAAGACATTGAAGAGTCTTGATTTGTATACAACAAACTTCACCTTACCTTACTTCTACCACATTTTTATATATAGAAGACCGAATCAATCTACCCAAATAATAAAAAAAAAAGCATCCAACTTTTGATAGTATCAGATCATCATTTTTCTTTTCATTTAATAGATTTTTAAATTTGATTAATGAGCCTCTACTGTATGCTAGGCAGTGTTTCTATGCATGAGAAATGCAGAGGAAAGCAAAGCGTAGTCCTGTTTATGTGAAGTGTGGATTCCAGAGTCTGGAGGAATAGAGTGAATGGGAAAAGAGATGTTGACCAATATGTACAGGGTTTCAGTTAGGAGAAATAAGCTGTAATAATCTATTACACAGAATAGTGACTATCATAAAGAATAATGCATTGCATGTATCAATTGCTAAAATATTAGATTTTAAATGTTTTCTACACACAAAAAAAGACATGTGAGGTGATGGATTTATTAATTAGTCTGATTCAATTATTCCACAGTGTAGCAGGGCATAGTGTTATGCTCCTGTAGTCCCAGCTACTCTGGAGGCTAAGGCAGGAGGATCACTTGAAGTCAGGAGTTTGAGACTGTAGTGAGTGATGGTGACACTTGTGAATAGGCACTGCACTACAGGCTAGACAACATAGCAAGACCCTGTTTCTTTTTTTTTTTTTTTTTCTTATTATACTTTAAGTTCTAGGGTACATGTGCATAACGTGCAGGTTTGTTACATATGTATACTTGTGCCATGTTGGTGTGCTGTACCCATCAACTCGTCAGCACCCATCAATTCATCACTTATATCAGGTATAACTCCCAATGCAATCCCTCCCCCCTCCCCCCTCCCCATGATAGGCCCCAGTGTGTGATGTTCCCCTTCCCGAGTCCAAGTGATCTCATTGTTCAGTTCCCACCTATGAGTGAGAACATGCGGTGTTTGGTTTTCTGTTCTTGTGATAGTTTGCTAAGAATGATGGTTTCCAGCTGCATCCATGTCCCTACAAAGGACACAAACTCATCCTTTTTTATGGCTGCATAGTATTCCATGGTGTATATGCGCCACATTTTCTTAATCCAGTCTGTCACTGATGGACATTTGGGTTGATTCCAAGTCTTTGCTATTGAGAATAGTGCCACAATAAACATGCATGTGCATGTGTCTTTATAGCAGCATGATTTATAATCCTTTGGGTATATACCCAGTAGTGGGATGGCTGGGTCATATGGTACATCTAGTTCTAGATCCTTGAGAAATTGCCATACTGTTTTCCATAATGGTTGAACTAGTTTACAATCCCACCAACAGTGTAAAAGTGTTCCTATTTCTCCACATCCTCTCCAACACCTGTTGTTTCCTGACTTTTTAATGATTGCCATTCTAACTGGTGTGAGATGGTATCTCATTGTGGTTTTGATTTGCATTTCTCTGATGGCGAGTGATGATGAGCATTTTTTCATGTGTCTATTGGCTGTATGAATGTCTTCTTTTGAGAAATGTCTGTTCATATCCTTTGCCCACTTTTTGATGGGGTTGTTTGTGTTTTTCTTGTATATTTGTTTGAGTTCTTTGTAGATTCTGGATATTAGCCCTTTGTCAGATGAGTAGGTTGCAAAAATTTTCTCCCATTCTGTAGGTTGCCTGTTCACTCTGATGGTAGTTTCTTTTGCTGTGCAGAAGCTCTTTAGTTTAATTAGATCCCATTTGTCAATTTTTGCTTTTGTTGCTGTTGCTTTTGGTGTTTTAGACATGAAGTCCTTGCCCATGACTATGTCCTGAATGGTACTACCTAGGTTTTCTTCTAGGGTTTTTATGGTATTAGGTCTAACATTTAAGTCTCTAATCCATCTTGAAATAAGTGAATACCTTAAAGATAAAATAATCATTCCACGTTATAAACAAATACCAAAATATTACATTATACCCCGCAAATACATATAATTATTAATCAATTAAAATAATATTAGATAATAACAAAAGAAAACAAAATATGGTTTGCAGTGGAATAATTTTTAACAACTTATTATTAATAATGTGTACATTATTATTAACATAATCCCATTATTTTCAATGGAACAGCCTTACTTGGTTTGTAGCTGAGAGCAGAAAAATCATTAGGAATGTGGGCTCCGGTAGCAAAGTGTCAGTATTTAATCTAGCCTTTATTCCTTATTGTGTGAATATCCATATGTAAATTTGTGCCTCATTTTCCTTATTTGTAAAATTACATAACTGTCATGTTGAATAGGGTTGTTTTGAGGCTTAAATGAGATAATACATGTAAAACATTTTCGAGCACTGTGTGATATGTAGCCAGGATTTATGATCATTTTGTCATTCTCTTTTTAAAATCTGTTTTAGTTGCTGTTTCTCCCACAGTCATAGTCCTTTTCTGGTCTCTTATTTTTAAGTTCTTTATTAAAATATAATTGACATTCAAAACAGGTATATATTTAAAGTATACAATTTGAAAAGTTCTGAGATAGAGCTCTATCCTTGAAATCTTCCATCACAATCAAGATGAACATTTTCTATCACCCTGAACCGTTTTATCATATTCCTTTGTAATACCATTTTCCTCCTTCCTACCTGTTCCTAGGTAACCACCGGAGACTACCACTGGTGACTACACTTCCATTTTCTAGAATTTAATGTAAATAATTCACAGGGCTTTTTTTTTCTGATTTTTGCTCAGCATAATTATGTTGAGGTTCATTCACATTGTTGCATGTATAGGCCTTTTAAACAATCAGATCTCACGAGAACTCTGTCATGAGACAATACTAGGGAAATGGTGCTAAACCATTAGAAACCACCCCATGATCCAATCACCTCCCACCAGGCCCCACCTCCAACACGTGGAATCGGAATCACCATTCAATATGAGATTTGAGTGGGGACACAGAGTCAAACCATATCATTCCACATCTTCACTAACAATTGATATTGTTAGGGTTCTGATATTTTGCCATTCTACTAGATATGTAGTGGCTTCTCACTGTGGTTTTACTTTGCATTTTCCTGATGATATATGATATGGAGCATCTTTTCACACGCTTATTTGCAATGTCTATATCTTCTTTGGTGAGGTGTCTGTTCAAGTCTTTGACTATTTTTTAATCTTTTTTTATTGTTGAGTTGTAAGAGTTCTTTGTATATTTTGAATAATCCCTTTGACAGATGTGTCTCTTGCATATATTTTCTCCCAGACTGTGGTTTGTCTTCTTGGTCTCTTGATGTTGTCTTTTGCAGAACAGAAGTTTTTAATTTTAATGAAGTTCAGCTTATCAATTATTTCTTTCCTAGATTGTGCCATTGGTGTTGTAATTAGAAAGCCGTCACGATATTCAAGTTCATCTAGGTTTTCTCTTATGTTATCTTTTAAAAGTTTTGTAGCTTTTGCATTTTATATTTATGTCTGTAATTCATTTTGAGTTAATTTTTGAGGAATGTAAGATATATGCAAGATTGTTTTGAATGTGGGTATTTAATTATTCTCTCATTATTTATTGAGAAGATTATCTTAGCATTGCCTTTGCTTCTTTGTCAAAGATCAGCTGGTTATATATATGTAGATATATTTCTAGGCTCTCTACTCTGTCCCATTGATCTATTGGTCTGTTTTTGTTTTTGTTTTTTTAATAATACCACACTATCATTATCATAAGTCTTGAAGTCAGGTAGTGTCAGTTCTCCAATTTTGTTCTTCTTCAATACTGTGTTAGATATTTTTGGTCTTTTGCTGCTTGCTTTTTAAAGTCTGGAATGGTTATGCCATGAACAGTCACTGAATACAGGTCAACAAATTGCAGACTATAGTTTGGGAAACTGAATAGGAATGCAGTATAGTAAAACTTTTGTTTATTTTAAGAGTGTTTTTTAGCTAAAATTAATTGATTTGATGTTTCTATTCTGTTATCGTATTTCTGAAAACTGATTAACAGCAAAAACTTAGGTGAGTTGAGCTCATTATTTAAATAAACATTAATAACTTTCAGGACCATTTCTGTCTCTATTAAACATATATATTTTTGGCATATTTTACATTTAGAGTGCATAGCAACGGAATAAGCTTGTTTTGTTGTGGTAGCAAACAAACCCATAATCTCAATAGAAATATATTTTCCTATCATACTGCATCATCACTGCCTGTCCTTTGGGACTCATCCCTATATTGCTTGTACCCTGAGATTAGGCTGTCTGCCTGAAATATTGTCAGCTTTTATTGAAAAAGAAAAAAGAGACAGCATGGTGAGTCATGCACTGACTCTTAAGGTTTTACCCAAAGGAATAAATATTTCTTCTACCCGTGTTTAACTGACTATTTACATGGAAACACTTAATTCTAAGGGTCAGTGAAGAGATACCCCATCATGCACCCATAAGGAAAACTGGAAGTATTTTTTAAATTGTAGTAATATCTACCTTTCTTTAAGAAAAAAAAAAAAAAAAAAACTAAGCTTTCAGATTTGACAATGATATATACACTGCAAAAATAGGCATATGCAATCAATGCAGTAATAGACTTAAGAGCAACTGGAATAATAGGAAAATTGCTTTGAGTAGGATTTTTTCAGAAAGTTCCATGGATGTAGTATTTGAGCTGGATCTGCAAAAACAGGAAGTAGCCACAAAGGTATATGAGCCACCTATCCAGGTTAAATAGAGTGGACAATCATCATAGCATGCAAGGTAGACTAGAGTATAGCAAGAATGGGTGGAACAATCTTTGAAAATCCAAATGGTAACAGTCAAAATGAAGGACAACGGCATAAAGAGGAAGGGTCACATGCAAGATTGCCTGAATTTGGTCAATAGTAGGAGTGAAAGTAAGTAAGAAGCAAGAATTTCATTGACAAATTTGTGGTTGTAGCTTGAAAGATTATTCAGAAAGAATTATATGCAACCCTAGTTCAATGGCATGGTAATTCTCATCCTATAAAAACATTGTTTATGATCAAATAACATTGGAAAATATTGCACCTAAACATTTCTCTGTATGATTACCACATAAATATTTGCCCATTAAGATTATGGGAATTCCTACAATGAACATATTTAACTAGAGTCCCCAACTTGAAAATATTGTTTTGAAAACAATATCTGTTTACAGTCCTACACGCAATAAAAACAAAGCTTAAGTGTTATGAATTAAGTGCAAGGTAGACTGCCTATTACATGACTAGGAATGTTTTGTTTAATTGCTTATACAAATGAAATATCAACTGCCAAGGGGGAAAGATGAACACAAAATATATACCTCTCAGAGTCTTTATTAATTCATAAGTCACTTCAGGATATTGAAAAGTTTCAGGGTTCTCATTATGTGCTATGATCTTAAAACTGGAAGAGTCAAGAAATTATTTTCAATCTGTATTAATCTTATTTCATGTCTTGGAAACAACCTGTGAAAAATAGGCTTCTAAATTCAGCCTACTTCCTTCTCAGTTTTGTTTACTTGAAAGAACATGAACAAAAGATGAGTAGTGTGGATTTTAACATCTTAAAAAAAATCTAAGTCTAGATATATATTAGCTCTGTAATCAGAAAGCACAAATAACTTTGGGTTTTTCTAATTAAATCATTTTTCTTCCTCCTTCTTCTAATATTTGTATTGTTATAATTGATGCTATTCTTTTCTAGAGAGATTTGAGAGTGATATAATGAATTCTGTTTTAACTGGGAAGATTTCAGTTATCTGAAACAACAACTGTATTTATTTTAATTACCAAAATTAACAACAACAACAAAAAAAAAACCCTCAAGCTTCTTTACTGATAGAGAGTCTGGCATATATTAAGTGATCTAATATGAGTTGAATAACTAATTATGCTTTTTCCACAAAAGAGTATTCTCAGGTGTAAGTATAAAGGACAATCTTATTTTCAGATCCATGTTATGCTGTATCATAAAGGATAAATCTACATTAACGAAAATACAATCTATTATCAATGACATGTATACATATTTGGCATATGTATAAATATGCATGCCTATGCCTTAAATACATTTTTTTCAATATGGGGTTATATGTGATGTACAAATTTATAGTTAACTTATTTATAAAAAGTTGAGTTCATAAATTTGTGAGAAAATAATGAGCAAATCCAACTACAATTGCATTGTTATCTCATTATTAAAAAGTATATGTAAAATTATAATGTATCAATTAATAATGAAATAAACCTTTAATATTTTTCAGTAAAATTTCTTTCATCATCAATAACTTCCTTTATAAAGATTTCAAGGGATCTTCATCAGTTACTATCTTACATTTATTAGCTGATATTTCATATGACTCAAACTTTGTCATATAATTCCTTGTTGTTATCAACTGAGTCTTTATGCTTTCATATTCTATTAGATATACTTTACTGGCATTAATAATTTTGATATTAGCAATGCAGCAGATAGACACATCCTTCTACTCATTGTCTCCCCTTTCACTCTTCCTGTATCAGCATGTGTGTTTTATTTTTTCTTTTTCTTTAATGTTATAAGGTTAATTATACAATCAATTTTCTGTGAAATGCAATATACTTTAATATTGTGACTAGGTATAAAGAATTCTTAGGAAAACACATTAAAGATAATTGTTACATAAATCAGGTGAGAAAGTTTCTCTCTGAAAAATCATTTGGAGTCCAAGAAGGTAATATTTTCCTTTTGTATATTTTATCACTCCTGTGAAGATAAATATTTGTGTGGTTGACTGACCTAACAAATTATACTCCTAATGTAATAACTGAAGAATTATTTAGGGTACAATATGTGTGTATACAGGTGCACTCAAGCACATGCAAGCACATATACATAAATATAGACATATATCCCCTGACATCATAAACTAAAGCATACTCACTTGAAATTTTAAAAGTTGAGATCTGAAATATCATAATTTGCATCACAAAGATGCCAGTTTTGAGCAGCTAATTAGCCTTTTCATTTGGAACATACCGTAATTGAATATCTTCTATTATGGAAGCTGAAATTGAAAGAAATACATTTCATACATTTATATCCCTAAATTGTCAAACATAAATTAATTTCTACAGGTAATGTACTTGTAATTTACATATTATTGTGATATATCTCTGTCTTGGAGTCTCTTTATAATCCACATTACCCCGGAAATTCTTCATTTGAAGAACTATACAATGTGTTACAACATCAACTCATTTGTTCAATGCCACTAAAATAGTATCATCTAAAAGGAAATAACTTTGATTATAAACTAATAAAACATTTTAGCACACTTTCTTATGATTTGTGACCCTTTTTTCTTACAAATATTATAAAATAATAGAGATATTCAAATAGAGCAGAACATTTGTAATAATTTTAATTTCTTGAGACATTTATATATTTTTACATTGATACATCTATACTTTGAATTATTTTACATTTCTAAATATAATGGTCTTAAGGAACTAAAATTTCTGAGAGAGGAATGTTTGCTCCCTTCGAGGGAGACCATAAATGAGAAAAAATATTATTGAAATTTAGGGATTTACAAAGTATCAGATTCAGTATATTTTATTTTATTTTACTTTGTTTTATTTATTTATTTTTTGAGCCATAGTCTTATTCTGTTGCCCAGGCTAGAGTGCAATGGCGTGATCTTGGCTAACTGTAACCTCCACCTCCCAGGTTCAAGCAATTATCCTGCCTCAGCCTCCTGAGTAGCTGGAATTACAGGCGTGCACCAACACCCCTGGCTAATTTTTGTATTTTAGTAGAGATGAGGTTTCACTACGTTGGCCAGGCTGCTCTCCAACTCCTGGCCTCAAGTGATCCACCCACCTCAGCCTCCCAAAATGCTGGAATTAGAGGCATGAACCATGGCGCCCGGCCAGATTCAGTATAATTTATAATTATACTTTTAGTAATATAGAACCCTTGATAATTGGTTGTTTATGCTACCAAACAGTAGATGAAGGAGATAATTAAATACCATAGTATGTGATAAATAATGGGTATATGGTAGCCTAGAACAGGAAGTATCTAGACAGAAAGTATTGGTAATTGTAGGAAAGGGTATGTTGTAGGAACAAACAAACAAACAAGCAAAAAACCCACATTAGATTATTTCTACAAAATCACTAATTTTTTCTTACCCAGTATCCAGTTCATGTTTTGGTTGGTTCAGCTTCATAAAATTAAAAGAGGCCCAAGATAATGGAGCCTGCATTGTCTTTTGTATTAACTTACTCTCTGTAAAGATGAGATCTCTTTGACAAAAACAGGTGAAGACATAAAGAGTTCCGCAATTAAATGACTTAGCCTAGAAGCAAGGTACATCACTCTGCCCACATCACTAGTACAAGAACAAATCATATAATTCTCTATCTTAATGAAGGTATTAGAAAAGTTGGTTTTCTCTGTGAGCCCCAAAGGAGAGCCAGATGGTTGTAAGCACTAATCATATTTTCTCTAGATACATCATTTGAACTGACTAAATATAATTGGAATGATTCTTAATTATAACATTCTATTTCTTCAATATATTTTGTGCATTTTCTATTGTGCCCCCAAAATCCATGTCTACTTGGAACCTCAGAATGTGATTCATATCGAAATAGGGCCTTTGCAGATGTAATTAATTAAGTTAGGATGATATTGCACTGGATTAGAGTAGGCCCTAAATTCAATGACTTATATCCTTACAGAATGAGGAGGGAACACAGAGAAAGCCCATGTGAAGATGGAGGCAGAGACTGAAATGATACAACTACATGACAAGGCATGCCAGAAAATACTGGCAACCACTAGAACATAGGGGCAAGGAACAATTTTTCGTTAGTGCGTTCAGAGTGAGCGTGATCCTGGTGACACCTTGATTTTGGACTTCTAGACCCCCAAACTGTTACAGAATAAACTCTGTCGTTTTAATCCACTAAGTTTGTGTTATTTTGTTATGGCAACCTTAGGAAATTAATACAGTATATTTAACCCAATTTTCAAAACCTTAGCTTTACTTTTTGTTTTCCTTTATTTCTAGGAGTCTTGAGTGACTCTTATAATAAAAAGTTGTATTGAAAATTATACTAGGGCTTTCATTTCTATTTAACTCTCCTATTTCAACCTTGGATTTTCCACTAAAAATTGTGTCTTCTTTTGGAAGAGGAAATTAGTCCTATAAGTCTATTTGAATTAAAATGATTATCTTAACAGCATGTAATAAATTAAAATAATAGAGGTCTAGAATTGCAACTTGATCTTTTTAAATCTATACGATGGACATTATATTTGATGTGTAATTTATATTTGAAAATATTTTCAGTGCTTCACTCTGTGCAGGTATTTAATAAAGAAAAACATAAGACATAGCTCAATTGTGATGAAACTGGTGTGATTCTATGTAATTCATAATAATTATATAAATTACTATTAGATTTAGACAACAGAATTTTACTATTTACCCTGAATCATTATTTTCTGACTCTATTACTTGGAGTTAATCAAAGTAATACCTTCAAAATAAATATATAAAGAAAGTAACTATATGCATAAGTACACTTATTTACACTTTATGTAAAATTATAATATCCAAAACCATCTATATGAGTGAGGAATGTCCAGAAAAACAGAACCAATAAGATAAACAGATATAGATAAATGATTGATAGATAGATAGATAGATAGATAGATAGATAGATAGATAGATAGATACATACATACATACATACATACATACATACATAGATACATAGATAGATAAAAGAAAATTTATTATGGGAATTGGCTCACACAATTATGAAGGCTGAGAAGTCCCAGTATGTGCCTTCCTCAAGCTGAAAAACCAGGAAAACAGCTGGCATAATTTAATCTGAGTCTGAAGGTCAGAGAAACAGGATCCCTGATGTCCTCAGGCAGGAGAAGATGAATATTTCAGCTCAAAAAGACAGAAAGAGAATTTACCCATCCTCTTCCTTTAAGTTCTGTGTGGACCCGCAATATATTGGCTGATGCCCACCCACATTGGTAAGGGCAGATCTTCTTTGTTCAGTCTACCGATTTAAATGCTAACTTATTCCAATAACAGCTTCCCTAACACACACAAAAATAATTCTTCACCAGATATCTGGGCATCTCTTAACTCAATCAAGTGTATACACAGAACTAAGAATCACAAAATCTAAAATGAAAAAGTAGAAGAACATATATAGATGAGTTAGAGACCCCTGAGGAAATTTTTATTCAAGTATTGGAATTATAACTTTGAAGACTACAACAGAAACATAGAAGATTTTATAGTAACTGTTAAGGAAGACTAAGCAAAATAAAAATTGCATTTTATGTTTTGACTGTTGTGAATAATGATGCAATTAACATGACAATGCAGATTTCCCTTTTGACGTAGTGATTTCTATTCCTTCTTTGATACTCAGCAGTGGAATTAAGGCATAATGTGAGGGTTATTTTCTAATTTTCCTGCATCACGTGGTGGTTATTTTCTCTTTTTTTTTTTTTTTTTTTTTTTTTTTAGAAACCTCCATACTGTTTTTCATAATGGCTATACCAAATTACATTCTCACCAGCAGTAGTAATAACAATAATGGAACATTATTCAATGTCTAAAAAGAAGGAGGAAAAAAATAGTGTGCTCTCAGTGGGAGAAAATTTTAGCAGAAATATATAAATTGTATTAAATAAATGGAATAAAAGAGAACCAAATAGAAATTCCAAAAACTGAAAAATATATTCTGAAACAAAAAAATCATTGGATGAATTGAGCCACTGAGTGGAGATGACAGAGTGAAAGAGTGCATGAATTTGAGCTTAGGACAACAGAAATTCAAGATAAAGAACAAAAATGAAAAATTAATTGTAACTAAAGAATACAGTATTAGGGCCTGTTAGATGGTAACAGAAAGCCCAATTATGTTTCATTAGAAAACTAGGAAACAGGAGATAATATCAATCAACATATTTGAAAAAAGAATGAACCCACATTTCCCAAATGTAATGAAATCAGAAGTTTGCAGATACAGGATGCTAAGAAAAACCAAGTGGACTAAACACAAAAAAAGTTTATGCCAAGTCACATGTCTTAATTCTTTTGTGTTGCTGTAAAGGAATACTCAAGACTTCAAAATTTCCATAAAGAAGATGATTATTTGGTTCACAATTCTGACGTCTGGAAAAGACTAAGATTGAGCACCTGCATCTAGCAAGGACCACAGCCTGCTTCCATTCATGGCAGAAGGTGAAGGTGAGTTCTTGTGTGCACAGAACACATAGCAAGAGAGAAAGCAAAGGAGAGAGTGCAAAGATGCCAGGCTCTTTTTAACAACCAATTCTTACAGGAACTACTACACTGAGAACTCACTAGCACTCAGACTATGCCAAGCCATTCAGTAGGGATCCACCCCATGAACCAAACATCTCCCAGCAGGCCCCACTTCCAACAGTGAAGATCAACATGAGATTTAGCAGGAACAAACATCCAAACTATAGCAGCACATAGTAATTAAGTGGATAAAAGCCAAACATGAAAAGCAAATCCATAAACAGCAATGGAAAAACAATATACTTCACATAAGGAGTAACAATTCAATTAACAATTGGTTTCTCAGAAAACCAAAGGTCAGAAGAGAATGAAACTATATATTTATATAAATCAATTCAGAATTATATTACAGTCAAAAATACCTTTTAAACATGAAGGTAATCAAAGATAATTTTAAATAATAGCAAATTAATTTTTTGCAAGCTAACCAGCACTATAAAAAAAAAAATGCCAAGTGGCATTCTTCGGGCTAAAGGGAAGTTACAGCTAATGGAAACTCAAATTCTCAGAAAAGAGTGAGGTGAATTGAAAATGGTAAATATGTGGATACATGCAAAACATTATTTTTTCTCTGTCTTATTGTCTTTGTTTATAAATCACATATTGAAATTCTACAAATCTATTCCACTGCTGTCACAATTATTCACACCCCTTTCCTTATAGCCTATGCAACTGCCAATAACTTTCAACTGCCTTTCCTACCTGTAAGCACTTTTATTTCATGCCTACACATGTGCACATATGTGTACACATGCACAAATGTATACACACATGCACACAAGTTCATCTTCAATAAATATTTCTAAAGCACATTTCACTATGTCATGCTTTCCTTGCAAAAACAATTTTTTGTCTTTCAAATTGCTGCTGAATTGAATTAAAAAATGGCATTCTCTGTATTTTAGATATCAAGTATCATCTCCGAATATCTCATCAACCTTAAATTCTAACCACCTCCCTTCCAGTTCTCACACCCATGACTTAAAAGCTGAGGAAAGGGTCATCATAGTTAAGCAAGGAAGTACCAAGAAATATCCAAATATATCATCTGGGTTCCTCATACTTTTCTCCTTGGCCTCATTGTGTGTTAATGCTCTTTTGTCTCCTGATGATCAGGGCCAATTATCACTGCTAGCATAGTAATACTTTTTTGTTTTTCTGGTTCCTGAACATAGAATGCCAAGAGAAACATGTTAAAATTTAAAGAAGTTCATTCTTGATCAAATTATAGTCCCTTTGATGTCAAGTTCCTCTAACTCTTTGGAGGCCAGAATTGTGAGAACAGGAAGTCCAGAGTCTATGAGTGGTTTTTGGGGGGTAATAATATGTGTGGTCACTCTTGCTACCACCCTGAGCATCTTGAATGCAAGTATTCTAATCACAGCACTTTGGGAGGCCAAGGTGGGCAGATCACAAGATCAGGAGTTTGAGATCAGCCTGAACAACATGGTCAAACCCTGTCTCTACTAAAAATGCAAAATTAGCCAGGCATGGTGGCATGCACTTGTAATCCCAGCTACTCAGGAGGCTGAGGCAAGAGAATCGCTTGAACTCAGGAGGTTCAATGAGAGGAGATTGCAATGAGCCGAGATCACACGACTGCACTTCAGCCTGGTCGATAGAACGAGACTCCATCTCAAAAACAAACAAACAAACAAACAAAAAAACCCTTTGATTTATCGCCTATATTACATCTTGCAAGGTGATTATCCATCCTCACACACACACAAAATAACTTCTGGACCAGTGCTTCAGCTGTACTTTCCACAGGTTGGCAGCTTCGGAGTGGTACAATACCTGATCATGATACTACCTAATCCCATTACCATAGGCTCATTCCCTTTAAAATATTTATTTTAAAATATTTCCTGTTATCTGATGTGATATCATGTGGGATCCCATGCCAGGGACTGGACACTACTTACACCCTCAGCAGTAGTGCTGGTTAAAGTCCTACAAGTGAGAAAGGCAAACTCATTGACAGAACACCTGTTCATTTCTGTGAGAATCAATCAGTCAATCAGTCAACCAAACTTGTCTTTCTAGGAAGGAAAGGGGCATAACAAGCTTAAATTTCCCCCAAGTTGCTAATTGGCCTTCTTGAAAAATGTTGTCAAATCACCACGTGATATGGTTTGGCTCTGTATCCCAAATTTTATCTCTATTTGTAATCCTCACATGTCAGGGCAGGGACCTAGTGGGAGGCGACTGGATCATGGGGATGGTTTCCCTCAGGCTATTCTCCTGATAGTGATTGAGTGCTCATGAGTGGCGATGGTTTTCAAGTGTGGCACTTCCTCACTCTCTGGCTGTCTCTCCAACTGCCATGTAAAAAGTGTCTTGCTTCCCCTTATTCTTAACCAAGTGGAACTGTGAGTAAATCTTTTTTATGAATAAATTACCCAGTCTCAGGTAGTATCTTTATAGCAGTGTGAAAACGAACTAATACACCATCTCTGTTGGTGGCAGAGGACAGTTAATAGCAGCAATAGCTAGAACAACCTGTATAAATGTGAATGCATTCTGTTGAGCCCATATATATATATATATATATATATATATATATATATCCTTCATTTTTCTTTCTTTCTTTCTTTTTTTTTTTTTTTTTGAGATGGAGTTTCTTTCTTGTTGCCCAGGCTGGAGTGCAGTGGTGGGATCATGGCTCACTACAACCTCTGCCTCCTGGGTTCAAGCGATTCTCCTACCTCAGCCTCCTGAGTAACTGGGATTACAGGCATTAGCCACCATGCCTGGCTAATTTTTGTATTTTTAGTAGAGATGGGGTTTCACTTATATCCTCCATTTCAGTTAGCCAGTCAAATATTTTGAAACTTCCCAAGAGTTTGTATATATTCTAAAATTGTGCTACACATAAAATGGATGACTGTGTTCACCACTTTCAGTCCATTCGGAAGACTTTCCCATTTCAAACTATTTCAAGGACACCTGAAATAAAATTGTAGTACCTCTAGGGTCTATATTTCATCTTTTCCCAACAAAACTAGCTGTTCCATCAGTAAACCAAGCTCTGATTTCTTCCTCCATTTTTCATGCTTGCAAATAATTTCCAAGTGTCAGAGGTGAGAGATGAGGAACTGTGGTGGATATCACTGGTCTGGGATTATGATTTATGCAATTTGTTTGTGCCTTCTGTTTTTGTTAATGCTCAGTCTCGTTTATGACACCTTCATTTTTGATCAATTTTATTTTGAGCCTACTAAAACTCTTATTGTGATGGTTCTGATAAGATCTGTCTTCTGATAAACAGTCTTAGAGGGTTACATGGTTTATTATGTATTCCTTCTCCATCAAGGACTGGGTGCATGCTAGAAGAGGTTTTTCAGAATGTATGTAATTCATCAGTGCAGGTACCATCATCTCGCTCCAGAAAACCATGGAATGGCGTTCTCCTTTTCCCCTTGGGGTTTGCCACAAACTCTATATGGCTTCATTTGCCATCACCGATCTCTCCCACACTACCTGGTCTCCAAGTAGCAGTGTTGCTTGTACCACAGCCTGAAACTTGCTCTTGTCTGAGCCCAACTCAAATCCACAGGCTTTCGTATCCTCTAGTACATAAGGCAGAGTAATACCCAAAGAGATCTGCTAGACCTTGTGCTTCTTTCTTGTGGTAGGAGCCAAAAGAAGCAATAATTTACAGAAGGGGGCTCATCATGGCAGACAGGAGGCAGGACTAGATTGCATCTCTGGCTTGGATGGACAGAACAGTGTATGGAGGATTTTATCATAAATTATAACTCCAGAATGACTGCAGGAATAAACCAGGAATAGGAACACACCGAATACTGTGAGTGTCCAAACTGTAGAAGTGGGAAAGGGAGATAGATCCTCTGCCCCAGAACACACACCCCCGCTGGGGAAACTGAAGGTCTGGATTGCAGGAGAATTTTCCAATCTCACCTGGAGCTAAGTCAATTTGGAGAGCCAAGTGAAATACAGGGGTAGAGGAATCAGTGGGAAAGGCCCTGGGAGCTCACTGGGTCCCCACACAGGCCATTCCTGTCTGGCACCATAGGGATCCTTAGGGAGGGCAGCAAGGGGTGCGGAGAGAATGCCACAGGAGAAGGAAGTCTCCAGCTAAACTTTGTAACAATTTGAACCGGGTGAGAAGACTCCTGGCCAGAACTCAGGGGAGGGCCCGCATCTGGTGTGCAGGCTCCACAGGCAGGGGAAGAACTAAAGCCCTTTTGTTTCGCAGCTGGGAGGTGTGTAGCCTGGGACAAGTTCTCATCCCTGCTTGCCCACTGCCTGGAAACAGACTTGGTGCTGCTAGCGGGGTGGGAGTGATACCGGCCCCTTGGATTGCCCTGGGAGCTGGGCAAGGCCTGTGCCTCCTGACTTTCCCCCACTTCCCTGAAAACTTGCATGACTCAGCAGACAGTCATAATCCTCCTAGGTACACAACACCATTAACTAGGGTACCTCATCCCCATCCCCTACAGCAGCCACAGCAAGTCTTGCCCAAGAAGAATGTGAGCTCACACATGCCTAACCCTGCCCCCACCTCATGTTCCTTTGTTTCCCATCCAGGTAGTGGAAGACAAAGGGCATATACTCTCAGGAGTTCTAGAGTTCACTCACCGCCAGTTCCTCCCCATACTACCACAGCTGATACTCTCTGGAAAGCACCACCTCCTAGCAGGAGGCCAACGGACACATAAATAGAACATTAAACCACTAAAGCTAAGAGCCCTCACAGAGTCCATTGCACCCCCTAGCCACCTTCACTTGAACAGTTGCTTGTATCCATGGCTGAGAGACCCACAGCCAGTTCACATCACAGGACTCTGTGCAGATAATCCCCAGTACCAGCCCAGAGCCTGGTAGAGGTACTAGGCTACTAGATCTGGAAAAGAGATAACAATTACTACAGCTTGGCTCTCAGGAAACCACATCCATAGGAAAAGGGGAAGAATACTACATCAAGGGAATACCCCGTGGGACAAAAGAATCTGAGCAACAGCCTTCAGCCCTAGACCTTCCCTCTGACAGCCTACCCAAATGAGAAGGAAACAGAGAACCAATCCTAGTAATATAAGAAAATAAGGCTCTTCAACAGCCCCCCAAAAAATCACACTAGCTTACTAGCAATGGATCCAAACCAAGAAAAAATCCCTGATTTACCTGAAAAAGAATTCAGGAGGTTAGTTATTAAGCCAATCAGGGAGGCACCAGAGAAAGGCAAAGCCCAGTGCAAGGAAATCCAAAAAGCAATACAAGGAAGGAGAAATATTCAAGGAAATAGATAGCATAAAGAAAAAAACAATCAAACCTTCAGGAAACCATTGGACACACTTATAGAACTGCAAAATGCTCTGGAAAGTCTTAGTAATATAATTGAACAAGTAGAGAAATAAATTCAGAGCTCGAAGACAAGGTCTTTGAATTAACCCAATCCAACAAAAACAAAGAAAAAAGAATAAGAAAATATGAACAAGGCCCCTCGAGAAGTCTGGCATTATGTTAAATGACCAAACCTAAGAATAATTGGCATTCCTTAGAAAGAAGGTAAATCTAAAAGTTTGGAAAACATATTTGGGGGAATAATCAAGGAAAACTTCCCCAGCCTTGCTAGATACCTAGACATCCAAATGCAAAAAGCTCAGCAGATTAATCATCACCTAGGCACATTGTCATCAGATTATCTAACTTTAAGATGAAGGAAATAATTTTAAGGCGGTGAGACAAAAGGTTAGGTGTTCCAGTCCAGCCTGGCCAACATGATGAAATCCTATCTCTATTAAAAATACAAAACTTAGCCGGACATGTAATCTCAGCTACTGGGATGGCTGAGGCAGGAGAATCGCTTGAACCTAGAGCGGGAGGTTGAAGTGAGCTGAGATTGCGCCACTACACTTCAGCCTGGGTGACAGAGACTCTGTCTCAAAACAAACACAAAAACAAAAAATCTATTTTCTCTCTATGAACATAGAATTTATCAATATTGTTTATCATTATATCTTCTGTGCCTTATTAGAATGGCTGCACATATTTGGTCCTGACAATTTGAGTATGAATAAAAGGATGTATCATAATATAAGGAAGGCGTTTCCTGATATTCAAGAATATGATTATATATTGAATGTGCCAGAATATTCTGGTCATGAGATAATCTTATTTTTTTTATAAAATTAGAAAATCAGATCATAGTACATATTTCAATTAAATTACAACTTTAAGTAGTCAACTTTATATGCATTTCTCTATTTTTGGTAAGTTTTCATTGCCATTATCTCATATTTCACAAATGAGTATGTGATATCTGGATTTTTTTCTCTACATAATTGGGTAGCATATTGAAAAGATGGATTTGATGGCATATTTATCATGAAATGAATGATAGTAGTCCAAGAGAATGGCAGATGTATAACCTATGTATATGGTCACTGCATTCTAAGGTACTGATATGAAAAAAAAAGTATTATAAATCCAAATTATTTATTAATTCATTTAATAATTTAGAAGTAAGATTCTGCTATCAATAGCAGTTATTCTGTAAAAACTAATATGTTAACAGAAATATAATGAATTATTTATAATATGTCAAGTATGGTAGGCTTTTCTTCTTTCAATTTTGCCCTTCTCCCAATCACAAAAGGTCAAACCTATTATTAGTTTATGTGAGATATTAGCAGAAATCTTGAAGCTTAAAAACCATATGTTGTTAGCACATAGATTCTTCTTAAAATTTGCTTTTCTGCCTGCCTGCTGTATTTTTTTCCTAATAAATTTAAACTTCATTTTCATATATAGCTGAATCGAGGGGAAAATTATATCTCAAAAATGGCAAACTTAGGTGATTTTAAAAGGCATACTGAAAATGAGGAATAAGATTTAAAGATAAAATAACGATGGGAAAATGAAAAGTTCCATTCCTTGCAAAGGTAACAATAAAGTAACATAGGTTCTTAGAGACAGATACCAGATAAAGACTTTCAGGAGTCACAATAGCAGACTATTTGTTTTATAGGTCAGGACTTTAGAATGCTTTGGTTTTATGGCAGTTATCAAAGATATATAGTTCAGATAATGATTATACTGGTTAACATTTTAAATGTGCAAACTTTAATAACTTGACATCATTGTTTAGATAGGATTTTAAGAAAATCATCAGATACTAAAAGTCACCACCTGCTAATGAATCACTGATTGCTTTTGAAACCAATTTATTTCTTTTCCAAAGCTATTTCAACTGAATTCATAGCTATAAAAATAATTAGATACAAGTGACATGCTGGGAATATGTGGAGGAAATAATCTATTTTTAAATAATTATTATTTCTTAGAAGGGGAATCCAACAGATTATACTACTACTGCATTATTGGTTTCTAAATCATCAAACAATCAGAAAACTTGGGACTTTTTCTCTTGCATCTTAAAATATTATTTTCATTGAGATATAATTGATACACAATAAATTGCACATATTTGAAGTGTACAATTTGATAAGTATTTACATATGTATTACTCATGAGCCCATCATCACAATCAACATGCAGAACATAACTATCACCTTCAAAACTATCCTGGTGCCACTTTGTAAAGCTTTCTTTTTACCTTTTCCTGAACTTCCCTTCCCCAGGTACTGTTGACTTGTGTTTAGTTTGCATTTTCCAAAGTGTTACATAAATTAAATAATACAGTATGTATTTTTTTCTTTTTTTTCACTCAGCAAAATTGTTTTGAGATTCCTCTAAATTGTACTACATATGAATAATACATTTCTTAAATTGTCAACTATTATGCCATTATATTGCTGTACTTTCGTTTGTCATCCATTCACTTTCATCTGAACAATTTTGGCTATTACAAATAAAGCTACTATATACCTTTGTGTAAAAGTCTTCGTGTGGATCGATACTTTCATTTCCCTTAGATAAATGCTCAAGAGTGCAATGGCTGAATCTTGAGAAAAGTGTATTCACATTTTAGAAATGGACACATTATTCTCCAAAATAGTAGGAATATTTTACATTCTCATGACTAGATGTGAAATTTCCAGTTTCTCCATATGATCACCAAAACTCTTTTATTACCACTCTTTTTGGTTTCAGCTATTTCAATTGATGTTTAGAGTTATGTGTAGTGTTATGTCACTTTGGTTTTTATTTGCATTTTCCTAATAATTATTGATATTGAACATCTTTTCCTATACTTATTTGTCATTTAAGGATCTTTTCTGGTAGAGCCTATTCAAATATTTGCACTTAAAAATTGGGTAATTTGTTTTCTTATAATTGAATTTTGAGGAATTTTAATTATATACATATATGTATATGTATTTAGGATACAAATTCTTTATCATACATTGATTTTTTTGCATGATTTTTTTATGATATGAAATATTTTTCCTAGTCTCTAAATTGTCTTATTTTCTATACAGTGACCCTTCCAAAAAGAAGAAGGTTTGTTGTTGTTGTTGTTTTATTATTATACTTTAAGTTCTAGGGTACATGTGCACAACGTGCAGGTTTGTTACATATTTATACACGTGCCATGTTGGTGTGTTGCACCCATTAACTCGTCATTTACATTAGGTATATCTCCTAATACTATCCCTGCCCCCTCCTCACAACAGACCCCAGTGTGTGATGTTCCCCTTCCTGTGTCCAAGTGATCTCATTGTTCAATTCCCACCTAGGAGTGAGAGCATGCGATGTTTGGTTTTCTGTTCTTGCGATAGTTTGCTGAGAATGATGGTTTCCAGCTTCATCCATGTCCCTACAAAAGACATAAACTCATCCTTTTTTATGGCTGCATAGTATTCCATGGTGTATATGTGCCACATTTTCTTTTTTTTTTTTTTTTTGAGACGGAGTCTCGCTCTGTCGCCCAGGCTGGAGTGCAGTGGCCGGATCTCAGCTGACTGCAAGCTCCGCCTCCTGGGTTTACGCCATTCTCCTGCCTCAGCCTCCGGAGTAGCTGGGACTACCGGCACCCGCCACCTCGCCTGGCTAGTTTTTTGTATTTTTTTTAGTAGAGACGGGGTTTCACCGGGTTAGCCAGGATGGTCTCGATCTCCTGACCTCGTGATCCGCCCGCCTCGGCCTCCCAAAGTACTGGGATTACAGGCTTGAGCCACCGCGCCCAGCCAGTGCCACATTTTCTTAATCCAGTCTGTCACTGATGGACATTTGGGTTGATTCCAAGTCTTTGCTATTGTGAAAAGTGCTGCAATAAATATATGTGTGCATATGTCTTTATAGCAGCATGATTTATAATCCTTTGGGTATATACCCAGTAATGGGATGGCTGGTCAAATGGTATTTCTAGTTCTAGATCCTTGAGGAATCGCCACACTGTTTTCCACAATGGTTGAATTAGTTTACAGTCCCACTAACAGTGTGAAAGTGTTCCTATTTCTCCATATCCTCTCCAGCACCTGTTGTTTCCTGACTTTTTAATGATTGCCGTTCTAACTGGTGTGAGATGGTATCTCATTGTGGTTTTGATTTGCATTTCTCTAATGGCGAGTGATGATGAGCATTTTTTCATGTGTCTGTTGGCTGTATAAATATCTTCTTTTGAGAAGTGTCTGTTCATATCCTTTGCCCACTTTTTGATAGGGTTGTTTGTTTTTTTCTTGTAAACTTGTTTGAGTTCTTTGTAGGTTCTAGATATTAACCCTTTGTCAGATGAGTATATTGCAAAAAAATTTTTCCCACTCTGTAGGTTGCCTGTTCACTCTGATGGTTTGTTTTTGTTGTTCATTAGTTTGATGGTTTTACTTAGCAAGCAGTAGGTGTCCATGGAAAATCTTTTAAATATATTAATTATTGAGCTTCGTTTCTGGTGATTCTGATCCATTTAGTTTGGAGAAGAACTTGGGAATATGCATTTCTTCAAAACTCCGCAGATTTTCTGATGATAAACCAAGACTGAGAACTGTTGTTTTAAATAACACCCTATAATAACCAGATTTATAGTAAAAAGAAAAATAAATGTGATACTTCACCAAATTGCTTAAATTTATATTCTTAGTTTAAAAATTATAGTATTGATTTGTTTGTTAGTTGGTTAATCAACTTCATAAAGATATGATTTACATAAAATAAAGTTCAACAATTGTAACGTTAGAGTTTGAAGTGTTCTGAAAAATATGTTTTTGTATAATTATCACCAAATCAAGATGTAGAATGATTCATCATTCCCCAAATTTCCATCTTACCTTGTACATAGTCAATACCCTCCCACTACCCCCAGTGTCATGCAACCAATGGTCTACTTACTGGAGCTATAGGTTTGAATTTTTTAGAGAAATCATAAAAATATTGTCATACAATTGTACTTTTTGTCTGGCTCCTTTCACTTAACATAGTGCATTTGAGATACATTAGTGGTGGCAGTATCAGTGACTTGTTCTGTTTTGTCATTGAGTAGCATTTTGTGGTATTTATATAACACCCTTTTTATACTTGTCCATGATTAATAAACATTTCGGTTGCTTCCAATTTTTGTCTATTATGATAAATGTAGAATATTTGCTTACACATTGTTGTTAGGACATGTTTCCATTTTTTGAGTATAAATCAGTAATATATGAAAGGTCTAATTGTTCCACATTCTCTTCAACATTTAGAATTATTAGTAGTTCTGGTTTTAGGTATTCTTATGAAAGTCTAGTTGTACCTCATTGTGGTTTTTGTTTGCATTTGACTAATGGCTAATAATTTTAATATTTCTTCCATGTGTCTATCTGTATAACTTTTCCAGTAAAGTGTCTGCTTAAATTTGTGGCCTACTTAGATTCATTCTTTTGGCTTCACATGATTGAGTTTTCAGAATTTTTTATAAATACAAATATTTTATTAGATATCTATTTTGCAAATAACTTCTCTCATTCAATTTCCTATGTTTTCATTTTCCTCAAAGTGTCTTTCAAAGAGAAATTTTAATTGTGATGAAGTTCAAGTATCTAATTTTTATATGATTACTGCTTAAGTTTAATGTTCTGCTAAGATATGTTTGCCTAAAACAGGGGCATCCATATTTCACCATAATTATTCTCTGGTAATTTCAAAATTTTGACTCTTATGTATATTAATAGATATCTATTTCATTTTTTGTTTAATCTTTTAGAAAGAGCTTGGCATATGGGTTAAGTTTTTTTGTTTTTTGTTTTTTTTTTCTCCCTATGACATCTACTTGTTTCTGCATTATTTTTTGTAAACACTTAGTTTTTCTATTGAATTGTCTTGGCACCCTTTTTAAAAATGAATAACCATATATGCATAATTCTATTTCTAAACTTCCTAAACTGTTCCACTGTTGTCTACTCCTATCCTTAATGTCAGTCACATGCTGTGTGAGTATTGTACTTTTGGAGTAATGCTTTCAATACAGTAGTTTAAGTCCTCTGTTGTCCTTTTTAAAGTCACTTTTTGTTTTTTCCATATAAGTATTACATTTCCACATAAGTGTTGAATCACCTGTGAATTTCTACACAAAATAATTTTGTCTGAATTCTGATTGGGATTTGAGTAGCATTGATGGCTTAACCATAATAAATCTTCTAATACAAAAAAGTGCAAATTTTTAGATCCATGTTCTCCTTCTCTCTTACATTATAGGTGTCATATATGTGGTGTGTGTATTCACACATATGTTTGTGTATACTTTTTTTTCAATTTTTGATTTAACTTTTAATTTAAACTCAGGGTTACATGTGCAGGTTTATTACATAACTGATATGGTTCAGATTTGTGTTCCCACGCAAATCTCACATCAAATCAGAATTTCCAGTGTTAGAGAAGGGGCATGGTGGGAGGTGATTGGATAACAGTGGTGGTTGCTAATGGTTTAGTACCATCCCCAAATGTTGTTTTGTGATAGAATTCTCACAAGATCTGGTTGTTTAAAAGTGTGTAGCATATCCACTTTCTCTCTCTCTTCCTCCTGCTGTGGACATGTGAAGACGTGCCTCCTACCTCTTTGCCTTTTGCCATGATTGTAAGTTTTATGAAGCCTCCCCAGTCATGTCTCCTGTACAGCCCGCAGAAACATGAGCCAATTAAATCTCTTTTCTTTATAAATTAACCAGTCTCACGTAGTTCTTTACAGCAGTGTGAAAACAGACTAATACAATAGGCAAATGTGTTATGACAAAGACATGAATCAACCTAAATGCCCATCAAAGATAGACTACCTAAAGAAAATGTCATACATATACACCACAAAATACTGTGCAGCCATAAAAAATGAGATTATGTCCTTCACCGAAACATGAATGGAGTTGGAGGCCATTATCCTTAGCAAACTCACACAGGAAAAGAAAATGAAACACTGAATATTCTCACTTTTAAGTGGGAGCTAAATGATGAGAACACATGGACACATAGAGGGGAACAACACACGCTGAGGCTTACCAGAGAGTGGAGGGTGGGAGGAGCGAGAGGATCAGGAAAAGTAACTAATGAATACTATGCATAATACCTGGATGTTACGTATTTAAATCTATCTACATTTAAAAACTTTAAGACTATTCTCTAATATTTTATTTAAACATCAATATGGCTTATAACAAATTAATAGAAAAAAGGCTAAAAATAAGATTTTATAATTTTCAGTTATTTATTACTTCTGTTCTTCTTTCTTGCTTTCCCAAAGGATTGGAATTTCTAACTGATATATATTCCCATTAACTTAAAGTACTCACTTTGGCAATTCTGCTGACATGAAATCATTTTACCTTTTCATTTGAATGCATTTATTTCACTTACAGTCTTGAAGTTTTTGCTAGATGTAAAATCTGGGTTTGACAGTTTTCTTATTTGATATACTGTGGTTTATCCTTTAGCTTTATTTACGAAACAAAAATAATACCCCAAAACACTAAATATCATGAAACTCTTCAGCACTTCCTGTTCTATGTGGGTGTGCACGAGTGACTCATGGACACATATGAACATGCATGACTGCTTCCACTCACAAGTCTGGAAACACATGAAACAAGTTTTGGAGAAGGTGATATTTATCAAAACGACCATTTAAAGAGCTCCAACCTAAGGCATGGGTCCTTAAAAACTAAAACTTAAGAATACAAATTGAAGCACCATTCTCTCATTTTTTCATGTTTATCATTTTTGAAATTATTTTCTAAACCTAAAAATTCATTTATTTACAATTCATACATTGTAACAGATATTATTGATAAAAATAAACAAATTTATGAAATATTTCCCATTTTCTCCACAACCAAATATTGCCCCACCTAGAATATACAAAATAAATATTTTATGATTGAAAGATGAAATAGGCATTCGATGCTTAGCATAGTATTTTAATAATTTCAAGTGAAAAAATAGTATTTCAAATTGATACATATGTCAAGTTAGTTGGAAATCCATAATGCATTGACCGTTGCTACAAATCACTCAAATCAAATTTTAAGTATAATTAGTTGACTAAAATAATCACTGAAACATATATCCAGGGCCATGCATTACTAAAGAACTGAAGAATTAAAGTGAATTTATTTTAAAAAGTAGTTTTAAAAATTATAATATTGAAAAACTATATGAATTATTATAATGATAGCTATTTATATGATAAAATATTTTATATAATTTCTCATTTAATCTGTATGTCTATATAGAAGAATATCACAGAGGACATATTATCATTACTTACAGTCGAGAAGCTGAAACTTGAGAGTTTAGATGATCTGTTTTAATCACACTGCTAAAAATTCTGTGTGCAAATTCAAACATTTTGGTTTTCTTTTGCCAAATAGCTTGCCCAAAAATCTGAAAATGTAGGAAAAGAAGAGAACATAAGAAATAAAAAGAGAAAAAAAGCTTTATATTGTCTGAAGCACTGACTTTGAGATTAAGGCAGATTTTTTAATCTCTTTTCAATTAAAGCATGCTTTTTTACTCCATTATATATCGTTTTCTTTATTGTTTAATATATCCGTTTATTAGGTAATATCATCTTTGACAATACCCACCAACATCATCATGATTCTTTTGCTTTAGGCCCAGTGGGATGGTGTCTATCCAAAATATTTCTAGTTTATATAGCCAATGTTATTTTAAACTTAAATTGAAAGTAATACTGTGCAAAATTCCAGACACCAGGGACTGTTTAAATGTTTCCTTTTGCTACAAAATTAGGTTAAAAATGCTAAGCGGTTAAGGCACTCTGATAAACATCAATTGAAGAGTCAGTTTTTGAGGCAGATGCTTTAAACTTAAGGGCAAGAATTCTGCTCTCTGTGATTCTGCAATTCTCTTAACAGCCAAGATGTCATGTACAAGTCAAATCTGATTATAGAACATGATCACTTGTATTGAAAAGTGAAACGGAAGCAAGCTAATAAGATAGGAAAATGCTAGTTTCTGAATATGTTTTAAATTTAATGCATTATTTGAATTGTAAAATATATGTGCAAGACAAGGTCTGAAAAGGTATACTTGTAAAAATTTTCAGATAATTCTGACACCGTAAAATGGAATTTCCTTCATACCACAGGTTATTTTATATTATTTGAAAAGCTAGATGATTGGAATACAGGAGGAACATAACACGGTGCCTTCGGGGCTGGTTTTCTATTAACTTTGAGGCTGCATGTCTTGATTTCAATGAAATGACCAAATGAGGGCATCCAAATATGTAAAGAAAAAAGAGAAAATAAGATCTTCTCATTTCTCATTTGAGACTATTACTTTTTCTTTCATAGTCCTCTAGACCTACTATTTATTACTTCTATGTGAAATGCTTCACTTCTGTAATCTGCATACTACTAGCTTCAAATCAAATAGCAATCATTAAAAACTGTCTTCATCTTTAATAACAAATTTCTTTCCAATTTGCTTCTTGATTGACTTAATGGAAGATGAAAGGGTATCTGTTATACTGAATCTGAGAGTTGAAAAGCTAAAATATTCATAAAATTTACAAAATATCTTTTTTCGGAGCTTACCTTAAAATGCCTTTGGAGAATATGTCTGCCTCTATTCCAATTTAGACATTACATAAATCTCAAACTACAATAGCTTTTTAACCAGAAGGTCTTTAGAACATATAACAGAAGGGAAGGTGACCATTTGTGATTAAGAACTTCCTTGTTGAATTTCTTTGCTAGAGCAAGAAAATTGTTCAAATTCATCTTGGCTTCTTACCTTGATTTTTATTACAGCAGATGAGATTTGCCCTGCAGACGTCACTGTATTATTGCTCTTTTCATAGTACACACATTTTTGCAGTGCATCTGTGTTAATCTTCTTTTGTTTTCTTTCCTTCTTCTTTCTTTCTTTGCTTCCACCCGTTCTTCCTTTCTTTCTTCCTTCCTCCCTCCTTCTCTCCCTCTCTTCCTCCCTTCCTCCCTCCCTTTCTTCCTTCCTTCCTTCACCAGCATTTCACATATTAAGTCATTTTTAAATTTTATATTTTATATATTCCAAATCTCAATCAGGTGTAAAATTGTGATCCCTTAATTGTTAATCAGTTCATTTTAACAACCTAAATTTAATTTCAAAGAATCTGTACATCTTTATAAGTTTAAATTATGCTCTGAGGCAGGTGATATGAGTTATAATTAATTATATGTATGACTGAACTTTATGGAGTTCAATTCATGTTTGTTATATTAATACTGACTCAATAAATATTTTTGTTTCATAAGCGTAATTATTAATGCTGGAGAGATAATATGAGTATATATGCAATTGATTTGAAATAGGATAATTTTTTCTATCCTAGAATGTTTTGTAGTTTTTAAAAGATTCATCAATTTAATGTTTTGAAGTTTTAAAAGGACTAGTTGTTATTTCTACAATTATAACATTCAAGTCCCATAAATTATGTGTTTCCAATTTTTTCTTATTTTTTTCTCATAAAATAGCAGAGAAGTGTGTGAAAAATAACACATGAACCCACTAAAGTAACACTTTTAAAGGTAATATTTTTAGAGGTAATATTACACTTTTAGAGGTAATATTGTTGATGATAATTTGAATTTAATTGTATTCAAATTATATATGAGCTTTTATTGAATGTGAATTTTTTATAAAGCAGTTTTAGCTTGTTTCTTGTAAATAACACTAAAATTATATCAAGGACATATACTCAAAAATGTTGAGTGTAATATTTTCAACATTTTGTCTTGTATGAAAGTACTTTTATATACCTATTGAAGTCTTAGTTTTCCAAAAGAGACTTATTTTTATTTTTAAATAAAATTACGTGCCATTTAGAAAACATGTGTCATTTAAATGGAAATAAAAGGCATTAAAATAGGAAGAAGGGAAGTCAAATTATCCCTGTTTGCAGAAAACATGATTTTATATCTAGAAAACCCAATAGTCTTGGTCCAAAAGCTCCTTCAGCTGATAAACAACTTCAGCAAAGTTTCAGGTACAATATCAATGTACAAAATTCACTCGCATTCCTACCTACAAACAACAGCCAAGCTGAGAGCCAAGGCAGGAATGAAATCTTATTTACAAAGATGCACAAAAAGACTAAAATACATACAAATAAAGCTAACCAGGAAGGTGAAACATCTCTGCAATGACAATTACAAAAGACTACTCAAAGAAATCAGCAATGACACAAACAAATGTAAAAACATGCCATGTTCATGGATAGGAAGAATCAATATTTTTCAAATGGCTGTACTGCCCCACACAATTTATAGATTCAATGATGTTCTTTTTAAACTACCATTGAGACTTTTCTCAGAACTAGAAAAAAACTAGATTGAAATTTATGTGGAACTAAAAAATAGTCCAACTAGCCAAGGAAATCATAGGCAAAGAGAACAAGCTGGAGGTATCATGTTACCATACTTCAAACTATGCTATAGGGCTAGAGTAACCAAAAGAGCGTGGTACTGGTATAAAAACAGACGCACATACCAATGGAACAGAATAAAGAGCCCAGAAATAAGGTCTCATACCCATAACCATCTTATCTTCAATAAAGCTGACTGAAACAAGCAATGGGGAAAGGATTCCCTATTTAATGAATTATGCTGGGATAACTGGCTAGCCATATGCAGAAAATTGAAACTGCACATCTTTCTTACTACATATACACACACACACACACACACATAGTACATATATATAGTGTATATATGTGTGTGTGTATATATAGTAATATTACTATATATAATATATAAATACATATACTTATATAGTAATATTATAATAATATACTTATATAGTAATATATATTATATATAACATATATTATATAATATATAATATTACTATATATAACTCTATATATACACACATATACACACACACACATATATATATATATAAAATAAAATCAACTCAAGATGGATTAGAAACATAAATATAAAACCCAAAACTATAAAAACCGTGGAAGACAACACAGGCAATGCCATTTGGAGATAGGCATTGACGAAGAGTTCATGATGAAGATGCCAAAAGCAATCACAGCAAAAGTAAAAATTGGCAATAGGATCTAATTAAACTTAATTAAACTTAAGGGCTTCTGCACAGCAAAAGAAACTATCAACAGAGTAAGCAGACAACCTACAGAATGGGAAAAATATTTGCAAACTGTGCATCTGACAAAGGTCTAATATTCAGCATTTATAAGGAACTTAAACAAATTTACAAGCAAAAAACAACCCTATTAAAAAGTGGGCAAAGGACATAAATAGACACTTTGCAAAAGAAGACACATAAGGAGCCAACAAGTATATGAAATAAAGCTCAACATCACTGATCATTAGAGTAATCCAAATTGAAACCATGATTAGATACCATCTCACACCAGTCAGAATGGCTATTATTAAAAAGTCAAAAAAAACAAAAAAACAGACACTAGCAATTCTGTGGAGAAGAGAATACATATACCTTGTTGGTTAGAGTGTAAATTAGTTCAACCATTGTAGAAAGCAGTGTGGTGATTTCTCAAAGACCTAAAAAAAACTACAGTTCAACCCAGAAATCCCTTTACCGGTTATATTTTGAAAGGGATGAAAATTGGCATACCATTAAGAGACATGCACATATATGTTCATTGCAGCACTATTCACAATAGCAAAGACATGGAATCAATCCAAATGCCCATCAATGGTAGACTTTCTAGAGAAAATGTGGTACATATACACCATGGAGTATTATGCAGCCATAAAAAAGAATGAGATTATGTCCTTTGCAGGACCATGGATGGAGCAGGAGGCCTTTATCCTAAGTAAACTAACTCAGGTACAGAAAACCAAATACTACATGTTCTCACTTATAGGTGAGAGATAAAAGATGAGAACACAGGGACACAAAGAGTGGAGCAACAAACACTAAGGCCTACTTAAGAATGGAGTGAGAGAATAAAAAAAAAAAATACTATTGAGTACTAGTATTAGCACCTGGTGACTAAAATACCTGTACAACAAACTTCCATGACATGAGTTTACCTACATAACACACCTGCACATGTACTCCTGAACCTAAAATAAAAGTTAAAAAAACTTAAAAAACTATGTGCTATTTAGAAAATATGTACTATTTAGAAAAATTCCAAGCAACTTCAAAACAATGAAAACAGAATTATTGTATCACTTAAAATCTTTTTTCTTACAAATAACCCCAATTAATTTTGTATGAGCAACATCATAGCCATTTCTCTTTGCCTATAGAGTTAATATTGGATATAATATAATAAAATACAATTGGGTTATACTTGTTTATAAAAAAATTAAGAATGTTTAAATACATCTTTTTTTATGAAACATATGGAAATTGTAGAAATTGCTGAAATTTACAAGGTTCTTTAATAAATGTGTATGTATACAATATACTTCTTAAAAAGTGGAAAAATATAAAAATAACAAGACAGTTGATTTCTCAAAGTGTTAGATGTTTAAAATGTAGCTACATCTATAAATTTTATTTAATAAAATATAGAAGATTGTGGAGGAAACATTTCACATTCTCCTAGTTACCCTGCCTCATCTCCTGTAATAGCTTAAAATATCACTTTTATATTGCCCAAGTGTGTAATACATTCTTTTCTATTTTCAAATAAATGATTTCTACATTCACCAACTGTTTGTTGTTTTTCACTTGTGTGGAGATACACATAATTTCTGTTGTTATTCACAAAGTTTAGTAACGTTGTCATTGTGTTATTATTTTTAATTAAGCTGAGAAATGTAGAGTCAGTTAAGGATTTGAGAAGCATTTCTTCAAATGTTTTTCTGTTTATTATGCTAACTTTGTCAAGAAAAAATATTAATAGGCTGGAAAAGATTTTTTTTTTTCCACCCAACTAAGTACCTTAAGGAAAAAGAAATACCCTTTTCTATTCAATTTTATCTTATGTTGTCTGGACTTCTCATCTTGGTCATTTAACTCATTTTTGTTATCATTTCTTTCAGAGTGGGCTTCATTTCTGTAATACATATACGTATATTAATTTTTGTTTATTAAAATTAGCAGCTTCACTTTTTACCTCTTGGTTTTCTTACAATTTGATTCAGTGTTTATAATTATTTAATAGACATTATGACTTATACAATCTCATTATTTTATATGGTATTATTTAAGAAATTTTTTGAGATCTTCTACATTTAAGTGGTTGGTTTTTCCTTATATTTTATTAAAATATAATAAAAGTTATATTTCTTATTAACTCATGTTTTTTCTCTTCAAATATATGTATAGACTTTGTGTTCCTTTCTAATTGTCAAGAGTTGGTTGAAGGGAGAACATCTTTTTGCTTTTTAAAAAGGTTAGGGATGGCCAGGTAGTAAAGAAAAACTTTGAATGTGGTTTGTTTTCTCAAATGTATTAACTACCAATTAGTTATTTGTTTTGCCATTTGTGCAGACGTGTCCTCAGTTTCGGTGCTTAATGAGTCAATGTGACTCTATTTTAAGCCTTTACATTATAGGCTCTGTAAACAAAACTTATCTCTGCATCCCCTCTCTGACTCTACTTTGTTTCAACTCTGGCAGTGGATCCTTGTGGGGAATCTAGGCTGCAGAACTAAGAAAGAAAGCATATTTTCAAATACCTTCTTCCATCTTGTAGGCTGTCAGCTTGTTCATAGTTTCTTTTGCTGTGCAGAAGCTCTTTAGTGTAATTAAGTCCCACTTCATTTTTGTTTATGTTGCAATTACTTTCAAAGACATAGCCAAAAATTCTTTGCCAAGGTTGATGTTGAAAAGAGTATTTTCTAGGCTACCTTCCAGAATTGTTATAATTTGAGGTCTTATATGTAAACCTTTAATCCATTTTAAGTTAATTTTTGTATATGGTGAGCGGTAGTGGTCTACCTTCCATCTTCTGCATGTGGCTAGCCAGTTATCCCAGCACAATTCATTAAATAGAAAGTCCTTTCTCCATTGTTTTAATTGGCCTTGTCAAAGGCTAGATGGTTGTAGGTGTGCAGCTTTATTTTTGAGTTTTCATTTGTGTCCCATTGCTCTATGTGTCTATTTCTGTACTAGTACAAAGCTGTTTTTGTTTCTGTGACTTTATAGTGTAGTTTTAGGATGGGTAGCGTGATGCCTTCAGCTTTGTTGTTTTTGCTTAGGATTGCTGGGGCTATTTGGGCATCTGACAAGATCTTAATATTCAAAATCTACAGGGAACTTATATAAATCATTAAGAAAAATCAAACAGTCCCATTAAAAATGAGCAAAGGACATGAACAGACACTTCTCAAAAGAAGGCATGCAAATGGCCAACAAACATATGAAACAATGCTCAGCATCACTAATGATTGGATAAATGCAAATCAAAACCTCAATGAGATACTGTCTCACACCAGTCAGACTGGCTATTAATACAAAGTCAAAAAACAGTAGATGCTGGCAAGGCTGTAGAGAAAAGGGAATGGCCATACACTGTTGGTGGGAATGAAAATTAGTCCAGCTGCTGTAGAAAGTAGTCTGAATATTTCCCAAATAACTGAAAACAGAGCTGTCATTCAACCCAGCAATACTCTTACTGAGTATATATATACAAAATAAAATAAATCATTCTATTAAAAAGACACATGCACTTACATGTTTATTGATGCACTATTTACAGTATCAAAGACATGGCATCAACACAGATGCCCATCAACGGTACAATGGATAAAGAAAAGGGTGTACATACACACCACTGAATAGTATGCAGCTATAAAAAGGAATAAAATCATGTTATTTGCCACAACATGGATGGAGTTGAAGGCCATAATCCTAAACAAACTAAAGCAGGAACAGAAATCCAAATATGGCTCTTACTTATAAATGAGAGCTTAACATTTAGTGTGTGTGGACACATGTGGGAATAGACACTGTGGACTGCTAGAGGGTGGAGGGAGGGGGACCAGTGGGTCCCTATCAGGGACCTCTTTTGGTTTTCTTTCAATTTGCTTCAATATTTATAATTATTTACTAGATATTATGAATTCTATAATTTTGTTATTTTATATAGTATTGTTTGTTTAGAAATATTTTTTTCTGAGATCTTCTACATTTTAAGTGGTTGATTTTCCCTCTGACAAACTATATTTTTTTATTAACACATGTTCCTTTTCTCTCCAAATATATGTATAGGTTACCCATCAGGTACAGTGTTCATTACCTGTGTGATAGGATCCATATTTCAAACCTCAGCATCATGCAGTATTCCCATGTAACAAAACTGCACGTGTACACACTGTACGTAAATAAAAGTTGAAATTTTAAAAAAATTACAAAGGAGGATGATGAAGATTCAGTGTTAGACTCAGTCTCCACCTGCCAATCTGTGTTATTGATTTAAATCTCCACAGATCTGGTTTATTAATTTTCACTATTTTTCCTCTTCCCATAAAGTAAACATTTGTCATTTTGATGACAGCCAATTTCTTATCCTATTATTTTTCCATCCTTCTTTCTTTCTATTTTCGCTTTCCTTTCTTCTTTTTCTAAATTTGAGGTGTTTTGTTTATGATTTTTATTTTTTTGAGACAGTTTCACTCTGTCACCCAAGCTGGAGTGGAGCAGCACAATCTCAGCTCACTGTAACTTATCTCCCAGGTTCAAGTGATTCCCCTGTCTCAGCCTCCCAAGTAGGTGGGATTACAGGCACCCACCACCATGATTGGCTGATTTTTGTATTTGTAATAGAGACAAGGTTTCACCATGTTGACCAGGCTGATCTCGAACTCCTGACCTCAAGTGATCTGCCTGCCTCAGCCTCCCAAAGTGCTGGGATTACAGGCACAATTTTTTTTTTTCTATTGTCTATGTAAAATAGTATGCCAACATCTCAAAAGTTTCACATTTACAAGAAAATAAGATGAGAGTTCTACTTGACCTTCAAGGAATTGGTTAAAATGGCAACATACTTGTCACATATTTTTAAAATTTGGTATGAATTGTCTTGGATATGCTATGGTTTATTAGGTAAAATGGTAACTGTTTTCTTTTTTAAAAATAGAATTTTTCCCTTCTTAATCTTTGTTTTCCCCAGTAGGTGGTATTATGTATATAATCCACATTTCATTACTTCTTTTACTGATGTCTTATCAATTTATTTTTTATCTCATATGCATGTCGGTACTCACACTTTCCCAGTAAAAGAGATTATAATCAGTGAGCAATAAAAAATGGATGACTTATCGTTTATTTCTGAAAGATATGAGATCTCTAAATACTTTGCTTACCTTGATTTCTTCCCCTGTTTTCTTTTTATAGTCTTTCTCTCCCTTTAAAAACCTAAGCATAGGCTGGGCACGGTTGCTCGAGCCTGTAATCCCAGCACTTTGGGAGTCCAAGACGGGCGGATCACGAGGTCAGGAGATAGAGACCATCCTGGCTAACATGGTGAAACCCCGTCTCTACTAAAAAATACAAAAAACTAGCCGGGCGAGATGGCGGGCACCTGTAGTCCCAGCTACTCTGGAGGCTGGGGCAGGAGAATGGCATAAACCCGGGAGGCGGAGCTTGCAGTGAGCTGAGATCCGGCCACTGCACTCCAGCCTGGGCAACAGAGCGAGACTCCGTCTCAAAAAAAAAAAAAAAAAAAAAAAAAAAAACCTAAACATAAAGAATAAAGTGATCAATTATATCAAATTATTTTTCTAAATAATTTGTGCTACATGTAGTCTTGTATATGAACAAAAGCAAGCACTTTGATAAAAGTTTCTCACAATGTATGAGAAAATATTAGGATTACACATATTTAAGTTGTAATTAGATTTAGTACAATAATACTTTGAGTACAGTTAAAACGAATATTATTTCTGCAGAACAACCCAGAAAAACAGAACACTCATAATGTTTATATTGTATGTGCACATATGAGACTCCTTTGACCATTATTTTAGTATTATGGTTATTTGCAATTATTAATATAGACAGAAAAGCAGAAATGATTATTAACTTCAGTTACCTGTCCTGATGACTATTTATATGAGATTATTACGTTATTATTGCAAACATACTTCATTATGAAATTTTTAAAAAGAAATTTTTGAGAAATTAGGGCAGGGGTCTAAAAACTACTGCCTACAGACCAAATCTCGATGTCCATCAGGTTTTATAAAGTTTTACTGGTACACCCCCACTCTCATTCATACACGTATTATCAAAAGCTGCTTTATGTGCCACAACACGAAGTTGAGTAGGTTTAACAGTGACATATGGCTCTCAAAGCTAAAGATACATGGCCTGTTACAGGACTTTGCCATCTCTGAATTGGAGTATTACATTTAAAAAAATAATCATTTGCCGGCCGGGCGCGGTGGCTCACGCCTGTAATCCCAGCACTTTGGGAGACCGAGACGGGCGGATCACGAGGTCAGGAGATCTAGACCATCGTGGCTAACACGGTGAAACCCCGTCTCTACTAAGAATACAAAAAATTAGCCGGGCGCGGTGACGGACGCCTGTAGTCCCAGCTACACGGGAGGCTGAGGCAGGAGAATGGCATGAACAAGGGAGGCGAGTGCGCCACTGCACTCCAGTATGGGCGACAGAGCGAGACTAAGTCTCAAAAAAAAAAAAAAAAAAAAAAAAAAATGTGCTGTAAAACTTATATTCATTTATCTTTTGCATCTTTTGCACTCACTTGTATAATACTGAAAATTTTAAGTATATTTGCATGTCATAATACTGTACCCAGATACTAACAGAAATAATAAAACCCCATCATTTCAATAAATTGGTGTTATAACTGAATTAATAAATCATCATTTTTATAAAGGAAGAGCAAAAGTCAGCAGAAGATGCTGATATATACTGATTTATTATTTTCCATCTTTGACTAAAGTTTTTTCCTTCATTAAATTAAGTCATGAAAGCCAACTTCTTTCAAATTTATATCGTAATCCAAATGAGCATCATTTTAAAATTTATTATTAATCATTCATGGACAAGAGCAATTATAATCTTTCATTTTTAAATGAAAGTATTAATGTACTAACTAAGGTTTGTTAGTTGCCAGACATAAAAAAAAAAACAACTATAATGTTTTACTTAAGAGAAAAAAAGAGGAAATTATTTATACAATATTGGGTTGCTCACATAATGGATTACTATGTCAGGTTATTTTGGCTGGAAACGAACACGGCAACCAAGATAGAAATCAGCCAATTTAAAGCATCTAGAGAGCAACTGATACTTAACTGTATTTCTCAGTATTGTTACTAAGACAAGTATATAAATCACAGTTCTTGAACAATTCTTCTTGTAATTCAAAAAACATATAAAAATAATTCAGTTGGCAGAATTTAGATAAACACATCCACCTTTTCACTCTATCATGGCAGGATGAGAATGGATTTAACAGTGCGACTGCCTGGCAGGCTTTGGGGTTTTGTGCTGGCAAAATAGAACACTTTGATCTATCATCCTGCAAAGATGATACGCAGTGAATTGAATGCAGTACCGCACCATAAACACAAACAAAAAGTGATATTAGAATAAAAAATAAAAATATTCACTCCATGGACCTTCATTGAAAATAAAATTTAACAAAGGAAGTGCTGTGTGTTTTATTTTTTTCCTGGACACATAAGGATACTATATTGTCTATAATCTACTCCCTACTTTGCATGTAAATACTACCAAATACTGAAATGTGGGTAAAAATATCAATATTCCAAGTATGAATACTAAGGTATCTACCATGATTGTCCATCCTGTCTCTTTTCCTTATACAAAGAGTTGGAAGTGAAAGACCAGGAGATAACAGATATATATAATAGAAGAAGATGCATCCTTATTCCTGGAGGAAAACACTTAAGAAAACTATCTCACCAGCATCTGACTGTCATGCAATCAGGAACCAGTCTTTATTGAGTTAAGTCACTGACTTCTGTTACTTATTTTAACCACTACATGAAAATAATTATATTGGGAATTTAAGTAATGAACATGACCTCTCACTCATGGAAACAGTTTCTATTTTTCTCTTTCTTTTCCTTTCTTTATCTATCTCCAGTAAATTAAGTGCCTTGATTATGTACATAAGACTCAACAACTCTTACTTTGTCTGAATTTCCATTTTTAAAATACGAGGTATGATTCCTAATATATAAAGTTATTAAAGTGGATACAAACTAGAATTTATTATGCTCATTGCTACTGAGTCATTTTTATCACTTAAATATATCTTTCTAAAATTATTTTCTAGATTGTATATAAGGTGTTTAGAGACCCTGATCTTGCAGTATCAAATTAAGATTTTTAAGAAAACACTATTACCTTAACCAGAATCAGAACATTTCATTATTATTCTTTTCTTTGAGATTGCATGGAGGTTTTAAGTGAAACACTAATCAGAAGTTATTTTTCCCTTTGAATTTCAATAGAAACATTTCTCACCTGGCACTTGACACTTATCTTATACTTCCCTGAATTGTAATTTTGTTTGTACAAGTCTTATCTGTTCAACCAGATTGTGAATACTTTAAGATATCAACCATGCTTAAAGAATCTATGTACCCTATGGCACTTAACAGGTATATCTAATAAGTTTTTTTTGCAAAATGATGGCTGTTAAAAGCTTCAAAGGGACACATGTGGCCCTAAAGCCTTAGTTTGATCATTTTCTTACAACTTTATTTATTAAATGGACCTGCATGTCAATATATAAGCCTGTAAAAAACTGAAATAAGCTTTCTTTTACTTTTTCCTCCTTCTTAAATCACTGGTCCCCCAGCTATTATGGAAAACTTGTACAATTATTATTATTATTATTTATTTATTTATTTTGAGAAGGAGTCCCGCTCTGTCGCCCAGGCTGGAGTGCAGTGGCGCGATCTCCACTCACTGCAAGCTCCGCTGCCTCTCGGGTTCACGCCATTCTCCTGCCTCAGCCTCCCTAGAAGCTGGGACTACAGGTGCCCGCCACCACGCCTGGCTAATTTTTTTGTATTTTCAATAGAGACGGAATTTCACCATGTTCGCCAGGATGGTCTTGATCTCCTGACCTTGTGATCCACCCACCTCGGCCTCCCAAAGTGCTGGGATTACAGGCATGATTACACCACACCTAGCCTTGTACAATTATTTTAACATTAACTTTTAAATATATTGTTTTGTATTACATCTGTTATGTGACCCAGTTTAAGCTATTTGGTGAACATTTATCTTTCCTCTATGCCTACAGTTCCCCCCAAATAAGGCACTGAACAGTAAAATCATCTGTCATTAAAAAGTTTTTAAAAATATAAATGAACCACAATATTTACTTATTACTGGAGAATTATATTGATTAGTGATTTATTTTATTCTATCCAGTCATTTAAAGGATGCATTATTAAATATTAATATTAACTACTATTAAATATAAATGTAAAGTCACATGGTTAAAATTTTTGGCATATTTTGTCATTATGCTGTTGTCCTTTCATTGTTAAGAAAATACATATCGGAACTATTTGAAGTAATGTTTTACTGAACTTCAAAGCAATCATATAAACAGAAGATTAAACTATCCCCATTTTAATCAATATCTGTTAAAAACCTATCTTTGATGTCTGATGTTCATATTCATGCCTATATATATATTTATCCACTAGATATCCAATATTTATATTTTTATTCCTCATAATTTCGCTAAAATAAGAACTAGATCATTTATTTTGGATCCTACATTTTGCGAATGTAATTCAAAGAAAGCTACAAGTTAATCACAAAATAGTAAAATTTTTGCTGCTTCCGGAGTGAATCATTGAAAAATAGCTAACCGTCCTTGGGTATAGTAGTATATAATTTGGGCAGCCAAGAGGTGGATTTATTTTTTTTTAAGTCATACTGAGTTTTATCATTAACCTTGGATAAAGAATAAATAAAATGCTTTAGCTTGACAGCCTCATTAGAAAGCTGAAATAGATAATTTCATTTTAAGGACTGCAGTTAAAAATGGCATAGGAAAAATATGTGAGCATGTATAAGACTTAGTTATAGTCAAAACAGTTGATTTCATTTTATAATTACAATAATTATAGTTTTTCCTATTAAAACTATCAGGAGTTAGATTCATAAGAGAAAAAGAAGGTATAACAGCTATTACAGAGAGAGACTAGTGAAGCTAGCTTTAAAATTACATTATTATCATTATTGTCATCATCACTCACTAGTCTAATGAAAACTGGCATCATTTTTGTAATTGTAATTAAGAATAAACTAGTTTATTTGACCAAGTAGCTAACTTTAGGAATGAATAGTAATACAGTCTTTCTTACTGGTAACCTAGTCACTGCCCATCACATGCTGGTCAAATTACATTTTTCTAAATATAGCTTAACTAGGTTTACATTCTTCTTTCTAATTCACTAAGTTCAAAAACTTACATCACAGAAAAAGTTTTACTTATCTTTTAGATTCACTAATGGACGTGAAAAATACAAGAATATTAAGCAAATGCACGTGAACAGGTGATTTTATAATAGTGATGCTCCTAATGGTTTAGAAATTTCAGGGTTTATTTCTAACTAGAAAACTTTAGGCAGCTTGGGTAACATATAATTCATTTATACTATCATTTAGCCAAGACATCTGTACACATCCATAGGTACACACTCTTATACATACACACGCACACACACACACATATACACACATGTGTGTTCCAAGAAACAGGTTTTAGGAAGATTCAGATATAAAAAAGGAAAACAATTTAATGCTCTCAAGCCAAAATATTGTGAAACATGCATTCTCAAATGAGTCAGGGATACAATTAAAAGTAAGAAACTGAAATAATGTGCTACAAAAGTTTAATATGCTACTTTATCCTGAATAACCAATTCATAAAATTATTACCAAAATGATGGGGAGTTTTCAATATTATTAAATGTACTAGATTATGGCAAAAAATAAATCCAACTATGGTCTTTTATTTGCAAGACCGTGGTTCAGCTGCACACAGACACACAGGTACACACACACACATTCAGACACACACACACATTCAGACACACACACACACACACACAAGAAATAAGAAACAAGACAGGCTTTTGGTGACTACTATGGATTTGGCCAACTTGTGGTTGATGTAATCTGTTACCTTGCTCATGTTCTTGGGGAGGGCTTGGTAAAGATATTATTGTGAGCAATTTCAATCTTTTTTTTCTTTTTCCTTGAATATCACAGGATAAATATCAATGTCATCAAAGTATCCATAAAGTTTGATATTATTATTTCAACTATTATTAGGTTGGTGCAAAAGTATCAGGAGAACCTGCTCCCAATGGTTACATGGGTTCTTTTCTATTTCCTAGGTGTCTCGGCAGGTTTGAGAAATAAAGGGAAAGAGCACAAGAGAGAGAAATTTAAAGCTGGGTGTCCGGGAGAGACATCACATGTTGGCAGGATCCGTGATGTTCCCCGAGCCATAAAACCAGCGACTTTTTATTAGCGATTTTCAAAAGGGGAGGGGGTGCATGAATATGGTGTGGGTAACAGAGATCACATACTTCACAAGGTAATAAAATATCACAAAGCAAATGGAGGCAGGGCGAGATCACAGGACCACCAGATGGGGCGAAATTAAAATTGCTAATGAAGTTTCGGGCATGCATTGTCATTGATAACATCTTATCAGGAAACAGGGTTTGAGAGCAGACAACCTGTCCCACCAAAATTGATTAGGAGGGAATTTCCTTGTCCTAATAAGCCTGGGAGCGCAACAGGAGACCGGAGCTTGTTTTATCGCTTTGGCTTCAACCATAAAAGATGGCAGGCCTTAAGGGGGCCGTCTATAAACCTACCCTCAGGGCACCTTCTCTTTCTCAGGAATGTTCCTTGCTGAGAAAAAGAATTCAGCCATATTTTTCCTATTTGCTTTTGAAAGAGGAGAAATATGGCTCTGTTCTGTCCAGCTCACTGGCAGCCAGAAGTCTTATCTCTTGTGTTCCCTGAACATTGCTGCTATCCCGTTCTTTTGTCAAGATGCCCAGATTTCATATTGTTCAAACACACATGCTCTACAAGCAATTTGTGCAGTTAACACAATCATCACAGGGTCCTGAGGCGACATATATCCTCCTCAGCTTATGAAGAAGATGATGGGATTAAGAGATTAAAGTAAAGACAGGCATAGGAAATCACAAGGGTATTGATTGGGGACGTGATAAGTGTCCATGAAATCTTCACAATTTATGTTCAGAAATTGCAGTTAAGACAGGCATAAGGAATTATGAAAGTATTAATTTGGGGAACTAATAAATGTCCATGAAATCTTCACAATTTATGTTCTTCTGCCACAGCTTCAGCTGGTCTCTCAGTTAGGGGTCCCTGACTTCCTGCAACACAAAAGTAATTGCTGATTTTGTCATTACTTTCAATGGCAGAAACAGCAATTACTTTTGTACCTACTACCTCAAGTGGAGTATCCTGGCTAACATCTTTCAGAACTATCCCTTAGACTTATTGGCTGTGAGACACAAATAAGTTTCTAAAATATATTTGAGTTAACCTAAGACAAAAATTTAGAAATCTACTATTGAACATTTTCCTCAATATATATAAATTTCTCCTTTTGTATAAATTTGTAGACATTAATGATCACAGATAGCGATTTTGATGTAACATTTCAAAAATGAAAATGTAGTTTCAAATTCAAATTTCAAATAAAAATGTAGTTTCAAGTTTCAAATTTCAAATTTCAAATGTAGGTTTTATATCTATATGAATACCCTAGCTTGTGTAATCTAGTGACAATCTGCAGGAACACTATTCAACCTGCCTACACACCTTAACCTAATTAAAAGAACAAAAAGTTTTTTAATCAGCATTTAAAAATAAAGAAGACGTGTGCATCTCATGGATCCATGTTGTAGGAGAGGCAGTGAGATGTGACAGAGTTGTCAATTTTCAGAGGCATTTGTGGCGCTCAGCAGCATGTAATGTGTAGATTTAGAAGCTAAATAGCTAACATGAGAATAGAAAAATTAGAACTTTAAAATGACTTCATAATAAAGAAAAAGCTTATTGTTTCCTTTAAGGTAAATATTGAGTATTTGTACTAATTTATCATGTGGGATCATAGTAAGAATGCCTGATTATAACATTTGTCACATTAATTTTGTTTTCAAATATTACTTTTTTAACAATTTAAAATGTTATATGTATAAACCGCATCTTTCTGTATTGTTAAGTGGTCTCAGTTGTCAGCTCATAAACATTAAATAACTAGAAAACCATTGGTAGTGACAAATAGAAAATATGTTGGAAAATGTGAATAAGAAATTGTATACTTACGATCTTCCTACAGTTATCAACTTGTTAATAACCTGTTACAGACAAAATGTATTGGGAAACTATAACTACGTTTATTAGGACTCACAGCAATAAGAAGGAGCACCATCTTGACGACCTTAACATCTGAGAGGAAAAGATTTCATAGGTTTGAGGCCTGGGTTTAAGTCGTTTGAGGTAGATCTTAAGTATGGAAATAGCTGTGGTTGAGTAAAATTTGGAGAAATAATAATGGTTATTAGTGGTTATAAACAGAGAAAGGTTTGTAGTGAATCTTGCTCACTACACAGTTGTCTGAAAAGCAAGCTGTTTGCTCAAGTAAGTTAACCACTGTCTCAATTAAATTTATCTGCATAAGTTCATGAAGAATGATGTGATATATTTATTTACAGTCTTGTCTGTAAAAGTTTTCTGAAGCAAATGATCATAATTCTTAGGTAGTCCAGTTCTCAACACAAATTTATTTTTTAAGATAAATACATTGTGATTATACAACTGTAAAACAGAAACTATCCATAGATTTCCTTAAAATATCAAGTTTCTATAATAGTTTTGTATTATTTTACTGAAAATATTATGTTACACGTGTCTATAAGTCAAAGTTAACAATAATCCAAATAACATTTTTTATTACAAACAATATTGTATCATCAAGTATATGTCTAATAATAACTGAGGGCAAAGGTGTAAGTCTGAAGAAACTTCTTTCATGCATCCCCTAACTATTAATGAGGTAAATATATCTCTTCTGCCTCTGCATTGTTGGCAATATTTACATGCATTATTCTTCCTATAGCTATCATAATTACCACTGTTTCCCAAACAAAAGAATACACTGTATATAAATGTTAAAAGCTGCTTTAAACATGATTTCTAGTAAACATGTAGTAAAAAAGTTTATTGTAACAGTGATTTATTTTACTTTATATGTATTTTGCTAAAACAATGTTTTTAAATGGCTTAATTTTGAGTTGGAAAATCGGGGAAATAAATGTGGGTAAAAAAATAATCTGCCTTTCATTTTGCTGAACTTGGTATATATTTGAGACAGATGAAATTCATTTACATTGATACATTGAATCGTGTTTCATTATATTTTATACAGATATTTGAGTGTTTTAATTTTTTGTTTATACGGTAAAGTCCTATAAGATAAGGGATGTTTTACACCACTGGTATTACAATTAATGTCACTCTTAGGTAATGAGATTAGAATTTAATATGCAAAGGAAAACAGAAAATAAATATTTTAATGTGGGAATTCTAAAATTTCTGCTTTCGAATCCTTTACAAGAAAATATAGATTTTCTACAAACCTATATTCTCTCATCAACACTCTATTTTTTTATTCTTTTTATTTTTTTTATTTATGAGATGGAGTCTTGCTCTGTTGCCCAGGCTGGAGTGCAGTGGCCCCATCTTGACTCACTGCAAGCTCCGCCTCCTGGGTTCATGCTATTCTCTTGCCTCAGCCTCCCTAGTAGCTGGGACTACAGGCACCCGCCACCGCACCCGACTAACTTTTTATATTTTTAATAGAGACGGGGTTTCACCATGTTAGCCAGGATGGTCTCGCTCTCCTGACCTCGTGATCCACCCACCTCGGCCTCCCAAAGTGCTGGGATTACAGGCATGAGCCACCACACCCAGCCTCTCATTAACACTCTTTAAAGAATATAGGCATTAGCTCTTCTGTAAGAATGAGAAATTGTTCTTTATATTGTTTTACATTTGAATTTTTATTTTCATGTGGAGATTTTGTTGTAACATACAGTGTTACATTTGAATGTTTAAGATTTGTAACCCTGTCATAATTCTATGTAATAAAAATGTGTATTCAAATTGAAATTAAGTTTATTTATTATATTAAGAACATGAGGCCCTAAGTGCTAAACAGTTTATTCTGGATTGAGCTAATTCAACTAAGGTTAATATGCAATTGAGCCAAGCCACATAAACATACTAATATTTAAAAGTAAAAAAAAAAAAAAATGAAATTCAAAACTTTATTGAGGTTGCATCACTTTTAGAGAAGTAAGAGGCTTTTTTAAAATTTTTCCGGTATGTATAGATTAATATTATTCTTGGTTTGAACCTTAAAAGTAATTGCTTAGGAAATAACTTCATGTTGAAAAGTAGATTCCGATAAAAGCGGATTCAATTTTAACGATGTCACTTCATATTTTACTTCTGAGAAAAATGAAAGTAAGTCTTGGTATTATCTGTCTTTAAAAAAATTTTAATTATTGATCAGCTTAGAACTCATTTAGATCCTCCTTTAAATCTGTTGAAAGCAAATAGAAATTTTCTGATTTGCCAAAGAAATCTGTACTCATTAATTAAATTCATTTACTTCCTTAATAGCAACATTGCTCTTTTAAATTGTACTTTTAGAACCCCAGAGAGTTTCTAGCCCTGAGAAATGATAATATTTGTACCAGGTGGGAGACACATAATTTTTTAAAGCAATGTAAGAATAATTATGAGTGGGTTATACTTGGGATGTTAGTTCAGTTTTAGCCAAAATTGCATATTGAATTTGGGAGTCTCACTTATTTCCTTGGAGATTCATTGCACATGCTACGCGAATTCTACCTCATTGTAAATATCACTGTTTTTAGAGCACATTTGGTCAGACAGTGCAATTTGTGGAGAGAGTCTACTTGAAACTGCAGCCGTGGAGATACATCCTTGTAAGATCCTCTTCAGAGAGATGATCATGTCATTTGATATTGTGGGAAGTTAACAGATATTCATAATGTTAAGGAACATAATTTATTTTATTTTATTTTTATTTTTTATATTCTGGAACCTAGATAAAGCCTAACACTTTATAGTTTCTTAATACATTTTGGTTGAAAGAATAATATGGAATGTCACATTGCTAAGATTGCCTGTCAACTTTAGGTCGATAGTGACATTTTTGGATTGGGAAGGTGTGATGCAATACACTGAATAGGATGTCCACAAGAGTAGCTGGGACTAACCTCCTACCTAATAGTATTGGCAGGGTGAGGGGACAGTGCTTCCTAACGTCAATGGGCAGCACACAGTATCTGGAATTTCCATTCAGATGAAGTCTCCTGAATATCTCAGCGCAGTTATCTGAAACTGAAGCAGTCCCTGAAAGGGCTGACACTTAAAGTTTGTTTGTTAACAGCACTCCCATCAGCTGGTCAACTAGACTTTCCATGAAAGGGAAACAGAATGGTTCTTTTCTGTACCATCCAAATCCATATAATGTGAGTGTGAGAGCATGCAGTTTAATAATATAACAAATTAAGAGTAAATAAATGTATTTAATGTTTACTATGCCTCAGGTGCTATTCATAATATTTTTTTAATTCTTAATTAACTTGGTTAACAAAACTATTTTTTGACCCAAATTTATAAGTGAAGAAATCAAGGCAAAGAGAAGTTACACGACTTTCCTCATTATGTCTAAGTGACAGCTATTTTGACTTCAAAGGCAAGGTTCTGAACTACTACGTTATTTGGCCTCTCATAATCCTATGTAGGTTACATATTTCTAAGTTCACAATATATACAATTCATGTCATCTAAAAAGATTCTATAGTATATCTGATCATTGATTGCTAAGAAGTTTGAAGTTTGTATCTCATACCATTTTCTAAGTACGTGCACAAAGAGGTGGGGGTATCATAAAGTTTAATGATCCAGAGCATATCTCTATAAAGCAAGTCTTATTATTATATTATTATAATACTTAATGCACCTATGAAAAAAACTGAGACCCAGAAAAAAAAGCGACTTTTTAGAAATGAAAAAGAAAAAAGATAAGTCAGATTTTTTATTAAGTATTCAAATATCTTTGTTAAAATATACTTTTTTCCGCTTAACAATTTCATAGGCAGAGAAGCTAATTGCCCCACCACAATATTAGGAAAGACACTAACTCCTTTATTCAATACTATATGAAAGCCTAAACCTTCTTTTTCTTTCTCTTTCTGTGGTCTTTACTTTTTTTCCAGCTTTTTAAAGGTATAATTGACAAACATTGTATATATTTATGGTATGCAACAGTATGTTTATTTTTATTTTTATTCTTAATTTTTATTTTCCTTTAAGTTCCGGGATACGTGTGCAGAACGTGCAGGTTTGTTACATAGGTATACATGTACCATGGTAATTTGTTGCACCTATCAACCCATCATCTAGGTTTTAAGCCTCACATGCATTAGGTATATGTCCTAATGCTCTCCTACCCCTTATCCCCTAGCCCCCAACAGACCCCAGTGGGTGATGTTCCCCTCCCTGAGTCCATGTGTTCTCACTACAACAGGCAGGATGTTTTGAAGGGCACACATGTTGTAAATGATTCACCCGCCAAGCTAATTAACCTATGTATGTATATATGTATATATATATGTATGTGTGTGTGTGTGTGTATATATATATGTATGTATATGTGTATGCATATGTGTATTTATTTATTTGGTGAGAACATCTAAGACTTCATCTCTTACTGAATTTCAATTTATAATACATTATTATTAACTGTAGTCACCATGCTTTACATTTGACCTACAGAGTTAAATCACCTTATAACTGAAGGCTTGCACTCTTGGAACGGCTTCACTCCATTGCCCTATACTCCAAGCTCTGGCAACCCTGGCAGCCACGATTCCTGTTCCTGTTTATATGAATTTGACCTTTTAAGATTCTGCATCAAAATGGGATCAGGTGGTAGTACCCTATGTCTGGTCTATTCCACTTACGATAGTCTCCTCTAGATTCATGTATGTCGACACAAATGACAGGATTTCCTTCTTTTTTAAGGTTGAATAGTATTCTAGTGTGTGTGTGTGTATCACATTTTATTTATCCATTCATTCATCAATAGACACTTACGTTGTTTCCATATCTTGGTAATTATGACTGTGCTGCAGTGAGCATGGGAGTGCAGCTACCTCTTTGAAATAATGATTTCATCTCCCTTGGGTAGTAGTGGGGTTGCTGGATAAAACAGTACTTTTATTTTTACTTTTGTGAGGAAACTCCATACAGTTTTTCATAATGGCTGTAGCAATTTACAATCCCACCAACAGTGTACAAGGATTCCCTATTTTTCCACATTCTCACCATGACTTGTTACGTTTTGTCTTTTTGATAGTAGACGTTTTAATATGTGGGAGATGATACCTCACTGTGGTTTTGATTTGCGTTTCCATGATGAATAGCGATGCTAAGAAGTCCCTTTTCATTTATCTGTTGATCATTTCTATGGCTTCTTTGGGAATAGGTATATTCAAGTCCTTTGATAATTTTTTAATTTTTTTTTTTTTTTTGGTATTGAGTTGTGTGAGTTCCTTATATATTTTGAATTTTTGCCCGTCAGATATATGTTTTGCAAATACTTTTTCTCATTCCACAGATTGCCTTTTTATTTTGCTGATCATGTTCTTTGCTGTATAGTCACTTTGTAGTTTGATGTAGTCCCACTTGTTATTTTTACTTTTGTTACCTGTGCTTTTAGCAACATATCAGAATAAATTATTGCCAATTTCAATATCGAAGTGTTTTTTCCCTATGTGTTTTTATAGGGTTTTTAGGTTTCAGGTCTTACATTTAAGCCTAATAGTTTTAGGTTGATTTTTAATGCATGATGTAAGATAAGAATCCAATTTTATTCTTTTGCATGTGGATAACCAATTTTACCAAAAGCATTTATAAGAGATTATGTTTTTCCCATCATATACTATTGATGCCTTTGTGAAGATCAGTTGACTGTGTATACATAGGTTTATTTCTCAGCTTTCTATCCTGTTCTATCGATAGAGTCTATGTGTCTCTTTTTAGGTCAGTATCATACTGTTTCTACTACTATAGCTTTTTCACATAATTTAAAATCAGGTACTATGAGACCCTTAGCTGTGTTTTTCTTGCTCAGAATTGCTTTGCTATTCAGAATCTCTTATGATCCCACACAAAATTTTAATACTTTTTTTAATTTTGTGAATAATGATATTGGAATTTTGATTGCATTGAATCTATAGATAACTTTGAGTAATAAGAACATTTTTTAAGGTATTAATTCTGTTGTTCTTTTATGCTACTGTGAATGAGATTTTTCTTATTTTTTTAAAGATAGTTCACTGTTGGTTTATAGAAATCCAACTGATTTTTCTATGTCGATTTTGTATTCTGCAACTTTATTGACTATTTGCTCTAACAGTTTTTTGGTGGAGTATTTAGGGTTTGCTGCAGAGAAAATCATATCATCTGCAGACAGAGATGATTTTACTTCTTTCTTTCTTATTTGCATGCTAGACTGTAAATTCTATATGAAGTTTGCAGCCACTTTAAACAGAAATATAGATACTTTACTCTGAATTATAAAGACTAGAGTTTACCTCAGGAAAGTGGGCTGACTGAAACAAGCTTTCAAACCAAAAAAGGATGGCAGTGCCATTTTTGACAAACAAATCCAAAGAACAAATGGTATGTCTGCACCCTAATTGACAAGTAGAGTACATGACTCTATAGTATAGCAGGAAAGGCGAATAGAGGTACATGGATAATGGTAGGTAATCAAATTTCTACATCTGTATTTGAATGCACCTCTTTTGGATGATGTTATTTTTTTTTTCTTATCACGTGAACAGATATGGAAATATAAAATAAAATGTATTTTTCAATCTCAGTACATAGGTTGAAGCCTGAAATTTTAAATTTTTGTTTGTTAACTATTTAAAAATAAATTCTGCCTAGTGAGCACGTCACCTTTTTATTACATTTCTCTTTCAGCTTTCCCAGTAGAAGAAATTCAAGAAAGGCAAACAAAAATAATAACAAATTGTGTCATCATAATTTCAAATCCATATACTCACCATTAAGTGGAATTTTCTAATACCATCTTCTCCTGTTCAGAAGGCATAGTATGAGGTAATATAGTGCAAAAACAAAAGAATTGTCATTTGTACACAGCTTCAGATGACCGTAAGACTGCTACTTTAGAGAGTAGACATTTATATATGTTATCAACTTATTACCTGATAAATTACGGGGGAGAAAACTAAACCTCAGCATACCTAAGTGAAAACCACCTGATTTTACATAGCTATTAACTGGTAAAGCCAGAATTGGAATATAAGCTTTTGTAATACAAATACCTATGTATATCACAAGCTCCTAAAGTATCTTTCCTTGTTATAAGTAGAATCTGCTTTTTTTTTTTTTTTAACTATCTAAAAGAAGAGTAATTTAGGGTATGTTCACATTAAGCATTTTATTATGTATCAAATAAACCAAAAACATTGCTATGAATTGTTATATTAAATAAGGAAGAGGAACAAAGAGGGAAAAATTTCAGTGTCTCCTGTAGTTTAGGATGAGCGAGTGAGCATAAGTACAGTCTCTGTGTTCATGCAAAATCTTATTTCTTACCTCCTACATGACAAAAATAAGTAAATTTTATTACGTGAAATATTTTGGTGAACTTTTCTTTCTCACCACATTTTAATCTTCAAGGTAGAAAACAATCTCAAGTATGAAACTCAGAAAGTCACCTGAGATAAAAGCCAAAGCCCCATTTCACCCTCTGCCCCCTGAGGTTTACAGTTTTAGTTTAGACATTAAAAGCTCAGTTACACACCAGGGGACTCTTGCAACACTATTATTCCGGCTGTGACAAACTGTGTAACCGTCCTGCCTGCAGCCTATTTGCTTCTTAAAAAACCCAGCTGATATCATTTGTGATTAGCAAAAGACAAAATCAGAGCTTCAACTATGTAAAACAAAGTCTTCCTTTCATTCTTAATTTAAAAAAAATGAAAAAAACATGATTATACATTAAAAAGCAGGGACTCTGTTAACTATAAGAGAAAAGTGGAAAGTATGTCAATGCCAGATTGTTTTATACGTCTTTCAGCTTCAGAATTTTTGAGCAAGTTACTTGCTGTATCTGCCAAGGGTAGTAGGTGGCAGCAAAGTAGCTCTCCTTTTGATATTTAAATCACCTTAAAAACAGTGACAATTCTAATTTACTGTTGGCAACCAAATAAACTGAGTTGAATCATTAGAATGTGCTGTGTGCCCTGCTGCTCCATTTATGGGTTACAGACAGTGATGAGGTCTGCAGTGAAAGCATAGGGACATTTAAACCACTATTTTTTTTTTTTTTTTTTTAACTTTTGTTTTAGGTTCAGGGCTACATGTGCTAGTTTGTTATATAACTAAAGTTTTGTCATGGGGGATTGGTGCACAGATTATTTTGTCACCCAAGTACTAAGCGAAATACCCAATAGTTATTTTTTTTCTGATCTTCTCCCTCCTCCCTCACCTCTCAAGTGCATGATACCCTCTAACCTCAAGTAAGTCACAGTGTCTGTTGTCCTCCTCTTTGTGTCTATATGTTCTCATTATTTAGCCCCAACTTAAAAATGAGAACATGTGTGTTTGTTTTTCTGCTCCCATGTTAGTTTGCTAAGGATAATGGCCTCTAGCTCCATCCATGTTGCTGCGAAGGACATGATCTCATTTTGTTTTATGATTGCGTAGTATTCCGTGGTGTATATATACCACATTTTCTGTGTCCAATCTACCATTGATGGGCATTTAGGTTGATTGTATGTCTTTGCTATTTTGAATAGTGCTGCAATGAACATGTGTGTGCATATGTATTTATGGTAGAATGATTTGTTTTCCTTTGTGTATACACCCAGTAATGGGACTGCTGGTTGAATGGTAATTCTGTTGTTAGTTTTTTGACGAATGTACACATTGTTTTCCACAATGATTGAACTAATGTACACTCTCACCAGCAGTGTATAAGGGCTCTCTTTTCTCAGTAACTTCATCAGAATGTTATTTTTTGAATTTTTCATAATAGCCATTCTGACTGGTATGAGATGTAAACTACATATTTTTAACTTATGGCCTATTCACAAGAGTTTGATTCAAAGTCAGATTTAGCTGTCACTTACAAATACATTCATATATAAAATTATGATTTTACTGCTTCTACCAAGTAATATTTTCCCAATGATTCAGCCTAAGTTAAACTGAGAATTTGTAATAGACATTTTTTTAAATTAAATTTAATTTAATTTAAATAAAATAAAATATTTGGTCTATAATGTTTTCCTCTTTGCTAGGTGCATTTCATAAGTGCTTATTTCTTAATATTTTAGTTTGTTTTGTGTTACGTATTATTTACTCAGGGCTTTCTCATTCTCCCTCTCTTATTTAACTTTGCATTCAATGAAATGTTCAGATCTTCAGTGTAACGTTCGATCAGTTTTGATAAATGCATATTAGGACACCGATTATTTTGATTACATCAAGAATATTCTCTCATGCCCATCCTCCCAACCAGAAGCAACAATTGACTTGATTTCTATTAACGTTGATTAGTTTTGCATGACCTTGCATTTAATATTAATGAGATCATACAGTATATCATTTGTCTAGCTTCTTTCATTCAGCATAATATTATTGAGATTCATCCATGTTATTGTATGTATCAATAGCTCATTCCTTTCTCATTACTAGGTGGCATACAGCACAGTGTTTATTCTCCTGTTAAAGAATATTGGGATTCTGCCCAGATTTTTTCTAAAATGAATAAAACTGTTAGGAGTATTCTTTTCAAGAATTTTGAGGTCACATATTTTCATTTACTTTAAATAAATAGCTACAAGCAGAACTGCTGGATCATAGGGTGGTATGTATAAGTCAATAAAATGTCAAGCAGTTTTCCAAAGAAATTACACTATGTTTGTATTTCTCCCAACAACGTATAAAGTTTTGGTTGCTCCACATCCTCTCTACCTTTTAATGTTTGTGTTCATTCTTTTTTCATTTAGTTGTATCTTATGATAGATTTAACTTTCATTTTCCAGATGACTAATGATGTAGGTAATTTTTATGGGCTTATTGGACATTTTCATATCTTCTTTCTGACGTGATGTTTCAAATAGTTTACCCATTATTCTATTGGGTTGCTTGTCTTCTTAATATGAAATTGTAGGAGTTATTTGTATGAATACAGGTCTTTTGTCAGATATTCAGATTCATGTGTTGAAGATTTTTTTCTAATCTGTATTAACAATGTTTTCTACTGCATTCTTTGATGAACTGAAAATATTGCTGTATTATATCAGAGTCCAAAGTATCAAATTATCTTTTGTTTTATAGTTCCTCCTTTTTGTGCTCTAAAAAATCTTGGCCTATCCCACTGTTGCAAAGACAGTCTAGGTTTTAGCATAGCGTCTTAATAGACATTATTTTAATTATCAGTTTTTGATGTTAAATATAAATTATATGATTCTGTATTTTAAATTTCAATAATAGATACTGTATTTTGATACAGATCATTTCTCATTAACATATTAAGCAAAGAGTTAGAGATCTGCTACATTATGACATACCCTTCAACTAGATAATATACAGTTGTTTTAAGGAATAAGTTTTTTTAAATCAGGTGATATTTCAGATATACTGCAAAATTGAAGAAAGCAAATTGCCATAGAATATGTAAGGAAAATAACATGACAGATGCATACATATATAGACAAAAGTAATAATTTTTACAAAATAAAATTAACAATGACTACTTTTATGGCTAACAATTTTGGATATAGTGGGGAAATACTTTTGTTTTTCATGTTCACCTTCCTTTATAATTTTTTTTTCTATACTTGTACATGTATTATTTAAAGAAACAGCCAAAAAGTGTTATTAGGGCATTGTCATTTCTATGTATGTGTACGTAGGGTTATGTGTGTGGGAAAGAGGGAGAGAGGATCTAAACAGAAATTAAAAGCTATAAAGGCAAGCATATCTATGGTTTTTGAAATCAAAACAAAATAAACAATAAAAATAAAGATTACCATCTTCTTCTAACAAAACAAAAACAAAGATTATCATAATTTTTTTTGTTTTGGACCAATCAGAACATTAATAGCATGTTTCTGTTCTTTGCTATTTCACTAACCAATACAGAGTGTTAAATCATTTGCACTGCAAGCATTTGTGTAGGAATGATCTCTTTATATTATTACAAATTCTAGGGAGAATAAAAGGACACAAAAGATGAGTTGGTAGCTATAGAATACGTTCTTTATCCTAGGATACATTACTGAACCATAGCACAGCTTATAAAGCCTTGAAAAATATTTCTAATATAACAATTCTATGTGACTCATAATATGGCATTGATGCTGCCATACAGATAATACTACCTCTAATTTATAACCATATTTGCCAATTTATAGTACTCACCATATCAATAGATAAATATAAATTAAAATTATTTTTTTAACCTTCTTCATACATTCCTAGTAAAATTTGAAGTACAAAAAAATAGTCTTTTTTGATGTTAGACAATTATAAATTGTTTCATTACCTTTGCTAGTAAGGAGTTTCTTATTCTCATGAAGTCACAGAACACATTTCAATTTTTTCCCTCATCTCAGAATGCCAGCATAAATATCAATGTGGCATAGAATTAAGGTTTCCTTTCACAATAAACAGTATTTGTCTCTCCTATTGTGTTTGCCTTTTAGACTGCTTTGCTTCAGGGAAAATTCGTTTGGAAAGTTGCATGTGGTACATGTGTTTGGAATCATTAATTTGTGGCTCAAGATACATTCTGCATACTTCTCCATCTTGCCTTCTGCCTAAGAAGCTGAGCTATATGAACTACATCAACAAGGTTCCCATGGCCTTTGTCTTCTGTCTAGGTTAAAATAATGTTGATTCCCATCAGAAATTGAAAGAAGAGATACCAGAGTGAGGTCAGAGTGTTGATCACCTCGACTCTCTCCCAATGTGTTTGCCATGGGTTCGTTGTTATCTTCCATTCAATATGGATGACCCTATGTAATTTTCTCTCTTTTTCTCTAGTTCTAAAAACAATCACTCTCCTTTTCTCTTGGTCTCCATTAGTTGCATATGGAATTACCTCAACACTTACTGATGTAAAATAACCATTCACTAGGTTCACAGATCCTGTGAGCCATTGATCCAGATGTGGCAGAGTAGGTTTATGTTGTCTCTGGTTCCTGATGTCTAAGTCCTCTGATGAAATATTTTAAAACTCAGGAATAGTAAATCACTAAGGTCTGGAATTATCTGAAAGTTTTTTTTACTCTGATGTTTGATACTGGCTCTCGGCTGGAACTTTAACTTTTATATAAGAACACCTTCATGAAGCCCTCCAAATAGCCTGAGCTTTCTCACATCATGGTTCTTGGATTCATATGTGAGTGCCCTGACTGAAAGACAGAGAGAGACAGATAGACAGACAGACAGACACACACACACACACACACACACAGAGAGAGAGAGAGAGAGAGAGAAAGAGAAATAGAGATAGAGACTAGAGAGAAGCCCCGATGCCTTTTATAACCTAGCCTCAGAAATCTTGAAGCATCACCCCACTGCATTTTATTTTTTGAGGCCAAGTCCTGGCCAGTTTTAAGAGAGAAAATTTATTATTTTAATTGGGGAGTGCGGAGATGCTAGAAGTGTGTATTAGTCTTTTCTCACAGTGTTACAAAGATGAGTTGGTAGCTATAGAATTACCCAAGACTGAGTAATTTATGAAGAAATGAGGTTTAATTGACTCACAGTTCCAATTCTGCAGGCTGTACAGGAAGCATGGCTGGGAGGCCTCAGAAGACTTGCAATCAGGGTGGAAGGTGGAAAAGGAAGCAAGCACATCATATGGTAGCAGGAGAGACAGAGTGAAGGGGGAGGTGCTATATACTTTCTTCTTAACAAGCAGATCTTATGAGAATTACATCACGAGACAGCACTAGGAGGATGGTGTTAAATCAATAGAAACCGCCCCCATGATCCAACACCCCCAACCAGGCCCCTCCTCCAACACATGGGAATTGCAATTCAAGGTGAGATTTGGGTGGGAACACAGAGCCAAACCATATAAAAGTATATTCAGGACCCCCAGATATTGTTATGTACTTTTTGGGAAAAATCCTTTTCACCACAGGCACACAGAGTAGTAAGTGTTTGCCTGCTACTAGTCCAAGGTTTCTGTAGTACCCTTTGTGATTTATTTTTGTAATACTCTTTGAATTATGCTGATTCAGAGTGTGTTTTGTCCCTCATTGGAACCCTGTATAATAAAGTACACTATTCAAGCACTATTTGAAAGAAAAAAAAGAACTGTTTTCAGCATATTGAAATAATCATATTCATAATGTATATGTAATAATCTTTGTTATTAAGTTGATTTTTGTTACTTGGAAATTAGAAAGCAAATGCAATCTAAATAACACATATTTGCCATTTAATCCATGAAATTCCTGAGGAAAACTTTGAGGAAACCTGCTGCAACCATTGTTTTTCAATATTGTTTTGAAACTTCTGGCTTTTGCAATAGACAAAGAAAAAACATTAGAAGTAAAACTATTACAAAATACTAGAAAAAGTTATATGCATTTTAGATGATATATTCAAACATATCTAAAGCATAATAAAAAATCTAAAATCTCTGCAAAAATTAAATATAGAATTTAGGAAGATCCAGCAATCCCACTGCTGGGTGTATATCTAAAGGACATGATTAGTATGTAGACAAAATATTAACACTCCTATGTTTATTGCAACATTATTCACAATAGCCAAGATATGGTATCACACTAAGTGTCCATCAATTAATGATTAGATTAATAAAATGTGATACATATACACAATGGAATGCCATTCTGCCTTTAAAAAGAGGGAAAATTTGTCATGTGCAATGACATAAATGAACCTGGAGGACATTATGTTAAGTGAAATAAGCCAAGTACAGAAAGCCAAATACTGTGTGATCTCACTTATATATGTGTAACTTAAAAAAGCCAAATTCATAGAAATAGAGTAAAATGGTGGTTATCAGAGGCTGAGGTCTGGTTGATGAGGGAAGGTAATATGGGAAATGTTGGTCAAAGGGCATAAAATTTCAGTTAGACAGAAGAAATAAGTTCAGGAGATCTCTTGTACATGATGGTGACTAAAATTAAGTGTTCACCACAAAACATGGTAAGTATGTGAGGTAATGCATATACTAAATAGCTTGATTCAGCCATTCACAATGTGTATGTGTATTTCAAACACCCTATTATGCATCAATATTTATAATTTGTATTTGTCGGTTAATACAACTGTAACAAATAAAAATTAAAATACTGTTGGAAGGTGTCTATTTTTACAACACTTATTTAAAAATGTAATTACTAAGTATCACTTCTGTGGTAGATTGATAGCAGCATTTATCAGGATCAAAGGTTTTCTCATTTGTACATCATTTATAATCTGCCTTCGTAGGGTCTCCCAAAAAGAGGACCTGCGATAGTCTGCACTATTTGCTCACTTCTTAAATCTGTCCTGGCTGTGTGGCTTCCTTTCAACAAATGAGCATGGCAAGACTAGCATTAGACAGCTTAAATTCAAAACATTGAAAAGGTTTTTATGGTTTCATTTTTTTTCTCTTTGAACTCAGTCTCCTTTATAGGAAAAAAAAAAAAACACACACAGTCTAGCCTATAACAGGGTGAGAAACTGCACCCCAGCTCACTGCTAGCCAATGTCCAGAAACAGATCAAAGAACTAGCTGCTAATGATAGATGTAGACAGAGGAGGTAAGGAAGATCTGTGGACACTAGAAGGACCAGTTGACCTCATTCTGAATTATTGGCTTATGATTCAGCAGGTGATAAAGGTTAGTTCTTTTTCATCCATTGAATTTGAAGGTATTTTGTTAATCAGCAATCAGGTAACCGATGTAACACTAGTAAATGTTTCAAAAATGTGTAATATTTAGCAATATATTTAACATGAAATAAACTGTATACAACCATCTATCCACATGTATAAATATCACCAAATATATGTTTCCTATTATATATATATATATATATGCATGCACATGTGTACAATAATGCCTATGCCTATTCTGGGAGTGTTTACATTGTCAAAGATCTTGAAACAATTTGAATGTATATCTCACAGGCTATAGTTGAAAAGTTACCAATACATAGGTAACATAAAATTTTCTGACACTATTTAAAGTAAATATTCATTCATGATTGAACTGTGACTAAATCACCTATGTTTGTGTCTAATTTTGTAAACTGAAGAAATATTTGAAATACAGAAAGTTGATCTTTATTCTATTAAAGAATCATAACGATAATTTGTAGGATGTAGTACTAATTTTTCAAAATACTTGCTTTCTTTCACTAGCTAAACTGTGTCCAATTAAAATTAATAATATGTAAAATTAGTAGCTAGAATGTTAAGCTCGTGAAAATGAAAACTAAAATATAAAGCCTAATGAGGCAAAACCCAAATAAACCAAAAGACAATATTTTGCTATATTATAAAGATAAATAGCTCAAGAATATCCACTTATCTTAGTCTGCTGTGTTAATTCCTCATAAAGCTTGAGAATAACTTTTCTCTAGAGCTGTCAAATAAGAAGGCTGAATAATCAGGTAGTAAAGTGAACAACTCTAGACCCTGTCTGTCTCTGTGTGTTCTAATACTGACCCCACTGGCTAATTAGCTCTATTTCAGAAACAGCACATGGAACATAGCATTCCTGATTCTTCTGAACAAGCACAAAGATTGCAAAGGAACAAAAAGAAAATGGAGAAGAATCTAGTTTTAAGCTTTAAAAGAAAATTTCAATATGTCTAAAGATGAATGGAGAAACATTTGTAAATTTAGGTTGGCAATGCTTGAGAAATTAGGATTGAAATTAAGTTTTCATGTGACAAAAGTTTAACATTGATAGAATTATTTCTTTGATTTTGTTAGATTTTCTAATTTTCAAGTGCTGGTAAGATTAATCTTTAGTAAATAACACTTATTCGGTATATGACCTGAAGCTTTATCTTAGCCTTTTAAGTTGGAGCATATATAGGAAAGCAAGAATGGAAGTGCTGAGAAGTTATTAATTTGGTATTAGAAGACTCGTGGGCATAAAAAGAAATGTTTAGGTATATAAAAAGAGAAATGTCTCTTCAACAAGAATACCCTAAGCTACTTAATAAGTGATACTGGAGGGTTAATAATATTTTGCTGCCTTGCTTTAACAGGAAGGAGATAAAAAATTGAAATTTGATCAGTGTAATTCCTCTGCTCCTTCTACTGAGACTGTGTGCTGAGTGCTGAGGACATCCAAGGACAGCTATGATTGCTTCAGTGGAGCAGAGCTCTCTATCCTAGCCCCCATCGGAGAAATCTTTTATTGAAGAATGGCCCACTTATTATAAATCATTATTCCTGTTCATGCACTGTTAGGAAGGAAGAATGACAGTCTATTCAAAGTGATACAAAGCTCAATGATTTCCTAAATTGCAATGAAACAACATGGAGTTTTACCGGTGAATTCTGGCTAATTTTTTTGCACTCATCTCTGTCTTTTAATAAGCTGGGACCAGCCATAGCCCGAGAAACTTTTTAAACTCAAGTTAAAATTGCACAAGTTAAAACATTCTTGTTTTTCTAAGTTGAAGTACTTCACTTAAAGTATAAGGGAATGCAAGTTATTATTTTCCAATATAGTTTTTAAAACATCTTGATAAATACAAGTTTCTAAGTACCTCTTTTTACTTTTTAACATATTGACCATGAAATTTTAATTGATAGTTTTCATACCCTAAGAATTCTAATGCTTATATTTCATATGGTTATTAAAATAATGAAGTCATACAAATATAACTGACATAACAAATACATTGATTTCAAGTGTTTTCAGATTAAGTTATCTGGTATTTTTATAAATTATCTTTTCTGGTCAGGCGCAGTGGCACACGCCTGACATCCCCACACTTTGAGAGGCCGAGGCGGGTGGATCACAAAAGAGATCAAGACCATCCTCGCCAACATGGTGAAACCTCATATCTACTAAAAATATAAAAATTAGCTGGCCGTGGTGGCACATGCCTGTAGTCCCAGCTACTTGGGAGGCTGAGACAAGAGAATCACTTGAACCTGGAAGGCAGAGGTTGCAGTGAGCCAAGAACGTGCCACTGCACTCCAGTCTAGCAACAGAGCAAGACTCTATCTCAAAAAATAAATAATAAACAAAGAAATAAATTCTCTTTTCTTAAAGCAAAATTACCTAGAATGACTCATGACTTTTGGTTATTAAACTATATGATAACAAATAACATAAACCTTTGATTTTTGAAATTTTTACAAGTTATAAAAATGTGGTAATAAAAATTTATATATGACATTTTTACATATACAGAATAATTTTGTTTAATAAACTCAAACTAGATAGCTATAGACCAAAGAGATTATTTAATAATCATATTGAATTTTCTTATAAATAAATTCTTTTAGTATTTATTCCAAGAAACATACACAAATAACCTTATAAACTAACAGTTCCTCATTAATTACAAAGAGAAAAAGAGTGATTCCATAATGGCAAAAGCTGGTGGACACATCTATAACCAAAAATCAAAGTTAACATCAGTAACAATTGGACAAATAGACATTATATGCCTCCTGATGAGATGCACTGAGAAGGCTTGTTGCATATTTCTTATTCCTGACCAAAATTTATAACCTGGATCCTTTATGATAAAACATAAAGTAAAATCACATTAGGTTACATTCTACACACTAACTTGTGTTTGTTCTTCCAGAATTTCAATGACTTTAGAGATAAAAACAAAGGAACTCCTGCAAATAAAGACAAAGAGATAAGACAGCCAAACAAAAGGTGTGGTCCTAGATCATAGGATCTGGAGCTCAACAAAATAGCTGTAAAGGATGGTACAGAGATATATTTGTCAACATTTTAATGTTGTCTTCATATCACACATTAATATTTTATTGCTTTAAAATGGGTCTTATTTTGATAATTAATTTTACAGTGATTATACAATATATTTTTATTTAGGAAATCACCCTGAACTTATTGAAGTTCTTAAGCATGTCTGCAGCTTGTTTTCAAATGGCTTTGCAAATAATAACAAATATCAAAAATACACAAAACAAAAAGAAAAATGCATGGAAAAGTAGGACAGCTGTTAATATTTGACAAATCTTAACTTTCCTTTGTGTTTAAAATTATTTCAAAATAAAAAGTTTAAAAAGTAAAAATTATGTAAATATATAAAATCAAACATATTGACCAATCAAAAACTTTAGGAAATTATTGTGGTAGTATGTCATCCAGTAAAGAAACTATGTTCGTTTCCTGAGAAATAAAATCTCAGCTTCGGTGTACTTTTGCTGAAAGCAAGCAGTTTAACAAATACATTACTGTAATTTCATAAAGATATACCCTGTTTGAAGAACAATAAGGTGACTCACTATCTTCGGTTTTCTGACCACCAGAAGGGAACAAATGTATTTCTTCTTTACTCTTGATTTCACATTTTGTCCATCAAATGTCACCCTAAGTTCCTGCTGTCTTTTTCACTGGGCCATGAGCTCCTTCAATTGCAGGCACCAGAGATAATTTACCTTGTTCCCATCATTTAGTACAGGGTGTGAAATAGAGTTGTTGCTGAGGAAATGTGAATAGCTTATGGGTGGCAGTAAAATATTCTAGAAAAGTTGTTGTTTTGGGGTGTAGCCTGAGATTCTACTGTTCATAAAAAGCTACCAGGTGATGCCACTGCCATTTGCTCATGACCACATATACAGTGGCCAGTTCTAAGATGGTAGATGCATATAAATTAATAACAAATTATAGCCAATTACCATCAGGTTATAAAAAGTCCACAGTTTTGATTCCTTGTTTTCAATATAATCTTTTTTTTTTTTTTTCAAATAAGAGTGGCATTCTTTTTTATTTCAGAGCAATACTACAAAAATAAGATTTGATTTTCATGCTGTGCTTGCTGTAAAATTATACAGTGGTCCACAGGAAACTGAATAAGTACATCAAATCACAGTATATAAATAAGAACACAGAAAAAGTGACTAGAAATCATCTAGAAATATGTCCTCTGAAGATGCAGGCACCGATAATCATGATCCAGGTCAGACAGTGTCAAAAAGCTCATCTGCGATAACTACCTCCTTATCCCTAGTTCACAGGACCCAGGACGTCACACAGGGTGGCTGTGACAGGAGTAGTTACAGGAGGACTGTAGCTTGGAACATTTGCTTTAGTAATGCAATATCTTGGACATTAATTTAATTAAATTCACAATATTTATACTCATAAGCCCATTGACAAAAATTCATTGATTATGCAATTTGCCATTCTGCAGTTATCGTGCAAGTCAGCTTTGTGTTTAGAGGAGTCTGTTGATTTCTAGTGGATGGTATTTTAGGAGCAGACTGAGGAGTAAGGAAAAGATTCTAGTTCCTAACAATAGTGAGACCAGTTTTCTCCCCAAATAAAAGCTTGTATGCAAATATTTTGGATGTTTACATCCTGAATACGGAGTGTGTACATTAATTAATTTCATTTGTCTTCAATTTCTTGGATTCTGGATTACCATCACTGTTTAGGTGCAATTTAGAACAGATGCTATAATTTATTTAAAATGTAATTTTTGTTGGTAACGTCCACTATTATTTTGGTTGATATATACATATCTACTTAATACACTTGTTTAGGGTTCATTTTAATCCAATCTAGTAAATTGTAAAAGAAGAAAAACACATTGACATCTGGCTGATGTCAATACATTGTTGAAAGTTAAAAGTTATTTTTAAATATTTTATATAAAATTTAATTGTTCAAAGTGATGAGAATTTCACCAGAATAAAATTATAATATTAAAATTTTATCTTTATGACTGTGTAATTATTTTAACATAAGTCTGTTTAGGACCTTAAGATTTTATGTATTTTATAATTAAATTGGTAAATATTGCAGTGGTTTGGGGCCTTCCTTGATGATTTTGGACTTTATTTTTAAAGGATATTATATATGTCTAGTACAGCTTTAGCTGTATTTAAGAGAAAATTCTTTAAGCATCAGATATGAAGAAGTCATGCACTGTGATGAAAATCAGAATTTCCCTTATTCATTTTATTCAATTAGATCATATAAGTGTATTTCATAATTTATATCATTCTTTAGAATTTTATCACTTTTCAATTTTGGTTTCATAATAAAGATAATTATTTTATCAGCTATTAGGAAAGCAAACTTAAGATAAGTATTTAGTAATGACCCATATTGATTTGGGTATGTGTTATGACTTATAATTCTATATTACAAAATTGTAAAGTATGCAATTAAAATATATAAAATAAAATTACATGAAAACACACAGTTTTCTACTGTGTTGTTATTTAATAGTACACTGGGTTTTGATAGTTAACAGAGATTATGAAAGCACATAAAGCATATAATTTTACAATTCTTTTGACTATGCTGAGATAAAATTTCATCAAATATAGTTATTTCTACATTCTCTATAGGGAAATTAAAACAAAATTACTGAAAGACAAGGAACAAAATAGATTTATCTAATTTATCTCAGAAATGCAAAGGATCTATTAAATATTCATTCTTACAGTAATAATTAAACCATACAATAGTACCATACAGTGCATAAATAGCTATTTCTCAGGTCTTGCATTTTTGTGGGATTTTGAGAGGTTGGTTTAGTAGTTTTAAAAATGTCTGTGAGTAGGGTAAATGTTCTTACAGATTGATACATGAATTATGTTTCATTAGGTGGGTCAGGAGGAGAGGTGGCCACATGATAGTTCTCTTTAGAAACCAGATGGAGCTAGTTAATTACTATCTGCTGTTGGTTTACCTAATCCTTGAGGATTCATGTAGAATGTCTCCTTTTTCCCAGAGAGTACCTCTATTTATGCAGTTTCCTCCAGTCCAGGTATCTACAAATTACAGCATGCAGGCACAATTCAGCCCACTGCCTGTGTTTGTTTTTTAAAAAAGCTTTATTGGAACACAACCGTATTCATTTACTTGCAAGTTGTCTATGGCTACTTTCATATTACTGATGATGTGACCTTTTACAAAAAGTTTGTTCACCCTTGTTCTAGTTTCTTAAGTCTAATATCTCATTGCTGTCTAGATTATTTTACTACTCAGTCTGGATAATGTTACATCATTCGATCTTTTTTTTCTTTTTTTTAAACTTTTATTTTAGGTTCAGGTAGACATGTGCAGGTTTGTTATATAGGTAAACTTGTATCATGAAGGTTTGCTATAAAGATTATTTTCGCACCCAGGTGCTAAGCCTAGTAACTATTTTTTTCTGTTCCTCTCCTTCCTCCCACATTCCATCCTCAAATAGGCCCCAGTGTCTGTTGTTCCATTCTTTCTGTCCATGAGTTCTCATCACTTAGCTCCTACTTATAAATTAGAACATGCAGTGTTTGGTTTTCTGTTCCTGTGTTATTTTGCTAAGGATAATGGCCCCAATCCATCCATGTTCCCAAATAAGACATTACCTCATTCTTTTTTTATGGCTGCATAGTATTCCATGGTGTATATGTACCACATTTTCTTTATATGATCTGTCATTGATGGGTATTTAAGTGGATTCCATATCTCTGCTATTGTGAATAGTACTGCAATGAGCATTCGTGTGTATGTCTTTATGGTAGAATGATTTATTTTTCTGTGGGTATATACCTAGTAATGGGGTTGCTGGGTTGAATGGTAGTTCTGCTTTTAGCTGTTGGAGGAATTGCCACAATGCTTTCCACAATTGTTGAACTAATTTATAATCCCACCAACAACATTTAAGTGTTCTCTTTTTTCTGAAACTTCACCAATATCTATTGTTTTTTTCACTTTTTAGTAATAACCATTCTGACTAGTGAGAGACGGTCTCTTATTGTGGTTTTAATTTGTATTTCTCTAATGATCAGTGATATGGAGCTTTCTCTCCCTAAGCAACACATTTGAAATCCATCTCACCTCACACTTTATCCTGAAATCCACACTTCCTTCTCACATCTATTTGTGTGTGTGTGTATATATATATATAATATATAATATATTATATATATATTTTGTGTGTATATATAATATATATAATATAATATAATATATATATATTATATATACACACACATAAAGCATTTGATCAGAAGATGCATTTTACACATGCTTACATTTAACATTTATTGTTCTGTTGTATGTATGTATCAATCTCAATATACTAGCTAAGTATGAGGGGAGTTAATCTCTCTGAAGTTCATTTGTAAAATGTTGATAAATTTAACAGAATAAAGAATATAAAATTGTTTAATAAATGTGTGGTACTAATGTAAATAGTACTTTCTCTCCCTAACATTAATCTATGTGCCACATGCATATCTGTTTCATCTCCTCGCCAATTCATTTATATAACATTTCTCTATTGAACACTTGTTTTGTATTGGGTTCTGTATTACTAGACAGTGGGACTTTGACATTGGAGAAAATGTGCCTGTTCTAGAAAGAACTCACAGCCTGACAAGAGAGACATGTAAGTGCATAGACAGTTGTTATAAAGGGGTTAACACAGCATACTATTGATCCGTATAGGATGATATGCTTAGCCCAAGCTTCGAGGGTCTGAAAAGCAGCATGTACACTGAGACCTTAATCATTCATTAAACTTAGCAATGAAAAAAAAAAAAAAAAAACAGTAGAGGAAATGGCATTTGTAGAGATCTGGAGGCAACAAAGACTGTGAAGTAAATAAGAAAATTGCAAATAGTTTTATAGTTGGATCATACTACGTTAAAGAATGAGTGGTTAGATATTTGCCTGAAAACATAAAATGGGGTCACAGCAAATACTCCACTGATAAATTTATAGCAATTATCTAATACATATTTATAGTTTAATTGCTCAGCAACTTTATAATCAGTCTATATTTACTATTATTAATGTCCCCTAGAAACTAGTTTTAAATAGGGTAAATGGAGTTCATTGGCAATTGAAATGAAAGATTCTGGATGTCACTCAAACATATCATACATTGGATATGGAAAGGTACATTTTTAAAGTAAAAGCAAAACATTAAATTAGGCTTTATGAAGCTCTCTCTCTCTCCTTCTCTGTCTTTCTCTCTTCTCTCTCTTTGTCACACACATACACAGACACACACACACACACACAGGGATGCACACATATTTAATAAGAATCACCAAGGTTCTGATCCTAGCCATCTCCCTAGCTACTCAGTAAACCCCAGTAAATAGCTAGACTTTATGTCCTGTTTATACATTTTACAAAAATCGTTTCTATCTTAAAATTTTGTATCACATAAACTAGATCTCATTATGCTCCAGATATAAAAATATTTTGCTGTTAATTACTTATTTTAATTATTAAACACATTAATATGTATTTATTAATGAGAATTAATTACTATGCTCAGCTTATTATGATTAATCACATATCTTTCTTTTTAAGCAATTAATATAGTAAGAAACAAATCCTTGGAATGTAAGAAATGAAGTGGAAAGTAGATTGTATTGAAGAATTTCATTTTATATTTATTACTTTTTGTATCAACTAATCATTTCTATCAAACCTATGTTGCAATATCATTCATGTTAGCAGAGATAATTATACAGCTGACTTTGTTCCCAGAATCCATAAAAAAGGTTTCAGTCCTTCATTCTAGTTGACAACACTTCTTTTCCTTTTTTCTCTTTTAGTATTATTATTATTATTATTATTATTATTATTATTATTGTTTTGCTTTTCTTCTTTTACACTCTACTAGGTTTGGCTAGTACATCCATCTTGTCCAACATCTACTTTGCCATATATTTCCCATTTCTTTTTGTGATCTGTGCAAATCGCTTAGAAAAGTCCTTTTGACAAAGACAAACTGCCTACACCTCTTACTTAGAAAACCATTGCATTGTTTTATGCCATTGAGTGAAAAACACTATCTGTTCCCCTATGCATCAAAAATATTATTTCTATCACATCATCCCATTCAAGTTTTTTATTATTGCACAGTGAGAGGCAATACAAATTTTCTCATAATTAAAGGACTCTGGAAAATCCATTTTTATGACTTTGGACATCCCTATGGCTTTCAAGGATGTGACTCCTTAGATTCTTGGTTAAAAACTGTATGTTTGGAGGTAAATCTACATATCCTGATATCAATAATAAAAACAATAGCTCAGTCTATTTGTTTAAGTTACGAAATTGCTTTAGGCATTTTTCTTTTATCATTCTATTGAATTTCTACCAAGTCGACTCCAGGAGATTCACTGATTCTTGATTTATTTATTAATTTCGTACCACTTTAGATCAATTTAGTGTAGTTTGTAGAACAGTTTAAGACAAAGTTGAGGAGAAAATAAAGAAGTAAAGTAAATCATTGTTTGCCACTTTTTAGAGGAAATTACAAATGCTTGAACTTTTTAACAATATCAAACATTCTACTGTTAACAGATCATGTAAAATCAACAGTTTTTATATTGTGATTCTTAAATTCTTCTCATAAAAATGTGACAGAGCTACAGTAGAGTTTTTGTAAATACATAAATGCATAGCAAAATACTTTACTTCAAGAAGTCTCACTGAAGTTACATTTTTCCTTGTCTGTTAAGTGGTTGAACAGTAATGCGGACATTTTATTTTACAAAACATGTCAACTGATATACATGTAATTTTTAAGTATTCCTGTAGTTTCATTGCAAAAGAAGTTATAACCACAAAAGGATAATAAATCTTCATAAGAATTATTTTAAATTGATACATGATTATGATGAAAATTAATCTCCAAAATAATTACTTTAATCACTTACAGTTTTAGTGGTAAAATTATTACCTAATATATTAGGATTATCCATATGTTTGATATAAAAACAAAAAGAATTAGAAGTTTTATTTAATAACATAAAAAACTATTATTCTGATCCATTATTATAAAAGTAATTAAATTTTCACTTTCTACAGAAGATAATTCCTGTTTATTTTTGCAAATTATTGTTTGTTTCTGCTAAAAATTATACTATATCACATCCAATTTGAAAAGGGGGATATCTATTCTGATCATTATAAATAGCTTACTATGTTTTTGGTCATGATGAAAATAATTTTTATACATTGAAACCCTTTAAATAATTTGTAATGAAGAAAGCAATACATTTTTAAGTGAAGCTTTACTAAAATCTTGAATGTACCATTAGCACAACAGCGGTTTTAACATCAGCAGTTCATAGTTCAGAGGCTATATAATATACCGTCCTATTATTTCTTCTACATCAAGTAAAACTCTAAGAAAACTCTGCCTGCCTGAATATTTGTGTATGTATGTGTTTGTGTTATACTCAGGTTAAAGGCCTAAGCAGAGAATTGGTTAGGTGCATTTTATTACAACAAAGTGGGGTAGGAGGCGGGACTCAACTGCAGAGGCAGGCCTTAGCCATTGGACCAAATTGAGGACTAGTTAAAACAGGGATGGGGCAGAAGCATCTTCCCATTTTGTATAAATCACTACCAAATCTCAGAGAGAATTCACAGAGTATCCTGGTTTTTTAGGTCTTGGGTCTAACTAAGAATGCAGTCAATGAGGGAAGCACAAACAATCCTTTAACTTTTTAGATTGAGAAGTTTGCTCAGGAGGGAAGACCCTTCTTTCTCTCCATTCAATTTGTTAGGACTTGGTGATAAAAAAAAAAAAAAAAAAAAAAAAAAAACGAAAAAAGAAAAAAGAAAAGAAAATCTAGCAATAATTTGGAGAGTTGCCTCATGGCCACTAACCAGTCATTAAAACAACAACAACAACAACAACAAAACACTTGGCTGGGCGCGGTGGCTCACGCCTATAATCTCAGCACTTTGGGAGGCCGAGACTGGCGGATCATGAGGTCAGGAGACCGAGATCATCCTGGCTAACAAGGTGAAACCCCGTCTCTACTAAAAATACAAAAAATTAGCCTGGCGCGGTGGCAGGCGCCTGTAGTCCCAGCTACTGGGGAGACTGAGGCAGGAGAATGGCGTGAACCTGGGAGGCGGAGCTTGCAGTGAGCCGAGATCGCGCCACTACACTCCAGCCTGGGCAACAGAGCGAGACTCTGTCTGAAAAAAGAAAAAAAGAAAAGAGTAAAATTTTCATAAAAGTGACAATTGTCTATTAAGTTTCTAGCAAAGGATTAATATTATTAGATTAACTACACGGAAACGATTTGACAATCACAGCAGCAGCAACAAGCATTTATTGTTGCCTCCTATTTGCCAAGCTCTCTATTAAATACAAGTTACCACATTTAAATCTCTCACTAACATATGAAATAAAAAACAGGTTTACTCCCAGTTTAATTTTTAGAAAAATCGAAGAGAGAAAGGTTCAGTCAAAAACAAAAATGAAAACAAAACAAAAAAATACATCTTTAGAAAATATTTGTAACAATAAAGCAATTTTATAAATATAAGAAACATTAGAAACATTAAATATAAGAAACAAGAAACATATTACACATATTCTTCATGACAATATACATGTGTACAGATATTATATTTACTACAACTTATAATTACACCAAAAGAAAAAAAAAACCACAAAAATCCTGACAAAACAAAAATAGTCAAATGCTTATTGCACATTCACATAATATGTCTTAAAACCATATTAATTAGGTAAATTTAATAGAATAATAAAATCTTCAAAACAATACATTTGATTGAACAATATGTTTCCGAATATTACTTTGAGTTGCAGTGGAACTTACGTAGCTGAAGTCATACCCACCCACTCTTTGAGAATAACAGTTAAATCCATATTAAATACAAACATCCATTTTAAGGAGAGTGCTTTCTCTGGGGTACCCAAAGCTTCAGAGGCTACAGTCCCAGAGAGCAGGACATTGCAATGAAGGCATTCTGTATTTATGGCCACTTTTTTCCACTGGAGCATTTTCTCCTTCAAAAACCAGGGCATAAGGAAAAACAGCAAACCTTAGTTTTAACATGATTATATTATTTTGGGTTATGGAGACTAATATTATAATTATTATAATTCAAAGAATTTCAGCTGAGGGACAGAAAGATTGTCAGGACTACTTTTCCCAGGGGTCCACAAGGCAGAAAGGGCAGAGGCAGTCATGAGCAATCTCTTTTCTTTTTCCCCTGTTTTCATTTTGAAGTAAAATGCTTTCCCAGAAATTTTCCTTTATGTAGCATTTCTTAGAATTGTATCACATGTTCAGCCATAAATTTAGAAGAGTCTGGGTAATTGAACATGATGACAGCTGGGTGTAGCTGGCATTCACAAAGAATACAGTTCCATCTCACTTCCTACTTTAACACAGAGATTTGTATATAAACACTATTTCCTGATGAGTTTTCTCTGTTTCTGCTATTTTTGCCATAAATTATTTTATAGTTTTTTTTTACTGGGCATTTGTATCTTTGTACTAAAACTTTCTTTTATGGTACATAAAATAATTGACTTATGATGGGAAAAATTCAGACATTGGATGTACATTGGTGAGGGAAACTGGGCTAGGGGAATAATTCAGGGAAATTCTTGATGACCTTAAAAACAAGTCTCATACACAGATGCCTAATTTAGTATATCCATAGTTTAAACTTTACTTGAGTGAGAAACTTTTTTTCAATATTGATGAACTGAGGATTAGTAGGTAAGGCAGAGCAATATATAATGTTGATTTTCAAAATGTTAATGTTGTTCTAAATAGAACATTTTTTTTTTTTTTTTCTTAAGCCATTACCACCCACTTGAGTTCTTGGAATTCCTGACTCACTATGTATCATGCTGAATAAATGGCTCTTGTTCCCGGAGCTAACCATCTGACTACTTATTGGCATCAATCAGTTTTAAAAAGGAGGACTTGAGAGTGTTTATAAAAAGGTACTTCATCTATGGAACACATTAGTCAGATATTTCAAAAACACTGTAAAAGGAAAGTGTCTTGATAACCAATAGTAATAAAAGTGTCTCTCTTTTTCCAGTCATTTGTAGACATACGTCCAGGAGAAATTATTCTATGCAGTATTTATTAACAATTTCATTTGGCATTCGGGTATAGGTGTGTGTTGTTTAAACTTGACCAGAGTTATTAATTTAGAGTAGTTACTCACTCGATAAAATAAAACTATTGTGAGTGTGTTTGTGTGTGTGTGTGTGTGTGTGTGTGTGAATGATTCAGATTACTGCTTATTGCATTATCTGCCCATCACACAATAAGGGTACAATGATTATTTTTATAGTCTTAGAAGAATACACTCTCCACAGTTATGTTCAGAAAATTCAATTTTTATCCCCACACTAATAAGATTAATAAAGAATAAAAGATGCCAGAATAGGTGAGGCACAGCCTAAGAGAAAGATTACCTGATGATAATTATATAGTTTCATAAATAGCAGATAATTTGAAATGTTAACATTTTGTAAATATCTGTTTAACTAGTAAAACTATTAGCTTGTAAAGTTGTTTTGTGGGAGTCTAAGGAGTCATTTCCTTTCCTGACTTCACTCTTTATAGTTTTTACACATTCAGAATAATAAGATTGGCTGGTTGCTGGAAACAAAATGAGTAGAGACATTTGTAATGAGGGTCGGTAACTAGAATTTATCGATTCTGTTAAAGTTGCAAATGTTAAAAGAGTATTTATACAATAAACATATTTAAACATATCTGCCTGTGATTACAAAATAGATCCCCATTTCCTACAAAGTTATCAGAAAGTCTTATCATGTCTTTAGGTATCATTCTTGAAATCATCGCAAAGACTGTCCTGGTTTTCTCACATTTGAATATGAATTGTATATTCACTTTATCTCTGCCAGTGGCCACCTCCCAGGAAAGTCAGGTGATCACAAAGGCACCCACTGAAACAAAATTTCGTTACTAATTTTTAGATGGCCCGACATCCTGGTCTTTATTTCTTCTACCTCTTCTCTGAATGTTCTTCAAAATACTATGTGAAGATCATAGGATCCCATAAAGAAAAGGCTGGGCCACATCACTGATTTTTCTGAACCAGACTCTTCACTTACTACATTCATAAAAGTAACCTTTGTGTCACCCTGGTGGACAATATATGGACTATCTCCTAGTGATGCTCACCAGTCTAGCTAACATAGTTCTATGGTAATTCCCCTTGGTCTGGGGATTCTTTAATAAAAACATTTTTATTGTCACATGTTGCTGAGTAGTCTCATGAACATTAATTTTACTGATGCTCACACATGCAAGTGGGTAAGAGTGATTTTTAGCATCAGCCATGGACTATGTAGAACCATGAGTCCCTCAAAACAATTTAAGCCCTAGGATTAATGTCACCTGACTCATTATTTCTTTTGGTGGGTATATCATTTAATCTCAGAGGGTCCAGTTGTTACTAGTCATCTAACTTCAAGTATGAAAATCCCAGTTTATATTTAGATTATTTTGATTTTTAATTAAATTGCTGATATTTTTTAATCTTTTTGATGAAGAGAAACTCCCAATTTTGCTACCTTGGAATTACTGTCATTTTCAGTGTCCAATTTTAGTCTACTACCATATTAATTAATTATCTCTACTATAAATACACAATCTTGTAGGTTTTCCTCAAATTATTTTTCTCTTTTCTTTCAGTAATGACTTTTATCTGAAGTTCCAAATGTCTTATATGCTTCAGAGTATTGAACTAGGTGTGCCTGGCTGTCCTTAGCTGTGACCTACTTTTAGCTTCTTTCATCTATCCATTGGGCTTTCTTTACAAATCTACTAAAAGGTTTCGGGTTAAATTGTCTCCTTGGATATTCTGCTTACATAACACACTGAAGTCAACTGTTCCTGTAATTAAGGTCTTCTTACTATGTGGCTTTCTCAGCTCCACTGTAATCCCTCCCACTCTACTGGTGCTCTTAGACCTTCTTTATCCCACTCTAGGATAGGCAGAAAAATTCTGATCCCACTTGTACCCTGCCTTGACCGTAAGATACAAGGGTTTACTTTTCAGTTTATCAGTTTAGATATCTTGTACATAAAGAACCTCAATAATTCACTTGAATTTCCCCCAAATTATGTCCTGGAAATGAGAAACAAGCACTTTTGTATTGGTATGCACCACCCTCAAAAAATGATTTGGCTGTTTTTCTTTCTTTTCCAACCTTATCTGATCAAGTTTAATATTCTAATGGGGAATAGAAAGTTGCATAGAAATAAGCAGACTTATCTCTAGCGCATGAATTCTTAGTCTTTCCTTGCAGTTCTTGGAAAAAGAACACAGTCAGAAACCTGGCTCTTGATAGTTTATTTTTACTCTAAATTTTCTGATTAGAAGTTGAATTTATAGCTTGTTTTTATTGATATGTTAAACTATATGCAATATTTAAGATAAAACTTCTACAATGAGAGTAATACCCATGTAACTTTTAAAAATCATAATTTATGCAAATTCTTTTAGTGTATTTTTCACGTTATGACGTTGAATATCATCTTTATTACACAAAGTACAAAATACATATCCAGAATTCCATATTTACATGAATAAATTATCAAATAAATAAATAAGTTGAGCTTCAGACAAATCTGTGAGCAGAGTAATTCTGTTATATATGTAGCTATTCCACCCTTCAAGAGGATGGATATAATGTTCTACCTCCTAAATATAGGCTGCACGTAGTGACTTCTGCTCAAAAAGAACAATGTGGAAAGGGAAAACATTCATCTTTTCAGTGGAGATACCTGACAAACACTACTTCACCAGGTGAAGAATGTTGACATCAATGATAATAAGACATGCTGATATTATTTACCCATAATATGTGATAAAAAAGAAATTTTACCACTGTGGTCTCCATCCCCCAAGACAGAAAATACCTATATAATGACAAGAAAAAAAATAAACAAACCCTAACTGAAGGACATCATACACAGTTTTAATCTTGGAATAGTGATAACTCTAGTCCACATATGTGGTTAAATATATTTACAAAAATTAGAAAATTAACATTGTCTTCCCTGGGTCAAACCAAACTTAAAGAGATAGAAGAACAGTAAGATAATTTGTTCCAAGTCACTTTTCTTTGGAACTTGGAGAAGTTACTCAGTTTGTCCCATGGAAACTATGAAATCATGGGTTCTGCAATATTTGAAAAAATAATTGAGAGAGAAAAATCAAAGAACCACCAAAAGAGAAGAAAGAACAGTAAAAAATAGTATCAACAAATCTTGGGAGTGAAATTACTTAAAAGGAAGAAACTCCCAGATAATATTTATGACTAATAATGGATTCAGTTTTGAACATTGCTAAGTGTCAGAATTTTCCTTCTTTTCCTCTCATAAATTATCAAGTTGTCAATGTACTCCAAGGAAACTAAACCCATATGTAGTGCTCATAGTGTGGAATATGTGTTTATGTGTTATATTCACCAAAGCAACTCAGATCAGCAGAGTCTGTATAGAAAAACAATAAAGAGAATAAATGTAGGGGGTGGAGAGAGGACCCAACTCTTATCAGATATCATGAAGTGCCAGAAAAAAAACAAAATTTATAAAGAATAGAGACTTACCATGAAGAAAAAGGGATATATCTTGGTTAAAACACTAGATATGGGTCCTAAAGTGAATAGTGAACAAGGCATATGCAATTAGGTTCAAGAAAGGAAATATGGTAAAGTTATATAAACAATTTTCCAGGCTAGCTGTGCATGTGGAAAGCAATTTGTGTCAGTGGCAGAACAGATGGAGAAAGATTTTTAGTTTGTAGTGTCCTCTCCTCTTTCCACTGTCCCACAGGAAATTCTGGAAGTAGCTGGTGCAAGATGGAATAGCAATGTATTCATGTAGTTCATACAAACACACACATATTTTTGCCACAGAATTAATTCTAAAGTTAAAATTAAAACTTCATGTATACACTTATATATAAATATTATATGTATGTATATGTGTGTATATGTGTGTATATATATGCACACAGTTATATGCCATCAAGACTATATGTGTATTATATACATACACAGAGACTATATATAGTATATGTATATATGAATATATATACACATATATACTCTCTATATAAAATATTTTGTATATATTCATGTATATATGAAATATTTAAGTATATATATAAAATATTTATGTTTCTGTATACACAGACACACATACATACAATCTTCATGGCGTATGATGTCTTGAGAGTTTCAGTGATAAACAAGAGTTAGAAGCTGTAGGACAAAGCAAAGATCAGCATTAACCTAGAGGTAAAATGAGAATCATTGTTTCAAGTAGCATAATGAATTTTCAATTTTGGACCTGCAACATCCAGCAAATGTAGAAAAGTGCTAAATTAGCCTAAGGGTGTTAGCACATGTGATACCCTGGCAGAAAAAAAAAAAAAAAATTAATCTTTTTATAGAAGACGTTATCTTGATTTAGCATACCTCGTTTTTCATAGATCAACCTAATCTGAACTCCTCATCAAAGAGCATAAAAAGAGACTCTCAAAATAAGTTTGAGTCAGCTTATTACACAGAATTAGGGAAACCGCCAGGTGGCCAAGCTAAAAATGCAACAGTAGAGGCCATACTAACAGAATTTAGATATAAGTTGTTGCACATTATAAAGAAAAAGGAGATCACATTTGAGTCCAAGGAAGTATAAATTCAACTATTAATGGAATTAAAATTTAAAAGTCCTCAGATGAATATATCAGAGTCACTACATTTTATTATAGAAACTGCCCAGTTTTCAATGAGAAATTATTGGACATTCAAAGAAAGAAAAAGTCAGAAACCTGTGACATATATTAAAAAAAAAAAATTAGGTAAACAATAGAAATTATCTGTCTTTTGAGTTTCTGGATTTTGGATTTAACTGACCTTTAAATGAACCTTTAAAGAAGTTATTAAATACATGTTCAAAGACTAAGAAAAAACATGGTGCTTTTTAAATAAACACAAAATATCTATAAAAAAAGAAAATTGTTAGCATAAATTCTAGAGCTTAAACTTCCAATAACTAAAATAAAAACATCACTAGATGGGTTCTGCAGAATAACAATGATGTCTAAATAAATAATTAATAAATATTAAGTTAGACTGATAGAAGCTATTCAATATGAATAATAGACGAAAAGAAAATTGAGAAAAATACAGCCTCAGATATTGTAGGAAAAATTTCAAGCAATGAGACATATTCCATTGAAATAATGGAGGACAGGAGAAAAGAAAGAGACAGAGTGTTAAATACTGGAGTTTCAATGATGAAGATAAGTAAATTCTGGATATCTAAGGTAGAGCAATGTGAATATAATCAACAATACTGTATTGTCTAATTCAGATTTTTTTAGAAGGTAGATATTAAGTGTTCTCAATACACACTACGTTAGATGTTAGATATGTTAGCCTAATTGTAGTGATTATTTCACAATGTATAAGTCTGTTAAAACATTAAGTGGTACACCTAAAATACATAGATTTTTTTGTCAATTATGCTTCAATAAAAATGAAAAAAAAATGCTTTGTCAAATAAAATCCTAAACAAACAAGCAGACAAAATCAGCTCAAAAAATCCCAAAGAGGGGAGTGAAATTTCTTTTGATTCAGGCCCATCCGGTCTTCCTGTCAAAATAATGAAAAATAAATAAATAAAGCAAGGGAACACAACATAGTAAAGAAGGGTTAGAGTTTCAAGGAAATGAACTGGAAATGCTGAAAGTTGAGAGCAAAGTGAGCAATGCTGTAACCTTGAAGAAACACTTGAGAAAGTCACATTCCGGAAACACAGACCCATTGAAACACCAGCATTCAATCATGAGATAACAGAATACTCCTTTCCTACACAGCTTACCGCCACATCAAGTCTCTCATATGTTAACAACAAATTACAGATCAAAGAACTCCGTGTCAGATTTTCCAAGGAGAAATAAGAAAGTCTAAAGCACAAGAGGAGATGAAAAAAACAAGGACACGAGGACAAAGGGAAGCCTTTGGCATCTGTAGCTACAACAAACATTAAGCACAGCTAACTTCTTTTGATATTAACATATACTAAACACATACACAGACTAAAGGGTGTTTGACCTCATTTCTTATTACCTGATCCAACATATTTAGCCTTAAGCAAAAATGACAAGAGCTGCCAAAAGGCAAGAAAATACATAATATAAAGGCACAATCCAATTATCAGACACAGAAGAATCCTGCCGCCAGTTGAAAATGGCTCTGATTAATACGTTAAGGGAACTAATGGGAAAGAAGACCACACACAAGAACAGATGGGCAGTGTAAACAGAGAGAAACTCTAATAAAAGAACCATAAGAAAATGCCAGAAACTGAAATCATTTTAACAGAAATAAAGAATGCCTTTAGTGGGCATATCAGTAGCAAAATATTTCTTATAGTAGTTTAGAATCATAGAAGCATTGAAAAGAGGATACAGACACCTTGTGTGACCCCTAATTTCCCCTTTGCAAATTTCTTATGGTAGTATGGCACATACTTTTTATAACTAATGAACAAATGTTTAATTAAAATACATAACTTATGCAGATTTCCTCAGTTTTCTCTACTGTCCTTTCTATGTTCGAGGATCCCACTCAGGAAACTCCATTACATTGGTGTGGCAGGTTCTCAAACTTTCCTTGTTCTAATAGCGTTAACCATTTTTAAGGAGTCATGATCATTTATTTTGTGGAATGTTCCTCAAGAGGGTGTGTCTGATGTTTTTCTCATTATTAGACTGGGGAATTTGTTTTTGAAAGGAAAGCCATAGAGGTAAACAGCCATATTTATTATATAATATCAAGGGTATATATAATCAATATTACTTAATATTGTTAATATTAACTTTGGTGAGCTGGCTAAGGAAGTGGTTGTCAAATTTTTGTACTGTGGTTATTCAGGATCTTTTCTCTTTTTTCATACTTTACTGATATGGAAGAAACTACCGACAGCTCATAAGGATAGAGTAGCCACCTACATTATTTGGAATTCTTCTGTATGGGAAGTTCATTAATTCTTCCATCCTTCACTATTTATTAAATAATTTATTTATATCAGTATGAACTCATGAATATTTATTTTGTAAATAGTTATGATCCAATAAAATTTGATTTTTTTTTTTTTTTTTTTTTTTGCTTCAGTTGACTAAGTTTGACTAAGGAGTGTTCTTTTGGTTAATCCTTTTGTCCCTTTAGCAGACTCTCATCATTTTGTGAGGATTTATTTTTTCTTTTAGCATTTTCTTAATTTCTGGTTCTATAAGATGCTTTCGGCTCATCTGGTATATTTCCTGCCTCAGTAGTAGAAACAGTCCTTTCTCCAAGGAACTTTGGTTCCTATTACTGGAGAATAATGTTCAAAACCAAGATTCTGGAACTAAATCTGCTTGTTGCTCTTGGGTATCATGATTTCTAGGTCCCCTCACCTGAAACATGGCTATGTTCTGAATGTTTGTATCCCTCCAAAATGTATATGTTGAAACCTCATCACCAAGGTAATGGTATTAGAAAGTGGGGACTTGGAGTTGTGATTAGGTAATGAGGACAGAGTCATCATGAATGGGATTAGTCCCATATAAAAAGAACTCCAGAGAACTTTCTCACCCATCACACCACATGAAGACACAGCAAGAAGGTATCATTTATGAGCCAGAAAGCCCTAACCAGACACCAAATCTGCCAGCCCCTTGACTTTGCATTTTCCAGGACCCAGAAAAGTAAAAAATAAATGTCTGTTATTTAAAAATGACTCAGTGTATGGTATTTGTACCAGTCTGTACAGACTAAGTCAGATACTAAAATAAAAGTGTGTAGGTTAACCTATGTAGATACGTATACATCTTTATACATATCTCAATATGTAAGCATCTGCACCTATATTAAGTTAAGCATTAGTTCATATTGAGGTCTCCAACTCTAATGTGTGTGAGGAAAAGAAAGAAAGATCAGACTGTTACTATGTCTATATAGAAACAAGTAGACATAAGAGACTCCATTTTGTTCTGTATTTGAGATGCTGTTAATCTGTGACCCTACCCCCAACCTTGTCCTTGCAAGAGACATGTGCTGTGGTGACTCAAGGTTTAATGGATTTTGGGCTGTGCAGGTTGTGTCTTTGTTAAACAAGTGCCTGAAGGAAGCTTTCTGATTAAAAGTCATCACCATTCTCTTAATCTCAAGTACCCAGGGACACGTACACTGCCAAAGGTCGCAGGGACCTCTGCCTAGGAAAGCTAGGTATTATCCAAGGTTTCTCCCCATGTGATGGTCTGAAATATGGCCTCGTGGGAAGAGAAAAACCTGATCGTCCCCCAGCCTGACACCCGTGAAGGGTCTGTGCTGAGGAGGACTAGTACAAGAGGAAAGAAGGCCTTTTGGTGGTTGTTGGCAGTGGAGATAGAGAAAAGCATCTGTCTCCTGCCCGTCCCTGGGCAATGGAACATGTAGGTGTAAAACCCAATTGTATGCTCTGTTTACTGAGATAGGAGAAAACTGCCTTAGGGTAAAAGGTGGGACTTGCTGGCGCAATGCTACTAAAAGGTTTATGGAGATGTTTGCATATGCATATCAAGGCACAGCATTTTCCTTTAAACTTATTCATGTCACAGAGATCTTTATTCGTATGTCTTACTGCTGATTTTCTCCCTACAATGATCCTATTATCCTGCCACTCCCTTATCTTTAAGATGGTAAAGATAATTATCAATACATATTAGGGAACTCAGAGACCCGTGCCAGGGTGGGTCCTCTGTATGCTGAGCGCCGGTCCCCTGAGCCCACTTTTTCTTTCTCTATACTTTGTCTCTGTGTCTCATTTTTTTTCTCAAGTCTCTTGTTCCACCTAACGAGAAATGCCCACAGGTGTGGAGGGGTAGGCCACCCCTTCAATGTGTTACCACATTAATCTAATGCTCACAGTAACAGTGAGAAACCTGGTTCTAAATATTTGACATCCATTTAATAGTTTTTCAGTTCTACTATACATATGTAGCAATATTCGAATTTTTAAGCTATATCCCCATGGGAAACAACTTTGTCCACTATATTGTTTATGTTTAGTTCATTTTACGTTTAGTGTTACAGACTCCACTCATTTCCAAAGCCACTTAGGCTATCATCTTTTCTTCCCAGCTAATTTAATTTTAGTAATCTTTTCAAATAACTAGCTTTAAATTTGTTTCTTTTTCTTTCTGTTGTTTATCCTATTGTATTTTCAAAAAAAGAACAAAATTGTTTAGCTGTAAGCACAAGATTAGTTTGTAATAACATTAACAGTTATAAGCATCAGATTAGTTTTCAGATATCAGAGACTGCTTTTTTTTGTTTCTTCTCAAAGGTATCACAGACACTATGATAGAAACATACATTGATACACTAAAGACACATAGAAGGGACCTATCTTATTAACATGCAGAGAGTAGAATAAGTAGACTTCTTGGAAATTATGATTGCAGGAGTGATAAAGTGAAGGAGGGATATATAAGAAAAGGGTAGAGATGGAGTAAAAAATACGGAATGATTGAAGCAAGAGCATTACTTGGAGGCTGTAAATAATTTGGCACATTCAAAACCTTCAAGTCATTCAGTACAGCAGTCACATACAATGTGGAAAAGGGTGTAGTTTATTTTAGTTTAGCAAAGGCCAAACAGTGATCCTTTATATGCCTTGTGAAGAAATTTGACCTTCCTTCTATATGGAAGTTTTGCTTGTGGTTTTGAAGTTGTAATATACTGTACTATGATGTGTGGATTAGAAAATACAGCTGAAGGAGGAGGCTATAAAAAATTGATTAAGAGATGATAAGCAAATGTTATAAAACTGAATTTTTGAATTTTCCTACCTTTCTCAAAGTTATCAGAAGGTTTATGATACTGCAGTTTGAATTACTGTGTTTATTCCTTCATTATACAGTGTTCTGTAATTTTCTGAAATGGCATCTCAATGGAAATCTTTTCTCTCTGATCCACCTTTATAGAGCTTTCTGGTCAGGGACTATAATATTTTTCTCTGTAATTGCCCATGAAGTGTTAACTCTATAGATACAAACCACAATTACTATGTTTTTATTGATCAGTGAGTCATGGGACAGGCAAGATTGTGGAAAATAAATTTGTATGCATGTGTGTGGTTTTCGTTGTTGTTATTTGTACTGACATGAACAGTTTGTGTTAAACTATTCTGAAACTGAAAGTAGACTTAAGCTTGAATTTTTGGAGCCAAAACAAAGAAAATAGTACTTATTATTTCATTGAAATTATAATAAAGTGAAAAATATTAAATAACAAATGGCAGGACTTATACAGTAAACATAACCCTAAAGGATAACATTATCCTGATCCTTTTATTCAGCTCTTTCAATGTGTATCTCTTTATCCTCTTAGTGTTATAAAGTTTAGATATTATTGTATATTGATCCAGTATTAAAAATAATAACAGTTTAACAAAAGACACTATAGTTGATTTGGGCTTAGGGCATTACACGTCCATAAATCATGAAATAGTTGGAAGATCACTGGTCTATGACCCTAAGATCTTTGTTTTATTTTTATGTTAGGTTGTAGCTGTCACCCTTAAGCAAGACATTTAATCTCTATGCACCTTAAGTGACATATTTATAAGAGAAAAGGGTTTAAACTAGATGACTTTTCAGGTTTCCTCTTATTTGAATATTCAATGGTATGTTCAACACATAAGACAAGAAGGATTTTCATCACTATAGTAAGAGATTTGTGTTATTTTAAAAAAAATTATTGGCCAATTTTTAATACATATAATTCTAAGACCCCATTTAATTGATAGGTTTGCATCATTGTCTAGATTCATAAGGCTTGATGAAATATAAATATTGAGATTAATTTTTTCTGTAATTGAATTTATTGATAGTCTAATTTCCCAAGTCCATTGTAACTACACTTGATCAAGACAATGAATGGCTCCATGATAACAAATCTAAGCATTTTTTTTTTTTTTTTTTTTGTACAAAATGTTCTCCAAAGGTTATTGATTGACTGTTATGGAAAATTCAATGTTAACAGAAATTGCAATATTGTTAAGAAAGTAGCAAAAAAGGATTATAAATAATAAGAAAATAATGCAGTAAAATGGTTTTTGTAATTATACACAGATGAGTTTACATTAGAGGTTCTGTTCATTAAAAACAAATTAAGCCTAATTTTCTTTTTCTTTCCTGAGTGGGCAAAAACAAATTTAAAGCAGTCACGCTAGCTCTGGAAGTGTTAGAATTTTTTTTTCTGACCAAGTCTTGCTCTGTAGCCCAGCTGGAGAGCAATGGTGAGGTCATAGCTCACTGCAACCTTTACTCCTGAGCTCAAGTGATATTCCCACCTCAGCCACCTGAAGAGCTGAGCCTACATGTGGATCACCATACCTGGATAATTTAATATGATTTTTTTTTTTGAAAGACAGGGTCTCCCTATGTTGGCCAGTCTAGTTTCAAACTCATGGCCTCAATTGGTCCCCCACCTTGGCAACCCAAAGGGTTTGGACTGCATACGTGAGCCACTGTTTTGGGGTGGAAATAGCTTTGGAAATAGTACTGTACCACTGCTATGAGTTAATAATGATGCTTTGAAAAAAATATTTTTAACATCACTATAATTAAGACAAGATAAGAAATGTAAACAGAATAATAAGGGAATATACCTCTCTCACGCTTTCTCTCACCCCTTTCTTACAGAATGGCCTATATTAGTGTACAAAGCTAGCTGCCATTCAGGTGTTCCAAACAGCAAGCAACAGACTGTGGGAAGGAGTCGAAGTCATATCATTTGTAAACTGATTAAAAACAAAGAGTAAATTAATCGTGTATTCGCTAAACTTAGACCAATGATAGAACAATTTTCATAGTACTGGACGTCTGTTTTTCTCTTCCTACTCAGTTTCCTTTTCACCTTTGACAAAAAACCTATCAGAGTTCAGAAAAACCATCTTTCCCACTCAGAGTCCAATGTTGCTTATAGAAATGACATTGACTTCAACTTCACCTCCAAGTTTGGGATCAAGAGCCAGATCTGTGCCAATGGCTTATTCTTGTTGCCCTGATTCATGAATAGGTGCATGATATAATTTGGCTGTGTCCCCACCAAAATCTCAATTTGAATTCTCACGTTGTTGGAGGGACCCAGTAGGAGGTAATTGAATCATAGTGGCATATCTTCCACATGCTGTTCTTGTGATAGTGAATAAGTCTCATGAGTTCTGGTGGCTTTATAAGGGAGAGTTCCACTGCATAAGTTCTCTCTTTGCCTGCTGCCATCCATGTAAGACATGACTTGCTCCTCTTTGTCATCCACTGTGATTGTGGTGCCTCACAAGCCATGCGGAACTGTAAGTCCAATAAACCTCTTTCTTTTGTAAATTGTCCAGTCTCAAGTTTGTCTTTACTAGCAGCATGAAAACATACTAATACAGTGCATGATCTAGTTTGGGCCACCTGTTATCAGACTCATCATTGCACTGAAACTTTTGGTAAAGCAAAATATATTTTCCACATGGATTGCTGGAAAATAGGATATAAATAAGATAGAAATAGGATATAAAAAGTTGGCTACAGCCAACTTCCTCTAGGAAATGATAATAACTTGTCTAAAAATGAAGTACAGCCCAGTTATGCTTGGACTTCTTAATTAAACAGAGAAATAAACTTTCTTTTCATACACTCATTCAAGTAGAGTTGTGCTATTGGTTTACAAACAGAAGTCCTCACTAACCCCTTTAAATTACTGATATTTACAACTTCATATCTTTGTCCTTGTTTTGTGTTGTTTTGATCTTACTGATCTTGCTTTGATTGTGTTAATTATTGTCAAGTAAGTAAACATTACAATGGCTCTTATGATTACACTGTTACTGAAGTCATATGAAAAAAAAAAGTTCAGTTGGGCATGGTGACTCACCCCTTTAATTCTAACACTTTGAGAGGCCAAGGCTGGAGGACTGCTTGAGGCCAGGAGTTCAAGATCAGCCTGGGCAACATAGCAAGACCCTGTCTATATTCAGAGAAAACAAAGCAAAACAAAAAATAACATACACACATACATTGTATTGTTACTAAGAGATTTTTATATTTTTCAAGTCATTTATTATAGAATCTTTTAATAAAACACCAAATGAATTACACAAATTTTAAAAATTATAAATATTAAATACTGATCAGCAAATAAATTGGTTTACTAGTGGATTTAAGTTTTATTGTGCTTAAACTAATAAAAAATAAAAATTCCATCCTATGGAATATTCTGAGGTCAGTTATTTATATCTAAAATATATGAACTTGTTTGGTAAGGTTTTACTTTTATGTGGAAGAATACTAAAAAAAAAGACAGATGTATACAACATAGCTGGTGAAATATTAATGTTTTGTATGCAGTCTCCAGAGGAATGACTCTGAATGATTTTTCCTGCCTTGAAAAATAACATTTTTATTATAATATAACATAAGTTGAGCTACAGCTAATTATATTAAAACTTCCAGCTACAGAGAACCTTTATTTAACATTGAACTTGAAATAGTACTTTAGTCCTGCCAAGACAATATTTTTTCCACATTTTAACTGCTGTAGGTGTTTCAGCTTCAAAGAAAACACATCCTCTGCAGCCCTCATCTGGGTCTTTTCCATGAGATGGAAAGAAACCGACACACTAATGGAAGGAATAGTTATAAGTTGGTAGCGGGTAGCCCAAGGCTAAAAAAGTCAGTGCTAGACAAATTCCTATTATCTGCGCCCTCCAAAAATAAGTATAAAGGCAAAAGATTTTTCTTGCTCCTCATTGCAAGAAGATTAAGGAGGTAAAGCTGAGGAAGTGGATATCTTTGAATGAAGTTTCTGTTCAACGATGAAGCAAAAGTAAGTCTTTGAATTGTGTCAATCAGCTTGAAGCATCAATGAAAATGGAATCTAAATAATGCACTAAGACAATCAGAAACCCAAAATATATGCTTTATCGTAATCTTTTTCTCGTACATGATGTGTTTCTTAAAGTATCAGGCATCATATAGCAGGAACATGTAAGTTTTTTACTAAAAACTCTAAATTTTGGTCTATTGTGAATACAGTGACTCAGTAGGGGTAGAGGAACGTCAATTATTGTTATGCACTCTTAACAAAATTTTTATTTTATTGACTTAGATCTTTGAGAGGCCTCAGTCAGCTGTATTGCCCCCGTTTTATACGAGCATTACCTTCAACTTGTTTACAGCCCACATTCTCACACCCTACTACTAAAGATCTGTCCTTTAGAAACCAAATTTGGTCTTTTCTACATCAACCTATGAAAATTAAAAGTGATTATATGATGAGATGGCTTATGAGGAAGAATCCTACTCCAATAGCATCAACATATTTGTCTTTGTGTGAATATATTGAAATGTATTCAATATATACTTGAATTTTTCTTTGCATTTCTCTCTTATTTAGTAAAATAATAGAAAAGAAAGTAACAGCTGATATTTGAGAAAAGTGCTGTAGTTGAAAATATTAAAATAGAACAGTATCCATGAAAAGTAGTGGCATTTTAACCCTCTTCTGAATATTACATTTGTTGAAAAATAAAAATTAGTGATATAAATGCATATTTAAAATATAACTTACCTGCTGATGTCTAAAAAGCAATATATTTGATGAATTCCAAAAGTATTTAAGTTCTTGGTATTGAAAAAGGTTTTTCTTTTATTTTACTTTTGGATAAATTAATTTCATATATCTTTTTCTTCAAAAAGTGTATTATGCAAGAAACTAGGGGATCGTCCATATATTTAATATTGAGAAAATTAGTTCAATTATTTACCCACTGGAAAACACTTGTTAAGCACATGTCTCAGTTCTGGAAGTGAGATACATATAGTAACAACTCTTCAAAAAGACCCTATACAAATAGAGTTCGCAATCTCGTAAGAAAAATGTAGGCATTAAACAGTTAATTGATTGCTTATTTATAGGAGGAGACTCATATACTAAAACAGAAACTAAATACCAAGTAGGGTTTAGGCTACTCCTGATGAGGCTACTTTGAGTAGTGACCTTAAAGAAGTGAGGGATGGGATCATGTGACTACAGGAGAAAGCACATTCCAAACACAAGAGTAAAAGCTGGAAAACAGGACCTTTCAAGCTTAATTGCAGAACAACAGAGGGTCAGTGTTGCTAGAGCTAGCTGAGTAGGAGGGTAGAGAAGAAGGTCACAAAGTTGGGGAAGTTACAGGAGACCAGCTTACACAGTAATTAACTTTAGTTTTTCTGCACGAGATGGAAAGCCAATGGAAAATGTGGGGCAAGTGTCAATATTTTAAATTAGATATCTTTTTGAAAGTATTTCCTTTATACCTGAGTAGAGAATAGCATATAGAAGTCCAAGGAAGGAAGTGGGGAGACATGTTATAAGAATATTGAACTACCTCACGCTAGAGATGATGCTGGCTCACATGAGAATGGTTAAAGTGGAAACCTGCGGCAAATGATTGGGTTGTTATTTCTATAGTTTTTGGGGTACATGTGTTTTTTGGATAAAAATGGATGAGTTCTTCAGTGATGATTCTGAGGTTTTAGTGCACCTTTCAAATGAAGTGTATACTGTATCCAATATGTACACTACCAATCCCCACAGCCATTTCCCAAAGTCCATTACATCACTCTGTATCCTTTTGTAGCCTCATAGCTTAGCTTCCACTTGTAATGAGAACACAATATTTGTTTTTCCATTCCTGAGTTACTTCACTGAGTATAACGGACTCCAGCTCCATTCAAGTTGCTGTACAAGACATTAGTTTTTGTTTTTTGTTTTGTTTTTTTTTTTCTTTCTATAACCGAGTAGTATTCCATACCACATTTTCTTCATCCATTCCTTTGTTGATGAGCACTGGGTTGAATCCATATCCTTGCAACTGCAAAGTACGCTGCTATAAACATTCATGTCCATGTGTCTTTTTCATATAATGACTTATTTTCTTTCGGGTAGATACCCAGTAGTGGGATTGCTGGAATGAATGGTAGATCTAGTTTTAGTTCTTTAAGGAATTGCCATACTGTTTTCCATAGAGGCTGTACTAATTTACATTCTCACCAGCAGTTTCCACTTTTACAGTGCTCCCTTTTCACCACATCCACACCAGCATCTCTTGTTTCTTGACTTTTTATTATGGCCATATTTGCAAACATAAGGTGGTATTTAATTGTGGTTTAAATTTGCATTCCTGATGATTAGTGATTTTGAGCATTTTTATGTGTTTGTTGACTGTTTGTACATCTTTTGAGAAATGTCTATCCGTGTCCTTTGCTCACTTTTTGATAGGATTATTTGCTTTTTGCTTACTGATTTATTTGAGCTCTTCGTATATTCTGTATACTAGTCCTTTGAACAATGAAGAGTTTGTGAATATTTTCTCGACTCTGTCGGTTGTCTGTCTACTCTGGCAATTATTTATTTTACTGTGCAGAAGCTTTTTGGTTTAATTGGGTCTCATTTATTTCTTTTTGTTTTTGTTGCATTTGCTTTTGGAATCTTAGTCATGAATTTTTTGTCTATGACCACAAGAGATTTTACAATGTTATTTTCCAGAATGTTTATGGTTTCAGGTCTTTCTTAGATTTAAGTCTTTTATTCATCTTGAGTTGATTTTTGTATAAGCTGAGAGGGGGATCGGTTTCATTCTTCTATATGTGGTTTGCCAGTTTTCTGTGCATCATTTATTAAATAGGATGTCCTTTTGTGTCCGGAATTGGTGGGTTCTCGGTATTGCTGACGTCAAGAATGAAGCAGCAGGCCCTCGTGGTAAGTGTTATGGTTCTTAAAGATGGTGTGTCCACAGTTTTTTCCTTCTGATGTTTGGACGTGTCCAGAGTTTCTTCCTTCTGGTGGGTTCGTGGTCTCGCTCACTTCAGGAGTGAAGTTGCACACCTTCACGGTGGGTGTTACAGTTGATAAAGGCGGCGCATCCAGAGTTGTTCGTTCCTCTTGGTGGGTTCTTGACTTCAGGAGTGAAGAGCAAAAAGATAATATATCGTGATACATTACATAAACAAAATTAAAACAAAATCTATATGATCATCTCACTAGACACAGAAAAAGCATTTGATAAAATACAGCATCCCTTTATGATAAAAACCCTCAACAAAACAGGCATGGAAGGGACTTACCTCAAAGTAAAAACAAAAAAGACAAACACAACAAGCCCACATCCAACATCACACTGAAAGAAGGAAAGTTAAAAGAATTCCCTCTGAGAACTGGAATAAGAGAATGCCCATTGTATTCACCACTTCTGACTTCATGTCGCTGACTTTAGGAGTGAAGTTGCAGACCTTTGCAGTGAGTGTTACAGTTCATAAAGGCAGGGCGCCTCTGGAGTTTTTCATTCCTCCTGGTGGGTTCATGGTCTGGCTGACTTCAGGAGTGAAACTGCAGACCTTCCTGGTGAGTGTTACAGCTCATAAAGGTGGCGTGGACCCAAAGACTGAGCAGCAGCAAGATTTATCGGAAAGAGGGAAAGAAAAAACGTTCACAGGGGGAAGGGGACCCCAGTGAGTTGCTACTGCTGGCTCCAGTAGCCTGCTTTTATTCCCTTATCTGGCCCATTTACAGAGAGCTGATTGATCCATTTTACGGAGAACTGATTGGTCTGTTTTACAGAGAGGTGATTGGTCCATTTTGACAGAGTGCTGATTGGTGCATTTACAAACCTTTAGCTAGACACAGAATGCTGATTGGTGAGTTTACAATACTTTAGCTAGACAGAAAAGTTCTTCAAGTCCCCACCTGACCCAGAAGCCCAGCCAGCTTAACCTCTCACTTTCCCAATTTATGTTTTTGTATGCTTTGTTGAAGATCAGTTGGCTATGAGTATTTGGCTTTATTTCTGAGTTCTCTATTCTAAGAACCTATTCTATACCAGTAACAGGCTGTTTTGGTAACCATAACCTTGTAGCATACTTTAAAATCCGCTAATGTGATGCCTCCAGATATGTTCTTTATGCTTAATATTGCTTTGGCTATGCAGACACTCTTTTGGTTTCATATGAATTCTAGGATTCTTTTTTGTAGTTCTGTGAAAAATGATGATATTTTGACGGGAATTGCATTGAATCTGTAGATTGCTTTGAGCAGTTTGATTGTTTTCACAATATTTATTCTTCTCATCCACGGTCATGGGATGAGTTTTCATTTGTTTTTGTCACTTTTGTTTTCTTTCAGCAGTGTTTTGTAGTTTTCCTTGTAAAGATCTTTCACTTCCTTGATTAAGTATATTCCTTGGTTAAGTATATTCCTTGGTTAAGAATCTGCATATTGCTTTGGGCAGTTTGATCATTTTCACAATATTTATTCTTCTCATCCATGAGTATGGGATGTGTTTTCATTTATTTGTGTCATCTATGATTTCTTTCAGCAGTGTTTTGTAGTTTTCCTTGTAGAGGTCTTTTGCCTCTTCAGTTAAATATGCTGCTGGGTATTTTTTTTTCCAGCTGTTGTGAAAGAGATTGAGTTCTTGATTTGATTCTCAACTTGGTTGATGCTGGTGTATAGCAGTGCTACTGATTTGTGTATATTGATTTTTTAACCTGAGAGTTTACTGAATTTGTTTATAAAATCTAGGATCCCTTTTGGATGAATCTTTAGGGTTTTCTAGGTATTCAATTCTATCTTCAGTGAAAATTGACAGTTTGATTTCCTCTTTTCCAATTTGGATGTCATTTATTTATTTCTCTTGCCTGATTGCTCTGGCTAGGACTTCCAGTACTGTGTTGAATAGAAGTGGTGAACACAGTGGGCATTCTCTTCTTCCAGTTCTCAGAGGGAATTCTTTTAACTTTCCTCCATTCAGTATGATGTTCGATGCGGGCTTGTCGTATTTGTTTTTTTGTTTGTTTGTTGTTTTTACTTTGAGGTAAGTCCCTTCTATGCCTGTTTTGCTGAGGGTTTTTATCATAAAGGGATGTTGTATTTTATCAAATGCTTTTTCTGTGTCTAGTGAGATGATCATACAGGTTTTGTTTTAATTTTGTTTATGCAATGTATCACAATATATTATTATTTTGCTCTGCTGTTGGATTCAGTTAGCTAGTATTTTGTTGGGGATTTGTGCATTTGTGCTCATCAGGGATACTGGTCTTTTCTTTTTTTTCATTATACCCTTTCCTGCTTTTGGTATTAGGGTGATACTAACTTCATAAAATGATTTAGGGAGAATTCCCTCTCTGTGTTTTTTGGAATAGTGTCAGTAGGATTGGCACCAATTCTTCTGAATCCATCTGGTCCTGGACTTTGTTTGTTGGTATTTTGTTTTAATTACTGATTTAATCTCACTGCTTGTTATTGGCCTGGTCAGGGTTTGTGTTTCTTCCTGATTTAATCTAGGAGGGTAGTATATTTCCAGGAATTTATCCATTTCGTCTAGATTTTATACTTGGTACATGTAACGGTGTTCATAGCCCCCTTGAATGACCTTGTGTATTTTTGTGGTATTGGATGTAATATTTCCAGTTTCATTTATAATCGAACATTTTTGGATGGTCTCTCTTCCTTTCCTGGTTAATTTCACTAATAGTCTATCAATTTTGTTTGTCTTTTCAAATAAAAAGCTCTTTGTTTCATTTACCTTTTGTATTTTATTTGCTTCTATTTAATTTAGTTCTGCTCTGATTTTTGTTATTTCTTTTATTCTTCTGACTTTAGGTAGTTTGTTCTGCTTTCTCTAGTTCCTTGAGGTTTGACATTAGGTTGTCAATTTGTGCTTTTCAAACTTTTTGATTTAGACATTTAATGTTATGAACTTTCCTCTTAGCACTGCTTTTGATATATTTAAGCAGTTTTGATAACTTGTGTCACTATTATTGTTCATTTTAAAGAATTTTAAATTTCAATCTTGATTTCACAGCTAATGCAAAAGTAATCAAGAACAGATTATTTAATTTCCATGTATTTATATATTTTTGAGGATTCCTTTTGGAGTGACTTCCAGTTTTATTCCACTGTGACCTGAGAATATACTTGATACAATGTTGATTTTCTTAAATTTGTTGAAACTTGTTTCATGGCCTATCATATGGTCTATCTTAGAGAATGTTCCACGTGCTGATGAGAATAATGTATATTCAGCAGTTTATGAGAAGGATCTATAAATATGTGTTAAGTCCATTTGTTATAGGGTATAGTTTAGTCCATTGCTTTTCTTTGTTGACTTTATGTCTTGATGATCTGTCTAGTGCTGTCAGTGGATTATCGAAGTCCTCCACTATTAGTGTGTTGCTATTTCATCTCTTAAGTCTACAAGCAATTGTTTTTATAAACCTGGGATTTCCAGTGTTAGGTGCATATGAGTTTCCAATTGTAATATCTTCTTGTTGGACTGGTCCTTTTATCATTATGTAATGCCTTCTCTGTCTTTTTTCCTTTAAAGCTTTAAGGTCTGTTTTGTCTGATCGAAGAACAGTGACTCCTGCTTGCTTTGATTTATATTTACATGGAATATAGTTTTTTACCCTTTAACCTGGTGTTATACGAATCCTTATGTGTTAGTTGAGTCTCTTACAGACAGCAGATAGTTACTTGATGTTTTTTAAAATCTATTCTGCCATTCTCTATTTTTTAAATGGAGCATTTAGGCCATTGGCATTCCACAGTAATATTGAGATTTAACACTATTTTTTTTTTAAATGTTGCTGAGGAGTTAGATGTGGAGACAAGGGAAAAATGCCTTCAATGAATTTGCTTGGAACGTCTCATGGAAGAGAGTTGCCAATTATTGAGATGAGCAACAACATCAGCATATAATGAGAATTTGGGGGATGGGGAGTGTGGCATAAAATATTTCATTGAAAATATGTGACATGTGAATTGCCTATGCAATACCCAATGGAGATGCCAAGTAAGCTAGCAGGTTCATGATTGGCTTTTCAATGTACAGAATAAAATAAACACATAATTTTATAAGCAGCAGCAAATCAATTACTTTTAAAACCAATAAAACAGGTATAACCAAAGCAGTTAATGAAGGCAAAGTCTATCCAAGAAGAGATTCTCTGATAGTTCAATACTTAGAAATTAAAATTTTGGGAAGAAATAAGCACAGGAAACAGAAAGAAAAAATAAATTCTGAGTTGAGAAAGACAGAACAAAAGTAATATTTCTTAGCAGTCAACATGGATGGTGAGAGGAGTCAAAATTGTTGAATTTTCTATTTCTGAGTAACAAGACAGCTGGTGATAATTTCATCAATGACATTGGACAAACAAGAGGAGCAATCTGCAGAATTTGATGCAGAACAAAAGCACAACATCTTCCTTAAAACTCACAACATATATCCTTTGATGTGCCAATACAACTTAGCATGCAGAACAGTTATTGATTATCAAAAACAGTCAATTAAGAAGTGTCAAGACAATAACTGTTCCCTTGATAACTGTAGGCCATAATTTATACAACAGGTGATGAGCAGTGGTATTTTAGTTAATATATAAATTGAACTTTTACAGACTCATACTCTTGTTTCTTTCTCATCCTATTATTTTATCTTCCTTAGATCTGTTTTATAAAGTAAATAGGATTATTACTGACTGTTCTGCTTTGAATTAGAATGCTGTTTGTCCTAGTCAAGATATAGAATGCCAATATTATAATAAATATTGATATTTTAAAACGTAAACTTTTAAAGTATGCAAGAGTTAAAATATTTTGTCTTAAAATTAATTGCTATTTTAACAATATTTAATTGTAAAAAGATAGGAACATGTCACAGTATTTAATTAATAAAGAAGTTATAAGATACCTGTGATATATGACTTTCATTTTTCCCTTGGTGTAGTGCATTGGTTCCCTTTTGTGCTAAAAATGTAGTACATTTTGATTATGAAACCTCTGAGATTAGAAGACATCACTTTCACTTGAGTTTACTGATTATAATACTTAAAGCAGCAGAGATTTTCAAATATTATTTTGGATTTTTTAAATCAAATTTCCAACAATTGTATTTAGGATTATCACATTTCAGTGCTTTCCACAAAAGTAATAAAGATTTTAAATGAGAGTAACAGATCGAGTTTACTAAAACAAGCTTTGGCATAACTCAGTCTGTACACCCATGCATCTGCAAGCTGTCTATTACTCAAGCATTTTCCAGCAAAACTCATTCCATATTAAGCTCTGAAGCAGCATCTTTAGTTCATTACTGACATTTCCATATAAAATTTCTACCTGGAACCCAATTAATTAACCAAACCAAAATATTTTCTTCAAAATGTTCTCATTTTTTGTCAGTCCCAGATAATGACATCATCAACATGCCTACATCTTATACTTCAAATTTTAACATCATCTTTGAGACCTTGATTTCCTGTTGTTACCCTAGATATCTTCTTAATAATTCATATCAATTATTTCATTCAACTTCTGAGAAACTCTCTTTAACAAATAATTTCAGTAGGTTTTTTTCTTACAAAAGTATTATATATTTATTATATAAGATATAGGAAATGTAGGCAAATCTAAAAATTAAGTAAATTCTTACTCATAATCCTATATAGTGGAGAGAATTACCATTACTATTCTATTGTGTATATATATATTATATATATATAATATGCAATATAATATTTAATAGTCACATTAATGCATATAATTTACAAAATAGAAATCATTGTATATATTTTGTTTAACCTAGATTTCAATGTCTTGTAAATATGTTTCATTGCATTAATTACTCTTCCAAAATAGTCTCTCCTCATTTTTTGTTGTTACCTAGTTAAGAGGAACCGCAATCTCTCCATTTGAAAATTATGTTTATTTAACTTAAAATTTGTTTTCATACTAGTAACATCATATTCCATTAGCTGGATGGACTATAATTTATTGAAGTTTTTCCTAATGGTAAGCTAATAAATTATTTATAATTTCTCATCACTATAAACAGTATGCCTAAGATTATCAATTTCACTAAATCTTTCTGCCAGTATTTCCTTATCTATTCCTAAAAGTGGATTGGTAAGAGTGAACATCTATTGTGGCATTTGATACGCACTGTGCAGAGACCTGTTCTACTTTTCATTTCCTGCGGAGAGATCTCATGCTCATTAGCACGATGTTTGAAGCTTTCAACCATTTGGTTTTAAATAGTCATTAGCTATTTCAGTTTTTTGGCCTGCTAAAATTGCACCCACTCACACAGCTACACTCTAACTTAGTAAACCCATTTGGTTGTTTTGATTCAAGTGTATATTTCTGCCTCTTGTTTAAACATGTCAGAGTTGTTTTTGTTTTTGTTTTTAACATGTCCGCCTTGTTTATTTATTGGGTAATTTCTCAGAAGCAAGGTTTTCAAAAAGAGGAGAGAGATGAGAGATTCTGTAAAGAGAAATATGAAGCCCCCTCTTTTTGAGGAAAGGGGATCATGTAAAAACCAGCTGAGGGGGCCGGGCGCGGTGGCTCAAGCCTGTAATCCCAGCACTTTGGGAGGCCGAGACGGGCGGATCACGAGGTCAGGAGATCCAGACCATCCTGGCTAACACGGTGAAACCCCGTCTCTACTAAAAATACAAAAACTAGCCGGGCGAGGTGGCGGGAGCCTGTAGTCCCAGCTACTCGGGAGGCTGAGGTAGGAGAATGGCATAAACCCGGGAGGCGGAGCTTGCAGTGAGCTGAGATCTGGCCACTGCACTCCAGTCCGGGCGACAGGGCGAGACTCTGCCTCAAAAAAAAAAAAAAAAAAAAAAAAAAAAAAAAAAAAAAAAAAAAAAAAAAAAAAAAACAACCAGCTGAGGGAAAGGAACAAGTTTTTGGAGGGGAGAGATTAGAGAACATGGAAAAAAATAACAATTTCTCTAAGAACTGGATTTATCCACAGTCAACTTTCTCCTCCTTTTGTCCTGTTCCAATTGTTTGAACACAGATTTCAAATAACTTTTTTTAAAATCTAATTTTGGTATATAGAGTTGTATCCCTTTTTCTGTGCACACATTCTCATGTACAACATGCAATTATAAAAACAGGATTGGTTCCAATGCTGTTATGCTATCTGTAGTCTTCCTCCTTAACAGTCTGTCAGGTGCCAATCTTCTCGTGTTAGTTAGTTCACATATTCATCAAAGTTTTAATAGCTGTATGGTAACTTCTTTAACTGTTTTTCTAATGGACAATTAATTTGTCTCTATTTTTGTATTTAACACATTTTAACAACATGTGTTCATGCTTCTTTTCAGCCTTTAATGTCAGGATTTTTGATATCCTATATAAAGACACCTGTAGGGTGAAACATCTATATCTCCTTGGATAACACTTTTTCTCCCCTTTGTGCCTTTCATGGTATTATGTGTCTCTAATATATAATATGGATATAATATATATTTCAGTGTCATAAAACTGTGTGACTGTATCTTGATTTTGACCATTACGCCTAGCAAGTGGCTTAAGGTAGAGTGTATTTCAGTTATGTGGCTTAAGGTAGAGTATATTTCAGTTATGTTTGTATGCACTAAAATACTTTGCTCAAAAGAACAGTACATGATTTGTATTATATTGGATGTTGTATATAATAAGTAAAGCTTCTACCTTGTTCAGCACAGCTTGTATGTTTGTGGTATATGCTAGGTATTATATCATAAAGTGTTTTAAATTTCCTGAGTAAAGATGAATTCTGATAGTGAAAAGCAAATTGGGAATATTAAATCTTTCTGGCATGGATGATGGCCATGTGCACCCATGTATCCGAGAGCTGTCTATTGCTCAAACATTTCCCAGAAAATCTGACTCACTATTGAATTTTGAACAACATTTTAATTGAGTTTAGGGCCAATATTTAAATTAGTGAAATCTTTAATTATCAACCTTTATTTCATACTCTTTCATTTGTCCTTAATACTAATACATTTTAAATATTTCATAAATATAAGTAATTGCATAGAATTTTTATAGAGATATATGAGGAATTTAATAGTTCAAAATTCATTAAAATGTTCAGAACTTTGAAAATCTATAGTAATGTTAGTGTTATATGCAACAAAAGGTTTTATATGATACTTTACTCCAGATTACATAGAATGAGACCTCCTTTCCTGTTAAAAACATTATATTCTCACACAATATACTGGATACATCTTTTGTATGAGAAGCAAGTGTCTTTTTAAAAATATTTGATTACATATCTATAAGATTTATATTCAGGTCTAACAGTGATTTAAGCAATATAAATACAAATTTGTGACAGATCTTCACAGCAATTACCTAAACAGAGCTGTTTTAAACCTTTTGGTGGTTTCAAGGATAATTTCCCCATTGTGCTTTGTTTTGAAAATGGAATTTTACCAAATGCAATATTTTCTAAAATTTTATTTAAAAATGTTTGTGTGTACATAGTAGGTGTATATATTTATGGGGTACATGAGATGTTTTGCTATAGGCATGCAGTGTGAAATAAGCACATCATGGAGAGTGGAGTATCCATCCCCTTGAGCATTTATTCTTTGAATTACAAAGAATCCAATTACATACTTTATTTTGGAGTTTCCTCAAAAAATTAAAAATTGGACTACCAAATACACTCTTCTAATTTGATAAAGCAGGTGTCCAAAGTAGTCAGAAAGTAAATGCACAATAGACACATCCACCTTTGATTTTTAATAAATCGTGTGATGTGAATGGTCCAAAGAAACGATCAGAAGCAAATGGAGTCATTTTGGTAATAATTTAACATATTTACTCTTGTAATCTTATTTTTGAAATATTTTCCACAAATGTTAAAATAAAATAATTAAGAAAAATTAGCCAGGGCAGTGGTATATGCCTGTAGTTGCAGCTACTTGTGAGGCTGAAGTGGGAGGCTCACTTAAGCCCTGGAATTCAAGGCCAGCCTGGGCAACATAGTGAGACCACATCTCTAAAACACAAATAAACAAAACCAAATGTATCATTTGTATATACATTTTGTTTATGTTTTATGCCAAGGGAAAGTATATTGTGATTGTAAAGAACAAGAAAGTATAAGTATAATTTTTGCTTCAGGTGGAGGAAAAGTGTCAAGAGTTAGGTCTTTTTTTAATTCTTTTAGCGCATTGATTCTCTGTTAGCAGTAGTATTGTATCCTAGATGAAAACTGGCAATATGTGTGGGTGTAATTTGTTGTCACAAGTGGATCGTGCTACTGGCATTTAATGGACAGAGGTGAGAAATGCTGCCAAATATTCTGTAATGTACCACATAAACATGCACAACAAAGAATTACCTGACCCCAAATGTTAATAGTGCCAAGATTGAGAAACACTGTTTTAATGTCTGTCAGTCCTTTGCCTCCTTTTGTGGATGTCTCTGTCTTGTACCTATAACCAAGCTTTAGTCCTCAGTCCTTGTGGTCAAGAAAGAAAAAACATCTATATTATATACAATAAGCTGTGAGATATATATATATATACACACACACACACACATATATATTTATGTTTATTCCAAAGTACTCAAACCTCAGTCATAAATGTAAAAAAAAAAGTAATCTTAAGCCATTTCCCACCTGCTGATGTGTCTCTCATATATTCATACACTCATACTTATTTTTTTTGTTTTGTTTTCAATACTGAATTTTCAAGAATGAGATAAACTGATCACATGTGAAGAATTATTAAAACATTTTAATTTAATTAGACATTTTATTGCTGAATGTTCTTTATTGCTCTTGCTATATTAAATGAGAGTGAGAATCTACAAGATTACTGAGTGTTGCTGAAAGGCCAATATTTTCATGCAATTTTCTAGTCACTCTACATTACATCAACTTCAAGATTGAGGCAGCCAGGTTGGTCAAGACTTAGATAAAAATGAAATTCTTGTCTTAGAGCAGGGATTGGCAAACTACAACCTACAGACCAAGTTCAGCCAGCCAATCTGATTTTGTGTTGAAGACTTAGATCTAAGTCCTGGAATTATGAAAATAATACAACATAACATTGGGAAAATGTTTTACGACATTAGTCTTGGCAAATAGTTTTTGCATAGACTTCAAAAGCACAGGCAATAAAGCAAAAATAGGGTAATGAGATCACATCAAGTTAAAAAAAACTTCCGCACAACAGATGAAACAATCAACAATGTAAAAAGACAACACACAGACTGGGATAATTTTTTTCAGACTATCTGTCTGATAAGGGATTAATAACCATAATATATAAGGAGCCAAGACAGATCAATAGTGAAAAATGAACAGATAATTTAATTTAAAAATAGGCTAAAGATCTGAAGACATTTCACCAAAGAAGATATATAAATGGCCAACAGTTATGTGAAAGAATGCTCAAAATTACTATCATCAGAGAAATGAAAATCAAAACTACAATGAGATATGACCTCATGCCAATTTAAATGGTCATTATGAAAAAAAAAAAAATACAAGGAATAACGAATGCTGGTGAGAATATGAAGAAAGGGAAACCCTTGAACACTGTAGGTAGGTATGTCAATTAGTACAGCCACTATGGAAAACAGTACGGCGGTTTCTCAAAATAATAAAAGTAAAACTATCATGTTATCCAGCAAATTCACTACTTACTAAATAAAAAAAGAAATGATATCAATATATCAAAGGGATATCTGCATTCCCATGTTTATTAAAACACTATTCACAATAGCCAGAGTATGGAATCAACCTTAGTGCCCATCAATGCATGAATGGATTAAGAAAATTGGTATGTATACACAATCGAATATTATTCAGCTATAAAAATGAATAAAATCCTGTCATTTGCAGCAACAAAGATAGAACTGGAGGTCATTTTGCCAAATGAAATAAGTCAAACATAGAAAGGCAAATATTGCATGTTTTCACTCATATTAAGGAGCTTAAAAATGTATCTCATAAAGATAAAGGGTAGATTGGTGGTTTGCAAGTAGTTTGTAAAACAGCTCAGTTATATTTTTTATGAATTTCGCATGGCTACGTTTGTGCTACAATGCATTTGAGTAGTTGCCACAGAAATTATATAGCTTACAAAGTTTAAAATCTTACCCCTGGACTTTTCCAGAAAAAAAAAAAATAATGTCAAATCCTGTTCTAGAGCAATGATTTCTAAATACTAAAGTGAGTTCTTGTGGCCACAGGGAGAGTGAAGCAGTAAGTTTGAAGCTAGAATAGTCCCTTCTTCTCTTGAAATGTATCCAAGTCTATCTGCATAATCTAATGAAACTTTTACAGAGCTTAAAATCAGTGACATAAATCTTTAAGTACTCAGTAAATATTTGTTTTGATGATGCTGATAATGACAGTAATGATGTTAATAAAGGATATAGGTAAGATCAACACAAATTGAGTACATATTATGCACCATATATGTACAGGAGGAATGACATGATTCTTTCTCTGGGGTTGGCAATAGAAATTTTTTTTCTCTAGGATTTGTATTATCTTTGTTGAATTTAAGGACACACAATGTAATATGTAGTGGTTACATATATACAGTGTATATATTTCATCGTAATATATATTAGTTAAATGTATAGTATTAACAAGGGTTTATCAATAAGAGATTAATTAACTCTTTTCTTTCTCTTTAGTTTTACCATATATTTTTAAAATGTCTTTTAGACGTTTTCAGGTTAAGAATCTTTAAAATAGGCATTCAGGTTTATCCTGTGGGGATTTCTAGACATTCATTTTTTCCTTTTCCTTGTAATTATTTTGCCTTCCTTTTATTGAGATAAAAGTGTTAAATTGTAAAATAAATTATGTATTTTGAATAATTTCTGTCACTGGTTATTTCTGTATATAAATGGAAATAAGAGGAAAGGGGAACAAGGCAATATAAATTGAGAGCAAGGATATATCTAAGTTACAGAAAAAACAAAACAAAATGCTATCCATAAAGAGGATTTTCTTCTGACCTAAAGTGGCATGATTTCCTACATAAGAGGATAAGCACTCAGGTATAAGGTCTTAACTCTACCCCTTTCCCTTAAAGCCCATTCCCACTCCTTGTGTTCTCAGCTCAGCAATTAGCAAATGTATCTACCCAGTCACTCAGCACAAAAAGTTTGGCAGCATCTTTAATTTATCTTGCTTTCCACATGCAATCTATCATTAAGTCCTATTAATTTACCTCCTAAACAATTAACCACTACTACTACTTTTATCCAACACTTTTATCACATCTTTCTTTGTCTACTATGATTGTCTCCCCATGGCTCTCCATGTTTACACCTTTGCTTTCACACAATCTGCTGTCACTAATGCAATGATTTTTTTGAAACACAAATTATACAACTCAGTCGAGTTTATAACCCCTCTCTACCTTCACAATTAAAATAAAAATTGAAGATTTTGTTCTGAATTATGAAGCTTTGTTGATCTGAACTGTGTCTGCTCTCCTGATTTCATCTGATGCACCTTCTCCCTTGGCCCACACCAGAGATGCTGGCCTTACCTTTCTTCCTGCAAGGTGACTCACTCATTTCTACTTTTTACTCTTTTCTCTGGGGATTTGCTTTCTCATGATCTTTGCTGCATGTGTTCTTTCAAAAGAGTTTAAATGAGGCTGAAGTAGTACTACTATTATTTTTGATGTGGAGATAAAAATAGGTTTAGCATTTGCACTACCTTGCTGTATTTATGCACAAACATTTTAGTATATAGTTAACTTAAATATTGTTTTCTCAGAGTTGTCTTCCCCTTCAGTCCCCTAGTTTACTCATTAAAGAATAGCATGTTTTCTTTTTTTTTAACCTGCTTCATTGAGGTTTAATTTACTTAAATTATGTTATCAATTTAATTACTTTTGACAAATATATAAAGGCATGTAAACACCACCACAGTCAAGATAGAGAACATTTCCATCACCCCCAGAATATTCCTTTAGGATACTTGCTACCAATAAGCTGCCCCTCCCTCCACTTTCCTGAATAGACATTTCTCAAAAGAAGACATTCAAATGACAAACAAATATATGAAAAAAAATGCTCAGCATCACTAATTGTCATGGAAATGCGTATCAAAACCACTGTGAGATATCACTTAACACAGATTAGAATGACCATTACCAAAAGGGGAAAAATGTTAGCAAGGATATGTCAAAAGAAAAACTTCAGCCAAATTAAATTTTAAAAAGTTTATTTGAACAATGAATGATTTGCTAATTGGACAGTCCCCAGAATCACAGCAGATTCAGAGAGACTCCAGGGATGCCTCAGGGTCAGAACAAATTTATAGACACACACACCTTCCCCACACACCTTGCATGTAAAATTGTGTTTTCAGTAGTCTCAATTACATGTTACAATGGTAACTCTCAGCAACTTTTACTTTCAGTGCGTACATTTCCTTTCATGAATTCTCTTATGACTTCCATAGACATGACATGCTTGGACTTTCTGACTTGTCCTAAACATCCCTCTTTTTAAACAACCAGTTATTTTACTTTAGGACATGAATTTGCCAAAGAGGATCCTCTCTTACATAATGTCTCTTTTATTTATAACCTTCTTTGCATAGCTAGGGCACATGGTTAATTCCACATGTCCCCAGGCTTTCTTTAGAATCTAATGCTCTAGAATAAATTGAACAATTTTTAAAAGTCAAAGAAGCAGTTTATGACCTTAAAGCATTTAGCAAACCTAATATCTGACCTGCATAATTTAGACCAAATATTTTTATTTTGCTAATAATCTTTAAAACTATTTTAATTTTCCAAAGATTACTAAAGTTATGTGAGCTATAGAACATTACAGTTTTAATTTTTCTTTCAATATATTTGATTTAAGCACTTATTTTTCTTTAAGCCAGTTAATTAGAGCTCACACACAAAAAACACATATAAATATACAGAGAAACAGAAGAAGATCCAGTAGTTGTAAGATATTTCATTTACTAGTTTCTAAGTTTCTTAATTGGATTACTGACCTTAGGGTGCAGTCCAGGGAAGAAATGACTAGGAAAACATTCAGTTACTAGGGCCTAACAAGCAGGCACAGCTGGAAGGCAAAACAGAACTCTAAAAATCAAAGGTCCCATTTTTGTACTAGATCCTGGATCCCAAAAAGAGGGAATCAGCCCATTCCCATGGGAGTCTTCTCCCTCAGTGTGGAGTGGGGACATTTCCATAATGTGCATGGGGCAAGAGCATGTTTCTCTAATCCAGACATGCAAAGAGCTAAGTATTTCCCCGTAATTGCCATCAGCCATCACTAAAAGTACATTTCCTACCTGGTTATTACACATCAAAGCTCCCTTAATGTGAAGTAATTTTGATTACTGCACAAAACCATCAGATAACACAATGCAAAACAGAAAAAGCCTTAGATTTTTAAAGGGATCTATCTGCTTTTAATTCCTGGGGTTTTGTGAGGAGAACAGAGTATTTTTTGTTTGTTTGTTTGTTTGTAGACAGGTTCTATGGTGCCTCCTCTGTTTTTCCCAAGGAGTCCTAGGCTATCAGAAGTTATCTTAGGTCCTCTCATGTGTGCATGAAGACTGGCAAGAGAAAAATGGATAAAAATAATTAAGTGGACTGAGAAGAAAAAATTATTTTTTCCTAACAAGATTCAAGAAGGGAAAAAACATAAAGGCCTTTTAAATATTTGTATAGCAGGGATATCCACTTTTAATTAAGCTGACTTTTAACCATAGTTCTCTTTTAAAAATCCCTTTAAATCTCTTATTACCTGACTTTAAACATGCCAAGCAGCATTTCTGGCTTTTGAACTTTACCAAAGGTAATCTCCCAGGTGCTCACAGAAAGGAAAATTCAAGAGAGTTCGTAGAAGGGAAGAGTATCAACAAATTGTAAAGGTCACACAGATATCAAACCAGAAAGAAATCATTCCTTAAGCCAGGAATTGAACCTGGATGGCCACTGTGAAAAGGCAAAAGCTTTGAATCTATAAATTACCTTGGGCAGTATGGCCATTTTCACAATGTTGATTCTTCCTATCCATGAGCACGGAATGTTCTTCCATTTCTTTGTGTCGTCTTTTACTTCATTGATCAGTGGTTTGTAGTTCTCCTTGAAGAGATCCTTCACATCCCTTGTAAGTTGGATTCCTAGGTATTTTATTCTCTTTGAAGCAGTTGTGAATGTTTGTTCACTCATGATTCGGCTCTCTGTGTGTTATGGTGTATAAGAATGGTTGTGATTTTTGCACATTGATTTTGTATCCTGAGACTTTGCTGAAGTTGCTTATTAGCTTAAGGAGATTTTGGGCTGAGATGATGGGGTTTTCTAAATATACAATCATGTCATCTGCAAACACAGACAATTTGACTTCGTCTTTTCCTAATTGAATACTCTTTATTTCTTTCTCTTGCCTGATTGCCCTGGCCAGAACTTCCAATACTATGTTGAATAGGAGTGGTGAGAGAGGGTATCCCTCTCTTCTGCAAGGTAATTTATAGATTCAATGCCATTCTCATCAAGCTACCAATGACTTTCTTCACAGAATTGGAAAAACGACTTTAAAGGTCACATGGAACCAAAAAGGAGCCTGCATTGCTGAAAGTATCCTAAGCCAAAAGAACAAAGCTGGAAGCATCACAATACCTGACTTCGAACTATACTACAAGGCTACAGTAACCAAAACAGCATAGTACTGGTACCAAAACAGAGATATAGACCAATGGAACAGATCAGAGCCCTCAGAATAATACCACACATCTACAACCATCTGATCTTTGACAACCCTGACAAAAGCAAGAAATGAGGAAAGGATTCCCTATTTAATAAATGGTGCTGGGAAAACTGACTAGCTAACCATAAGTAGAAAGCTGAAACTGGATCCCTTCCTTACACCTTATACAAAAATTAATTTAAGATGGACTAAAGACTTAAATGTTAGACATAAAACCATAAAAAACCCTAGAAGAAAACTTAGGCAATACATGTGTAAAACACCAAAAGCAATGACAACAAAAGCCAAAATTGACAAATGGGATCTAATTAAACTAAAGAGCTTTTGCACAGCAAAAGAAACTACCATCAATGTGAACAGGCAACCTACAGAATGAGAGAAAATTTTTGCAATCTACTCATCTGACAAACAGCTAATATCCAGAATCTACAAAGAACTCAAACAAACTTACAAGGAAAAACTAAACAACCCCATCAAAACGTGGGCAAAGGATATGAACAGACACTTCTCAAAAGAAGACATTTATACAGCCAACAGACACATGAAAAAATGCTCATCATCACTGACCATCACAGAAATGCAAATCAAAACCACAATGAGATACCATCTCACACCAGTTAGAATGGTAATCATTAAAAAGTCAGGAAACAACAGGTGCTGGAGAGGATGTGGAGAAATAGGAACACTTTTACACTGTTGGTGGAACTGTAAAGTAGTTCAACCATTTTGGAAGATAGTGTGGCAATTCCTCAAGGATATAGAACTAGAAATACCATCTGACCCAGCCATCCCCTTACTGGGTATATACTCAAAGGATTATAAATCATGCTGCCGTAAAGACACATGCACACGTATGTTTATTGTGGTACTGTTCACAATAGCAAAGACTTGGAACCAACCCAAATGTCCATCAATGATAGACTGGATTAAGAAAATGTGGTACATATGTACCATGGAATACTATGCAGCCATAAAAAAGAATGACTTCATGTCCTTTATAAGGACATGGATGAAGCTGGAAACCATCATTCTGAGCAAACTATCGCAAGGACAAAAAACCAAACACCGCATGTTCTCACTCATAGGTGGGAACTGAGCAGGGAGAACACTTGGACACATAGTGGGGAACATCACACACCGGGGCCTGTTGTGGGGTGGGGGGATGGGGGAGGGGGGAGGGGGGAGGGATAGAATTAGGAGATATACCTAATGTAAAATGACCAGTTAATGGGTGCAGCACACCAACATGACACAAGTATACGTATATAACAAACTTGCACTGGGCAGACCATCCTGGCTAACACGGTGAAACCCCGTGTCTACTAAAAATACAAACAATTAGCCAGGCGTGGTGGCAGGCACCTGTAGTTCCTGCTACTTGGGAGGCTGAGGCAGGAAGATGGCTTGAACCCAGGAGGCAGAGCTTGCAGTGAGCTGAGATCACGCCACTGCACTCTAGCCTGGGCGACAGAGCGAGACTGCGTCTAAAAAAAAAAAGATAATTGCCAGATATGTTGTTTCCCATAAGGATATGGGAACTCATATTTTGTGCATATATATATAACCATTTATATATATGTATTTGTATATATATTATACATATATTTATATATATAAATATATATATATTTAACCACTGAATTGTGAAGAAACAATTATCCATATATGTGCAGACAGGTCTATTTCTAGATTCTGTGATCTGTTCATTGCTCTATAAGTTTATCTTTTCTTTCTTTATTAATATACTTTAATAGTGAGTCTCAAAAGCACATATTGTGTGCCTTCATTTTAGTACATATTTTCTAAATTTATTTTTGCTATTCTAGACCCTTTGCACTTCCATATAAATATTTCATTCAGCTTGTAAATTTTTATGAAAACCCTTTTGTGGTTTTTGATTGCAATTTTGTTAACTAGATAAATCAAGTTAGGTGGAATTGACATCTTAGCAATACTGAGTCTTCTGATCCAGGGGGATGGTATATATCTTCATTTATTTAGGTCTTATAATTTATATTAAAGTTCAGTGCTTTCATGCTTCTGATTGTACAAGTCTTACACGTATTTTATTAAATTATTTCTAAGAGTTTCATATTTTAATGCTATGCTTAATGATATGTTAAAATTTCAATTAGCATGTTTTAATTCTTTGTACAGATCTTATCACCATTTGTTATTTCTGTGTTGGTGTATTTCAAAGCCTACAGTATATTTCTTTTTTTTATCCCCACTGAAATTGTTAAGTAAGCTTCATCATTACAAATAGCTTTTTGTATCTTGACCACTACTATATCCTCACTTCTGTAAAAATACTGGCGCAGAATAATTTCTCAATAATAATTTATTCCTGAATGAATGTATTATATGTTACCTTGTAAAAATTGTCTAATTTTTCTAGGACTTATGTTTTCATATGTATATATACACACACACACGCACACATATAGAATATACATATAGATATAGATACATGTAACACACATACTAATAATGCAATATTGTACTCGAATATATGCAGAATACAGTATAACATTAGTACCCTCCCTAGGTTTTATCACTGTTAAATTGTATGATTTTTAAATAAAATTCTTAGCATGACCTGCAAGCAGCATTTTACAATTTCTAATTTTTAAAATAATATTATCAAAGACATCAGGATTACTATGGCTGACTGACTAATAGATATAGCATATCTATTGTAGTTTAGCTCTTTCTAGATGAAATGGTGTCATTACTATTTTTTATGTAGTTCTCTGTTGAACTAGATTGAAATAGATTGTCGAACTAAATTAATTACAGCTTTAAAAAGTGCTAAGCAAGTCAATTTTTAAAATTAGATTTCATAGCATATTAATTCATTCTATCTCTAATAACTGCCTCCAAATTTATTTATTAAATATATGAAAATATTTAAACTCGTATTTTAAGTAAACATTTCAATTACAAATTTAGGACTAGGTTTCTGGGACTCTTCATTCTGGGTTCAATGTTCTTAGTATTTTTTCATTTTGTAAAAATATCTCATTTTTATGTTAAAAATCATTTGAGTTAGTGATCTTAGAAATATAGATATTAGAGTAATCTACCTTCTCACCTCAGCAAAGATACACAGAATATATGTTTTTTAAATCAAGAAACAAGTGATATTTCACTAAAGAAGTTACACAGATTTGTAATCTTTGAACTACACATTTTGAAAAGGAAACTCTGACTCTGTTTCATAACTACAACGGTGTACCCTAAATATGTATATATAAACACATATATATGTGTGTGTGTAGATAGATAGATAGATACATAGATAGATAGATAGATAGATAGATAGAGTTGTTGTTGCTTGTTTGTTCAGAACTAACTTCATCTTGGAAAGAAGTGGAACGTTTGGAATTTGAATGCAACCACTAGATGGTGCCGTGTATCCTGAACACGAGAAATGTCAGCAACTAGGAGAATGACAATTTGGAATCTTGTGTTACCATGGTGACCTGCTTGGCTTGTTGTGGTTGTTTTTTCCCTAGGTCATTTTTCCCCTCTCTGTCCTTTCTAAATACATGAATTAACTGTTTTATGCACATGGTTATACATTGTGCCAATGGAAAAATAAATAAGACATGCACTGACTACCTTCAGCATCTCTATGTGTAATGTCCTATGCATGTTGCTTCTAAGGAGGATTAAAAAGGAAGTTTAAGCCATGCTATTTGTTATGACAGAATCTACAATCTAGGTTAAGACATAATATAGGACAAGTAAAAAAACGAAATAAACTAGCAATATCAGGAAACATTTGCTTGTGTGCGGAATTGGGGCTGTTCTTGGTAAATGTGATTGGATATGTAGAACTCTATATGATGAATTAGAGATGCAGCTCTTTCATGTAGTGTGTCATTAATTTGCTGTGTTTCTGGAAACATTTTTTAAAATTTTTTCCTGTTTTTCAATGTGTGTGTGTTGAATGGAGTAATCTCTGGTGTCACTCAAATCGAATATAATATGATTTTTCCAATGCTATAGGAATAGCTTAAAACATAATTTTAGGTCATAATAAAGAAAATTATCATCACTGTTTCTTAAAATGTACTTCATATTTGAAAATGTAAAGTTCTGAAGAATAGGCAGTATTTGGATCAGATAAAAGAAAAAAATGCTTGTCAAACCTAAGTTCTGACATCGACCTTTGGCAATTTACATTAAATGTGAGGTGTATTTCTTTAGGTAAAAATATTCTAAGTGTTTGTTTGGAAAATAGAATGAGAACATGGGAGAGACAGTGATCATATATCCAATATTTTAAATAAGATTATGAGCCTGAGAGTTGTACCGATAAAATAAAAACAAACTTGTATTCTGTAGAGAAATACCTTACAAGTTTAGGCGTCTCATAAACCAAAATGAATAAGAAGTGTTTAGAAATCTTGTTATAGCATTATTATGTAAAAAAAACATATAGCTCACTTTTCCTCAGTGTGTGTGAAAACCCTCTGCTGTGAACTAAATGTGCATGTCCCCCCCAAATTCATATGTCAAAAACTAAATCCTCTGTGTGATGGCAATTGGAGGTGGGACTTTTGGTACGTAATTAGTGTTAGATTAGGCCACGAGGGTGAGGCCCTCCTGGCAGAATTAATTAATGCCTTTATGAGAAGAGGAGGACTTACCCAGGAAGAGGGCCCTTACCAGAACTTGGCTGTGCTTGCACACTGATACCATACACTTCCAGCCTCCAGAACTGTGAGAGATAAATGTTTCCTGTTTAAGCCACCCAGTCTGTGATACACTTTCATAGCAGTCAAAAGTGACTGACGTATTCCCTTTTCGGAATCAACTGAGTTAGAACTGGAGCTTCAATGACTCCACATGATGCTTGTGGTAGACATTCCATACCAAAATTTCTAATGAAAGACTGAATAAGTGAGTAAAGGAGGAAGGGAGTAATAGATGAGGACATAGGGACAATTTAAGCCTTCTAGTATTAAGAAGGTTGATTTCATGGCAAGTTAGTGGAGTAAGTATGTTACATAAGGTGGAATCCTCATGTTCCTTGACAAAGCATTATACAATTCAGCATATAACTTCTTTTTAAATGTTTTTCCAGTCTCATATTTTAAACTCTCAGCGAGCCATTCATTAACAACCTTGTCTTAAGTAGTTCACTCTTTCTCTCATACCACCCTGCTTGCTTCTCTTACTACCTATGACACTGAGTGATTTTCTCACATATTTTTGCAGTTTCTTCTATTTTTTTCCTCCCCCCACTAGATATTAGACCTCTAGAGGACACCACTCAGTGATTGTGCTTTTCGTTTAGTCATCTTTGAGGCTTGGAGTTGCAATGTAAAGATTCTCCTTCCTGGGTAAAGATGAAGCTCCTCTACAAATTATTCCTGCAAAATGACCTTAGAAAATGGAATATTGCTGGAAGACAAATACCCATTAAACTGTGAATATGCTAAATGATACTGAATTTACTTCTTTACGCACAGAGACTTTTTAATAACATGCATTTTCAAAACAAAAGTATAATACACTTAGGTTAAATCACACACTTCAAATAAAAATCTAAATGTCTACATCCCCTCAGATATTTGCCTAGTCCCCTTTCCTGGTCAGTACTCCTCAGTAGTAACTATTATTCTAACTTCCATAAACAGAGATTGGTTTATACTGATTTTGAACTTTATGTAAACCAAGTCATAAAATATCAAGTTTTTTAGTCTAACTACTTTTGTTGAAGATAATTTTTTTGAGATTAATCAATATTGTTTTGAGTATCAGTGGTTTATTCTTTGTTACAGCTTGATAGTATTCCATGTTATGAATTTTCTGTATTTCATGTATCCATTGTATGCAGATAAACTTAAATATTTCACAGTTTAGGGATATTTTGAGTAAAGCTGCTATGAATGTCCTTGTACATATCATTTTAATCTACTTGTTCTTCGTAATTTCTTTACATATTTGGATTTTATACATACATATTAGACATTTTAACTATGTTACCTATCTTTCCTCAAATCCATCCTTTTTACTCTTTTTCTGCTTTTTTGCAGAAATTTGATTGCATATTTTTTATTAACCTGGCTTGGAAATTACAAATCCTACTTCCTACTCTGTATAGGCTGCAGTTAAATTCATCCATTGAGGTCTTAATTTTACATGTTGCATATTACATTTCTAAATGTTTTATTGTGTGTGGAAGGCGTGGGTGGTTGAGTGAGTTATTCTCTGCTTTGCATTCCTCGATTTTTAATGCACCATTTACTTTCATAGTTATCTTAAGGCCTTTGTTGATTTACTCCAAATCTGGATCATTTCTGATTATTAGTACTTCATTCTGCTTCTGTCATAGGCTTGGTGTTAGGTTTCATTAGGGTGGTTCCATATGAGTTTTGTTCTTATTGGAGGGTACAGGCTTTATCTCAAGGTGTTAACCCTGTGCTTAGGGCATGGTCTTTCTGGAGTCTCATCTTAAAGCCAGTATTGTTCACAGAGATTTTTCTACTTTGATTGGGTTGGAACTTCAATGTCTCTCCAAAACTCTGAGACATTTTTCTGCTTTTAGCCTCTATTCACTGTTCTCTGATAGGACTTCCAGAGATACACTTTGAGTGTTAACGGTTTAGAAGTTGGTCCAGGATTCAAAGTGAACTTTCATTCAGATCGTCGATGTTCCTTCTCTATATCTTTATTCTCAGCATTCTACCTCCAAATCCCAATAACTTCTGTAACCCATGCACACACATTTTTCCACATGCTAATCTCTGATTGGGGTCTATTTCTGTGAATTATGGTTTTGGAAATGTCCTTGAGGAAACAGCAAAGGAGAATGAATGCTTCCCTGTGTTTTGTGCTAATACCTGCAAGGAAATGTTAACAATATTTTGTCTAGCTGTTGTAGTCACAGCAGGAGGCTATGTCTAATATTTGTTAGTCTATCATGACTAGTACTAAACCTTTTCTAAGAGATTCTAATTTGTAAAGTACAACCCATAGAAAATATATTATATCTTTTTTATTATCTGTTCATTGTTTTTTAACAAATATAATAGCACCTTTATTTGCAAGTAACTTTTAAGCACTGAGGATACATATGTAGAAAAACAAGTATAGACCATACCTTCATGAAACTTGGTTAGAAAAATATCCATTAAATAAAAACATGCAGAAAAATATTTAATCCAAGTATTATAAATGGAACAGTTAAAATTAAAGCTTAATTAAAATGTATAATACACAGACTCCCCAAATCAGTATATAAATACAAGTAAATTAGTCAGTTTAGCCTCTTGAGTTTTCCTAAATTTACTATAGAACTGAGTTCATCTACAGAAGTTTGGAGAGCAGTCATATAAGTGAAAGTGGGCAGTGTGTTTCTTGCAACTATCAAGAATACTTTTTTAAAATATCTTGAGTTATACCTGATATAAATGACGAATTGATGGGTGCTGACGAGTTGATGGGTGCAGCACACCAACATGGCACAAGTATACATATGTAACAAACCTGCACGTTATGCACAATGTACCCTAGAACTTAAAGTACAATAAAAAAATAAAAATAAAATAAAATAAAATATCTTGAAAACATTTTCATATTTGTAATGTGAAATACCAACATACAAGCTGAAAGAGAATTATAGACTTAAATTATGCAGTTTTCTTCAGACTATGAGTTCAGCTTTATCCAATTGAAGGAGGAAAGTAAATGTATTTAGGTGAAGTGCAGCTATAGGGACCAAGTATGACAGAAGAGTTTCTAGCTGAAGATTGCTTCTCTTGGGGGATAAAATAGTTTCATGAAAACATTTTTTTGGAAGTTGGTTTTCAAAAGTCTGTGTTCATTGGAAAAGTGCATTTTATTGTATGAAAATAATAAACATTTCTCACAACAACTAACCACAAACCCATTTTCCCACAGTCTCTTCTGCACTATTCACAAAAGCAGAAATTTAATGCGAGGTTCACATGATAGTCAGAAGATAATATATGTAATTTAATGACTCAAATTGAATGTTTTAAGTAGTATTTGGACCATGATCCAAAAATTGAGTCACTATTTCTTTAATCACTATTCTATCATCAAACAGACCTTACATTAAGTTTTTTTTTTTTTTTTTTTTTTAGATACTAGCACTATGCTAGAGTTCTAAGGGTACCATACAAACCAAAGTTATGGCTCCTGTTCCCAAAAGAAGCAGTATTCTCAAGATACTAAGAAGCAATCCAGAAAACAAAGGCATCTTTAAATTGCCAAATTGTGTGACATAAGAATATGTGCAATATAAATGTAAATAATTAAGAATAGAGAGAAGCTTGTAAGGCTTAGAATTGTCAGAAAGTTTTGGTAAGCAGATAAGAGCAGACATAGCTTTAACTCAAATTGTGATTTAGTGGAGGTTGAAATGAAATAAATGATTTTAGGAAAGGTTAGATATTTGGTCTGTGATCTGGGAGGAGCTAAGTGTTCTTTGTTATCGAGCAGAGAGTAGCCCTATATTTTTGTGCTGCATTCAAGCCTACAAACTACTCAAGAACTACTCAAGAGAAACTCATTTCAGGACTTATAGATCTTAGATGGCAATTCTTTTGATTTGAAGCATAACAGATGAGCTTAATTAAAAACTTTTCAGAAAATATATATCAGGCTGGTAGATGACATTTACTTGTAGTAGCTTAAGTTGACTTGGCCAGGTAAAATTGAGATTCCAACGAGTGAGGTTTGTGGCCCTGGATAAAAGAATCTCAATTTCCTTAATTGATCCTTAATTATCATTATTAGACTTGGAACTCTTTTCACAGTTCTTCAAAAGCAATATTAAAACTAGACCTGTAATGTTATTATGCATTATTTTATGTGTGAAAATCAGGAACAAAGGAAGTATTTTCAAAAAACTGTTGAGAAATATTTTTCTAAATAATTTGTAAAGTGTTTAGTCTTTCCTAGGCTTCTGGAGTCAATTTGTTTGGCTTAATAAAATTTGTAAACTCTGAGAAGCTGTATTTAGTTTTCACCCACAGTTCAATAAAAATTCCTTATCCATAGACAATTGAATACAGTATAAAATAGCTATTGACAAAAATAGAAATTATTTGTTTCAATTATAAAAGTGAGTGGAATATACAAAAGAAGAAAAGGAAAGAAAGAAAATCTCTATGCCATGCCAGCGAAGAACCAGTAGTTACATGTTGTCTTTTCCTCTCAGCTGGGTGACCTGTAGTATGGTTGGCTTTATTGGCTACAGCTGTGAATAAAAGAGACAGATTTCTGCTCTTATGGAACTTGCATTTAACAAGACAGAGCAAACAAGAACTATATACATGATAAGTAAATAAGTTGTATTTTTGTTAAAAGACATGTAGTACTGTAATAAACAGAGTAAAGCTACTTCAGATAATTGAAAGTATTCAGTGCTGATATTTGGAAAAGAGTATTCATGGTCAGCTTATTTTTTGTGTGTTTATCCAAATAATTTATTTTATTTGTGTGTGTATGAGAATAGCAGTGGCAATAGTGAAAATAAATTCTTTAGAATATATTTTAACAAATTTTGATGACATTTTATTAAAACTTTTATCATGACTGTATTTTGGCATTAAATATTTAGCTTGCATGACTTATTTGGTATTTAGTTTATGGAGTTTATACTATTATGATGATTTCTTTCAGTATTTTATACCTACAATTATTTTTATCATTACTGATTTCTCTGTACATTCATTCCAAAAAAAAAATAGAAATTTGAATTGAAATGGGGCAAAAATTTTTCATTCTTTTGAGATCAATATATAAAGTATCATTTAAGAAACATTATGGTAATTTTCCCCTTCACCAGAATATCAGAATTGATGTCATTTTAAAAAATGTGTCTTCATGAATAGACAGCAGTTACATCTTTGGTGTTTTAATTTGCAAATATTAACTGTAAAATTAGACATCCATTAGGCTACTATTCAATTTTATTAATGTATGACTTATGTGTAGATTTGGGCAAATGTGCTTTTTTTTTTCTTTGTAACTTATTTTTTGTTTTTTGATGTTGTTTTTGGATTTATATTAGGATTAGTTTTAAACTTCTGTTGATTTTTCCATTGGAATTTCTTTCATTGATACACTGAAATTCTATTAACAGACACGGTAGATTTTCATCAGTATGTACCTACTTTTTTCACTTTCTTGTTTTTTTTATGTTTATTTATTTATTATTTTAGATGGATTCTCACTCTGTTGCTCATGCTGGAGTGCAGTGGTGCAATCTGGGCTCACTGCAACCTCTGCCTCCTGGGTTCAAATGATTATCCTGCTTCAGCTCTGGAGTAACTGGCTTAGGCCACCACACCTAATTTTTGTATTTTTAGTAGAGAGGGGGTTTCATTATGTTGGCCAGGCTGTTCTTGAACTCCTAACCTCAAGTGATCTTGTTGGCCTCCCATATGGGCTTCCTAAAGTGCTGGGAGGAGTAAGCCATTGCTACTAGCTTCACTTTCTTTTATTCATTTAATTTGTAATTTACCTAGAATTTATATAGAAAGTAAGAAAGTTACTTCATATTTTTTTCTAAATAATTAACTGTGCCCCATCAACTTATGTATAATTCTAAATTCTCCTCAGCAAAAGTTGTGATGACACATTCATTGTATTCCATGTTATTACATACACTCTAATTTACTTTATGATGTTGAACCTGTTATCACCTTAGTATTTTTCAATTTAAATTTGTAGCTCCGCATAGCAATATCCAGTATCCCATAGGATACTCATTCCTTAAATTTCTTCAAAACATTTATAGAAATTTTTTTTCTTAAGTTAATGGAGTACAGGTGGTATTTGGTTACGTGGGTACGTTCTTTCATGGAGATTTGTGAGAACGTGGTGCACCCATCACCCGAGCAGTATCCATTGCCCCATGTTATTTGTCTTTTATCCCACGCTCACCTCCCACTCTTCCCCTCGAGTCCCCAAAGTGCATTGTATCATTCTATGCCTTTGCATCCTCATTGCTTAGCTCCCAAATATCAAATTTTTACAATCTACCCATCTGATAAAGGGCTAATATCCAGAATCTACAAAGAACCAAATCAAATTTACAAGAAAAATCAAAAAACTCCATCAAAAATGGGCAAAGGATATGAACAGATACTTCTCAAAAGAAAACATTTATGCAGCCAACAGACACATGAAAAACTGCTCATCATACCTGGCCATCAGAGAAATGCAAATGAAAACTGCAATGAGATACCATCTCACACCAGTTAGAATGGCAATCATTAAAAAGTCAGGAAACAACAGGTGCTGGAGAGGATGTGGAGAAATAGGAACACTTCTACACTGTTGGTGGCACTGTAAACTAGTTCAACTATTGTGGAAGACAGTGTGGCGATTCCTCAAGGATCTAGAACTGGAAATACCATTTGACCCAGCCATCCCATTACTGGGTATATATCCAGAGGATTATAAATCATGCTGCCAGAAAGACACATGCACACGTATGTTTATTGAGGCACTATTCACAATAGCAAAGACTTGGAACTAACCCAAATGTCCATCAATGATAGACTGGATTAAGAAAATGTGGCACATATACACCGTGGAATACTATGCAGCCATAAAAAAGGATGAGTTCATGTCTTTTGTAGGGACATGGATGAAGCTGGAAACCATCATTTTGAGCAAACTATCGCAAGGACAGAAAACCCAACACCGCATGTTCTCAATCATAGGTGGGAACTCAACAATGAGAACACTTGGACACAGTGTGGGGAATATCATATACCGGGGCCTGTTGTGGGGTGGGGGTAGGGGGGAGGGATAGTATTAGGAGATATATCTAATGTAAATGACGAGTTAATGGGTGCAGCTCACCAATATGGTGCATATATACATATGTAACAAACCTGCATGTTATGCACACGTACCCTAGAACTTAAACGATAATAATAATAAAAAAAGAACTTGTTTGTTTTAATTTGATGTACTTGGTAACTTGGAAAACTAAAATATAAATTAAAACTATTCTGTCAATTAATTTAAAGTAACCTGGGTTTCTAAATTTTATTTTATTCCATAGAGATCTTATGAATTATTATGAATATATATATATATACATGCATACATATATAGCTTTCTTTGAGAGCACCAAATAAGTAGTTAAAGCAATATAATCTGAAAATATTCCATTCTTAAAAAAAATGTGTGAAGTATTTAGGAAATGTGTGATGTATTTAAGTATTTCTTTATTTTAAATAAATAGGTTTTTTGGTTGCTAGAGTTTGATTTTGTGTCTTTGAACTATTTGATTATTTATAATTGTAATTTTAATTTCCAATATGTTGCATCATTAGTCAACCATAACTTTTCATAATTTTTATCTTTTTCAATAAGGATACACCTTTTATGACATGCCTATTTGCTAGGTTTCACTAGGAAATATTAATTAACAGTCATAATAATATTTAAGAGTTTTTCTTTTGTTCTTCACTTTGCCTTCTTTGTTGTTGTTTCTCTGTTTCTGATTCCTTGTTGATTTTATTTACTAACGCTTTCTCAGGATTATTAGTAGGTTCAAATATTGTCTTAATTCAGGTTTAATTTTCTTAGAGTTGCAAGATTTATTATTTTCTAGAGTCTATAATTGTAACTTTTAGTTTCTCTTTGACTAAATAGTTATTTAGAAGTGTTTAAAATAAAGTTTTTTTTATTTGGTTTTTCTTTCCTTTTTCAATTCCTTATTAATAAGCAACATTTTCATTTCACTGTAGTCAAAGGAGGCTTATAGAAATTATACTTTCTGTACAATTTAAAAAGTCTATTTTATGTCTGGTCATAACATAAGTAAAAGTTTAATGGTAACACACAGAACATTGAGTCTTTATATAAAATTCATACAAACCTATATAAATAAATTATAATAAATAAGTTATAAGTATAAACATTTATGTTTCTGCATTTTACTACTCAAATATTATTAGTATGTATTTTTTCATTTTCTGTTTGATTTACACAATGAATTGTTTTGATTGAGACTTATCAGCCTGAGAGATAAGTCTCAATGAGAATCATTTTTTATTTCAAACTAACACAAACTGCTTAGGATCTTTTAAATTTATTTTTTCAATTATACAATTATTTATATAAAATTCAATGAAGTCTTGTTTTATTTTTCTTTCAATTTTTATGATAATTTATATTTAAAGATTATATGGCTGCTTATGTCATAATCATACAATGGAATTATTTAATATTTTCCTTAACTCTGGGAGTTTAAATATTTTCTGCTTGTCATATGTCCTTGAACAAATTATTATTCTCTCTAAGCTTAATTTCTTCATCTATAAACTAGAAGACCTAATACTAAGCAGTTATTTTGATGTCAGATATTCAATTTTAAATTTACCTAGTGGTCTCATTGAAGTTTTCTAATATAATTTAATCCTATATTGTAAGCATAATTATTTTAGGCACTGTTTTACTATTTTATCTGTAATATATAAAGATAGAGAAGTATCACACTTCAAATTTCCTTTAAATTCCTCATACTTTGTCACTCTCAAGTTACGTAACTAGCATAAATTGTATTTAATTATTTAATATATACTATCACAAAAGGATGCTAAATAAGATTATTGCTATTTCAATTTTATCTATAATACTAAAGAAAAAAATTTCAACTAACAACCCCATTTCTAATTAAAGAGTTAGATCTCCTAAGCTGATTTTAAAATTGGAAGTCAACTATAGCACCTCAGGAGACCACTGGGAATATTCATTCTCTGTAATTTAAGGAGCAAAAGACCTGGTTGGAAGGATGTTGCTACACTGGCCAAGGCCAGACGAATAGAGAGGAAGGATGCGCTGCCTCTACGGTAATTAAAGAAAGCATTCATGTGTGTTCTCTGGATCTGATTTATGGATGACTCCACCTGGAGCCATTATGAGGGTCTCTTTCCAGGGTGGGTCCTTAAAGGTACTACCAGCAGATGGGTGGACTGTCAGGATCTCAGTGACTGTACTTGATAGTCATAGACTCCCACTATCAAGAGAAAGTACAATCAAGCATTGCACAAATCACAATACTTTAATTTTGATAATCCTCAGACATTTCATGATGAGTACGATGTGAATGAAAGTGACAAGTGCATTTCTGGATTTTGCCCAAAAATTGTTTCAGTTTTGGCTCTTTTCCTCTCCCTCATTGATTGGGAGTTTGCCAGTTACAGTAGCTACCTGGGACCCATAAATGGAAGCTACATATTTAGAATAGGAGAACTGTTCACTCATTCATGGCTGTTTATCTATGGTCTATTTTGTGAAAGAGGAATAAAGTTCTCTTTTATTTAAGCCACTATATTTGTCTCTCTATGTTATATCACTTTAGCCTGTAACCTTAATCATAAACAATAAACAATCTCAGACCCTACCCTGTGTTTGTGCATATTCAATATGGTTTTCCATTGATTTTTTTTTGTCCCAGAACAAATTTGTTCAAATTTTCTCATGATAAATTAAATGTTTCCTCTTTGCACTACCATCTTGTTATCTCTCTGCCAACCCTACCAATATTGAAGAAGGTATAATCAACATTTACATAATACATCTTCTCCTTTGACTCCACAAAAATATGTCCTCACAATATCTTCTTAATTTCCAAATCTGTCATCCCTGATTCTCCCCATTTTCCTACTACAGCCTTGACTATGCCTTCTCATTCTCTTTGCTTTGCCTCTACTTGTCTTTTATTTCCTTTGACTATTCTTCTACTTAAATGGTGGACCTCTGTGATTGTTTTCCTTCCTCTTTTAACTGGATATAATTGTATATACTCGTATGGCTTAAACAACTAGCTTTACATTGAAAAAGGAAGGCTTTAACTTTCCCCTTAGATTTACTATACTTTAAACAAGCATATTTCTGATTGTAAGCCTTGCTCTCCCTATTTTAGAGCATTTACTTTAGGAAACATCACTCTCTGCACTCTGAGGTATAAATCTTTTTGAAAGATTTTTTCTTTTTTATTTTTTCTATTCTTCTTCTTCTTCTTCTTCTTCTTCTTCTTATTATTATTATTATTATTATTATTATTATTTTGCCAATTTTACAACCCAGGAGCATCCTTCTAAAGGAGCTGGGGGCCATCCCTTTGAAATGTAAACATTAAGCAAGATAGTACCCCTGTATCTTATTTGTGAGAGAGCAGGAGCTTAATTTCCATTGGCACCTTGCTCCAAGTAATAAAATTATCTTCTGTCAAAAAGATATGTGGAATTTTATTTTGCATTGGGTAAAACTAATTAGCAAACACAGATGGCTCAACATTTCTTTCTTATTCCAGCTCTTATACAAACCCTACTGATATTTGTTTCATCAAAGGTGAATTCAGACTGAGTTCTAGCCTCTCCCCTTTTCCAATAGTCTTGAATAAAGTTTCCCTGGTATATTTAACTTTGCCCAGTGCAATTTATGCTTTGACAAAATCAGTAATATTCAAATATATATTCTAGTTTTTGTTTCTCTCGTGAGCTCTGTTTCAAATTTCCAAATGGCTGGATGTCTTCGTGACAGCTCAAATTCAACATGTCCAATCATGAATTCTCTTTTTCCAGCTCCTATTTCTATTTTTCCCTATGATAACTTCGTATATCTCCCTTCTCTCATTTATAGCAGAGTCATCACTTTTCCAACATAGTGCTAATATCAAACTTCTATTGATTCATTCAAGTTGACCTAGCAGCAGATCCAAGTATGTCTTTTTAATTCTCTTCTTTCTCTTTAACTCTCAACTTCATCTCTTTTTGGACTATTCACCATTTAAGAGATACATCAGGTGCAATCTTCCTTCTTGTCCTGTTTATGTAACTCTTAAGCCCAAGAATGCTATTCCCACTTATCAAACAATTAATAGCATACATATGGCTATCTGTTAATTCCTAGACAACATGCTATGTCTTCTCTGAAGTTTTTGTCTTTTTCTTAATGAATAAAATTTCTTTTTCCATGATACAATCAAATTTGCTTTATAATGTGGGTGTTTTAAAAATTATCTTGTATTTTAATTCATAATAAGTGTCTACCTCACAAGATTGTAAATCCCCAAAGGAAAATAATCATATTTTATTCATTTTCCTTTTTGACATTCTAACTTTCTTTTTACATTATTTATATAATTCTACAGTATGTAGTAGCATTATGAAAATTGCTAAATATTCACTTATGAACAAATGAAAAAATAGTCTTTACCCTGGAATGCACAGTATAGTTAGGGATAAAAATCATTACAAATAATTATGAAAATAAAAAAACATGCCTTGAAAGAAAATAACAGATTAACCACATATATTACATATAGTAGTCAAGAATAGCACCTCTAAAAATATGATTTTTAGCCTGACATGTGAATAAAGGAGAAAGACCAGCAATGGGAATAGAGGTATGCACATAAGACTAAAAGAAGGTATAGGGTTATGGGCAGATGTGCACTATGCAAAAGACTACATAGATGGGAAGAGCTTGGTATAACCAATAAGAAGAGACTGGGCGCAGTGGCTCAAGCCTGTAATCCCAGCACTTTGGGAGGCCGAGGCAGGCAGATCACGAGGACAGGAGATTGAGACCATCCTGGCTAACACGGTGAAACCCTGTCTCTACTAAAAATACAAAAAAACATTAACCGTGCGTCATCGTGGGCGCCTGTAGTCCCAGCTACTAGGGAGGCTGAGGCAGGAGAATGGCATAAACCCAGGAGGCGGAGCTTGCAGTGAGCTGAGATCCGGCCACTGCACTCCAGCCTGGGCGACAGAGCAAGACTCTGTCTCAGTGGCTGCAGGTTTGTACTGTGTGCAGTATATGTTCATGAAAGGTTAGTTAAAATCTAATTTAAAATATGTATTAAATAATGTGGATATTCCTTTATAGTTAAGAACCTGTATAGTTAAGAATACAGAATCTAGTAGCTTAATTGAGAGAATTTAGCATAGGGAACTAGTTGGTAAAATGTCTGGAAGAACTAATAGTGAAAACAGTCTACTATGAGTCAACAAAAAAAATTAGCACAACAGAATAGATACCATCCCTAGTGCTAAAAAGAGAAAGGGAGAAAGTAGTGTAAGAAAGAGAAACCCTTAACCTGGAGGACATGCTGTGAGGAAAAACTCCCAAGGGAGCTGGAACTTTAGAGAACATTGAATTATGGTTCTACTACAGCTCTGTTGGAAAGAAAGAAGGAGATAAATACTCTGACATTTCCCGTCTGCCCTTCAAAATTCTTCTAGTGTTTCATTAGCTAAACCTAGCTGAAAGTCATTTAGGAGGGACCGTGGAATGTGTAATATGTCAGTCTTTTATAATCCAAAGCAGAACACGGGTAGACCTGGCAAAGGATATTAAAGTAAAGAAGTAAACGACCAGCACAAGGCCTAATGAGAGTATTAGAGATTAAAAATTTCAAATTCATGAATGCTTTCTTGACACTTTCAGTTTTGTTCAAAAGCCCAGTCTACAGGATTTACCTATTAACCTTTTTATTTACTTGCAAGAATATTTTGTAGCAACATAAAGAGTGATGCATACACACCGAGACCACAATTTCAATAGATGTAATAAAAATAATGACAAATATCCATTTTGAAAATGGTATGATGGGTATTAAAAAAAGTTAAATTACACAGATTGGAAATCCTTGGGCATGAGGATGTTTTAAAAACTTAGAAATAACAATGGAAACAAGGAATGATAGACCACTAAAAGAGGGGCTAGGGAGTTTATGTGTTTATGTGCATATTTGAATACACACAAATAGGGTCATTCAAGACTAAATATCCAATCAAATTTTTTATTTTTCCTTAAGCATAAAATTTATGTGGAAAAAGTATATATTAAAATAATAGATGTTCTTTTTTATTAAATTTAATATGAATTTAAGATAGACATATTCATTTTTATACATTCAAAGTTATAAATCACTGAATAAGAGTAAAAAAGATTGAAAACTTTTGACAAGTATAAATAATTACAAATAGCTAGGAAAATATTTCTTCAAAGATTTTATGCATTTCTACGAACACTTTCTTAACAAAGTAGTGACTTTGAATTGTCCATATTAACTGACAACAGTAAGCTGTATATATGTACTAACAATTTATACTGTTTATGGTAATTAATAGTTTTATAAGATTTATACAAATAATATTATTAAATCATAATATTATTAAATCAGTGTCCAGTGACCAAAAAATATTGCTATCATATAACTTAAAACAGAAAACATAGTAAATAGAAAAAAATTGAGGTATTAATACTTTAGTTCACAATTTAAAAATCACCCCGTTAACAAAGAATGACCATTAACAAAGAATGGTTAAGGAAATCAACAAGTTGTTAAACAATAATTATTATTTTCTTAAGATGTGAATTAAATTTTAATTAAAGGGACATTCCTGATAATTTGGAACTTCATATATTCATACATAAATATACACACAAACACACACATACACACACATGCATATTTATCTTGTGTATAGGCCAACTGTCCATATAGACACTACATAATGTGTCAAGTATTATTCAAAATATTTATTTAAAATAGTAAATGAGCATAATGGGTGCTGAATAATCAGATACATTTTTCTCAAGGCAAAATTTCATAAAATGGTATTTGCCTCTACTTATGACTAATAGTCTATAGGTTTTAATAGAAGTCTGAAATATGAGAAAATCATAGCATGAATCATAGGATATTTTTAACCTCATAAAACATAGCCTGAACATATCACCACATATACAGTAAGTATAGAACTATTACTGCTCAAAATTGAAGACTGTGTCCCTAAAGAGGAAAAATACAAGCAGTATGTATTTCCTTGTAAATTTAGATACTAATGGGAAGTTAACCATATTTTTAGATACAGATACATATTTTTAATCATTTATCTAATACCAAAACTATATGAGACTTAAGTATCATGATTTCTACATTCTCCTGAAAATTAAGTTTTCAAAACCATCTAGATTAGTGACTGACCCAAATACTACTGTAATCTATATTAAGCATTACTATACGGGTTTCATAGTGGTTAGAAACATTATAGATTAAGAATATATTAACAGAGTGTAGGCTTCAGTTTATTTCATTTTTAATCTGGCATTATTTCCTCATAAATCGTATTGTAGGCTTTTGATTTGCATAAATATCTACTCTTTATTAAAATAAAATGAACAAAGTATTCATAAAGTACTTTAGGCTAAAAGCAACATACTCTATAATAAAAATCAATCTAAATCATACAAATTAACCATTGGAATACTTTTAAAGAGCAAGGAGGGGCCGGGCACGGTGGCTCACGCCTGTAATCCCAGCACTTTGGGACGCTGAGGTGAACGAATCACAAGGTCAGGAGACCGAGACCATCCTGGCTAACACGGTGAAACCCTGTCTCTACTAAAAATACAAAAATTAGTCAGGCATGGTGGTGGGCACCTGTAGTCCCAGCTACTGGGGAGGTTGAGGCAGGAGAATGGCATGAACCCAGGAGGCAGAGCTTGTAGTGAGCCAAGATCGCACCACTGCACTGCAGCCTGGGCGACAGAGCGAGACTCTGTCTCAAAAACAAACAAACAAACAAACAAAAAGAAAACGAAAGAGCAAGGAGGTTCTAAATATGTCACATCACATATTAATTAAATATAACAGAAGATATTAATAGGATGACTTTAGTGAGAATACTCCTAAATTGAGAGGCAGTATGGTGTCTCTGTACATTATTTTCATAAAGTTCTCTTGTAAAGGGTTTGGAACCCTTGAGAAAGATACATATTAATAACTATAACTGTGAAATATATGTATTTTTCTCATGGGTAGAAAATTATACTTTATACATGAAAATTGTGTGTAGAAAATAATGCAATAATTTTGGAGAAGTGTACCAGAAGTTTTGCGACAAGAAACGTACAACCCAGATTTCTAACTCCGTGCTTCATTGATTATCTTGTAGTACTTCATACGAGGCTCATTGAAGCTCGAAAGACAGCTCTGTTTGCTTTCCTTCTGAGAAACACCCACCCTTGTTGATGAGTCCCTTCAGCATGAGATTGCTTTGCTGGCATGTGACCATCTTTTCTGCCCTCTGGAAACTGGGCCTCAGGGAAAATTATTTTCTATGCTCTTGGTTACACTATATATAAGGAGGGGAAAAATTGAAAAAAAAAATTCAGTGTCTGGTCTTCAAAATTAACTGACAAAAGCAGATTAACAAGAGAAAAGCTTACAAATTGTATTTGATGTTGTAAATTTTCCATGGCATTGTGGGAGGGGTCACTCATGAAGAAAACAATCAAAGCAGCAGCTAGTCTTTGAGGCTTTTATGCCATCTGGACAAGGGGTGATACATTTACAGAGAAGTAAGGTAAAAGAAGGAGGTTTCTGGACTTCTTAGGGCAACAAATTATGGTAAGGTAGATATCTGGGAGATGCTAGTGTTATTTAAGGGCTAGTCTGTAAGGTTTGTTTTTAAGCCGTCTTCATCTCCGGTGATATGGATTGTTCTCTTCTTCCTTGATGGGATGAGGGAGGCACCGTCAGAGAGAAAATTTATGCCTTGTTTTCAGGCAGATGGGGGAGGGCAGAAACTTGTGCTTTGCCTGCTGTTTCTTAATTGCCTTCAGCTCAAAATAATCCATATGCCAGAGTGGCATATTTTTGGGAGGCATATTTTAATCCCCTACAACCAACAATAAGATCTTTCATTAGTTACTTTTTATTAATTACTCTTACTTTCATGCTAAATAAGGCTCATAAGGTGGTTTTTTCTCCACCTGGAAAAACTTTTTTTTTCTTACCCTGAATATCTAATTCCAGCTGATTGCTCTGCTGATAAATAGTGAGAAAGTCAAATTTGCAAAATTCAGGAGATTCGCAGACCTCAATGAATTGAAACTAAGCTAGAGATCTGAAATTGGAAATACTTTCCTAACTTTGTGATGATTTGGAAATCTGAAACAGCCACATATCTAAAGTTGAATATTTAGCTGTAAAACCAATAGGCATGAGGGTGTGTTGTTATGCAAAAAAGCTAGGGTATAATTTGGTTGCTCCATCACCACACATTTTAATCACTATTGTTTTGTAAGGGGTGGGGGGTCCTACAACTAAGTTGGTTATTGATTGGATTAATACACTTCAAGATAAAGTTATAATCAGGTAAATATTTATTATAGCAAAATATACAGTGCAATAACAGCAGGAAACAGACATGGACAAAAGCTAGAGAAGTCACACCTAGGCTTTCAAGTTCTCCTTCTCTCTCTGTGAGCTTACCATAAAATATAATTTTCTCACGTGAGATATTGCCACCCAAGTAGATCCACCTGAGTATTGGGGTCCAGAATTCTTAAAGATACAAACTTCAAGCCAAGAACCAAATTTATCAATAATCTTTATGTTTTCCTTATGTATGCTGACAGCTTGTTTCATCTTGACTTATCACATTACCTAGTCACAATGAGAGCCTGAAGGTTTAGTATTAAATGTTTGGCTAAGGGCTATTGCCATGGCTATAGAACTACGCGAGAACTGAATAAAATTGCCCTGCTAACTATTTGTTCCATCTACCTACAGATAGACTTACAACAGCAACAAAAATTGAGGTAGTAGAAGATTTTTGTATTAAAGAAAATTTTCATTAATGAGGCAATGTAGTGTAACAGCGAGCAGTAGTTGTTTTAGAATACATAGGGCCATGCATCGCTTAACGACCAGGACACCTTCTGAGAAACGTGTCATTAGGTGATGTCAACATTGCGTTAATGTCTGTCAACGTGTACTTACGCAAACCCAGGTGGCATAGTCTTCTACACACTTAGGCTATATAGTATAGCCTGTTGCTCCTAGGCTACAAACCTTTACAGCATGTAATATCTAAACATATCTATAATATAGGTGTACGTATAATGTGTGTATAATACAGAAATGTTTACATATACACATAGTTACCATTGTGTTCCAATATTGAGCAACACCTGTTACTGCCCTGAATATTGCAGATAATTGGAAAACAATATTAAGTATGTGTATATCTAAACATATCTTTATTAGAAAAGGTACAATAAACAGGCCGGGCGTGGTGGCTCAGGCCTGTAATCCCAGCATTTTGGGAGGCCGAGGCGAGTGAATCACGAGGTCAGGAGATCGAGACCATCCTAGCTAACATGGTGAAACCCCGTTTCTACTAAAAAAAATACAAAAAATTAGCCGGATGCGGTGGCAGGTGCCTATAGTCCCAGCTACTCGGGAGACTGAGGCAGGAGAATGGCGTGAACCCTGAAGGCAGAGCTTGCAGTGAGTGAAGATCTCACCACTGCACTCCCACTCCAGCCCGGGTGACAAAGTGAGACTCCGTCTCAAAAAAAAAAAAAAAAAAAAAAAAAAAAAAAAAAAAAAAAGAAGGAAGGAAGGAAGGAAGGAAGGAAAGAAAGAAAGAAAAAGGTACAATAAATATATGGTGTTATGTTATGATGTTATGGGATCATTCTTGTATATGTGGTTCTTTTTTAACCAAAATATCATTTTGTGGTACATGACTATAATTCCTGTCTTTATCATCTTACTCCGATACCTAACTGATTTGTGATGATCCCAGGTGAAGAATTTATCTCTTCCAAAATCTCGGTTTCCTCCATGATATCTACCTCATAATAGTTTGGGGAATTAAAATAAATCAATTTGTAGGTTTCTTTGGCACTTTGTAGGTATTCAAAAATGAATGCAAAATACTAAATTTTTAAACAACTCAAAGCTATCATTGATTTCACAAAAAATTAAACTATTTATTATTTATTTTTTATTCAGACCGACTTCCTTTCATTCTGATTGCAACATTCTTGCTGAAGCTCTTGTTCTGCTACAAACTAATAGAATGATATGGGAGCTGTCAGGAGGATTGAATATTTGTCCTGGACTCATCTGACTTTTGCTCACATACTGTGTCACATGTTGACCAAAATGACCTCAGAATCTCCTTGGCAGTCACTTCAGAAAAGAGGACTTGCTTGTCTGGCCTTGAATTTCAAATGTGTTTTCAATAATCACAAGGTGTCTTTCCAGTTCTGTTGTGCAGTCGTGCAGGCGATCATGTGCTTCTGCTTCTAGAGGTCAGGGCTGGCTGTTTGACAAGGCTTACCCTACCATTAGTATTTCTTTAGTAAATAATTGGTTTGTTGAAATAAGCCACTTTTCCCTTCAACTGTTTGTTGTTGCTGCTGTCCTCAATTTTTACTATGCTTTGACAAATATCACAAACATTTTTTTACACGGAGCATATCAGCTTACCATAACATTTATATTCTTATGTAGAAAGTAGAATCTAGGAGGTCACATTTAATTTGAGCATATGTATTTAGATTGTTAGAGATGAAAACTACAGTCATATGCACTTTCCTTTTAGGATAATTATCTTTAGCTACACATTTTATTTTGTAATTTTTAAGGGCTACCTAACTAAAGGATATGTCTACAAGTAGTTAATTATGAGTTAATGTTCTTCCTCATTCAGACTGAATAAATAACTATACTTTTCCATAACTTACAATAACTGTATATTCTAGATAATTTTTTAAATGTGATGGCTATTCAATTCATTTTGAATTCAGGAATCAAATTTTTAGGACTTAATCTTGCAGCTCTGAGTAGCACTAGAGAGTATAGCTGAAATAGAGGGTAGATTCTAGTAATTTTGTAAGAGTATGCTATTTGGAAGATAAACTTAACATTTTAAATACACACATAAAATATTTATTTTATCTACTTAAGGAGAAATGCAATAGAAAAATAATATAAATAATTATTACATATACATCACTATTAAAAATTCATAAATATTACATGTTTTCTTCTAAATCTTGTTTTTGTTGCAAACATAGTATTGCAATTTACCTAACCATTTTCTTAATGTATGGTATTTAGGTTATTCCTAATACTATTCCTATTTTAAATACTCTTAGGCAAATATCTTCATGCATAAATTATTTTCTTTCTTTTGGACTTTTATAAGATAAATCATCAAAAAAGGATTAACAGATTAATTTTATAAACATTTTAAAAACATTTTATAACACTGTTTCTCCTTAACATTGCAATAACCTCTAATAATATCTTTAATAAGTGTCCATTACAAAAAAATTGGAAAAAAATACAAACAATAGAAAGAATATGAAAGTTATTATCACCTAGTGGTAAGTACTCATAAGATTTTAAGGTAAGTATAGAAATACATATAATGCTTTTGAAACATATTGTCAAAACTCTTGCATAAATACTTCTAAAATTTGCATCATTACTAATTGAAAACTAAGCTAAATGTTTATTTGCATTGGGGACTATCATTATTTTTGACTTTTGTTAATTTAAAATTGAAGTGTGACGTCCATTAAGATACCTTTAAAAACACATTTTTTTTCTTAATTACTTTAAACTCTTTGATTGTTTCCTCCTTAACTGTGTGATTAACTTTTAGTTCCCAGAATAAAATGGTCTTGGCCTAAATGCTAAAGTTTTCAAATTAAGAAAATTTGCTGGTGTACTTACTTAAAAGTTGTTTAGATTGAATGTGCCTTAGTTATTTTGATGTTATTCCTAATGATCTGTAAACAATTGCCTAGGGAAATATAATAGTGCATGTTTTTAGAAATAGGGAACTGTGGTGAGTAAAAGCAAAATGTCAGCGAAGTGTCACTCTCCTATGAAGATGTAAATCATAACTGTCTAATAATGAAGAATCTTCTAGTAAGCGATTATGAGGTCAGCTTTCGTAGCTTCATTAGGATGAATTAAAATGGAAACCACTTAAATGTTTAAAAAAATTTATGTCTACAACTATATCTAAAACAAATGTGCATACTATATCCATTCTTCTTATTTTAAACTCAGGAGAACTCTGAATTATTAGATGAGCAATACATTTTTTCTTTTGTTTTTAGTTAACTAAAACTGTTTATGTTTGTAAACCCATTTGTCCTATCTTCGATGATTCTGATAGAATATAAACATAAGGGAAATGTGTCTGAAAGCTGCATAGGGACAACTAACCCTTCCCCTCAAAAAAATAAAATAAATGTTGAGGCAAATATGAAAAGATAAAGATGACAGAAAAAAGAAGGCTATTATTTGTTTAATTTATTTCAAGTTATCAGGAAGATAACATTTATCCAACTATTTTCATAACAATTGTCTAGACACTATGAAGGATAGGGAAGATGTGTGTTTGTGTGTGTGTGTGTGTGTGTGTGTCTATGTTTGTATACCTAATCATTTCCAAGTCATTAGGAAGTAATTACCTAATCATTTCTTCCTAGCTCCTACCTCCCAACATTGTTGCATTAAGTTTCCAACATAGGAAATTTGGGGGACACATCCAAAGCATAGAAAGTGTCAACTTGAAGTATTCAGGAGTAGCCAGCAGAGGGGACTGCAGATGCTGGCAGCAGTGTTAGTATTTGCTGTGGAAGAAAGAAAGTCAGATGCAAGGAGAGATATGGCCCACACTTATTAACATGACACTTCTAGCTGTCTTTAATCATTCAAAGGGGGATGTATATCTTGATGTTTAAAATAAGAAAGCTTGTAAATTAGAAAAGCTATGAGCCAAGAAAAGATTATAGCATTTTAAGTGTTTCCCTGATTTTGCAAAAGACTATATTGACTGTCTTTCAAAAGTAACTTTAGCAATTAAAACATGAGCATTTTCTAGGACTACTTCACTTAAGAAAGCATGTGTTAAACTGAATGAAGAACTAAATAAAGGAACATAAGTAGATAGCCATGAGGAAGGGAGCTTGCAAAACTGGCTTTAGGAGTTACTACTGGTAGAATTGTGTTCATCAAAAGATGTTGAAGTCCTAGTCTCTAGTACCATTACCCTGACCTTATTTGAAAATAGAGTCTGTGCAGATGATCAGAAGAGTGTGAGATCATTAAGGTGGGCCCTAATTTGATACGACTGTCTATATATAAAAAAAAAAGGTAATTTTGTCACAGAGACAGATGTACACAGAAAAAAAAATTATGTAAAGTCTCATAAAAGAATGCCATGTGAAGATTGGAGTTTTGTTGTCATAAGTCAAGTAACATTTAAGACTACCTGAAACTGAAAGAGAGAAAAAGGAATCCTTCCCTACTGCCTTCAAATGGAGCATGGTCATGCTGAAACCTCAATTTTGAACCTCTATTCTCCAGAACTGTGAGAAAATAAATTTCTGTTGTTCTAACTTATTTATTTTGTGGTATTTTGTTACAGTAGTCCTAGGAAGTTAATACAGAAATTCCTCTAAAAATGACATAATTAAACACTTTCAATAAAAACCACTGTATTTATTTTAAGCAACATAGTTAAAACTCTTTTGTAAGTTTTTGTTTCAGTTTTTCTATTTACATTTTGACATATTATGAGAATGTCAGCTTTATAAAGGATAATCTATAAAATACTCTAAGGATCTATGGAATTCAGGCAACACATATGATATATACTCAAAGTAAATAGCAAAACAGAGTGAAGAAATGAATTTGCCTACGTCTTATCTCTCAAAATGGCACCTAGGCTATATAAGAAATAATGATGGGTTCTCTCTGTATTTCTGACCTAAAAATATCACATACCATGATATTTGTGTTTATTCATATAACATCCTTCTTGTTCTTATGATAGTGACACTGGTGTTTCCATAATATTTTTAGTCACTTGCAAATAAATTACATCATAAAAGTATAAATAATTTTTCTCTGTCTAATCTACTCTTCTCCACTATCTGATCTCTTCTCCCCAACCTGCCTATACACACAATTTTACCATGGTATTTTTACTCTGAATCATGCTCTGAAAATACATGGATAGATAGATAGATAACATAATGGACTAATAATGCTAATATAAAATAAGATATTTAAAATTCAATCTGATATCACTATGCATAATATTAGAATATGTTGGCTGTTACACATTCGTCAATTAGTAGAAGTTTCTGTTTATTTACTATGTGTTTGGTTTTTGTCATACGGGTTGGCTAATTTGAGTCTATAATAATTATCATCTGATGAATCAACATAAATATTTAATATTGACACCTGAAAGATTATAGAATTTTTAAAAAATAAAATTTCAATTTTGCATAGAAATATGGGGAAATATGAGGTAAGAGGAAGTTAAAATTGAAAGGAACTGCCAAGATGAAAAAGTAACCTGATGGGTAATTTTTTTAAAAGCAGCATAAATGTATACTATTCTCCTGATTCCCCAAAAGTCCTTGAGGAAATGTTATGGCATAAATCACTTTGTTGTAGATCCGGAATAAAAAAGGCCTTTTATCTAGAGTAAAAATTAACCACTTTCTGCTTATAAATTCTAATGTTGTAAGCATCCGGTGTCTCTTCCTGCCGAAGAAGATAAATTTAACATTTTCCAGGTAAACATCATTTCCCTTACATGTGTTGAAAAAGTCAAATAATCTTGTCACAACTTTTTTTCCATCAAGTATTTCACTTAAAATTTCTAATATTTCTTAATAACCCTTAGAGTTTAATTTTGGTCTCCAGTTCTAGCATTTTGTATTAGCAGGAAATCACATTGTGCCAAATATTTTGAATTGACATTTGTAAAGTGTCCTGAAATTCTTCCCTCATCAATCAAGTAATTCAGCTTTTGTAGTCCTGTTTTTAAATTGATGAATAAAAGGGATGCTTTTTTTCCCCTATTGTGAAACTGAAAAACAAGACAAACTTCAACATGAATAACAAAGGGACACAAACAAATGCTCCTTGTCACCCTCTTCTTGGCAAATTCTATAGAAGTCCAAAGACAGGCATGCAATTATCAAAAATATTAAAGTGCAAATGTATGATTTTGCTCAAAAACAAGGCTTTGCTTTTGCCTTTGTCTTATTGTCACAAATTATATTAAATGTAAAGCTCCGGGTGTTTGTTGTTGTTGTTGTTGTTTTCAGCATGATTTAGCAACATTAGTTATACCTCACAAGATCTCCACAGGTAAGATTTAGATTGTCAGTGTCACTTTACAGCTGAAGACATTTAGAAAATAAATAAGTTCACGAGATTCAGAGGCAAATAGCATCTTTCTTTTACCAAACTGTTTCACTCTTTCTCAATAATCCACGGTAGTATTTTTAATTGCATTGTGTCAAAGTGAAATACATTTTTTTTTTTCTTCTGACACCAAAGTGAAATATTTTCCTAACATTGGTCTGTTCTTCACAATTGAATACATGGCCTAAACTGATCTCTCCAATGATTGTACTATTACAATAATAACTATCTCTAAATAACTTATGAGGACGCATGATGAGATTTGGCTTTAACAAAATAGATCCAACTGTAGGAATACCATCATAAGTAAATGTGGAAGACCTGCCAGGAGACAAAGTGAGAGAGAACATGAAGGAAAGTCTGAGCAATTGGTCAGAGGTAGCAGCTTAGACACAGGATAGTTGTGAAGCATTGATACGGTCTGATATAAGTTCAGAGAAAGGAAGGCAGACCAGAGAATTGGATTTAATTAGTTTCATAGCACCATAAAGTCCAATTATAGGCTTTTTGTTTTGTTTTGTTTTGTTTTTGAGACGGAGTCTCGCTCTGTTGCCCAGGCTGGAGTGCAGTGGATGGATCTGGGCTCACTGCAAGCTCCGCCTACCAGGTTCACACCATTCTCGTGCTTCAGCCCTCCGAGTAGCTGGGACTATAGGCTCCCTCCACCATGCCCGGCTAATTTTTTGTATTTTATTTGGTAGGGACGGTGTTTCACCATGTTAGCGTTTTAATGGGGCCTAGAGCAGTCACAGGTAGTGTATGTAGTAAAGCTACCCTTTACAGAAAGAAGAGTTTGGGATGAACTGGAAAAAGTCATTTTAGTTTTCACTTCTTTCTGAGGGTCAAACATCTTGTTTCACTATTAAGCATACGATTAATTCTCATTCGTGAGTAGTAATTTATACTATAGCTACCTATGCTATAGCAATATAATGGGACCTTTACAGGTCTAACTTATATGCTTAATTAACGTAATGTTTATATTGAACCCAGAATGGTGCCATAAATATGTGTCACTGCCATAGCTCTTGTTATGGCAATTCTAAATATGAAATTTCTCCTAATTAAATCAAACTTCTGTTTAATAAAAATAAACCCATTTGAAAGTTTCAAATGTATAAATAACTTTTCCTGTTGTATGACACCAAGAAAAAGATATAGTCATATAAAAAAAATTGAGGCCAAAAACAACATGAAAGAAATTGTTGATCAGTTTGATATATTATAAAACTAAATTGTATTTAAACAATATAAGTACAAATTTCAATTACATTACCTGAGTTATTGCTATTTCATTATTATTATTCTATTATTATTATTTTGAGGTGGAATCTCGCTCTGTCGCCCAGGCTGGAGTACAGCGGTGCGATCTCAGCTCACTGCAACCCCTGCCTCCCGGGTTCAAGCGATTCTCCTTCCTCAGCCTCATGAGTAGCTGGGACTACAGGCACGCAACACCACTCCTGGCTAATTTGTGTGTGTGTGTGTGTATTTTCAGTAGAGACGGGGTCACCCCATGTTGGCTAGGCTGTTCTTAAACTTCTGACCTCAAGTAACTGTTTGCCTCCACCTCCCAAAGTGCTGAGTTTACAAGCATGAGCCACTGTTTCCGGTCCCCTAAGTTATTTCATAAATTTAAAGTTATGAATCCCTTTTCTCTGATTTGAAAACAGTTCCTCTAACCAATATGTAATTCGGTAGGTTTTCTTAAAATTGAGATAGTATATTCATATATTGTGGACATAGTAATATTTATCCTTTTGTAGTTTTGTGACCTATTTATCACTGTGTTCTTAATTATAGTTTGGAAACCTTTGATTCCCAATAAAATAAATGTTAATATCTACTTTTTAAACTTGTGTTTATAATTGTGAAAGAAGCAAAGATATGTTTTCTATGCTCATTCTGCTATTAATTAGCTTTTTATGCTCATGAAAAATTTTACTTGATCCTAATGGATCTCTATATTCCTTGTGTTACCATGAGGATAAAGAAGATGGATGGTGAAAATGGAAGTAAAAATATTGAGAAAGTAGGCAAACTATATAGGCATATCTTGAGATTATTGATACTATGTGACCATTACTACTTCCTAGTTTGGTTCTGCCAACTGTACATTTCTAAAGTTGTGCTGAGCAGTCTTAAAAATGAGAGCAGTCGGGCAGACGCAGTGGCTCACGCTTGTAATCCCAGCACTTTGGGAGGCTGAGGCGGGTGGATCACGAAGTCAGGAGATCGAGATCTCCCGGCTAATACGGTGAAACCCCGTTTCTACTAAAAATACAAAAAAAATTAGCCAGGCGTGGTGGCGGGCACCTGTAGTCCCAGCTACTCGGGAGGCTGAGGCAGGAGAATGGGGTGAACCCGGGAGGCGGAGCTTGCAATGAGCCGAGATCGCGCCAGTGCACTCCGGTCTGGGCGACAGAGTGAGACTCCGTCACAAAAAAAAAAAAAAAAAAAAAAAAAATTAGAGCAGCCTCTGTGTGTCTTTTCAAATACATTTGAAGATAGTACAGCTGTTCTCAAGCATATACTTTTATCTTAAAATATTTCAAATGTGGCAACACATCAGCCACTGTAGTTTATAAAAATAGGAATTTAATGAAACATGTTGGGAAAGTGTTGAATTTAATTATGATGGTAATGAAGATGATAAAATAAATACAGTATTTGGGAAAATTACTATTCGTATTGTGCACTCTTAAAAGTTAATTGTGTGAATGATGCTGGTGAAAAAGAATATTTGCAATATGACTTTAAAGTTAAATTAAGGAAATTCTGCTTAGACTGGAAAGTCATTATCTAGGAAGTATCAGAAGAGACCAAATTTTAAGTTATTATTTAAGTGTTTTTACCACCTATGATATTTTTTCTTTTATATCCACTGATGTGTATCTTTGGGGGTGTGTGTGTGTGTGAATAACTTATGTGATAAAACAAAATCGTTATACAACTGATTGATTCAAGAGAGCTTTTTCTGCCTGTACTTAATTAGCTATTCTGTACACATATTTACTCAAACTAAATAACAGGAGAGGGTAAAACTTTGTAGTAGACACACATAGATTAGGACTGGGAACAATTATATTGCATACCAGGTAGTTTTGAATCATATTGCTGCTCTTGTTTTTGTTAATTATACATATCCCTTCATATTCCCAATTCAGGTATTTGGTTAGTCAATTTCTTTTTCCAATCACTAGGCTGTTTCCCCAAATAATTTAAATGCGCTCATTTAAAATGAAGGTAGAGGAGCTCTTTCTATTTTTTCCTTCTTTTTATTTTTAATATCTCAGTTGTTAAAGATCAACTTAGTATGCAGTCTTAAAACATTGGTGAAGCCACTTGATTAAGTTTGACAGCAATAGTAATATGATAGCATGCTCACTGAGGAGCGGAGTTCTGTAATTATATTAACTAAGGTTGGTTTGAATCTTAATGGTGATGGCACTGTATGGTTCTGCTAGTTACTTTAGAAGTTCTCTCAATTTTCTTGGATCAATAAATTTTGACTTCCAAATGAAAGAAAATCTAATGAATGTTGCCTATGCCAAAATATACATGACCGCCATAGGATAGAGACCATGATATAAGTGACTCATTTATACAAGGATGATAGAATGCCTTACTAAGCTTACTGGAAGAAATTTCTGACACTGTGAAAATACAATGTGAGAAAGAAATTTCATTAATTTAAGGTAAGCCTTCTGCAAGTAAATAATGTTTTAGGTTAAAGAGAGAAACATACTTATGCATGAAATAAGTTACTAGCATGAGGTTAGACGTTATACACAGACATAAGTGATATACAAGTTATATGTTGGTGAGGTCATGGCAGGGCTGAAGATAAGTGTGCATGGGGCAGTACCTCTAGATTCAAGTGGGTTTATCTGTCAACTCATATCATTGCTAATGAGGTGAAGATTTTCAGAGATGTTGATACTACTGCATTTACCATTACATAAAGCTGACCAGATTTTTTTTTTCATGGAAATAAAAGACAATCAATAAATAGTAAATAAATGTGGTAATTTTGTAAGCTAAACATTTGTAGACAGAGGAGGAAGATTTATTAATTCATAGGTCTTAGGACAGCTGGTGACCTTGATATGTCAGTAACCACTGCAAGAGTAACTGTCCATGCAAATATATGTCACTCAGCAAGATGCCTAAATGGAAATAAAAAGGGATATTAACTATCTGTACATATTTGTGAGCCTGCTGGTTTCTCCTAGAAATGTGGAGCAATATGAAGACATAGGTATTCTCTTGTACAATAATATCCTTGATATAAATGGATATTTTTCTAAAAGAAGGATATTAGTGTCCAAGAAGTTGGGGATACATTGGAGTAAATATAGTGTTTATTGAATGATATCTCAGAGTTGTTAACAAGTGAATGTCCACTAAAACATTTGGAATATATGCATAGTTATCAGAGTTTTCCTTTTTTGTTATTAATGAACTTCATTTTTAGAACAGTTTTGTATTTACCGAAAAATTGAATAGATGGTACAGAGTTCCCAAATACAACCTCTGTCCCTCTTGCAGTTTCTGTTGGATTAAAATCTTGCATTGGTGGGGTACATGTGCAACATTAATGAACTTATCTTAATATATATTATTACCTAAAGTCCATAGTTTGTGTTAAAAAATCAGTCTTTGTGTTTTACAGTTCTATAGGTTTTGACAACTGGTCAATGTCATATATCCACCATTACAGTATCATACAGAGTAGTTTCATTACCCTAAACTTTCCTTGTACTTCACCTATTCATTTCCCTTCCCACCTCACCCCAGATCCCTGGCCTTTATTAAAATGTCATGTAATTGGAATCATTTTGTTAATGATTTGTAATATGCAATATTTTTACATTATTTTCTTTCACTTAGAAATATAAACTTAAGGTTTCTTTATATATTTTTGTGGCTTTGATAATTCTTTTTTTTTCACTGAGTAATATGCCACTGAACAGATGTATCACAGTATGTTTATATATTTACCTCTTAAGAAACATCTTGATTGCTTCTAATTTTTGAAATTGATGAATCAAGATGCTATAAACACCCATATGCATAAACTGTTGTGTGTGTACATGGTTTTCAGCTCACTTTGTTAAACAACAAGGTGTAGAATTGTTGAATCATGTAGCAAAACTACATTAGCTCTGTACAAAACTGCCAAGCTATCTTACAATGTGGCTGTACCATTTTTCATTCCATCAACAATGAAAGAGAATTCCTATTGCTCCACATGCTTACCAACATTTGGTGTTAAAAGTGTTGTAGATTTTAGTTATTCTAATAGATACACAGTAGCATCTCACTGTTGTTTTAACTTACATTTCCTTTATTACATATGATATGAAATATTTTTCCAAATGCCTGCCATCTGTATAGATTTTATTCTATTCCACAGAGTTGTTTATTTTTGTCAACACTGTGCTTTCTTAACGTAATTTTATAGTAACATTAGTCTTCCAACTTTGTTCTTCTTCAATATTTTGCTCTGGGTCTTCTACCTTTCCATGTAAACTTTAATATCAGCTTGTAAATATCACAAAATAACTTGCTGGGATATTGAATCTCTATTGAACCTCTATATAAACTTTAGAAAAACTTCCATCTTAACATATAGTCTTCCAATAATTAATATGACATAATTCTCAATATATGTAAATCCTCTGATATTTTGATATTTTTCCTGAGGCTTTGTAGTGTTAAGTATACATAGTCTGTATTTTGTTAGATACATAGACAATATTTACTTTTGTTCTACTATAAATACTTTTTAAATGTTCCATTCAATTATGCATCGCTGGCATATAGGAAAGAAATTTGCTTATATGTTTCCTAGACTGTGCTATAATCCCTTTTAATCCCAAGAGATTTTTAAAAATTGCATTCTGTTTTAGATTAAGAGGATACATGTGTAGGTTTGTTACTTGAGTATGCTGAATAATGGCAGAGTTTGGGCTTCTTGCATGCAATATGCCCAATAGGTAACTATTCAACATTTACATCCCCCCCACCTTCCCCCTTTTGGAGTCCTCAGTGTCTGTTATTTCCATCTTTATGTCCATATGTACACATTGTTTAGCTCCCTGTTATAAATGAGAAGATGTGATATTTGGTTTTATTTATCTGAGTTATTTACCTCAGGATAATGGCCTGCAGATCTATCCCTGTTGCTGCAAATGACATTATTTCATTATTTTTTATGGCTGCATAGTATTCCGTTTCCATGGTACATGTATTGTACATTTACACACACAGATAACATTTTATTTAGCCAAACAATCATTGATGAACAAAGGTTGGCTATATGACTTTCATATTGAGAATATTGCTGTAATAGACATACAAGTTTAGATTTTATATAATTTTATATAATGAGTTATTTTCCTTTGGGTAGATGCACAAAAGTGGTATTGTTCTGTCAAAGGTGATTTCATTTTTGGTTCTTTGAGAAATCTCCATGCTGGTTTCCACGAAGGCTGTATTAGTTTATGTTCCCACTGAACATTATAATAGCCATTATGACTGGCTATTATAAGATGGTATCTCATTGGGGTTTAAATTTGTGTTTCTCTGATGATTAGTGATGTTGAACATTTTTCATACATTTTTTGGCCACATGTATGTCTTCTTTTGGGAGGCTGTTCATGTCCTTTTTAATGAGGTTGTTTTTTTATTGTTGTTTTTGAGTTATTTGGCTTCCTTGTAGTTTCTGGATATTAGTCCTTTGTCAGAGGCATAATCGGCAAATATTTATCCTATTCTGTAGGTTGTCTATTTATTCTGTTGATTATTTATTTTGGTATGCAGAAGCTTTTCAGTTGAATTCAGTCCTATTTGAATATTTTTTATTTTGTCGCATTTGCTTTTGTGGTCTTAGACATAGATTCCTTGCCTACGGCAATATCCAGAAATGACTTCCTTGGTTTTCTTCTAGTATTTTTATAGTTTTATGTTTTGTTCAGGTCTTTAATCCATCTTGAATTGATTTTTGTATAGTACATAGTGAGAGATATGGATACAGTTTCCTTCTTCTGCATACAACAAGCCAATTTTCCCACTACCATTTGTTAAATAGCATGTCCTTTGCCCATTTTTTATTTGTGTCAACTTTGATGGAGATTGCTTGTTTGAAGGTATATGGTTTTCCTTTTAGGTTCTCTATTGTGTTATATTTAACTATGTGTCTATTTTTGTACCAGTACCAAGCTGTTTGTTTTATTTAGCCTTTTTTGTTAACTACAGCCTTGTAGTAGAATCTGAAGTCAGGTAATGTTATTCCTCCAGGCTATTTTTGCTTAGGAGTACTCTGGCTATTCTGCCTCTAATTTTATTCCATATAAACTTACAGATAGTTTTTTCCAATTCTGTGAAGAATGATGCTGGTAATTTGATAAAAATTGCATTGAATATGTAGATTGCTTTAAGGAGTATGGTCATTTTAATAATATTGATCATCCAATCTATGAGCATGGGCTGTTTTTACATTTGTCAGAGTCACCTACAATTTTTTTCATAAGTGTTTTGTAGTTCTATAGAGATCTTTTATCTCCTTAGCTAAATGTATTCCTAGGTACTTTTTGTGGCTATTGTAAATGGGATTGGGTTATTAATTTTGTTGTCAGCTTAAAAATTATCGGTATATATTGGCTAGCCATAAGTAGAAAGCTGAAACTGGATCCTTTCCTTACTCCTTATACGAAAATTAATTCAAGATGGATTAGAGACTTAAATGTTAGACCTAATACCATAAAAACCCTAGAAGAAAACCTAGGTAATACCATTCAGGACATACGCATGGGCAAAGACTTCATATCTAAAACACCAAAAGCAATGGCAACAAAAGCCAAAATTGACAAATGGGACCTAATTAAACTAAAGAGCTTCTGCACAGCAAAAGAAACTATCATCAGAGTGAACAGGCAACCTACAGAATGGGAGAAAAGTTTTGCAATTTATTTATCTGACAAAGGGCTAATATCAAGAACCTACAAAGAACTCAAACTAATTTACAAGAAAAAAACAAACAACCCCATCAAAAAATGGGTAAAGGATATGAACAGACATTTCTAAAAAGAAGACATGCATACAGCCAACAGACACATGAAAAAATGCTCATCATCACTGGCCATCAGAGAAATGCAAATCAAAACCACAATGAGATACCATCTCACACCAGTTAGAATGGCAATCATTAAAAAGTCAGGAAACAACAGGTGCTGGAGAGGATGTGGAGAAATAGGAACACTTTTACACTGTTGGTGGGACTGTAAACTGGTTCAACCATTATGGAAAACAGTACGGCGATTCCTCAAGGATCTAGAACTGGAAATACCATTTGACCCAGCCCTCTCATTACTGTGTATATACCCAAAGGATTATAAATCATGGTGCTATAAAGACACATGCACACATATGTTTATTGCAGCATTATTCACAATAGCAAAGACTTGGAATCAACCCAAATGTCCATCTGTGACAGACTGGATTAAGAAAATGTGGCACATATACACCATGGAATACTATGCAGCCATAAAAAAGGATGAGTTTGTGTCCTTTGTAGGGACATGGATGCAGCTGGAAACCATCATTCTCAGCAAACTATCGCAAGAACAGAAAACCAAACATCGCATGTTCTCACTCGTAGGTGGGAACTGAATAATGAGATCACTTGGACTCAGGAAGGGGAACATCACACACCGGGGCCTATTATGGGGAGCGGGGAGGGGGGAGGGATTGCACTGGGAATTATACATGATGTAAATGACGAGTTGATGGGTGCTGATGAGTTGATGGGTGCAGCATGCCAACACGGCACAAGTATACATGTGTAACAAACCTGCACGTTGTGCAAATGTACCCTAGAACTTAAAGTATAATAATAATAATAAAAGAAACAAAAAAGAAAATTATTGGTATATAAAAATTCTACTGATTTTGGGCCAGGTACGGTGGCTCACGCCTGTAATCCCAGCACTCTGGAAGGCTGAGGCGGGTGGATCACTTGAGGTCTGGCATTTGAGACAAGCCTGGCGAACATGGTAAAACTTGTCTCTACTTAAAGTACAAAAATTAGCCAGATGTGGTGGTACATGCCTGTAATCTCAGCTACTCGGAAGGCTGAGGAATGAGAATTGCTTGAATCCGGGAGGTGGAAGTTGCAGTGAGCCAAGACAGTGCCACTACACTCCAGCCTGGGTGACAGAGCAAGACTCTGTCTCAAAAAAAAAAAAAAAAAAAAAAAAATTCTACTGATTTTTGGACCATTGACTTTCTATCCTGAAACTTTACTAATGTTGTTTATTATGTCTAGGTGTGTTTTAGAAGAGTTTATGCCTATGTGGTTTTCTGTAACTATGTTTTTTATTATCAAGTATCTAATCATGGCATCAGAGAACAGAGATAGTTTGACTTCATCTTTTCCAATTTGGATGCATTTTATTTCATTCTCTTGCCTATTTGCTCTGGTCAGTACTATGTTGAATAGGAGTGATGAGGGTAGACATCATTGTCTTATACAAGTTCTTAAGGGAAATGTTTTAAACTTTTCCCCATTCAGTATGATGTTGACTGTGGGTTTGTCATAGATGGTTCTTATTATTTCTAGGTGTGTTCTTTCAATGCCTAGTTTTTTAGGGTTTTTATTACAAAGGAATGTTTAATTTTATCAAATGCTTTTTCTGCATCTATTGAAGTGATAATTTTAATTATGTTTTTCTGGTAAATCATATGTATTCATTTGCATATGTTGAACCATCCTCACATCCTAGAATAAAACCCTCTTGATTGTGAGAAATTATCTTTTTGAAATGCTATTGGATTTAATTTGCTAATATTTTGTTGAGGAATTTTGCATCAATGTTCATCAGGGATATTGCCCTATTGTTTTCAATTTTGTGCCTCCTGACTTGATTTTGATTTCAGGGTGATACTGGTTTCATAGAATAAGTTACAGAGAAAACCAAACTCCTAAATATTTTGAAATAGATTCATTAAGATTGGCACTAGCTCTTCTTTGTGTGTCTGAAAAAATTCAGCTGTGAATCTCTGTTCCCAGGCTTTTTTGTTGTTGTTGGAAGATTTTTTAATGAACGATTTATTACTTATTCGTGGTTTGTTCAGTATTTGTATTTCTTCCTGCTTTAATTTTGGGAGGTTTTATATTTCCAGGAATTTATCTATTTCCTCTAGATTTTCTAGTCTGTTCACAGCAATTTCTGATGATCATTTGTATTTTTGTGGTGTCAGCTGTAATGTCACCTTTATCATTTCTGATTGTGCTTGTTGGAATCTTCTTTCTTTGGTTCTTGGTTGATCTAGAGAGTTCTATCGATTTTGTTTTTCCTTACACAGAACCTACTTTTTTATTATTATTATTAGGGTCTTAATATTATTTAGTTCCTCTCTGATCCCTGTTATTTATTTTCTTTTATTTGTTTTGGGTTTCTTTTCTTATTTTTCTATTTTCTTGAGGTAGGACAACAGGTTGTTACATTTCAGACTATTCTATTGTTTTGACTTAGGCATTTAATGCTACAATCTTTCCTCTTAGCACTGCTTTTGATGTGTCGCAGAAGTTTTGGTATATTGTGTTTCCATTTTTGCTCATTCAACTTAAAAAAATTCTGTCTTAATGTTATTGTTTACCCAAAAGTCATTCCATAGCAAATTATTTAGTTTCCATTTACTCATGTAGTTTGAAAATTCCTCTTTGTATTTATTTTTAATTTGTTTCACTGTGATTTGAAACAATACTCTGTAAAATTTTGCTTTTTTGACGTTATTGAGACTTGCTTTATAACCATGCATATGGTCTACTTTGAATAATGTTCCATGCACTTACAATAAAAATGTATATTCTGCAGTTGTTGTCTGGAATATTTGCAAATATCTATTAGGCCCATTTGGTTTAGAGACCAGTATAATTCCAGGGTTTCTTTACTGATTATCTCCCTTAATCGTCTGCCTAATTTTATAAGTGGGGTGTTGCTGTCAATTTGTTTTCAAATGTCAGCATTTGCTGTCAATTTGCTTTCATATGTCCACAGTTTTATGGATCTGGGTGCTATGTTGTTGGGTGCATATACATTTAGGATAGTTACATATTCTTAAATATTCTTATTGCATTAACACCTCTAGCATTATATGATTGCCTTCTTTTTTTTCTTTTTACTGCAGTAGGTTTAAAGCTTTTTTTTTTTCTTTTTAATCTCATATAAGAATGGTTACTCCTGCATACTTTGTTTTCCATTTTCATGTTATATCCCTTTCCACCCCTTTACTTCTAGTCTGTATGTATCTTTAGCTTTTAAGTTGGTCTTTATGAGCAGCAGATGGGTGGGTCTTTTTTTTTAAAATCCAATTTGCCACTTTGTATATTTTAAGAAAAAACATTAGGCCATTTATATTCAAGGTTAATATTACTGTGTGAGGTTTTATTCCAATCACAATGTTGTTAGTTAGTTGCCATGGAGTTTCAATCATATAATTGCTTTACAAGATCTGTGAGCTTTTATAATGAAGAATATCATCCTGCTGTTTTCACGTTTAGAAATTCTTTGAGCATTTCTTGTAGGGATGGTCTAGTGAAGACAAATTCCCTTACTGTTTATTTGTCTGGGAAACACTGTTTCTCCTTCATTTATGAAGTCGAGTTTGGTAAGATATAAAATTCATGACTTTCATTTTTTTTCTTTAAGGAGGCTAAAAATAGCACCTCTTCTGTCTTGTAAGATTTCTACTCAGAAATCTACCGTTAGCCTGCTGGGATTTTCTTTATAGGTGATTGGATGCTTCTGTCTAGCTGCTTTTAATAATTTTTTCTTTCATTTTCACATTGAATATTCTAATGACTGTATGCTTTGATGATGTTTGTCTTGTATAGTATCTTCCAGGTGTTCTCTGAATTCCTTGTATGAGAATGTCTACATTTTTAGTAAGGTCAGGAAAATTTTCCTGAATTATTCTTTCAAATATATTTTCCAAGTTTCTCATTTTTTACATTCTCCCAAAGAAATGCCTATAAGTTGTAAGTTTTGTTACTTTACATAATCCCATATTTCTCAAATACTTTGTTTCTTAAAAAAGGAAAAAATATTCTTATTGGGTTAATTTTTTTATTTTTTATTTTATTATACTTTATGTTCTAGGGTACATCTGCACAATGTGCAGGTTTGTTCCATATGTATACATGTGCAGTGTTGGTGTGCTGCACCCATTAACTCATCATTTACATTAGGTTTATCTCCTAATGCTCTCCCTCCACCCTCCCCCCACCCCACAACAGGCCCCTGTGTGTGATGTTACCCTTCCTGTGTCCAAGTGTTCACATTGTTCAATTCCCACCTATGAGTGAGAACATGCGATGTTTGGTTTTCTGTTCTTGCAAAAGTTTACTGAGAATGATGGTTTCCAGTTGCATCCATGTCCCTACAAAGGACACGAACTCATCCTTTCTTATGGCTGCATAGTATTCCATGGTGTATATGTGCCACATTTTCTTAATCCAGTCTGTCATTAATGGACATTTGGGTTGGTTCCAAGTCTTTGCTGTTGTGAATAGTGGTGCAATAAACATATGTGTGCATGTGTCTTTATAGCACCATGATTTATAATCCTTTGGGTATATACCCAGTAATGGGATGGCTGGGTCAAATGGTATTTCTAGTTCTAGATCCTTGAAGAATTGCCACACTGTCTTCCCCAATGGCTGAACTAGTTTACAATCCCACCAACAGTGTAAAAGTGTTTCTATTTCTCCATATGCTCTCCAGCACCTCTTGTTTCCTGACTTTTTAATGATTGCCATTCTAACTGGTGTGAGATGGTATCTCGTTGTGGTTTTGATTTGCATTTCTTTGATGGCCAGTGATGATGACCATTTTTTCATGTGTTTGTTGGCTGTATAAATGTCTTCTTTTGAGAAGTGTCTGTTCATATCCTTTGCCCACTTTTTGATGGTTTTTTTTTTTTTTTCTTGTAAATTTGTTTGAGTTCTTTGTAGGTTCTCGATATTAGCCCTTTGTCTGATGAGTAGATTGCAAAAATTTTCTCCCATTCTGTAGGTTGCCTGTTCACTCTGATGGTAGTTTCTTTTGCTGCACAGAAGCTCTTTAGTTTAATTAGATCCCATTTGTCAATTTTGGCTTTTGCCACCATTGCTTTTAGTGTTTTAGACATGAAGTCCTCGCCCATGCCTATGTCCTGAATGTTATTGCCTAGGTTTTCTTCTAGGGTTCTCATGGTTTTAGGTCTAACATTTAAGTCTCTAATCCTCCTTGAATTAATTTTTGTATAAGGTGTAAGGAAGGGATCCAGTTTCAGCTTTCTACTTATGGCTAGCCAGTTTTCCCAGCACCATTTATTAAAAAGGGAATCCTTTCCCCGTTTCTTGTTTTTGTCAGGTTTGTCAAAGATCAGATGGCTGTAGATGTGTGGTATTATTTCTGAGGGCTCTGTTCTGTTCCATTGGTCTATATCTCTGTTTTGGTACTAGTGCCATGCTGTTTTGGTTACTGTAGCCTTGTAGTATAGTTTGAAGTCAGGTAGCATGATGCCTCCAGCTTTGTTCTTTTGACTTAGGATTGTCTTGGCAATGCGGGCTCTTTTTTGGTTCCATATGAACTTTAAAGTAGTTTTTTCCAATTCTGTGAAGAAAGTCACTGGTAACTTAATGGAGATGGCATTGAATCTATAAATGACCTTGGGCGGTATGGCCATTTTCACAATATTGATTCTTCCTGTCCATGAGCATTGAATATTCTTCCATTTGTTTGTATTCTCTTTTATTTCACTGAGCAGTGGTTTGTAGTTCTCCTTGAAGTCCTTCACATCCCTTGTAAGTTGGATTCCTAGGTATTTCATTCTCTTTGAAGCAGTTGTGAATGGGAGTTCACTCCGTATTTGACTCTCTGTTTGTCTGTTATAGGTGTATAGGAATGCTTGTGATTTTTGCACATTGGTTTTGTATCCTGAGACTGCTGAAGTTGCTTATCAGCTTAAGGATATTTCGGGCTGAGATGGTGGGGTTTTCTAAATACACAATGATGTCATCTGGGGTTAATTTGAAAGACCTGTCTTCAGGTTCTGAAATTCTTTTTTTATTATTATTTTATTTTGTTTGTGTGTGCTTACTCTGGTCTATTGTTAAAACTTTCAACTATACTTTTATATTAATTCAGCTTTTTTTTTTTAATTTCCAGAAATTCTATTTGCTTTTTATCTATCTCTTATTTCATTGCTAGCATTGCTTTTCTCATTTCATTGCATTGGTTTTCAAAGTTCTTTTTGACTTCATTGAGCTACCTTATAAAACACACTTTGAATTCTTTATCTGTTATTTCAGAATTTTCATTTTGTTTACATAATCCCATATTTCTCATCTGAGAAATGCCTGGAATCTCACAGGCTTTTTCATTTTGTTTACATAATTTCTCATCTGAGAAATATGGGATTATGTTATATTTGATGGGACCCTCCCAATCTCTGCCTTTTGAAGATATGATTGTAGAATGTGGTAGGTAGCATTGGTTAGCTTTCCTTCTAAACCCTATGGAATTCTGTCAGCAAGCTTTATGTTGGGTTGTGCATTTCAACCTATAAGCCAGTAGATGGAATTTATGGGTAAGAGCCAGCTGCAGCAAAAGCACATGGGTATGTACTTTATCTCTGTTTACTGTGAGGTGCCCTCTTTTGTTTAGGGTGATGGACTCGACAGCGTAATGCCCAGTGCCCTTAGCTTCCTGTTCCTTTGTGGGGGGTTGGGCATACAAAGCTGGGCAGAGCTAGACCACCTGGTTAATATCCAATGATGAGCACTGGCACCAGCCCTGATGCTTGATGGGAGTGGCTGGGGGATATTCTGTCAAAATACTCTGATATTTCTGCAGAGGGTGAGGGTGTTTCATGCCCAGCTCCATGCTCCGTATCCTAGACAATTAGGAATATGATATGTTTTTGTATTACATCCCTCTTTTGGGGCTCATGACTCTCAGTTCAGGTGCACACTTACGTCTACCTCCAGGCCACAGTGTAGCTGAGAGACACAGAAAATGCATCTCACAGCTCTCCATTGGATTTGTTTTAAGGTGGATGCTCTCCTTTCAGCCCAATACGGGCAGTTTTGTTGCTTAACTGTTTTCAGATGTGGTAATGTTGCTGCTTTATGTAGATGGAGAAAGAGCTGTGACTTTTAACAAACGCAACTGGGTGTCAGTGTGGTTGTGTCAGTTGGTTGGGTCACCCCGATCTCAGACCCTGGTGAGAGTCATCATGTGCCAGCAGTACTGAACTGATCTAGGCTATTCCCCATTCTGTAAGTCCCTGGATGGCCCACTGGATGGCATGTATGAGTCCTGAAGGGACTAGACTATGAGCAGGTCAGCAGATTTGGTCTTGAGATATTAGGATTCAGATGCTGGCTGTGGAAGGATGAAGTAGGTCATTCCACAGGTCACTGGTAGAACTTTCACATGAGAGTAGGCAGAATATTAAGGTAGTGTGAGCCTAAGGGCGGATCCTAGGCCTATGATGGCTGAGTTCTCAGAAGGGCTGTGTGCCACAGATGAAATTGTCAGGCATGAGCAGGGTGGCTATGCTTATGATCTCTTACTGCGGAAAGTAGGTCACCCTTAATGGGAGCAAGGGAGGCTGACAGCCACGGGTCACATGGCCCACTTGCACTTTCCTCCCATGGCAGTGGTCATGGATTTCAATGTTGGGGGTGTGCGAAGGTGCCATTTTTACTCACTCTCTTCCTGGTCCAGAATGGCAGTAGCAGGTGATGGTGGTGGCAACTGCTGAGGAGCTGAAAGGCAGATTGCCAGTCTCCGTGGGCTGGTTGTTCAGGAGAATGCTCAGTTTCAGTTGAAGTGCTCACATTGCAGTGTGGTGGCTACACATCACCTGTATTGGGATTGTGGTGGGATGCTGAAGACATTCCTTGTTTAGCAGGAAGCAGTGGAAGCAAGTAGTCATGCAGTACATAGTCTTCCCATTCCTTCATTTCCACAGCTATGCTATCTGTATTTGGAGTATGTGAAAGTGCCTGACCTCTTAGCTATTTTGCTAGCTGTGTGATGGGTGCTGGAACTGGGCTGCTCAGGTACCAAAAGCCTGTGAGATTCCAGGCATTGAGCAGTGCAGTCTCTAAACAACTCCTGCTGTTACTCTGGAGGCTTGGGAGTACGAGTTTGGGGGGTTGTCCAGGTAGTTCTCCTGTGGTTAGGATCATATGGTCCATGGTGGAATTATGGAACCCCATGAATCTCATTTGCTCACCCCTTCCCTGCATTAGGGAGCCTCTCCCAGCTTCATGCTGATCCTAGCTCAGCAGGCTGCCTGGCTTCACTCTCCTCTGCCTTCCGTGATTCCTGAATTCTAGCATGCTATCTTAAAGAAATCCACTCAAAGTATTTATATTTACTTGCTATTTTGATTTCCCTCTGTGAGAGATGCACCCAGTAACTGCTTCTAGTCAGTCATGTTTAACTAAAACCCAAGAGACTTTTGATAAATTAGTTGAGGTTTCTACATAGACAATTGCTATCTCTGAAAATAAGGCTGTTTTGTTTATTTATATTTTGACCTGTATGCCTTGTTTGTTTGTTTGTTTTTTGTCCCATTGCACTAGCTGGTACTTACATAAAATGGCAAATAGAAATGGTGAGAGAGAACATCCTTGCCTTTTTTTTAATCTTAGGGGAAAACATCTATTCTCTCAACACTAACAACTGTGTTAACCCTAGGCGTTTGTAGACATTCTTTATCAAGGGAGAGGATTTCCCTTTATTCTTAGTTTGCTAAGAGTTTTAATTACAGATTGGTACTGGATTTTGTCAAATACTTCTGTACCAATTGATGTGATTATATGGTTTTTCTTTCAAGACAATTGACATGGTAATGTATATTGATTTTTTTTGTTGTTGTTGAATGTGAAGCCTTCCTTGCTTCCCTGGAATAAATGTTAGTTGATCATGGTGTATTATTCTATTCATACAATTTTGAATTTTTTTTGCAAATATTTTATTTAGAATATTTGGGTCTATGTTTATGAGAATTATTGTTTTGTGGTTTGCTTTCCTTGTTCAGGTCTTCTTCTAATTTTGTATTATGGTAGAGCTGGCCTCATAGAATAAGGTAGAAAATGTTCCTCTGTTTCCATTGTTGGTTGATATACTGTAGTAACTTCCTAGGGCTGCCATAACAAATTACCACATACTAGGTGGTTTAAAATACATTTATTCTCTCACAGTTTTTGGTAACTCCATCTCTATTTCTGATTTCTGCTGAGATGGTTGATTGGCTCCAAGGGTCATATATGTGATCTCTTTAGCTAATGGTTATCTAGCCACACCCTTGGCCTCGTTTCCAAAGTAGATTATCTGGATTTTTCTAAATTAACAAGTGTTGTTTCTTTTTTGCATAATTATTCACTCTTTCCCCACATTTTACTATAAGGAGCCAAGAGAAACCAGGCCATGTCCTCCACACTTTGCCTGAAAATTTCCTAAATTAAGCATCCAACTTCATTACTTACTATTTCTATTTTCCACCCAACTTAAAAACACAATTCAGCCAACTTCTGTGGCATTTCTTAACAAAGATCACTTTCCCTCCAATTTCCAATTGCAAGTTTCTGCCTCAGACCTCACCAGAAGAACCTTAATGTTCCTATTTCTAGAAACATTCTGTCACAACAATCTATGTATTCTCTATGACTGGAAGTTTTCTCTGCAGTGCTCCTCAATTTTTTGAACCTTAACTGGAATCAAGTTTAACATCCATAATTCTACCTATAGTCTCTGCCTAAATCTAGTATTTTTCTAATATGTGCCTCAGTTTTTTTCCAGCTTCTATCCATAACCCAATTCTACAGCCAATTACAGAAATTTAGGTATTTGTTGCAGCAGCAATCCACTTTCCAGTACCGAGAACCCATATTCATTTTCTGCAGGTGCAGGATCAAAGTGTGCACGAACTGTGGCTTAGAAAAATGAGTATTTATTGTCTCACAGTTCTGGAACCAAGGTGTTGGCAGGACTATGTCCCCACTAATTCAAACAGGGCAGGATGCTTCCTTGTTTCCTTTATCTATTGTAAACCTCAAGTGTTCCCCTTGGTTTGTGACAGTGTAACTACAATCTTCCTTTATCTTCATATGCTCATCTTCTCTCTGTTTCCATCTACTTGATATTCTATTCCCTGTCTCTGTCCAAATTTCTCTCTTCCTATAAGGATACAAATCTTACTGGATTAGGGTCCATCTTAATAACCTGTACTTAGTTGCTTATTCATATCTGCAGATGCTATTTCTAAATAAGGTGACATTCACAGGTACTGGGGATTACAACTTCAACATATCTTTTGGAGACTACATTCAAGTCATACTAATATTTAACACAATTTTAATTGTTTCCTATCCATTGGAATTGGGTGTTGTTGTTATTACTATGTTCTGCTTTCTCTGGTTTTAATTCAGAATTAAATGACTTTATTTATTTATTTTTTTGTGGTGGCCCTACACTAAATACATTAACAACTAATCTAAATGCATTTTAATCTAACAAAGATTTTTCAGAGGTAGTTCAGGTAACTTAAAATATTTTTAATTCCTCTCTGCTATCACTTCTAACACCACTGTCATTCCTTTTAATTTCTGTAAAAGATAATTAATGCATTGTTATAATTATTGCTTTGAACAGTTTCCTATTATATCAATAAAGAATAAGAAAATAAATAATTTTATCTTCATTTACTCCTACTCTATCATTTTTTCTTTATGTAGATCTGAGAGTTTTTTTAATTAATTAATGTTTCAAAAATAGACAAATAAAAAATGGATATTTTATACATACAACCTATTGTTTTGAAATATTAAATACATATAAATTATAGAGTGGCTTAATCTAGCTAATTAATATATATGTTACTAAACGTTTACCTTTATGGTCGTGGGTCCTAAAGATACATAAAGCCTCTTACAAATTTGAAGAATACAATACATTGTCGTTAACTATAGATTTTTTCTCAAGAGCACTTAAAATGTATTCTTATAACACTAACTGCACAGTAGAATATAGTTAAATATAGACACAATATTTACAACAGACTTCTAGAACTAAATTCATTTTCTATAACTGAAAGTTTACACCCATTGAAGAGCAATTCTCCATTTTTCCCTCTCCTTCTCTTCTGGCAATTACCATTCAATATTCACTTTCTACAAGTCTGATTAGATCTTTATACAAGTGGAATCATGAAGTATTTGTCCTTCTGTGAATGACAAATTTCACATAATAAAATCCTGTCATGTTGTTACATAAGGCAAGATTGTCTTTTTAAAAAGCTGAATAATAATGTATTGTATGTATTTGCCATATTTTCTTTGTCCATTAACATGTTGATGGACATTGTTTCTATATCTTGGCTGTCGTGACAATGATTTTATAAACATGGGAATGTTAATTTTGAGATCATAACAACAATATTTTTAATATATAATCGTAAATGAGAATGCTATTTCATATAGCAGTCTTAATTTTAATACGTTCAGGACTCTCCATACTGTTTATCATAGTGAATGCACCATTTTATATTCCCTCCAATAGCGTACAGAGTTTTATTTTCTCTGTATCCTTGACAGCATTTAAATTTAAAAAAAATTATTAGCCATCCTAACAGATGTGAGGATATATCATTTTGAGGATATCTCAATGCCTTTCCCTGGCGATTAGTGATGTTGAGCATATTTTCATATATTTATTAGCTATTTGGGCATTTTCTTCATAGAAGTGTCTATTTGCACCTTTTGCTCATTTTAAAATTAGTTGGTTTTTGGTTTGTTTGTTTTGTTTTTGTTTTTTTTCTCTTAAGTAGTAGGATTTACTTGTATATTTTGAATATTAACCCCATGTAAGATATAGATGTACAGGAATTTTTTTTTTTCTTATTCCATAGGTTGCCTGTTCACTCTGTTGACTCTTTTCTTTGATGTGCAAAGTTTATTTAATTTGATGTAGTCTCAGTTGCATATTTTTGCTTTTCTTACTTGTACTTTTGGCACCATAGTCAAAAAGTTATCACCAAGACAAATGCCATGAAGATTTTTCACTGTGTTCTCCTAAGCTATCTAATTTGTTGGTGCATAGTTGTCCTTACTGAAGCAGGCTCTTATATTTATGACATCAGTTGTAATACCTCCTCTTTTATTTCTGATTTTATTTGAGTATTCTCTGCTTTCCTAATTTAGTTGTATGTATTTCTGCACTAGATTTTGTTATTTTCTTCCTTTATCTAGTTTTGGGCTTGCTGTATTCTTTTTCTACTTCCTAGAGTATAGATCTTCAATATTAGAGTTGAGTCATGCAGTAACCAAAATGAAAAGGTCACTAGGGGGCTTCAACACTAGATTTGATAAAAGCAGAAATAAATAAATAAATAAATAAATAAATAAATAAATAAATAGCACAATTGAAAACAGAAAATTTGAAATTATCCAAAGGAACAAAAAGAATCAAAGAATAAAGATGAGTAAAGAAAGCTTAACAGATTTGTGGGACACCAGCAGAAATTGCTCAATTAAACAGTGTTTAACTAAACAATGTTTAACTGAGATCAGCCCCTTTTTTAAAATATATGTGTTAATTGCTATCAACGTCTCTCTTAGTACTGATTTTGCTGCATAACATAAGTTTTGGTATGTTTGTTTTAGTTTGTCTCAAGATAGTTTATAATTTATCTTTTGGTTTCTTCAATTTATTGTTTGTCCATAAGGGTGTTGTTTACTTTCCTTTTATATGTGGATTTTCTAGTTTTAATTTTGTTATTGAATTCTGGTTTTATTTGTTTGTATATTTTAATTTGTTTATGTTTAAAGAAAATATTGATAGCTAAAAATTTAATATTGTTAGTTTGTTCATTCTTTTTTTTTTTTTTTTTTTTGAGACGGAGTCTTGCTCTGTCACCCAGGCTGGAGTGCAGTGGCCGGATCTCAGCTCACTGCAAGCTCCGCCTCCCGGGTTTATGCCATTCTCCTGCCTCAGCCTCCGGAGTAGCTGGGACTACAGGCGCCCGCCACCTCGCCCGGCTAGTGTTTTGTATTTTTTAGTAGAGACGGGGTTTCGCCGTGTTAGCCAGGATGGTCTCCATCTCCTGACCTCGTGATCCGCCCGTCTCGGCCTCCCAAAGTGCTGGGATTACAGGCTTGAGCCACCGCGCCCGGCCCAGTTTGTTCATTCTTTTCTGTCTAATAGTTCTTACAGAGGCTCCCTTGTATGTGATAAGTTACTTTTTCCTTGCTGCTTTCAAAATTCATCTGCAGTACTTTCTGCCTACCTGGCTTCTGTCTAGATTTTGCATTTATCTTTGGTTCTCTACAGTTTGAATATGATATTCCCAGTTGTACATTTTTTGATGTTTATCCTTCTTGGTGTTCTCTCAGCTCCCTGGTTCTATAGTTATTTTTTATATTCCTAATTGTTCAAAACCCTCATCAATTACTATTTAAAATATATATTCTGCACCTTTTTCTCTTTCTTCTCATTCTGGTATTCCCACCACATGTATGTTACATCTGTATTAGTTGACCCACAGTTCTTGGATATTCTGGGTTTTGTTGTTTGTTTTCTTTTTGGTTTTCAGTTTGAAAAGTTTTCATTGACACATCCTCAAGTTCTTTGATTCTTTTCTTAGTAGCCGTATACTCTACCAATTAGCCCATTAACAAATTTTTAACTTATGTTACAGTGTTTTAAAAACTTCTATTATTTTTACATTCTTTCATAGAGTTTCTATCTCCCTTTTTACACTTTCCATCCTTTTTTGTCTCTGCTGTATTTGACCTACTCTAGTTTTGATGCTTGCTTTACATTCTTGGAATGTGATTTTATTTTTCTTGCCTTTAACAAGCAAGCCATGTTGTTGTTGTTGTTGTTGCTGTGGAAATTCAGATATGATGTATCAGCTGATATATACTCAGGTAAGTTAGCCACTATTGTGAGTGTGAGGATTTCTGCTTATCTATCTGAAGATAGGCTAGTGTTTAATGTTTGCTGGAACTATAGGTGGCAGAGATTTCTATTTTTTTTTTTCTGGCATTCTTATTTTGTCTAAACTTTGGATTTCCCTAGAAACTCCATCTTAACTAGAACCTATATGACTTGCAGTCTTTTTCCATTGTAAACCATTGCTGTTATATTGAAACCCTGTTGATGTGATGATAAGGTATTTAGGAAGGAAGTAATCTATAATCTTGTCATTAATATTATCATTATAATCTGATCTGTTTTTGGTGAGCCAGTGTCTTTAGTTGTGGCCTTCAGAAAAGTTTCCTAACCATCTTTTTTTTCTTTTTTTCTTCACTTGTTTGAGAAATACAAGAAATCTAGAAGAAACTCCATTTTTTTATTTCCTTTTCTCTAGATCGGATTAGGTTCTGGTAAAGTTGTTTTCCTTTAAGGCAAGCCTTTGTTATGATAAACAGAAGGATACGCCTATATTTTAAAATGGTTTCATTTCTTATCTCACTGACCTAAGCACAACTCAATCTTTGTCATGAAAATATAGTGAGACTTCTCCAGCTAAAAGCTCATGGTAGTGTCAGGGATACCTAGGATTGGGTCCTTAACAGATTTTACCTTCGTAATTAGTTGACACTCAGGTTCCAGCAATTTAACAATTAACCTTTAAGTGTTCCTAGCAGTGACTTGTCCTAGCACTTCTACTCCGTAAAACGTATTCAACGTGTTCTACTGCCTCTTCAGTTTTCTAGACTGAAGTTTGCCCTATGAATCAATCTTCTGATGGATCTAAGATGAATTGTTGATTTTGAGTTTGCTCTGATTTCTTTTCTTATTATAGGAACAAAAATGACACCCAAGCCATTTGTCTGTTTTAGTGTAAACTGTAAATTTCTAATCCTTTATATTTATTAAGAAAGAAAGATGCACACAAACTATGTTCCAGAGGAAGACAACCTGGGAAATGCTAGCTTAAATATAATATCTTTAAAAATACAAAATAATGGCCAAAATGTAATTGATGAAGGGTTAAGTATCAAAAACAATCAACTCCTAAACTAGTTTTTGTCTTACAAGACTATACTTGTTAACAAATCATGGATCTTCCATTTACTACAGGTAAGAATTTCAGTAATTAAGTTGGACTTTTTGAGTATATTCATTATATTTAAAATTAAAGTAATTCTCAGTTATCTCAAAGGTCATCATGAGATTCAATTAGCTAGCAAACATAATAATAACAGTGAATATTTACTGGTAGAGTAAGATGTGCTAGTGCTAACATATTTTACTTCCCTTAATCTTCCACCAAAGTTGTATTATTTTAAAATTCCTTTAAAAAAAAACTGGAAACATATACATTTAGATAATTTATCTTAAGGTACACAGCTATAGATATCAGGATCTAGTACTATCTGACAATAAAACCCAAAATCTAAAGAACATAATAACTGGCTGTTGGTTTGGAAGTGGTTTGGACCTGTGTCTCCAATCAAATCTCATGTTCAATTGTAATTCTCAGTGTGGGAGGTGAGACCTGGCGGGGGGTGATTGGATCATGGGGGTGGGTTCTTCATGACTGGTTTAGCACCAATCCCTTGGTGCTGTTCTCTTGATGGTGAGTGAGTTCTCATGAGATCTGGTTGTTTTAAAAGTGTGTAGCCCCTCCTTTCTGCCTCTTTCTTCCTCCTGGTCCAGCCTGCTTCACTTTGACCTTCCTCCATCAATGCAAATTTCCTCAGGCCTCACTGGAAGAGGAGCCCCTATGATTCCTGTACAGCATGGAGAAAAGTGAGACAATTAAACCTCTTTTTTTTTTTTAATAAATTCCCGGTCTCAGGTATTTATTTATAGCGATGCAAGAAATATAACATTCTACATAATTGTAAGAAATTATCAATTTCTTTACGAGTCAAATCTGACTCACTGAATTTTGTTCTACGACCAAATGATAATTTCTTGTGAAGTTTATGGATTCATTCAGAATAGAAAAGGGCTTAAAGAGAAGGTTGTGCATTTTTGAATGGTTTAAATTCAGGTGTATATGAGATCTTATTTTTTTTAGTGTAAAGATTGATTGTTTTTCCTTATTGACATTTGTTTAATTTAGCATTGATTATTATATGAGTTAGGCTTTCTAGTAACTATTTTAAAAAAGAGATAAATTGAACAGTCACTGCCTCCAAAAATGCAAATCAGAATATATATATGCAAATCAGAATATATATGTATATATCCATATATATTATATGAATGCATATGCACATATGAATGAGTGTCTGTGTTGCAACACAGGCTATGATCAGTGTCTTGGCAAGCTCATGATGTTTACTGCTAGCTCATTAAGCAGCGACTATAACAGATGCCTCTACTGCATTCACATTGGTTTGTCAGTATTTCTGAGTGAAAATTACTGCCTTGTATGGAGTGCAATAAGAATATTACACTCCAGAACTGAACTTATATTACACCTATGTAGAACTACATACATTTAAGTATTATGGTGCAGTCTGGTTATCAGGGGCTCTCTGGCCAGTCAATACAATGTCTCAATGGGTATGCAGCAGGGGACTGCACAAAGGTGCTACACAGTGTAGGTATTTGCTGGGGTCTCTTAACATTTTGAGAATTTCTCATCCTTGTTGGCTAGAATAAGTTTCGTCTCTCAAGGATAGACGTGTACAGTTGCAGCTACAGCTTAGAAGACAAACATTTGGCCTCGTTATATCTGATGTTTGTTGTTTTTGAAAATTTATTTAGTGGTTGTGAAAGATACCAGATTGAGAAAGATACTAAAAAAAGAAATTCTAGTTTCTTTTAAAAACTGTTTATTCACAGTCGGCTCATTAGCAGTTCAGTTTTCTCAAGAGCCTTGTTTCCTTTAGGCTTCTTATCAGTCTAATGTAAGGTTCTTGCTATATTTGTATGTCTATTTAAATTTGTGGCAGAGTGTGAATGGGAAGATAACCATGAATCACCATGAAGCAGATCAGTGATCAGATTCTACTATCTGACTTCCTACAAGCAAGTCACTTACTTTCTGTGTGCCTCAGTCTCTTCATCTGTAAAATAAGAATGCATAGCAGTACCCCACTTATTGTGACATTAGATTAGTGAATATATGCAGTATTTGCAAAATTACAATGATACCTTTTACATACTAAGTGCTGCATAGGGTGTTAGTTATCTTATGGGTTTAGGTGAACCCATAAAATGTTGCAAAAAAATTCACTAACCTATTTCAGTTTTTAAAATCAGGTGTCAGTGTTCACTCTCTGATTTTCTATTCTGTTCTGGTAGTGATTGCACTGGAATTGGTGAGCAGAGACACTATGAATAGGACAGCTTTGTTCATTAGATCTCATCATCTACAGCATTAGTTAGTGATAACATGTTATTATTGTTCCCATTACACTTCCATCTATTCACTGTATTCTATTTACCTATTTTATTCTTAGCTTATATCCTTTTCAAAACCATGTTTTCTGTAGTTGCTTTTGAGACAATTCAGCCAGGACTCTCTTTCCCTTTTACTCGTGGGAGAGTGAATTCTGCCATTATTTTCAGCTCAAAATACCCTCTAAAGATTTACTGCTTTGCTCCCAGTAATTTGAAGCAGAAGTATTAGATTTTTTTTTTTTCCGAAAAGTAGATGGGTCTTTAAGAAGATCATTCAAAGCTTGGGGGTCAACACAGTCTCGTCTCTAATCATTGCAACATGAATATAATTTCTATCATTTTTAATTAAAGTTTATGATAATTTATAAAGGAATATCTTCTGTAGGTTCTCAGAGTCATGAATAAAATTTTCATCTAATACCAGTGTTAGCTACATATTACAAAAATTGTAGGATTTATCAACTTGCTAAGGCATGTAGGCCTAGAGTTGAGATATAATTAAATGCATGTGGTAGAAATCTAGAAGACATGAAACTGTGCTCCTGGAATTAAACATATGAATAAAAAAATGTTGTCTAATGTATGAAAATCAACAAAATTAAATAATTTTTAGAAAAATTGTAGCCTGTACATTAAAGATTAGCGAATAGGATATATATATATATATATGCACAAGTGATTATCGTATACTTTATTTCATATCATATATACCTCCTTCATGTATACTATATGGTTAAATTTTGTTTTTCTCATATTGTCTCTAATATTTCATCAAGTTTTTTCTTACCTGTTAACATAACAGTACATATCATGTTTATACTCCCAATCATGGCATCTATAATTATCTGTGTAAATAGTATTATTAACCATAATTTTTAACCCCTTGCCACAATGTGTGTGTGATAGTATAAAAAAGTTGAGGCAACAGATTAAAATCATCATCATCATCACTCATTCACTCATTCATTCAATCACTTTTGTTAAATACTTACAAGGTATTAAGCACTTTTTTGACCACATTTTTTAAACTAAGTGAATCTTCACATCCTCTCTATAAAATATTTACAAATGTTACTCCCATTTACATTTGATGACTCTAAGACATGGGAGAGTAAATAAAGTTTCCCAAGGCCTTTGGGCCATTAAATGGTAAGCCAGGATTTAAATCCAAAGAGTGTGGCTCCAAAGTGAACAAGGCCAAATTGCCATAACAGGCAATGGTAGGTAAGAATGTAATTCCTGTCTTGCAGAGCTAGGTAGATGTGCTATGTTGTGAGGGAAGGCAAGAAGTTTTCCATGTTTCCAGAACTTCCAAAGGACATCATATTCTTCAGAAATCTAATGTAAATTATAGATGCCAAAAGCACAATTTGGAAATTTTGGCTGTATTTTTACTTTGAAAGTATAAAGCATATTTGCACAAATTTGTACCCATTAATTTATATAAGAAAAGATACATACTTTTCCAGGAAATGATATAAAATTTTCTTCTCAGCGATTTAAATGTATAAAATTTACTCAGAAAAATATAACACTTAATATTTAGGTAAATATGCTGTCAGTCACTGTAATAATTAACCTTGCTGAGGAGATAGTTTTATGAGAAATTCTACTTTTAAACTGTCTACTTTAAAAAATGCAGCTTGTGTTCATAAGTGCTGATTTTTGTACACTCTGACACCGTGTTAACTTGGGGAAAACATGTAGGTTAAGGTTGAAAAACATACTTCTTTTTAACTTGGAAAATAAATGAAACTTTATTTTAAACATTGATTACAATATTATGTAGTGCTTAAATTTTTATATATTATAAGTCTTACTCTTCTCTAAGCATTTATCTAGGCCCAGCAGGGCATGTTTTTTTTTCCTATTATTGAACTTAGGGCACTTGGTGACACACATAAAAAGAACATGTTTGTAGTCATTACTATGATCTGAATGTTGTTATTTTCCCAAAATTCACATATTGAAACTTAACCCACAAGGTGATGGTACTAAGAGGTAGTGCATTTGAGTGGTGATTAGGTTATGAGTGTTCTACCCTTATGGATGGGAATAGTGTTTTTGTTAAAGGGCATGAGGGAGTGACTTTGTTCTTTACATTCTTTTGTACATGTGATAGCACAGTGTTTGTTCCTTCTCCACTGTGAGGATGACACAAAAAGTCATGTATGAGGAAGGAGCCTTACTAGCATCCACAAATGTGAGAAATAAATTTCTGTTGTTTATAAATTACCCACTCTAAGGTATTTTGTTATAGCAGCCTGAAGAGACTAAGACAAAAATATGCTGAGTTACTAGGCGACCTAAAATTAGAACTTCTACATCTTAATTTATGTTTTTTTCATGAAATATCAAATTTTCAGTTTATATACTTTTATTTAATTATTATTGCCTCTCCGTGTTCCAGAATGCACACATTTATGTAATATGGTTATATAAATAAAATCTGCATTCTTGAGAGCTTTTCTTACAATATTATTACTTGCTCATAAAATGTATAAGTGGCAATTGAATGGCTCCTGTCTACCTTACTAGTTATTTTTTGTTTTTTGTTTTTTTCAATTTTAGGTTCAGGGATACATCTGCAGGTTTCTTATATAGGTAAACTCGTGTTATGGGAATTTGGTGTACAGATTATTTTATCACTCGGGTACTAAGCAAAATACTCAAGAGCCGTTTTTCTGATCCTCTCCCTCCTTCCACATTCCACCCTCAAGAAGGTCCCAGTGTCTGTTGTTTCCCTCTGTGTGTCCATGTTTTCTCCTCATTTAGCTCCTCCCATTTATAAGTGAGAACATTCAGTGTTGGTTTTCTGTTCCTGCATTACTTTGCTAAGGATAATGACCTCCAACTTTATCCATATCTTTGCAAAGAACATCATCTCATTGTTTTTTATGGTTGTGCAGTATTCTGTGGTGTATATGTATCACATTTTGTGTATCCAGTCCACCATTGATGGCCATTTAGGTTGATTACATGTCTTTACTCTTGTAGACAGCGCTATGAAGGCCATATGCATACAGGTGTCTTTAGGGTAGGACAATTTGTATTCCTTTGACTATATAATCAATAGTGGGATTGCTAGGTCAAACATATAACTGTTTTTCACAATGGCTGAACAAATTTACATTTCCACTAACGGTGTTTAAGTGTTCCCTTTTCTCTTCAATTTCACCATCATCTGTTATTTTTTGACTTTTTAATAGCCATTCTGACTGGCGTGAGATGTTGTCTCATATGGTTCTGATTTGCATTTCTCTAATGCTTAGTGATGTTGAGCATATTTTCATATGCTTGTTGGCTGCCTATATGTCTTGTTTTGAAAAATGTCTGTTCATGTCTTTGCCTACTTTTTAATAAGGTTGTTTGTTTTTACTTTGTTAATTTGTGGAGTCTTACAGATGCTGAATATTACACCATTGTCAGATGCATAGTTTACAAATATGTTCTCCCATTATGTAGGTTTTCTGTTTACTCTGTTGATAAGTTTGTTTTTTTGCTATGCAGATGCTCTTTAGTTTAATTCAGTCCCACTTATCAATTGTTAGTTTTATTGCAATTGCTTTTGGCACCTTCATTATGAAATATTTGCCAGGGGCTATATCCAGAGTGGCATTTCCTAGGTTTCCTTCAAGGGTTTTGTAGATTTAGCTATTACAGCTTTGTCTTTAGTTCATCTTGAGCTAATTTTCTTATATGATATAAGGAAGGGGTCCAGTTTCAATGCTTTGCATATGGCTTGCCAGTTATTCCAGCACCAGTTATTTAGTAGGGATTAATTCTGCATTGCTTATTTTTGCCAATGTTGTTGAAGATCTGATGGTTGTAGATGTGTAGTTTTGTTTCTTTGTTCTTTATTCTGTTCCATTAGTCTGTGTGTCTGTTTTTGAACCATTACCAGCCTGTTTTGGTTTCTGAAGCCTGGTACTATAGTCTGAAATTGAGTAATGTGATGCCCTCTGGCTTTGTTCTCTTTGCTTAGAACTGCTTTAACTATTCAGGTCCTTTTTTTTGTTTGTTTGTTTCATGTACATTTTAGAATAATTTTTCTAATTATGCAAAGAATGTTTTGGTAATTTAATAGGAATAGAGTTGAATCTGTAAATTGCTTTGGTAGGCATGGCCATTATAACAATATTGATTCTTCCTATCTATGAGCATGGAATATATTTTCATGTGTTTGTGTCATCTCTAATTTCTTTGAACACTGTTTTCTAATTCTCACTGTAGAGATCTTTCACCTCCCTGGTTAGCTGTATTCCTTTAAATTTTATTCTTTTTGTGGGTAATCAGAATGGGATTCCATTATTGATTTGACTCTCAGCTTGAATATTATTGGTGTGTAGAAATGCTAATGATTTTTGTAGAATGATTTTGTATCCTGAAACTTTGCTGAAGTTGTTTATCAAATCTAGTACCTTTTGGGCGGAGACTATGGGGTTTTCTCTGTATAGAGTTATATTGCCTGCAAACAGAGATAATTTCACTATCTTTCTTCCTATTTTGATACCTTTCATTTATTTCTTTTGCCTGATTACTCCATCTAGGACTTCCAGTACTAGGTTAAATAGGAGTGGTGAGAGAGGGTATCCTTGTCTTGTTCTGGTTCTCAAGAGGAATGCTTCCAGCTTCTGCCCATTCAATATGATGTTGGCTATGCGTTTGTCAGTAGATGGTTTTTATTATTTTCAGGTATGTTATTTCAATGAGTAGTTTGTTGAAAGTTTTTAACATGAAGAAATGCTAAATTTTCAGGAAAGTTTTTTCTGCATCTATTGAGATGATGGTGAGATTTTTGTTTATAGTTCTGCTTATGTAATGCATCATATTTTTTGATTTGCATATCCTGAACTGACCTTACATCCCAGGGATAAACCCTAGCCTATTGTGTTGATTTAGCTTTTTAATGTGGTGCTGGATTCAGTTTGCTAGTGTTCGTTGAAGATTTTTGTATTTATGTTCATCAAGGATATTTGCCTGAAGTTTTTTTTGTTTTGTCTCTGACAAAACAAAAGCTTTTGGTACCAGAATGTTGTTTACTTCGTAGAATGCACTAGGGAAGAGTCCTTTCTCCTCAATTTTTTTGAATAGTTTAACTAAGAATATTACCAGCACTTCTTTAAATGTACAGTAGAGTATGGCTATATATCTGTATCTGTCTGATCCTGGGCTTTTTCTGTTTGGGAGGCTTTTTATTACTGATTTTATTTCAAAACTCGTTATTTGTCTATTCAGGGGTTCCATTTCTTCCTGGTTCAATCTTCTGAGGTTGTATGTTTCCATGAACTTATCCATTTTTTTTTTTTTTCTTGGCAGGTTTTCCAGTTTGTTTGCATAGAGGTGTTCAATTCCTTCCTCACCTTGGTCTATTCTGCTTTAAATACTTGTGAATACATTCTAAAATTCTTGTAGTGAGTTTTTCAGCTCTGTCAGATTAGTTTGGTTCTCTCTGAAAATGGCCATTTTGTTCCTGTATCATTTTACTACATTCCTTAGCTTCCTTGAATTGGGTTTTGTCTTTCCTCTAAGTCTTGATGTTTTTTGTTTCTATCCATATTCTGAATTCTGTAATTTTAGCCATATCAGCCTTGTTAAGAACCATTGCTGGGGAACTAGTACATTCATTTGGAGGTAAGAAGACACTCTAGTTTTTCAGTTTGCCAGAGTTCTTGCACTGGTTCTTTCTCATGTGTGTGGCTGATGCTCATTTAATCTTGGAGGCTGTCCTTTGGATGGAGATTTTTGCTTTAACTTCTTCGATGCCCTTGGAGGTTTGATTGTGATATAAAGTATGTTCAGTTTACTGGATTTATTTCTGGAGGATTTTAGGGGGCCATGGCTCAGGTCAGTACACCTGGGCTCCCTGCTCTAACCCTTAGGTGATTATACTGGCCTGGCATTGTACTCTGTCCCCACAAGGTTAGAAACATACTGCATTGGAGGGGCCGAGGTATTCCTCATCTGCTAACCACAACACTCCAATTGGTCATGCTGTCCAGTGTGTTACATTGACATAGTGGTAGCAGGATACATGCTAATGCATGGGTGCCAGCAGCCCTGATGGTGTGACAGGGTGCAGACAAGTCAGTGAGGCAGGGCCCCTGTGGGTGCCGATTGGTAACATGGCCCTGGCAGGTGCAGAGCTACAGGTGGGCTGGTGTGCATTAGCGGAGGCCAGTCTACTGGAGCATTCCAGTGGTCAGGCACTGTCTACCTGCAAAGTGGCTACAATGAGGGCTTCCAGGAAAGGCTGCACTGCCCATGGGCATGACTAGGGTCCCAGGAGAGGCTGGCAAACAGGGAATGTTCACACCGGACTGGCCCCATCCACAGCAAGACTGCTGTGCTCTGTTCAGATCAGACAGTCACCCAAAGTCTAAAGTCTCCTGGAGGAGAATAACAAATCTTCAGGGATGGACATCCCTGACCATGTTCTTCTGTAGCCATTCTGGTGCCAAACACCCTGGTCTTTGCAAAGGCTGGAATCCTTCCCCTGACACTTCTCTTAGCAGCTCACCATGGCAGCTCAAGTGTCCATGGGGGTCATGAGTTTTCCTGCTGCTAGAATTCTCGATATTCATGGTAACAGCAGGCCACTCCTTACTTGTTCAACTCATCACTTCCCCAGGAGTCACTGGGTGCCAGCACTGGGGTTTTAGGCAACCCCATGTAGGGTTCCCAATTTCCTCCTCCTTCAGCCCAGCATCTATATTTTCCCTCCATCCACTCTCAATGCCTTCCCTCAAGCTCTGCTCAAAGTGTGCCAATCTTCCCAATGTTCCTGTCACTCAGTGGGAGATGTTCCTCCTGGCTGCATAAAGTCAGACAGTTTGGCTCCCCTCTCCACCTTACTAGTGCTTTCAAAGCGTGATTACCTACACCGTATGACTTTAATGATGCTATTGAGGCTCCGAATCCAATTGACCTCCTCTCATCCATCACTAAGGAGTTATTTCTTTGAGCTTGATGAATAGTCTTTCCATTTACATAAATGCTGTCTATATGAAATGTATGGATTGATAGAAATTAAACTTGTGAATTATTTCACTGATTTGAATCTACAGATTCAAGCTAATTTTATGAGAGATAGGGAAAAAATAGTTATTTTTGGTAGCTACTGACTGAGAAGGGGCGGGAGAGAATTTTCAGGGCATCTGGAGAAGACTGTACAGAAGACTGTACAAAGACCAGAGATTGGGATGGTCTCTGAGAAAGTCAAGGAATGCTGACAACCACCAGAAGTCGAATAAGCCAAGGAAGCATCCGTCCCTAGATTCTTCATGGGGAATGAGGATTAGATTTTAGATTTATGACTTTCAAAACAATGAGAAAAAAAAAAAGAAATTCTGTTGTTTTATGACACCTAGCTTTTGGTGATTCATCATAGAAACCACAGAAAACTAATGCACCCAATTAAAACTTCTTACCCTATTCTAGCCTTCCTGACATTCTTGATTATGTTTTAACTGAGATTATACTGCAGTTCATAGAGACAGTCCTTTTGCTCTTATCTCAAAATCACATGGATTTTCCTAGGTACCATCACACACGTCTTTTCTGCTGTCTAGTAATTATGGTGATCTAAATTGTAAAGCCATGACCACAGAAACGTAAGTAAAACAGAAATTCAGCATGCAGAGAGATAGTGAAAGAAATAGTGAAGGAAAAAGAGAGAGAGAGCAGTTGAAAAGGACCCCCAAATATGACTGAGAGTCATGATTTCTCAGAGGGCTAAAAAGGAGAGGAGAGAAAACAGTTGGAATTCAGTACCAAAACATGTTAAAGAATATGGAATTAGAGAGACATAGATTCAAATCTCAGCTCTAAATTTTACTATAATAATATTGGGCACCTATTCCAATTTTTAAACTAAATAAGAAACAAAAGTTAAATAGTCAATACAATTATTGATACAAAGAGTTTTTAATCAAAATTAACATTACTATGTTCTTTTGCTTATTATTAGCATTCTTCCATATTACTTGAATAAAGGAGGTTTCTTCTGGTTCTGTCCATAAACCTTCTCACAAATAAATACTCATGAAGTAGAATTTAGTGTAATAATGTTCTTATCTAGCATGCTCAAATGAGATTTACTCGTAAGTGCTGGTCTGAAAATAGTCTCATGGTCATTAACAAAACTTCCCAAGGCAGTTGTTTATTTTAATATAATATAATATGAATTTTCATTAAAAATCTAAATTTGAACTCAGGCATATCATGTAGAGTTAAAAGGGAAATACTCTTTTATGACTGCTAAATCACAATTTTTGGGAGAAGTTGTCAAATGGTAATAGGATTCATGAAGAACTGCATATTTCAGGGTTGGTGTGTTCTAAGATTTGTGGATCTTATATACTTCTATTAGTTATTTTTTTCAGATTTCCTTATAATTTTATTTTTATAATTTTTTATCCAGTTATACCATGATGCACTGGAGTTACTTTGTCTGATTTGTATATACTTTTAAATCTTTTGTTTTACCTGATGAATGAATTATTAAAATATCATGAGAATGTATGAAGAATTGTCCTCCATAATTGCTTTTATTTCCTAGAAATCAAAAAGAAAAGCAGTATGTGTTTGTATGTGTGTGTATATTGGAGATAATTTTTTCCAATTACTTGAAAATGAGCTAAGGCTATTTTGTCAGTTCAGGGTATTTTTTTTTTTTTTTTTTTTTTTTTTGGATATAACACTAAAAATGCTAAAATGCGTAGTTTTACTTTAATAAGAAAGAATTTATTGCATACTTTTTCTCATTTGTGGTAATGGGGATTACATGAATAAAACACTGTGCATTAAGACAATAATGCATTCTTTATTATTTATCTTAAGAGAGGAAGTTTTCCACAAGCAGTTTCTCAAAATACTTGAGTTAATTAAGTGAAATGGTTGCAACATCACATAAACAACTAGATTCTAGTTACATATGGCTAGCAAGAAACATTACTTTCCCTTCAAATGACAATCCCAAATACATCTGCATTTTAGGGTGGTGTTTTGTTTTGGTTTTTGATGTTGTCTGTCATATCCTGCAGGTATCTGTTGTCTTATCCTTTCCCTCCAGGCCTTGTGGGAAGTGATAGGTAGTACATTATTATATTTGTTATGGTAACAATATACGCTATAACATATATGTAATAAAATAAGTGGCTGAAATCAGTACTTTAAAAACCCAGTTTCTTAGGTGACATCTGAGGATAGGCGAGCAGCATTCTGTTCCACATCGTTTTTGGAGTTGCAGACTGCAAAGGATGTGCCATATGGAGAAAAACAACCTCCAAAATTGCCTTGGGTTTTGACATTCAGTTTGAAATGAGAAAGTGTGAAGTCACATTTACTTCTTAAATTCTGGTTTGAAATGTATATATTTCACTCTGCTGCCATTTTATGGGCTAGAATGAGTCACACAGTCCTATTTTGCCAGCTTGGGGGAAGCTGAGAAATGTGATTCCAACTGAGTAAGGCTTCCCCCAAATTTTGTACTGTGAAGTCTAAGCATGAACCTGCCACAGCTGTTTTCTAAGGACAAAATATCCATGGACTTACTTTTCCAAACACACAGAACACAGCTCTGATGGATTTTCATTCTTCTTAACCCTGTTCCATATTCTGCCATTTCAGTCACTAATTTTTTAAAGTTATTTTACTTTCATGTTTAAACTTTAATATTGAGATAATTTTATATTTATATACAAGTGTAAGAAATAATACAGAGGTTCCATGACCACTTTATCAAATTCTCTCCAATATTATTATTTTTAAATTATTTTTAATTTTTATACATAGAGGTACATGTGAAGATTTCTTACATGCATATATTGTGTAGTAATGCATTCTGAGCTTTTAGTTTTCCCCTCCCTGAATAGTAAACATTGTACCCAATAGGTAGTTTTTCAACCCTCACCCTCCTCCTACCCTTTCATCTTTTCTAGTCTCCAGTGTCTATTATTCCACTCTATATGTCCAGGTGTACTCTTGTTTAGCTCCCACTTATAAGTGAGAACATGAGAACATGCAGTATTTGACTTTCTGTTTCTCAGTTATTTCACTTAGGATAATGGCCTCCAGTTCTGTCTTCAATGGTAATATTTTACAAAACATACAGCCAAGACATTGACATTAATACAATTACAATAAAAATACTTCAATCACTATAAGTTTTCTTTATGCTACACCCACTTCTTTACCTCCATATCTTTTCTTTAAATTACGGTAGCCAGAAATCTGTTCCTCATTGTCTTTTTTTTTTATCTGAAGAATGCTATATAGAGGGAATCATAACATATGTAATCTTTTGGCATTGGCTTCTTGTGCTTTTCACTCAGAGTTATTCTCTAGTGATTCATCCTGGTGTTGTATGTATCAAGAGCTTGTTACGTTTTATTGCTGAGTAGTATTTCATGGTATGATGGTATGATGGAAAATACCAGTTACATTAGAACCTTTCGTTATGTACTGGTGGGAAAGAAAAATGGTCTGGTCACTTTAAAAAATAAAATCATTTACAATATTTTTTTTACCAAGCAAAACATTGTTTTACCTTATGTTTCAGCAGTCATTCCCTTACATATTTACCCAATTGGTTTGAAAGTCATGTCCTCACAAAAACTTGCATGCAAATATTTACAGTAGTTTTATTCATAATTAGGAAAAAGCTGTTATTAACCAAAATGCCCTTCAGTAAGTGAATGAATAAATTGTAGTGCATCAATAAATGGAATTATATTTAGAGGTAGAAAGGAATTATCTATAAATCTATGCAAGGACTTGGATGAATCTAAATGCATATTGCTAAGTGAAAGAAGAAGCCAGACTGAAAAGGCTACATGCTCTCCGATTTCAGTTATGTGACATTCTGGGAGGCAAAACAACAGAGACTGTAAAGAGATCAGTTGTTGCAACGGTTTAGCAGGGGATGGGGGCTGAGTATGTGATGCACAGAAAATTTTTAGGGTAGTTAAACTATTCGAGAAGATTCAATACTGATTGATACATGATATGCATTTATTAAAACCTATAGAATTTACAGCAGAGAGAAATGTAATGTGTACTAATTAAACAACAGCAATAACAACAACAACAAACATTTAGGAGGATAGTTGTTCATAGAATGAAAAGTAGAATGTGACAAAAGAATTTAATAGCATTAGAATGCACAAAACAATCTCACGTAATTGGGTGGGGGAAAAGTACTGGTCTAAGTAACTTTGGAAAGGAGTGGCATCTATATGATTAAAGAAAAAAAGAGCTGTATTTAAGCACTGGTGTTTAGTTGATAAAGTTGTTTCCCATAGGAGTATGGGTTAATAACTATGAATCCACTATACATGTATATCAGAAATAAACAATTAAATAAATTATGGATAAGCAAGAGAAAAAGGCTAGAATGACCCATGTGGTAATCTGTTAGATTCTGAAACAGTATAAACTCATGTTTAACTTTATATAGATGCAGACACATATAGAATATACATAAATGTGTATGTGCATGTGTACATATATGTGTCAGAATACACATGTATATTTTCTTGTTCTGAAAACTGAAAGCCTAGAAGTAGTAAGCCCTAGTAACAACATAACAACATGCACACTTGGTGTCCAGATTCTATTTCATATACATATATATATACTACATGTATTTATATGTAGATATTTATATAGAGATATATATGTTCAGCATTCAGGATATGTAGAATATATATGTGTAATGTATGTGTATTTTATATTATCTATTATATATTTCTCTACATATTTTTAGATATTTTTATATTATCCAGGGGGAAAATGAAACAAAACAAAATCCTAAGGCAAATGGCTGATTCTAGGACTGAAGCAGAAAGGTAAGGAACTGCTGAAACACACACACGCACACACACACACACACACACACACATATACTCTCATAATAATGAAAGCATTTCAGAGACAAAGCAGTCAAATAGTATTTTCAGATACTCTTATTCTGCAAATACAAAAGAGGTTACTCATATTTTCTTACTCCCTAAAAATGGGTGGCTTGGAGGTGTTAACAAAAATAATAAACTTGGTTAAATATTTAAAGATGTTTATTCTGAACCAAATACAAGTGACTTTGACCCAGGGCACAGTCCCAAGAGGTCTTGAGAAAATGTGTTCAAGATATTACAGCTTTGTTTTACACATTTTAGGGGGGTAGAAGTTACAGTCAAAGACATAAATCAACACATGTAAGATATACTTTGATTCAGCCTGGAAAGGCAGGGCATCTCAAAGCATGATTTGGGGGCTTATAAGTCATAGGTGGATTTAAAGATTTTCTGATTGACAATTGGTTGAAAGAGTTACGCTTTGCCTAAAGAGTTGAAGTCAGTAGAAAGAAATGTTTGGGTTTAGATAGAGGGATTTGTGAAAGCCAGGGTTCTTGTTATGTAGATGAAGACTCTAAGTAGCAGGTATCAGTGGGAATAGATGGTAAATGTATCTTTTTGGACCTTAGGAACTTACAAGGTCTCAGATTCTTAGTCCTATGTCTCCTGGATCTTGAAAAGACCTAAAAAGGAAGGAGAGTCTGTACAGAATGCAAACTTTTGCTACAAGAGATAACTGCAGGGCCATTTCAAAATATGTCAAATAAATATATTTTGGGGTAAAATACCTTGATTTTCTTCAGAGCCTGTTATCTGTCATATGATGCTATACCAAAGTCAGGTTAGAATTGGGTGTATTATTGATATGAAGAGTCGGTTTTGTCAGTCTCATGATCTTTATTTTAATGTTAATGCTGGCCAGTTGTGTCTAAATCTCAAAGGGCAGGAGTTATAATGAGGCAGGTCCAGCCTACCTTTCTGTCATGGCCTCATCTAGTTTCTGAAGTTTCTTTGTGACCCCATCTGTCAAGAGGGGCATCCACTCAGTCTGTTAGGGGGACACAGAATCTTATTTTTGGTTTATATAGGCTACTCTCTAAAGAGTACTGTATGGAATTGAAGAAAAAAATAAACAACAGTAATTTTAACGTGGAGAAATTTGATAAACACTACCTGAGCTAGATGAATGAGATTAACTTTAATAGTAATAACTCACATTATGATATGTTTCCTTAATAAGATGTGATGTGTCAGAATGACACTTTACTTCTGTGGTGTTCTTCCCCAAAACCCTTTACCCTAGTCTAAGAAAATTGTCAAACAAATCAAAATTGAGGAACATTCTACAAAACACCTGACTAGTATGCCTCAAAACTGTTAAGACCATTCAAAACAAGGAAAGTCTGATAAATTGTCATGGCAAAGAGAAGACTAAGGAGACATTACTAACTGTAATGTTGCTATCTGGATACGATCCTCAAAAGAAAATAACATTAGATAACAACTAAGGAAATCTGGAGACAATATAAACTTTATTTAGCAATAGTATTAATATTGGTTTATTATGAGAAATGTATCATACTAACATAAAATTTTAATAATAGAAAAAAACGGGATTGGGTGCTGTTAGAATGCTAAAATTTTTACTACTTTTATGTAAATCTAAAGCTATTCTAAAATTTCTTTTAAAAATTCTTAAAATGGTGTTTCATTTTAATTAGTTCTGAGTGACATCATCTGGAAAATTATTGCTGGCCTGAACTGAATTTCTTTCCAATGAACAATGGGACATTCTTTAATCAAATGTATACAGACCAGTGATTCATTTTGTTCTATCTAAAGTAGTTTAAATTATTAATTAAGACAATGATTATGAACTCCTCCTTTCTAGCATTTAATATACCCTGATGTTCCCCTTCAGAGAATGGTTATGTTTCTTTCTTTTTTGGTATTTGTAGTTTTATTTGTAATTGATCTATTCTTCTTCATTGTTTTCTTCTTAATTTTTCTCTGTTAGTGTTTATCTTTGACATTCCTTTGTATCTCTTTTATTTAATCAGTTACTATGTACTTTCATCATGCAATGCAACAAGTACAGAATGTATTCATATATTGGATTATTATTATATATTACAATGGAGTAATAACATACCTTTTCATTTTTTTTTTTTTTTTTTTGAGACGGAGTTTGCTCTGTCGCCCAGGCTGCCAGGCTGGAGTGCAGTGGCACGATCTCAGCTCACTGCACCCTCCACCTCCCAGGTTCAAGCAGTTCTCCTGCCTCAGCCTTCCTAGTAGCTGGGATTACAGGCACGCGCCACCACATCCAGCTAATTTTTGTATTTTTAGTAGAGACGGGGTTTCACCATGTTGGCCAGGCTGGTCTCAAACTCCTGACCTCAAGTGATCTGCCCGCCTCGGCCTCCCAAAGTGTTGGAATTACAGGCGTGAGCCACCGTGCTTGGCCTACCTTTTCTTAATCTGTCTTAAATTTGCAAAAAAAAATTAATATAAAGTAGGGAATGTTATTTTCAGTGGCCTTTTCAACGGTCAAAATTTGCATGTTTCTTCAATTAGTGCTATGTACTGTGGATTAAATATTATTAATATCTTGTAATAACCTATCCTAACCCCCATTTGATGTAAATGAACCCAGTTCTGTTGAGGAAGTTCTGACATTGTTCTGAAAGAATTACATTTTACTGGCAAGTGACAGCTACCTCTCTTACCAAACATCCTACAATCCCTTTTATTTCTGAAGCCTATCAAGATTAGAACATTTTACAGTTCTTTTTCAGTAATGATCTATATCTTGGCTTCAGCTAACATCCTAGTAGGAGAGAAATGACCTTAGGTAAAATTGTGTTGTGAGCCATTTACTTTGCTGCTGTCCTATTTTTCTGTGCACAGGTATCAAAGTGGTTCCAAGTGTACATTTTAAAGAAAATAAAATAAGGCTAAAATCCTGACTATGACAAAAATAAGTTATTGAATATTGTATTTGGGGAAGCTACTTTTCTGTCCTTCAAATGTGTAACTATAAAATAGGAAAAATAATTTCTATCTAATAGCTTCTCGTGTGAGCATTAAATTTGATAATTTGTGTAAAGCATCAGAAGAGTGCCTCTGTACATCACAGACACTCAAAAATAGCAGCAATCTTAGCTACAGGAATCTTCAATATAATGCTATACAAATGTTCTGATGAAATCTCTACTAAGCCACTATAGGCTATTCACACTCTTAAATTCATTCACTTGTTCCTATAGCACAGCTAGTGAGAAATATAGTTATGTGTAAAACTTTAACAACAAGTTTCACATGTAAAGCAAGACCTTAGTAAAGGGCTCCTTTGCAATGGGGATCATCAATGACTTACAACATACAAATTCAGGAGAGAATAATGAGGATATGTCATATAACATTTGCAGAGTACAACACTGTAGACTTGACTATGCTAACTTACCTATAATTGGATTCAGATATTCTAGGGCATATTTAAGTATGTGGAAGCAGAGAAATCATGTATGTTTAACATCAGACTTGACTCAGGCTGAGAATAAAAAGTAAAGAAATAATAAATGTTTTAATAACACATAAATTATAGGTCCAAAATAATATAGCATCAGTTTTGAATAATAGGCAACAGTGTTCTTGCTCAAAATTTTGTCTGTGTCACTTGACATTATTTTGGTTAGTATTCACATTTTTATATTTTATTTCATTTTATTATCAGTTATTGTAAACAAGGTCTTAACATCCTAAATCCTAATAACTTTTCAGATCTCTACAAACATCATTGCCTGAATATATAAGCAATATTTTTCTTTATTTATTTGCTTATCCTTGTTCTTATTATATTGCCTGACAATTTTTTTGTGTTAATTATTTAAAATAATTATAACTAAGCTTTCTCCTAATGTTTTAGTCTAGTCAAATAATTCAGTATATTCTATTTTTACTATTTTATGGACTTACCAGTAGCCTGAATTTCCTATTAATTGCAAAATTTGTTATCTCGTGTCATATTCCTTGTCCTCAGTCATTAACAGTTAAATTGTCTAAATTTAGATCACTATCTGAGTAACCTTTCTCTCAGATGCTATCAATTTTAAAGCATATTTTCTGCCTAAAGCCCTTTACCATCTCAACTTTTCCTAGATTGTTTTCAGTGCTCATTCTATGATATACACTTCCTGACCCTGTGAATTAGGCTTTTGTGTGCTGTATCATGTTCAAAGTGTTCTCAATCCAAAGGCAGATTAGTCCTCAGATTTCTCCTGCTGATTTTTTATGCTCTGTCTTCAAAAATTGTCAGATTTGTTAGGCTCTGGACATGCCTTTTGTGATTCCAAACTGTGACCACATTTAATCAAACTTTTTTCTTATTAAGAGCTCTGTGACTGTGGCTATAATTGGCATTTCTACAATTCCCTCCTTCAAAAATTCCTTTACATTTTAAATGACCTGTCAGTGATAAATTGTTATAGCATAATAGCATCTAATTTTCCCTACTCCAGTATGAAAATGGTGGGTTTCGTCAAGGGTGATTATCCTGCAAGGAAAAAAACTGAGGAGAGAAATGTGGTCTGATCATGAGTGACCAGACAGAGAATCCTGGAAAGATCGAGGTTATCCTGAATCCACTTCTTAAGTCACAGGACATCTGAGAGAGACTTGAAGCTGTGTCTTCAAGAGAGGCAAGACAATATTCACAAATAAGGCAGAGCTGAAGCTTGGAGAACTGGCCAAAGATTCGTAAGCACTTAAAAATGTGGGTTTCCAGACTTTTTCCAGAATATTTTCTAGCTTCTAGTCAAATGGATCTTATATTAACTTATCTGTTTTCATCCATAGGTAATTTAGTTATTTCCTAATCAGTTCCATTGTGAGTTGTGATCAAGAAAATCTTGTGACCCAATGTCTTTCTGATTACAATAATGTGATTGTTGCAGGGCTATGAAGATAAAAACTCTGTGTATAGGGAGCCAGTTTTTCCCAGAAGGTTGAGATCCATAACTGCATTTACTACCTCAGGGAAAAATATAGAAACTTATTTCACACCAGAAAGAAGAGAAATCTCTTGGTCTTGAGCACAGAGGCTTCAGAATATTGAAGGCAGTGGACTTGTTAATGTTGAAGGTGATGGACTCTTGAAGTGTGTAATGTGACGTACCCCCTTACTCCCACCCTCTCAGCCTGGCCCTCAGATGAGATCAACCAGAAGATGAGAAGAAAAAAAACAAAAAAGACAAAAAAAAAAAAAAATCCAGATAAGTTGCCCCTGGGGTTCTGCCAGACCTTGGGTTTAGTAGAGAAGGGCTTCTAAACTTTGAGACAAGTCAGCTCTAGGGAGGGTCAGAATGAAAATTTTAAAGAAAGCAATCACTATTCTTGAATAATTCATTTTTAGTGCTTATTTCTTTCAAGACAATGCAATTGGTTTCAAGTTATATCAGAGTGCAAAAATGGGAAGACTCTAATCTGGCATTTACTGATTTGGAGATACATAAGTGAATATATATATATATATATATATAATATAAAGTATATCTCTATATAAAGTATATATACATACATATACATATATCTAATATATATGCATACACATGAACATATATACATATACAGATATAGATATGTACACAAATGGATATATACATAAAAATTGATATATATATAAACACATATATGGATATATATACACACATATATCTATATAGATATAGATATGGATACAAAGGGATATATATAGACACAAATTGATATACATATATATGAACAAATGGATGTATATATACACACATATCTATATAGATACCAATATGGACACAAATATATAGAGAGAGATAGAAAGATAAAAGAGTATGTGTGTATGTATAGATAGATATAAAAGTATGTCTGTCTATCTATCTATCTATCTATCTATCTATCTATCTATCTATCTATCTAATCTACTCTTCATTAAGTAACACTGATGGAGAATTAATTGACTGATTGGGGCCAATCCCAAGGAAAAATTTAGCCACGTGGAAATAGTCTTTCCTCTTGTTTAAATACTAAAAAGTAAATGTTCTTTTTGTTAAAACAGATGGTGGCTGCAGCTTATGGTGTCATGTTCAATAGAAAAGAGCAGCAATAGTATCCCATAAGAACAGAAATAGGTACCCATTTTTTAGTTTTCTCCTACATTCTTCCCTTGATCAAGACATATATGGAATTTTAGGGTGTGTGTGTGTGTGTGTGTGTTTTAAAGTAACTCAGAAAATTTTAAAGTAATTTCTTCTCCAGGTCTTCAAAATAATATCATGAAGTTATTAAGTTATAGAAGCATTAAGCTTTAATATAATCAGAAATATTTTTGCTTCCACTATATTTTGTAAGCAGTCAATAATAAAAATTATAATTTATATATGTATAGAATAATTATGAGAGTTTGATTTAGTGTATTTGCAAAAAATATATAATTATTACTTTTGCTTAGTTCAACTAGTAGTTTTTGAGCCAACTGTTTTGTGATACTAGAGATAATGACCTTACAATTGAGCCTTGTCCCCTCAATAGTAAAACAATATTTAAATACCTGTAATATAGCTTGAACACTGGAAATTACAATTGATTATATATTCCAAGTTAGGGTATGTTTAGCAAAGATTTATATTCTGGAGCAATGTTCTTATCTCATCACAGAAACACATTTTGGTACACCTTTTGGACATTTATTTGTGAAAATCAAATAATTATGAGATGTCTGAGTTCTCTTCTATCCAGGTTTAGCACTTGGAGGATAAAGGTAACTTTGAGTCATTCACTTGGAAACTGTCATTTCTTAAATTATTTATATTTTCAGGAAAGATTACTTGTTATTGCTGTGAAATATTTATAGAAAACTAAAGGCTGGCTTACAGAACTCTTTTCTATGATGATGTAGCAGCAAAAGTGAATAATTTTTCATATCTGAAATAAATTACTTTAAAAAATGCTTATAAGATAAATACATATAATTAATAATTTGTAAACATGTGGGGTTTGCAAAATGATTTTGGTAGTGGTTCATATTTATATATATAAAAATCTTACAACAAGAATTATACTAAAGACTGAATTTTCAATGATCCTGTAATTTAGAGGAAAGACAAAAAGCTGTCCCTGATTTTGCATGCTAATTAATGCCTTTTTTTGTGTGGTACTGCAAAATGTTCTGACAGTAACATTGAAGGAAATTATTTATTTTTTAGCAACTCCCAAATGATGTTTGGGTGTTAAAACTAAAAGTAGAAATGGTAAATAGGCGCACTAGGCATTTCAGCAGTGAAAACATGCATACCTAAGCATAGCATTCTGTAGACACCTGGACTGGAATGTGTGTTTCTGGTCTAGTTCCTCTGATGAAGGAGGGTTTTTCAGTGCCATTCCTGCAGTTTATCTTATAAAGGAGACAATGGGAATATCTGAGGGAAAGAATTTTAGAATGGTAGAATGTTGGAGGAAGAAGGAATATCTACCCTTCCTTATTAGAGAGAGAAGTGGCGACTTATTGCTCTTTACCTCAGTCTCATAGCAGCAAGGAACTGAATTATGCCATCCACTAGAATGAGTTTGGAAATGAATCTTCCCAAGAACCTCCAGATAAATCCAGCCCATGTGACATCTTGACTTTGGACTTGAAATTGCCTAAGCAGAAAGACAAACTAAGATGGCCTAGACTTTTCACCTACAGAACTGGATCAGAATAAAGGAGTATTGTTTTAAGCAAGTGAGTTTATGCTTTGCTACACAGCAATAGAAAACTAATGCAGATAGATATGAAATTCATCTTGCTCTTAAGTTTATATTCTGTTTTCTCAAATGACATTTCACAGTTATTACCATCACCTCCTCCCTCACTTGTTTACTTTGTTATGAGTTGAGAAAATCCTTGATAGCTTTGAAGTGCTTTCCCATTGGGGAAATGAACTAACACAATATGCTCTCAGCAAGTGTAGTAAATACTGGTTGTTTTTTTAAATGCTTATGATAAGATTAGAATCTGAAAAATTGTTTTAACTTGATGGGATATTTTCTATCCCTTTAGATAAGATACTAATTTACATCCATTTGAAACTCTTCAAATCGTAAATGCTCATTATACTTCTTCATTGTTAGTATGATCAAGCCTTATGCATGCATATTTTAGCACTACTTGAAATTGCTACAGTCCTTTGAACAACTAAGTACTGGAGAAAATGAGGACTGCATTTCCCTCCATCTTGTTTTCAGAGATAGATGCATTTTCCATAGCAAATGCCTAACAAGCTGAACAGTTTCAAGGGCCCTATTGATGGAAAACATATCACACAGTGCTTTGTGAAGCAGGCTCTCCTAAATTTTCCTACAATGTCATTTGAATGAGTACCATTTTCTGATTAAAATTAACAAAGAACTTATATAATAAAAATAAATCTTATAAAAAGAAATAGTATGTATTATATTTTTGGTAGTGGTTTTTTTAATGTGAGGACTAAGTGCATACATTAGCATAACAAAACGAATTTGCAATGTCAAGGAGAATATTTCTTAGGCAATAAAAACTTTAAAAAACAATTACTGAGAACACCTTAAAAATTATTTTTTTTTACTTTAAGTTCACTGATTCCATTGTTCTCTTCTGTCACTTTCCCCTCATTATAATTTTAAAAAGTTAAAATTAAGACATGTCCAGCTAATTCAGTTTGTATAGAGATACAAAGCACAATTTTATAGGTGAAATTCATGATATAAATATTGTAATTTAAAGATGCTGAAAATAATTGAATTAAAATTAGGGAGTTTTATAGTTGAGTATAGCTATGCAAGATCAGTTATACATGACTCAAAGCCAATGAAATCACCATCCCATTAATGTGTTTATTTGAGGTTTTGTTTTTTATGAATTTATCAGGAATTGCCTTTCTGTAATATTTAGAAAATAATTGGGAAACCAATTAGGAAGGAGGAGAAAAACACATTTGTAAAATACATTTTATAACTTATTTATTTATTTATTTATTTATTTTTTGAGATGGAGTCTCGCTCTGTCGCCCGCCCGGGCTGGAGTGCAGTGGCCGGATCTCAGCTCACTGCAAGCTCCGCCTCCCGGGCTTACGCCATTCTCCTGCCTCAGCCTCCGGAGTAGCTGGGACTACAGGCGCCCGCCACCTCGCCCGGCTAGTTTTTTTATTTTTTTATTTTTTAGTAGAGATGGGGTTTCACCGTGTTAGCTAGGATGGTCTCGATCTCCTGACCTCGTGATCCGCCCGTCTCGGCCTCCCAAAGTGCTGGGATTACAGGCTTGAGCCACCGCGCCCGGCCTATAATTTATTTTTCATTGATTTATTTTGACAATATTTTATAGTACCCACTACTATACCCATTTTACAGGTGAGAACTGAAAGGCTTATTTAGAATTTAAACTGTCCTTGATGATTTATCTAGCTAGTTATGTAGCCAGGATTCAAATCCAGATTTTCTGACTACTTGTCTCAAGACTTAGATAACTCTACATTCATGCTATAAAAACACTCAGGTATCCCAATCAAAATTCCTATTGAATATATTGAGGAACACAATAAACATATCCTAGTATTTAGTTGGGGCCAATAAGGTCTGCAAAGAGCTAAGTGATCCAAAAGAAAAGAGTATAAAGAAGGAGAGACTTGTTCTACCAAATATTAAAATGTTATTATTACATCTATTGCATCGATGGAGAGATATAAAAATAGGTAGAACTATATGTAAGTATATTTATGCATGCTTAAGTACATTTTTATGTGTTTCTATTTGTATATCTTACATTAAAGTATTTACAAAACTAGGGGTTTGCGTTGATATCTCCAGTCCCGTCCATCTACTTTATTTTTTCTCATTTTGTATTTGAAACTTTTTATACAACACTAAAAAAAGGTATGTATAGAGAGATATATATGCTATATATATATACACACACACACCATATATATACTATATGCATACATCGTGGGTATATATACATCATATGTGTATATATACCATATATACATACTGTGTGTGTGTATATCCACACACGCCATGTATATATAAATGGGGGAGTGGGGAGAGAGATATAAGTAGATAAATAGTTACAATGACTTGTCAATAGCAATGAGCAGGCTTAGTTAACACATCTTCATTTCTATATACCATTTTCAATCATAAGAATCTAAGGGCTTCTTAGAGGAATGAAGAGGTGAGGGGAATTTCAAGATAAACCTGGAAAAAAATGATAGAACATGTTTTAGGGTCACAAATTCTAGTTAGTGGTCCTCTGCTGGTCAAATTCGGAATAATTTGAGCATCAAAATGAATAATGTATTACAATACATTGAATATAATACAAATCCTGAATCCACACGGATATAGACAAATGTGATAAATCATGAAAAAAGTAAGTTGTTCTTTAACCATGAGTGCTAACTAATAAACAATTGTGTAGTTTTAAAAATAATCAACAATAGAATAATATGCATCCTTAAAAAAGGAAATCCTGTCATTTGCAATAAACATGGGTGAACCTAGAGAACATTATGGTAAGTGAAATAAGCCAGACATAAAGTTGCAGTTATGTCAGTTATGTAGGATGAATAAGTCTACAGATCTAATGTACCGTATGAGGATTAAAGTTAATATAATGGTGTTGTATACTGGAAGTAGTTTTTTTGTTTTGTTTTAGGCACTCTTGTCACCACACACAAACACACAAAAATATAACCTATGTGAAGTGATTGATATATTAACTTACTTTCCTATAGTAACCAGTTTACTATGTATAAGAACATCAAAACATCACGCCTTAAACATAGACAATAATACAAAAATTATCTTGGATGTTAAAACTAGTGAGGAAAATACTGATTCAGAACACGATGATGTAATTCAAAGTACATCTGCAAAAAATACTTTTTCAGTGTAAAAAATAAGGTAACACTATAGTGGACGATTTGGGCTGAGACCTTGTTACTCAAGTGAAAAATAAACTTAATATAACCAATATTAGAACAATATTTTGTGTCCCAATATGATATATTAATAGGGCACAATATATCTGTGTTATTCCTCTCAAAAATGCATAATTTAACTCTAATCTGAGGAAAATTGGGGAAAAATCCAAATTGTGGGGGATTCTAGAAAACAACTGACCTGTTCTCTAAAAATATCAAGGTCTAAAAGCAAAAAAACGGGGGAAGTATTTCATATTAAAGAACAGTCATGATGGTAAAATTCAAGGTGTAAGCCAAGTCTAGAGGGTGGGATGTTAAAGAACCTGATTAGGATAACCAACAATGTTTAAATATCGATTTTGCATTAGAAAATATTATTAAATCAATTGTATTTTCTGAGTTAGAAAAATTTATTGTATTTATATGAGTATATTTTTGCTATTAGGAAATTCATAGCGAAATATTTAAAAGTACAGAAGTAAAATGTCTGTACTGAAATGCTGCCCTGAAATGCTTCATAAACAAATACAAATGTCTATATATGATTTATGTGTTTATATATATGTTTTTAAAATATAAAATTAAGCATAAGCAAATGAAGAAAAATTCAAACCAACAGATAAATCTGGGTACGTGACATATGATTCAGATTTTAGTACTAGTGTACCTTTTTTTTTTTTTTTTTTGAGACGGAGTCTCGCTCTGTCGCCCAGGCTGGAGTGCAGTGGCCGGATCTCAGCTCACTGCAAGCTCCGCCTCCCGGGTTCACGCCATTCTCCTGCCTCAGCCTCCCGAGTAGCTGGGACTACAGGCGCCCGCCAGGTCGCCCGGCTAGTTTTTTTGTATTTTTAGTAGAGACGGGGTTTCACCATGTTAGCCAGGATGGTCTCCATCTCCTGACCTCGTGATCCGCCCGTCTCGGCCTCCCAAAGTGCTGGGATTACAGGCTTGAGCCACCGCGCCCGGCCACTAGTGTACCTTTTTCTGTGAGTATAAAATTAAAGATTAAAATCAATAACTGTTTAAACCAAGGATATTGCACAAAAAGTTAAGAAATAGATGACTGAATAGGAAAAGATATTTCAATGTCTAAAATAAATTGAGATTATTATGTAAAATATTTTAGAAGCTATTTCTAAAGGAGAATACTAGCAGAAAAAAAAAATGTATATATTTCAAGAGTAAACTTTTTAGAAAAGGAGAACCAAAAATCTAACAGGCACATGTATGAAGTAAATAGAAAAGGATCATTTGTGAGAAACATGTAGATTAAGACAATGATCTATTAATCTGAATGACTGGCATAAAGTTGCCTTCCAGTGTACTTGCCAGTCTGTCCTTTAGCAGTTTATACGTTTTCTTGTGGCTTCCAGCTCCTACAAACCATGAGCACTATCTATAAAAATGTTCGCCAGTCGAACTGTATGTCTATACTCGCAGAGTTAAATGGGTAAAATGGACTGAATTTACACCATGAAGTATATGACTAAATAGGGGAAATGGATTAAAGATATAGACAGCAATATTGGCAAATATTAATAGTACAGTAATTACTGAAGAAAGTACTAAACTTGTATATGACACAATAGCATTTTTTGTGAATTTAAAACATACAAAGCAATGATGCCAATTTTGCAAAAAGTATTCATTAAACACATTAAAGCAATTGCCTACATGAGGGTCAAAAGAAAGCATGGTATGGAGAAACAGACTTCATTGTTCCTTCTTAACAATAGTTAGTATGGTGATTTCTGTGTGTTTGTTTTGTTTTTATTACATTCATACCAAGTATTTCTCTGTGGAAAGGAATTTATGGTTTTTTAAACAATCATACTATTTTCTAAGATTCCTTCTGTCTATATACTGATAATGAGTTGTGTGATGATCTGTTCTTTTTAAATTTACAAACAGTTTCATAGCATTTTTTGTGTTCAAGACAATATTTAAAGTAATTTTAAAATGTGGACTCCATTAATTCTCCTTATAACAATTGTGATATGTTCTCTCATATTCCACCATAGAAACCTAGGCACAGAGGGGCTAAGTAACTTACCCAGTGTCCTGGCATTTATCGATGGTAGAGTTATGCTTGAACCTGTGCATGTGGCTCCAGAGATTTCATGCTGATTACTATGACCACTTGCTCCTCTTTATGAGTCATCGTTTCTCAGCCATATGACAAGCTATCTGTAATGGCCCTGTTCTTCTCTAAAACCGGAATTTAACATTACTCTTTAAGAGTGATCTCTATAGTTGAGTACTTTCAGAGTGTGTCCAGAAAATGATCTAGGAATGTCATTACAGGTTTGAAGACTAAAACTCAGGAAGCCTGTGTCAGTTTGAATGAAAAATCCTTGTGGTTTTTGTTTTGTTTTGTTTGTTTGTTTTTAGTGAAGCATTCTGTCAGTGGCTTTGTGTCAGCAACTGTAAGATATCTTCTGAATTTAGCGTCAATGTCCAGGGATATCAGGCATCAGATTTAAGGGACTGATATCCACTGAGTTTAATCTCAGAAAATCCCCCTCCTTGACACAGAAGACTAAAGCCACACAGGCCCCAAGTAATTTCTCTCTTTCTTTATTATTTATTTATACAACACAGGTACATTGTTCATTAGAGCTAGGTCACGTTTACTCTCTGTATGCAGAATATGCCTCAAAAAGCTCACTTTGTACAAATTTGTTTTTCTAAAAATGCCAACTCATTCAATTTTGACAACTTTGTTTGCTCACTGCTTCTTTTATCTTTTTGGTGTTTTCTTTACAGTCTTATCAAAAAACCGATTAGATTTAGATTTATCAGTTTTATTTTGTTACATTTCTGTTTTTATTTGTTGCTTTAATTTTCCATCAGTTATTTGAATGACCATATTTACAGAGGTGAATCCAGGATTTTTTTATGACCTCTAGCTTATAAAGTTAGGAGGAGTCATTTTTAGACACACAATACAAAAATTGTAGTTCAGAATAAAGTGCAAAGTGAATATTTGCATAGAATAAGGAAAGAGATATGGACAAATTGAACATTTTACAAGAGTTAGTTTGTACAAATTGTCCACAACTTAGCAAATTAAAATATTTGTCAGTTGCCTGCTCATTTTTATAATACTTTACCCTATGTGTTGTTGATTGTTTATTCTTTATCTCTTTATATGCTAACAATTTTTATCTATGAATTTTTTATAGAATAAATAGAATGACAATTCAAACTATCCTCTGAATGGTCATGGAAATGTGTGTTAATTATTGATAACAATAGGTTAACACTGTAAGGAAGTGACTGTGAATCTCATCAATGTAACAAACATAGTAATACATTACTATTACTAAGCTCTAGATTCTATTTGCATTTCATGAGATTTCCCATTGATATTCTTTTTCTATTCTATAATTCAACCTAGGATATCACACCACAATTAGCACTAATTAAATTTTATTGAGAAAAGTTACAGCCTAAAAGTCAATCTTATACTTACGACCGTTGTGCCATTGATGAACCCTTTTCATTTATACAACATCTTTACATGCTTAACATATTATATAATCCAAAGTTCAACTCATATGTTACTAATTCAGCAAAGTCTTCCTCCTGTTCACCAGGGACAGTTTGTCACATTGTTATTTTTCTTCTCATGGTAATGTGTTTTTGCTGTTAGCATTCCACTCACTGTATTGCCAAAACAGTGCAAATATATTTTTACAATGAGCCTCTTGAGAGGATAAAATATGTTTTTTTTAATTTTAATTCCCAACGTATAGCACAATAGAGGGTAAATTATAGATATTTAACAAATTTTTGTTGATTCTATGATGAAAACATTGTGCTTGCAAGACATAGCTTGATGAAATCTGATCCATATTATGTAATGTAAAAGTCTTTTTGTGCTTAAAGTTATGAGTTTAACTAATTTTATCCATTTCACTGGATATGCTTTTCCATGAATATTTAAGTAAATAATGCCAGCATTTTTTGCTTTGTAGCATTTTGAAAACAAAAACACCTGGTATTTCAATTTCAAGAATCACATGTATAATTAAAAAGACAAAAGAAAAATTGTTTTGAAACTCATATAATAGAAAATAAAATTTACAACATGACATAAAGCCCTTCAGATTACTAAACCTAAAAGCCCAGTTTTCTTTCTAAGTATTAAAATTAAAAATTCAAAATTATTTTGTATTTCTGAGCCTGTATCAGTGTAGGCTGAGAGATTCAAGAATGATGCCATACAACTCCTTCATGTAGTTAATTTAATAATTTAATAATGTGTCTTTGTAGTGCTAAACTCAATGTGAAGTGTCACTATGATCTATCACACAGAACATATTTCTCATTGTTCATATTTGTTCAGCCTGTAGACTGTAGTCTATATTTAGAATGTATTTCTGGTATTTATAAATAAATGTAAAAAAATCTTTTCACTAAAAATTTGAAAAAAAAATGGAATACTTTGAAGATCTTGTGACACATTACAATCTGGTCTTCAGGTTTGTGGAAAATTTTCTGGTAGAATTTTCACTTACTTTATCAATGATTTCTATGAGTAATTGGTTTAATAGCTTGAAAATTGAAATTGTCGATATGCAGCTTATTACTTGCCTATCACATATTATTCCTTTATTTTGTCTCTCTCTGTGTGTCTCTGTGCGTGTGTTTATGTGTGTGCCTAAGCAGAATACTTTGCTTATAATTCAGCTAACTGAATTTAGCATATTCCATAGCTCAATGTCTTATCATTCTTTAAGTCCTCATTCATAAAATAGAACTTATAATTAGTTTGCCCCATTTCTTTGACAATGTTTATGGGAGAGGGACTATGAAAGTTTGATGTGAAACTTCTAGAAGAACTTTCTTTTTTAAATTTCTATATTTGATAATAATAATTGTTAAAATAGCTCTTCGTGGGACAGATTTTTTTAAATAGAATAATAAAATATAGTTATAATCTAAATTTTATTGCCTAGCAGTAAATCAATCTCTAATGAGTTTATACTTCATCTCCATTTAATTTTGGCATTGAACAAATTTGAGGGGATTTGGTCAGATTATAAATCACTTTTAACTTATCTCCTGAGTACAGAAAACTATAGATTTTTCCTCTACAGTTATACTTAATTGCAGAATGAGTTGAACAATGGAATAGAGCAAAATCTGTGTATGGTTACGACACACAGGATGTATAGAAATCATGTTTTACAGTGAGGAAGTGAGAGGGTGATAAGAGCCACACAAGTTTTATAGGATACATGCTTGTTATGTAAGTACTCCAAGCTTCTCTAATCAAGCCTAGATCAGACCAAACATATTTTATGTCAGTCTTAAGCTTGGAAAGCCACAAGATTCATATGATTGTTCCTAGTGTCTACAGGGATTACTTAACCACTCTTGGTTCCTATAGGTCTGCCATAACCTGTAATTTTTCTCTTAAGCAGGAATAAACTTTATAATAGTGAGGGTATTACTCAAGGAGTATTTTTGTAAAGATGTTATTTTTTCTTTGAGCAAATAATAATAGTGATAAGGATAATAGTTAATTTTTACTGAGCATTTCTATTTTCTAAATGATTGCCTGGAATAAGATTACATATTTCAACAAATAAGAAGTCAGATACTGTTGTTATTGCTGTATTAAAGATGTGAAAAGTGAGTGTTAGATAAGTTAGATAATTTGTCAATTGTTACAGAAAAACTGTGGTGCTGGATTGAAAGAAAGGCTTTCCTCAGGTATCTATATTTTTAAAAATTGTATTATCTTACTTCCACAATAATAGGTGATTACTAATAAATTTAATTAAATCACTTGTTCAAAATTCAACTTTGTTTTCCAAACAATTAGGGAGTATTGGGAGATTTCTAATTCCTTTATATCGTGGATGCAAGAAGCCAGTATAAATTATATTTGTGCATATATTGGATCCACTTTCCAGGAAATTTAAATTGTATAGTAACTTAATTTATTTTTCAGTTATGCTTTTACAGATGAGATGGTTACTAACTGGAAATTAGAATTTTTTCATTTCAAAGGCTTAGTCACTCATTCATTTGAATAATTAACACAGATTCTACTATTATTATTTATTATATCTTTATTATAAAATAGGTCAATGAGGCATTTTAATTTTTTTATTCAGAAATGAAGAAAAGTAGTTGAATTTAAACTTGAGAATGGTCAATGTATTTTCTAAATCAAGTCAAATTTTAAAAGCATTATTTAAAAGCACTCATTTGCAAATTAGAGCTAATTCACTACATTCATTAAAGCTACACTCACCTAAAATTATTTTGCTTGATTATGAATATTATAATTAAATGAGTTGGTATGCAAATATCACTTAAGTTCATTTACATATGTTACTTAAATCATAAAGTCTTTTTTTTTTTTTTGAGATGGAGTCTCGCTCTGTCACCAGGCTGGAGTGTAGTGGCACAATCTCGGCTCACTGCAACCTCCACCTCCCGGGTTCAAGTGATTCTCCTGCCTCAGCTTCCCAAGTAGCTGGGACTACAGGCACATGCCACCATGCCCAGCTAATTTTTGTACTTTTTAGTAGAGATGGGGTTTCACCATGTTGGCCAGGATGGTCTCGATCTCTTGACCTTGTGATCCACCCACCTTGGCCTCCCAAAGTGCTGGGATTACAGGCGTGAGCCACCACGCCCGGCCAAATCATAAAGTCTTATAATCACAGTAAAGTTACTCAAAATACAAAGACTTCTTGTATATTAAGACTAGAAATTACCATCCGGCAAAAGGTATAAATAGAAGTCATTTTTACATGACTTACTTATCTGCCTTACTTTAAAATATAAACATGCAATAAAACTTTTAAAAAATTATTCTCTCAAAATTGTAATATGACATATAAAATATATGTGTCTGTGGAATTAAATATATATATATATGTATTTATGTAGCCTAAAAGAAAAATTATAGTAAAACTTAATATATTTAAGAACTAAAATAATGATGAGCATAATAATAAGACAGTTGAGTTTTTCAAGCTCATGGTGGTTATAATCATATTCTTCTTGAGGTCATATAAAATAACACTAATAGCTACCATTTTTTATCATTTAATATACAGCATGTTTGATAATAAGCACCTACCTGAATATGTATAAATCCTCACAAAACTTCTATCAGTCTGATGTTATTGTTGTCCTCCAATAAACAAATCAGTAAAATCAGGCTTTAGAAACAAGTGATTTTTGCAGGATTGCATGTGTGAGAAGGGGATAAGTAGCAGTCTGACTGTAAAGTCCATGCTTATAATCTCTGTGCATTATTTGCTTCAATCACAGACAATAGTAACTGGTAAATTTAGAAACTGAACTCCTGTATTCATGTCTATATTTCAAATTGTTCATGTGAAAATTCAAGTGTATGTTCATTCTGACACCCAATTAAAAACCATGGAGGTTCTGACATATGAGTAAATGTGTAAAAATGAAAACATAAATGTTATTAATAGTGTATCTCTTTTTTACCTCGGTGTGTTGTACTCAACAGAATACTAATAAGAATGGGTGTCACCATATGGGAAATGGACATCAAATATCTGTTTAATTTTATCAGCGATGTAATCACAAGAAAATTTTAACTATTGTCTAGTTTTAAGTCTATGTGAGGCTTACCAGGTATTCTCCAATTATGTACAATAGAATAATGTGATTGTCCAAAGGCACAAAACAAATAAGTTAGGATGTGAGTATATAAAATCTCACACTGTTTCCCAATTCATCACAATATTTACTAAAGTGTTCATGTAAATGTTAAGTTCTCTTATAGATATTGAAAATATACTATGATTTATTGAATACAATCAATTTAAAACCATTTTTTTCAAGTATGCATCTATTGCTTCAACTTTTGTAAACTTGATTTCTGAAGAAGCCATGATGGTGGTCTGAAAAAAGCATCAATGCCTGACACATGTACAATAAAGCCTGGATTTCATGTTGCTAATGGAAAAGAGATGACACTCTGTTTTCCAGAGGACCCAAACCTGCCCCATTACAGCCTTTCCAAACTCTTAGACGGTATCCTTGTAAAACTGAAACAGCACTTAATGCATTAAAGTGCATTTGATGGGTTCAACTCTTATAAAGCCTATTTCAGAGAACAAGAAAATTGCAAGTTTTGAAATGGTGTTATTTAAAAATAGTTTTCAAATTGCTTTTTGATTACTTCCTGTACTTACATCCTCCTCCTCTCTGTAATAGACTTCTATTTGAAAATAAGATATAACATTTGAAAGTGTCATTTTACAGATTTACTCCACATCCTCTTGATTTCTTTCATCCATACTTTTTAATGTCTTACTTAATGAAGAAAGGAAAACATATTTTATTTCTTTGGAAAACATAAGAATATTGTAAAACTCCAATTGGACTTAATCGGCACTTAATATATCTTTCAGAAGCAAAGTAACTCTTTTTGAGCTTAATCCTAGGAAAAGTTATCATGATACTTTTCACATAAAAAACATAAAGATTTTCAGAGTTATTTACCTGAATATCTGGATGTCCTTGGGATTAATACAATCAATAATAACTATAATGATAACAAATAAAAACAATGAGGAATCAACTACTTACTGCCTTGCTATGTACTGTACAAAGTGATTTATGTAAGCTATTTATTTTAAACCTCACCAAACCTTATAGGTAGATATCTATGTCCTAATGTTATAAGTAACAAAAACTAAATTAAAAAGTCAAAAAACTTAATTCTATATGTACTATAGAGCACCTTTGTTTACTTATTCACCTCTACAGCAGCAAACAAATCAATAAAAATATCTAAGAGAGATTACCACATAACTGGGGAGACACACATACACACACACACACACTAGGGTAGCCAGATGTATCTTAAAACATACAAAATTCCTAGTTAAATTTAAATTTCAGATAACATAAATTTTGCTGTCTCAGATACTACATGTTTAAAGGATGTCACTACATGTCATATTTTTAAGGTATATCCCATATATCACATATTAAAATGTATAATTAAATGTAAATTTCTGATAAATGGCAAATAATATTTTTATGATACATATGTTGTAGGCTGTATTTGATCACATTTATATTTAATTTCTAATTTAACTTACATTTCTCAAACATGTACACACATACACACACATCTACATATACTGGACCATGACAAATGCTATGGAGAAAAAATGTGCTTGATAATTAGAATACAAAATATCAGGGTGAGGGGACTGAAATTTTATATAGGATAGGTTAGATAGGGAGAGTTTACTGAGAAGATTTGAGCAAAGAGCTGAATGAAGTAAGTGAGAAAGCAAGTCAAGGTTATGTAGAAAAATCTTTCTCAGCAGAGGAGATAGCACGTATAAAAGACTAAACCAGGACTACGTCAATTTACATGGAGCTCAAAGAGTGAAACGAAAAGCTGCATGAGATGAGGTTACAAGAATAATAAATGCTAAAGCAAGAATATAACTCAAGTGGATTTTTTGCTAGAATTCTTAAGCACTATGATGGATAACAGATACACAGACAGATATACATCTACTAGTTTCTAATGAAAGTTTAATAACTTTCTAAGAGCGAGATTCAATCCATGTTCATATCCAGAAACACAGATGATAATACCTGTAGGTAGAAACCAAGGCACAAATAATTCATGTAAGTATCCCTATATTTCATTTAGTTTTAATATCATTTACATGTACACACACAGTTTAATGTTCTATAAAAATCATTAGAAAGATCAACAGATAAATCATATCCATGAATTATTTACTTCTAAAAACAATTAAAATATAGCACAGCACATGTATACACTAAGTGCCTCACCCTACCTTAAAGTACAAATGGGTTTATAATGTGACACACTCTGTTTATTATTGTAATTTCCTTTCTCCTTTTCAGAAAATTTATAATTGAATGTAGCTAACGTCTTCATGGAAAAATTAGACCTCTGATTAAAATATGTTGTGTACTAGTACTGTATATTGTATAAGAAGAAGTGCAATTTGCAATTATCTGGTGGGGTGGCATGAAGAGGATCTTCTGAAATCCAGAATACAAACCAAAACACCTAAGAATAACTGATTGAAAAATTATGGGAAAAATTATGTCCTTCGTAGTTCACGGTCACATTGAGAGAAAGAATCAAAACACAGGGGAAGAAGATCCTACTCGAATAGAAGAGGCATAGACAGTGATGGTTTAGTCATAAAGGAAATACATTAATCCTTGTAATAAGCATGTTGAGCAGAACAGGAGCTTCTAATGAAATGAAATAACTAGAGGGGTGGCTGAATACTGTAAGCTTTCAGTTTTTTCCTGGAGAATTTAGCCGATTGAATCATTTGAAATTTCAAATCTCAGTTTTAGTCATATTAATGCATTGATATATCAATCATTCACTGTAATTTTTAACATGGATCTCTCTAAGCAAGAAAATTAGTCTACATATTACAGACATATGTAACTGCTAAACGATGTAAATTACAGAAAGCTTTCTAAAAGTACCTCACTCCATGAATAAACAGATAGAATAAAGGTTATTCACCGTATATGTTGAGGTATTTAATGAAATCTTGAAGTGTTTTTAGTTTGTTTTTTTTTTTTTTTTTTTTTTTGAGACGGAGTCTCGCTTTGTCGCCCGGGCTGGAGTGCAGTGGCCGGATCTCAGCTCACTGCAAGCTCCGCCTCCCGGGTTTACGCCATTCTCCTGCCTCAGCCTCCCGAGTAGCTGGGACTACAGGCGCCTGCCACGTCGCCCGGCTAGTTTTTTTGTATTTTTTTTAGTAGAGACGGGGTTTCAACGTGTTAGCCAGGATGGTCTCGATCTCCTGACCTCGTGATCCGCCCATCTCGGCCTCCCAAAGTGCTGGGATTACAGGCTTCAGCCACCGCGCCCGGCCTGTTTTTAGTTTTAATATGATTGAACTTCTTCCAAGTATCAAACTAATAATTATTACTCTGTTGAAAACACCAACTCTCATCTTGAGGGTACATAGCATGGGAGATGGGAGAAGTAGTAGTTCATGGACAGCTGTAGATTATGGTTATTTCTTGTGGATGCCAAATATGAGTCTTTTGTATATAGGAGTGATTACAATTCTGATAAAAAAATGTTATCATCCTGAAAAATTTAGATGATAGAAAGCGTAACACTAAGTAGATAATGAAGTTTATATCACTGATTTACTTAATATTTCAAATGTAATTATAAATAAAAGTATTTTAAAGGGAAATATTATTTGTTTCAATAAAGCCAGAACTGTAAAAAAAAATAACAAAAATATACCAATTTAAAATGGTTTTAGTTGCCTTAAATTCTGAAAAATATCAGATGATAAATTTAATAACTTCAAAAAGAGATAGTAACATAATCCAAATGTATATACAAGTGAATATCTGCTAGATATATAAGTGGTTTGATTGGAAATAGCCCATAAGATCATAAAAGCACATGAGGCAACTAAATGGATACATTTTCAAAATGCATGGTAATTTGGCCTATTTAGCACTGAGTTTCTCCTAGGTACTTTAAGTGTGTGCAGGTAGCTTTGGGACTCAAATAATCTTTTTTAAAAAACAAATATTCTTTTGAAGAAAATTGTTCAATGTTATGGAGGATGAGCAAGGGAAGAATAAACTTAGAACATTAATTACTTTTTTTGAATGTATTAACATGTTTAGTTATTAGCACAATTCTTCAAAAAGTCAGTGGGGAAATACAACTTTTCTCCAGTAATTTTTATATTTTCACATGGCTTCTAGATGATGGGTTCTGGCTACACAGAGTTCCATGGCCCATTACATATTCTTCCCACAAATACGTGTTGAGTGCTCCCTGTGAAGACTGAAAAGTAAGACAGAAAGAGAGAATCTAGAATTTTTGAAAGTATATAATAGAATAAATGTCTATGTTTAAACAGATACTGATATCAAACAAGCTATTTGCTCCAAAGCCATGGAAACCCATTAGTATGCCTAGCATGTAGATGCTACTCTTTGAATGAAGGAGAGGGAGAAAGACAAATTTATGGGGGAAAAAACCGTATATTTTAAATTTAAGCAAATGCCTCAGATCCTCTCATTGACAAGTTACACTTATCAAGTATCCTATATGAACTGAGAGTTCTAGGACTTTGAGCACAATGAAGAGAGAGAAACCGCACAGTAGGCTTATCAGAGGAAATTTAATATAAAGAAATATTAACTATGATTTAGTAAGTAATCGTCATTTAGAGGGAAACTCCAGAGTAATATATTTATTTGTAAATAATGTTTTCAGAGAATCAATCTTTGGCAGTTATTATTTTTTGAGAAGTATTGCTTGTTAAAAGAAACAAGGTATTATCATGGAAAATTATTTCAAAAGGAGTCAAAAGAAGTAGATTAATGTTTCTCTTCTATTAGTATTTCTTTGAAAGCTTCTGCAAATCTAAATGGCTGATTCCCTTCCACATTTAAAATACCTTTTCTTTGTTTTCTCAGGGATATGATGAAAACCTAATGAAACAATGTGGGGAAAAACACTTGGAAAGAATAAAATGTTAACAAAAGTGAGATTTCATTAATGTCATTGACCAAATTGGTCACTTACATACTACCTCCAAATAAGTAAATGTCCCAAATCCCTCTGCCTGTGAAGTGACAATGAGAAGATATATACCAAAAGTAACCATTTCATAAGAACTCTTGCTTTAGTATGTGGTAAGCATTCTCTAACTAACATTATATGACAGTTTCATAATAGATGCACGGATGCAACTCTGACAAGAGGATAAAGGACAATTCAGGTGGCTCACACCTGTAATCCCAGCTCATTGGGAGACCAAGGCAGGCAGATCACAAGGTCAGGAGATCGAGACCATCCTGGCTAATAGGGTGAAACCCTGTCTCTACTAAAAATACAAAAAATTAACCAGGTGAGGTGGCAGGTGCCTGTAGTCCCAACTACTTGGGAGGCTGAGGCAGGAGAATCACTTGAACCTGGGAGGTGGAGCTTGCAGCAAGCTGAGATCACACCACTGCACTCCAGCCTGGGTGACAGAGTTAGACTCTGTCTCAAAAAAAAAAAAACACACACACAAAAAACAAAGACAATTCAGGAAGAAAGGAGATCCATGTGGGAGCTGTACTTAATTTACATGTATCTGGCTCTGGTCTGCTAAAGCTTGTAAGATTTGAAGAAAAAAGAAAGAAACACAAAAATTGGCTCAGCAGTCAAAGACAGGTTTATTTTGGAGAATAAACTTGAGTGGGGCTTCTGGCCAATTTTGGTCAGGAGCATTCTTTCTTACAGACTAAGGATATTTAAGTGTTTAGGGAGGGAGAGCTTATCGCAGGCTTGGAATGTTTCTGGGTGGAGGAGAGTTTTATTGGGGGATTGGAGTGTCTCTGGTTGGAGGGGAGGTTATCTAGGGGTTGGCATGTCCCTAGTTGGAGGGGGGTTTATCTCAGGGTTGGAATCTCTCTGGTCAGAGGTGTGTAGTTTATGGTCATGCTGACATTAGCCTTTATGCTGTTGTTTTTTGGGCTGGATTTAGGTGGTTTTTAATCAAGGGGAAGTTAAAATGGTTGTGTAATCAAGGGGAACTTAAAATGGAGGTGTTTATCCAAGATGGCGATGCTCCTGCTCTGTCAAAGCTGCACATCTGAACTTTAACAAACAAGTCTGCAAATGTTTTATTTTGCTTTGTTAAATAAAAAAGAAAAAAACAACTTTGATTTCAGTGTGAATTAGCCATTGATATAACACTGTGGGATTAATATGATATTTAGCTCTGGCAATGACCAATGATAGTTTTTCCCAGTTGCTACAGAACCTGTTAGAAGCACTAAGTGGGTCATCCAAGTCACACATGTAATCAGGGCAGAAAGTAGGAGAATCAGTCATTTTATTGCATCCTGTCATGCTCTTCCTGTGGCCAGATCTCAGGTTGTATTAAAATTTAATTTTATCAATTGCTGTTGAGTGTATCATCCAATAGAAAAACTTACTTTTAGCTTTTTGATATTTGCAATACTTAAATTTGTATGTTAATCTCAGTCTTCTACACATTTGCATATTTGAACTCAAATTTTTTCCATACTATCACAGTTACCTCAGCTTTTGTTGTAGTAGAGTTGTTTTTTTTTTTTTGGTTTTTGTTTTTGTTTTTTGGTAGAGGCAGAGACTAGTTCTGTTGCCCAGGCTGGTCTCAAACTTCTGGCCTCAAGTGATCTTTCCCCATTGGCTTCCCAAAGTACTGGGATTACAGGCATGAGGTTGGCCTAGTTTAGTTTTGATTCATTTTAACCAAGTTTCCTAATTATTACAGAAACAAACAAACAAACAAACAAACAAACAAACAAAAAAAACAGAATAAACTTAATAGGTAAGTTATAAAAATTATTGACAAGTTATTTGATTGTTTTAAATTTCAAATAGCCTTTCTTTGAAGTGGCAATTATTAGTTTAACTTCATATGCCACACTTTAAAAATATTTTGTCACTTTAATCTACAATTCTGTGTCAATATGCATATGTATAAGTAAATGTGTGTATAGATAGAGAGTAACAAAGGGAGAAACATAAAGAGAGATCTAATGTTTTTCACTTAAAATATTCTGGAATATTGTATCAATTCTATAGATGCTGCAAATATGCAGCATTTTCATCTATTCATTTGCTGTCTTAGTTTTTTATAATAAGTACAAATTTAATTTAAAAATGTCTTCAATAAATATCTTGAGGTCATATGATAGACTTTTCCTAGAATAACCATTGATTAATATGGTCTCCATTCGTTCTCTGGGTTTCCTTGACTCTCTTTTCAGAGAATAACAACAGTAAAACTATTTTAATACATCATTTACCTGTTTCACCATGTTGATGTATCAATAACGCAAAAGCAATAATGATTTAAACTCCTGATGCCTTAGTATGAAACTAAGTGGCATTACATATAGGAAAAGTAATCATACTCTTCACTGACACACATTTACAAAATGAGCCAGTGCCACTTAGTAATAATCATTGCTAATAATAAATAAATTTTATCAAATCTTGACTTGGATATCCTTTTGAAAATGTATGTGAGAAAACGGAAAAAGCATTAAAACACTTCTACTCCAAACTAAAGTGTAATAATTGTCTTGGCTGGGCATGGTGGCTCACATCTGTAATCCCAGTACTTTGAGAGGCCGAGGCAGGCGGATCACCTGAGGTCGGCAGTTTGAGACCAGTCTGACTAACATGGAGAAACCCCATCTCCACTGAAAATACAAAATTAGCCAGGCGTGGTGGCACATGCCTGTAATCCAAGCTACTCGGGAAGTTGAGGCAGGAGAATCGCTTGAACCCGGGAGGTGGAGGTTGTGGTGAGCCAAGATCGTACCATTGCACTCCAGCCTGGGCAACAAGAATGAAACTCCATCTCAAAATAAATAAATAGATAAAATAAAGTAAAATAAAATAACTGTCTTGAGGAAAAATATTTTTGAAATTGTTTTATTTGTGAGCTGAAATTTTTTTATGGAACACTATTTTTACATATTATCGTTATTCATGCAAACATAACAAATTATGTTATTATTATTTGATTATTTTTTCATAGGAAATCAGCAGCTTTTAATGAAAAATAAACAAGATTTTTGTCGGTTATAAAATTTGAGCTTTTGAGTAAATTTTAGAATTTTAGAACATTTTTCTTCACTATCATGAAAGTGATAGATTCCTAATATTTGAAGTATTTTTGATGAAACTGGTGGTGATATCAGTAAGTATATTTCTATATTTTGTATAATAAAATGTGTTATTATTTGGAAAATCTGCATAATTCGGGGAACCAATATTTTTCAATTGACCAATTCAAAATGATTTTCTTATTACAAAATCATGCATGGATAAGAGGTCAGTTCAATAGGGAATATAAACAATGGTTTTTTAAAGTAATAGATTATGAAAAATAGATTGTATTGCAGCAAATTTTACATTACACCGAAAATGTTAGTGTAGTATCATAAAAGAATGTCCATGATTATCTGATATAAAGGGCATTAAAATACTCTTCTTTTTCCAATTATGTATTTGAGTTAGGCTGACTTTTCATTATTTTAGTTGGAAAAATATATTGCAACAGCATGGTACTAGCATAAAAATAGACACAGAAATCAATGGAATAGGATAAAGGACCCCAAATAAAGCCACATACTTGCAACCAACAAATCTGCAACAGAGTCAGCAAAACTACACCTATTCAATAAATGATGATTAGAAAATTGGATAGCCATAGACAGAAAAAAGAAACTGGACCCTTATCTCTCACCATATTTTAAAAAATCAACTCAAGAACTCAAGATGGATTAAAGACTTAAATGCATCCTGAAATAACAAAAATTCAAGAAGAAAATCCAGGAGAAACTCTCTTGGACATTGACCTAGGCAAATAAATTATTATGACGTCCTCAAAAGCAACACACATACTCACAAATAGAGAAATGGGGCTTAATGAAACTGGAAAGCTTCTGCACAGCAAAAGAAATAATCCAAACAGTGGAAGAGTGGTTGGGAGTGAGGAATGAAAAATCTAACTATTGGATAGTACATACCCTATTAGGGTGTGATGGGTACACTAAAACCCAGCCTTCACCATTGTGCAATATATTCACATAACCAAACTGCATGTGACCTCCTAAACATATTAAAATATGAGTAGTCTGTACCAGATATATCTATATAACAGAAAATTATTATAATATTCTTTAGGTATATAATTTCTATTATTGTGATTGATAAAGATTTATGTTACTTATAAAAACCTATAGACTTTATTTTTAAAATATAATAAAGGAGCCAGATGTGGTGGCTCACATCTGTAATTCCAGAATTTTGGGAGGCCGAGGCAGGTAGATCACTTAAGGTCAGGAGTTTGAGAGCAGCCTGACCAACATGGTGAAACCCTTTTTCTTCCAAAAATCCCCCTAAAAATACAAAAAAAAAAAAAATTATTCAGGCCTGGTGGCACGTGCCAGTACTCCCAGGTATCAGGAGGCTGAGAAAGGAGAATCACTTCAAGTAGGGAGGCAGAGGTTGCAGTGAGCCAAGATTGCGCCAGTGCACTCCAGCTGTGGCAACAGAGCAGGACTCCATCTCAATAAATAAGTAAATAAATAAATAGAAAAAAGCAAGCAAAAGAATAGGAACAATATTGCAAATAAATGTTTTGTTAAAGGACTGGGATCTAAAATATGTAAGAACCCTTAGAGCTCAATAAGAAGATAAATAGCCCAATTAAAAAAATGTGCAAGAGATTAAAACAGAAACTCAATTAAAACAGTAAAAAAAAAAAAAAAAGGAAAAGACTGTCAATAAGTACACACAAAGGTGCTCATTATCAGTCTTTGTCAGAGAAATGGAAATTAATATCAAAATGAGATATCACTGCAAACCTGCTAAAATTATTAAAAATAAAACTATTAAACATATAAACAATTGGTGAGGAAATAATGCAACTGGAATTCTCATATACTGCTAGTGTTAATGCAAATGGTACAAACGTGCAAAAATTGGCAGAATTTTTACCACTTCAACATACATCTACCATACCAGTTATTCCTCTTTTAGATATCTGTCACAAAGGAAAGGAACATATTTTACAAAATGACTCATATACAATTTCTGCCAGAAGATTTATTCACAACAGCCTCAAACTGGAAACAAACAAATGATCATTAATAGGTAAATACATACAGAGTATGTGATATACTCCACCAAAATATTACTATTTTGAATAAAGGGAATAAAACTACTGATAGAACATGGATGAGTCTAAAATTGTCATGCTGACTGAAATAATACAAAAATTGTGTAAAGTCGGAATCCAATTATATAAACTTCTAGAAAATGCAAATTAATTTATTCTGATAAAAACAAAATTAGTGTTTGCTTGGGGTTAGGAGAAGAAGAAATAGTGAACTGCAAGGAATCATGAGGAATTTTTTTTTTTTTTTTTTTTTTTATACTTTAAGTTCTAGGGTACATGTGCATAACGTGCAGGTTTGTTACATATGTATACTTATGCCATGTTGGTGTGGTGCACCCATCAACTCGTCAGCACCCATCAATTCATCATTTATATCATGTATAAATCCCCAATGCAATCCCTCCCTCCTCCCCCCTCCCCCCTCCCCATGATAGGCCCCAGTGCGTGATGTTCCCCTTCCCGAGTCCAAGTGATCTCATTGTTCAGTTCCCACCTATGAGTGAGAACATGCGGTGTTTGGTTTTCTGTTCTTGTGATAGTTTGCTAAGAATGATGGTTTCCAGCTGCATCCATGTCCCTAAAAAGGACACAAACTCATCCTTTTTTATGGCTGCATAGTATTCCATGGTGTATATGTGCCACATTTTCTTAATCCAGTCTGTCACTGATGGACATTTGGGTTGATTCCAAGTCTTTGCTATTGTGAATAGTGCCGCAATAAACATACGTGTACATGTGTCTTTGTAGTAGAATAATTTATAATCCTTTGGGTATATACCCAGTAGTGGGATGGCTGGGTCATATGGTACATCTAGTTCTAGATCCTTGAGGAATTGCCATACTGTTTTCCATAATGGTTGAACTAGTTTACAATCCCACCAACAGTGTAAAAGTGTTCCTATTTCTCCACATCCTCTCCAACACCTGTTGTTTCCTGACTTCTTAATGATTGCCATTCTAACTGGTGTGAGATGGTTATACGAAGATTAATTCAAGATGGATTAGAGACTTAAATGTTAGACCTAATACCATAAAAACCCTAGAAGAAAATCTAGGTAGTACCATTCAGGACATAGGCATGGGCAAGGACTTCATGTCTAAAACACCAAAAGCAACGGCAGCAAAAGCAAAAATTGACAAATGGGATCTAATTAAACTAAAGAGCTTTTGCACAGCAAAAGAAACTACCATCAGAGTGAACAGGCAACCTACAGAATGGGAGAAAATTTTTGCAACCTACTCGTCTGACAAAGGGCTAATATCCAGAATCTACAAAGGACTCAAACAAATATACGAGAAAAAAACAAACAACCCCATCAAAAAGTGGGGAAAGGATATGAACAGACATTTCTCAAAAGAAGATATTCATACAGCCAACAGACACATGAAAAAATGCTCATCATCACTCGCCATCAGAGAAATGAGGAAATTTTTGAGGGTAATGAAATTGTTCTTATCTTGCTTGCAGCAAGGAATCCACGGGTATACGCATCCCTCAAAGCTCACCAAATCATATACTTCACAGGGCTGTGATTTATTTTACATAAATTATACATCAACAAACTGATAAAACTGAACAAGAAAATATAAAATAGAAATATAATTGATATCTTTAATTGCACTAATAATATTAACATTTTAAAATTCTGTTAGTTTTGGTAAAATGTGATTTTCAAGGAATTTTCCCATTTCATTTAGAGAACTCATTTGAACAATGTTGTGATTATCTTTTAGTATATGTATAATTATTGTTTTATATTACTATTATTAATATTATTGTTTGAATATCTGTATTATTTGTAGTAAAGTCAAAATTTTTATCACTACAAGTGAAAATTTTTGTTTTATGTCTTTCTTCTTGATCAATTTTGCAAGAATTTTAGTAAATTTATTAATATTTCCAATTATCTCTTACCTTTAGTGCTTTTTAATCTATTATACACGTTTTGATTTTGTTAATTTCTATTATTTTACAAATTGTTATTTCTTTCAATTTTTGGTTTTCTATACTTTACTGATGCTTAGATAATTGGTTTTTAGTCATTCTTCTTAGCTAGTATGCATTTAAAGCCAAATATTACCCTAACAACTGTTTTAGTTGTTTCACATTATTCTATGTCACATCTTCATTATCTTTAAGTACAAAATATTTTCTCATTTTTGTTGATATTTCTTCTTTAAACTATATTTAGAAGGACACTATTTTATATTTCAGTGGTTTATATATTTAATTTAACTCTTTGTTGTTAAATTTTTTGTCACTGTTATTTAGTTTTAATTTTTAAACTATGTAATTTGGTGTATAACATAGTCAATTTTGGTAAATATTTTAAGTGCATATGAAAATAATATATATCTCCCACTTGTAGGTACACTTTTCTATGTATGCGTATTCTTCCAAATACATTATTTTTATTTATCTTATCTTCTATATTCTTACTGATTTTTTCTTCTGTATTCCATAAATTTTGAAAAAGTGCTAAAACCTCCAATTATATTTGTGAAATTATCTTTTTATCTCTTCAATTCTCTCATTTGCTTTAAATATTTTAAATAAGTGCTAATCTTTAATATATTGTTTTATTATTTTAAAATAATTATCTACTACCATAATTATTGGGGTCACTTATAGGTCTGTTTCTAATGTTTGCCTTTATTGATTATTTGGTTAATTGATATTTTGATTCTATAATCTTGCTAGCTCAAAAAAAGTAGGAATCAAACAAGATGTAAAATAAAGAATGGGTTAGAAATATTTTTAAATGCAGTGACTCAAAAGAAAATTTAACATATGTGCATGATTAGAGAAGCTCCCAAATAAAACCTAAACACTTGAAGTAACCAAATATTAAATATGTATTTTGAGAGAACTTCTTTGCAAGAAAAAGACTAATCGATAGACTTACTATGAAGCCATGCTGTCTGACAGGAAAAATTGTATGGAATTTCAATACAAAACAAACACTGTAACATAACATTATAGTTTTAGAACTTCAAATGTAAACATTAAATGTAAATCAATTAACCTCTAAAAGGAAAATATTTGAAGATTTGTTGCATCCTTACATTGAGCAAATCTATGGATATAATTTGTCAAACAGCATGTTCTCACTTGTGTTTCTGTGTCGCATTTTGTTAATTCTTACATTATTTCAAACATTTTCATTATTATTAGATCTTTTATAGTGACTGATGATCAGTGATTTTGATATTACTCTTGTAATTGTTTAAGGGTGACAGGAGCCAAGCTTATGTAAGACATCAAATTTAATTGATAAAATTGTGTGTGTTCTGAGTGCTCCACAGACTATCTGTTCTCCCATCTCTCTCCCTCTTCTTGGGCATCCCTCTTCCTTGAAACACAACAGTACCTAAATTACACCAATTAATAACTCTAGAATGGCCTCTGTGTTCAAGTGAAAGGAAGAGTCACACATCTCTCACTTTAAATCAAAAGCTAGAAATGATTAGTCTTGGTAAGGAAGGCATGTCAAAATAGTCAAAATAGGCTGAAAACTAGGTCTCTTGCACAAAACAATTAGTCAACTTGTAAATGCAAAAACAAAGTTCTTAAATTAAAAGTGGTATTCAAGTGAATACATATATAATAAGAAAGGAAACAGTCTTATTGTTGATAAGGAAAAAGTTTTGGTGGTCTGGATAGATCAGATAAATCACAACATTCCTTTAAGCTAAAGCTTAATTCAGAGCAAGACTCTTAAGTCTTTTCAATTCTAGAAAGGCTAAAAGAGATGAGAAAGCTGCAGAAGAAAAGTTTAAAACTAGCACAGGTTGGCTAATAAAGTTTAAGGAGATAAGCCACCTCCATAACAAAAAAGTGCAAGGTGAAACAGCAGGTGCAAATATAGAAGCTTCAGTAAGTTATTTAGAAAAATCTAGCCAATATAATTGACAAAGGTGAATACACTAAACAATAAATTTTCAATGTAGAAATAACAACATTATGTTGGAAGAAGGTGCTATCCAAGACTTTTATAGCTAGAAGACAAGTCAATGCCTGGCTTCAAAGCTTCAAAGGACAGGGTCACTCTTTGTTAGGGGCTAATGCAGCTGGAGACTTTCAGTTGAAGCCAGTGATTATTTCCCATTCTAAATATCCTAGGAGCCTTAAAAATTAAGTTAAATATACTCTGCCTGTGCTATATAAATGGAACAACAAAGCCTGGATGACAACACCTCTGTCTACAGTATGGTTTACTGAATATCTTAAGCCCACTGTTAAACCTTAACTGTTCAGAAGAAAGAAAAAAAGATTCCTTTCAAAATATTACTGCTGATTGAAAATGCACCTGGTCACCCAAGAGCTCTGGTTGAGATATATAACGATATTAATGTTGTTTTCATGCCTGCTAATGCTAATATGACATCCATTCTGTACCCCATGAATCAAGAAGTAATTTTAACTTCTGAGTCTTATTATTTAAGAAATACATTTCTTGAGGCTACCGCTGCCAAAGACAGTGATTCCCCTGATGGATCTGAACAAAGTAAATTGAAAATTTCTGGAAAAGATTCACCATTCTAGATGCCATTAAGAACATCCATGATCCATGGGAGGGGTTCAAAATATCAGCATTAATAGGAGGGTGGTTGATTTCAACCCTTATAGATAACTTTGAGGGATTCAAGACTTCAGTGGAGGAAGATGTGGTAGAAATAGAGAACTAGAAGCAGAAGTGGAATTTGAAAATGTGACTGAATTGCTGCAATCTAATGATAAAACTTGAACAGATGACAAGTTGCCTCTTACGGATGAGCCAAGGAATTTATTTCTTGAGATGATCCTGGTGAGGATCCAGATCCTGGTGAGGATCCTGGGAATGTTGAAATGACCACAAAGGATTTTAAATATTTCATAAATGTATTTGATAAAGCTGCAGCAGGTTTTTAGAGGATTGACTCAAATTTTCAAAGAAATTCTGAATGTAAAATGCTGTCAAATAGCATGCTATGGAAAGATCTTTAGTGAAAAAAAAAAAAAAAACAGTTGGTCAATGCAAAAAAGCATCATTGTTCTCTTATTTTAAGAAATTGTCACAACCACCCAACCTTCAGCAACCAGTACCCTGATCAGTCAGTAACCAACAGCATTGAGGCAAGACTCTCCACTAGTAAAATGATTACCACTTGCTGAAGGGTAATCAATGATCAAAGGATTGTTAGCATTTTTTTATAAAAAAGTATTTTTTACCAAAGATATGTACAACGTCTTTATAGACCAAATGCTATTTACCACTTAACAGACTACCATAGAGGGCAAACACAACTTATATGCACTGGGAAACCAAAGATTTGTGTGGCTTGCTTTATTGCAATGTTTACTTTATTGCTGTGGTGTGGAACAGAAGCCACAATATTTCTGAAGTATGCTTGTATTTCTTCAATCATTTCCTTAATGATTATTATTACTACATCATTTAAAAGAAAAAAATTAAAGCAAAAGCAAGTGAAGGCTTCTTCACATAGATCTTAAAACAAAGAATCAGAGATTTCAAGCCAGAAAGGTGGGTCCAGAAATGATCTTCTTAAATTATTTTTATATACTCTTAATTCTGTGAGGTATAACGTAGGACCTGGCAGAGATGCCTTACTTGTCTGCCATGAAAAAAGTTTATCCTAATTATTATGTTTTCTTAGTTCTTGGTTTGCTGTGTTGTTTCCTATTTCAGTAGGAACTCAGGTATCTGTTCTTTACATATTTTTTCCTAACAATTTTAATTTCTATAATTTTTTCCCAGGGTTCCAAAACTCCCATTTTAGATCTCTAAACAAAAATAATTAAAAGGAACCACAAAAATCTTCTCATTTGTTCATTCGTTCAAACAATATTTATTCAACATGTACTCTGTGTGAGACTCCTGGTTATTTCAGGGGACCAGATAGACCAAAAGCTCAACTCTCATAAAGCTTTTATTGTGGATATGGAATACATAAATATTTGGAAAATAAATAAAGCAAATAGTGTGATAAAAGTTTAAAACTGCTATACAAAAGAAATACAACTATGGAAAGAGGATTGGGATTACAAGGTGGTGAGTTGGAGTTGTGAAATAAGTGAGGTGAATCTAGACCTTATTTTGAAAGTAATACTTGAACAAAGATGTAAAGAATGTATAGAAATAGATGGTGTAGATACATTGGCAAAGTTTGTTCCAGGCAGAGAAAACAGCAGTAAAATCTTTCTTAGGTAGAAGTATACCTGTTTAGATTCAAAAATGTGCAGCAGTCAATATAGATAAAACAAAAGAAGTGAGAGGGAGGATAGTAGTCATACATTTATTAAGAAACAGTGTTCATTAGGCCTTCTAGGTGCTTGTAAGAATTTTGACTTCCATGCTGGATCGTCCAAGGGTCCATCACTGGTTTGAGTCACATGATATGAATGATAGGTTAATAATTTTAGCTAGTATGTTGAACGTAGATTCTAGGAGGCAAACATGGAAATAGGAAGGCCCTTTAGAGGGCTTTTACAAGATACTGCATGATGAATGAGACTGGCTTGGTCAGGGAGTTACCATTGTAATTATTATTTTTCAGCCAATGTTTTCTATACAATAGAAGCTATAAATCTCATAAATCATTTTAAACTTCCTGATCAGCTACTTTTGGCATAAATGAATGAAGTGTTCTATTTCAAGACTATATTTCCCCTTGATAAAATGTCTTGATTATTTTTATCCAAAGAGCATTAATATTTTTTCAACTTTAAAGTTTTTACTTGTAGAATTTGTCCTACCACATTTCTTTAGTTTCTACATTGTTTTGCATAATAATTTTTCTCTATTTGTTAAGATGTTAAGGCAAAACTCATGACTTTTTGTCAACTTTTCTGGAAAAGATACTATACAATTGTATCATTTTAATACTATTACTGATATGTACTAACACATTAATAGTGTCAATATGAAAGTAAGCTCAAATACTGTATTTAGTCACAGAAACCCACCATCAAAAATAAGGATAAGACATCATTTCAATAGTAGCACTGTTTCGCTACAAGTGGTTGATGATTAAAGAAATCACGTAAAAAACTGACAACAAAATATTCATGTATATATAAATGTATATATGTATTAATGTACAAATAGTGTGTGTGTGTGCGTGTGTATGTGTGTGTCTGTAGCTTCAGAGTTATTGTCTGGAAGTCCCTTTAGATGGCTTTGACAATTATACTAAATACATTTAACATTAAAAGTTAACACATCTTCTGTATTTCAGTTTTAAGACTGTTACTAATAAATGAATATGCCCATTGCTGTTATACATTAGTGAATCATTGTTTAAAAATGCTTAAATCTTTTTAATAAATCAGGGACAAGTGATGAAATTTATGTGCTTATAACTCACGGTACTTTGAACTCTCCATTTTTGAATCTCTGTTTCTATGGAGTGATGGTTCTAGTGATATGCTTTATTGTTATTAATAAAATAATTGGTAAGCAATCTAAATGGGATGAATAACTGCAGGATCAGAGAAGATTGTACAGCTGCACCTACAATGTCAACTTTCGGGAATAGCTTAATTTTTAACAACTGTACATAATAATTCTTGTATGTGAATAGTTTTAAACAATATTTAAGGTATTTAATATAATTTTAATTTTATTCTGATAAGTTTTTAAAAATCACCTGAAGTTCATACTTTACTCAGATTTCCGTAGTTTTTACTTTACAGCCTTTTCCTGCTCCAGTATTGAATCCAAAATAGCACATTACATGTAGTTGTCAGCATCTCCTTAGGTTCCTCTTGGTTCTGACAGTTTCTTAAACTTATTGTTTCGGACAGCCATGGCAGTTTGAGAAGCACAGGTCTAGCATTTTTATGGAATGTACATACCACAATTGAAATTGTCTGTTGTTTTTCCAGAATTATACTATGATTATGAGTTTGTAGGAGGAAAATCGCAGAAGTAAAACATCATTCTCATCACATCCTATCAAGAGCACATACTATCAACATGACTAATCACTGATGATGTTGAATTCAATTGTCTGACTGAAGTAATGTTTCTCAGGTTTCTCCAATGCAACATCACTTTTCTTTTCCTCCATTTGACACTCTTCTCTTTGGAAGGAAGTCACTATGCTCTGGCCATACTTAATGGAGAGAGGCTTATGCCTTACATCCTTGAATACAAATATCTAAATAAATTATTTGAAATTTTCTTCAGAGGAGATGTGTGTTTTCTCACCCATTTCTTTATTTACTCAATAATTGATTCATCTAAGTATGGACTCTTGCTGCTGAGGTTTTTCATTAAGTATGACTGAGCTTCTGTGAATATGGATATTTTCTGATAGAATTTAATCATAAAGTAGAAAAATAAATATAGGTTAATGAATTCTATACTTAGTTACCCAGAGCAGTATGTAGAGTAATATGTGGTAGTTTGCTATCACAAGTGACTCATAAATTAAAATTTCTACGATCTACTTAGACTCTATGGTCCCTGGGCCATAGAATCAGAGATGCCTTAATTGATTTGCTGACCACTATTCAATAGCTCATCCTTGACCTGGTCCTATTAGATTTCAAATTTAGGATTTTATTCCTTTACCTCAAGGTTTAAATTCTCTATAACTCAGGGAAATATCATCGTTCCTGTTTTTTTGTTTTTTTTTTTTTTAATTTTGTCATTTATTCCTTACTCTGAATGATTTCTAGAGTCTTTCTTGATAATATATTGATAAATGGGTAGAAGTCTATTTTTCCTTTAATCATCTTTTAATATGAATTCTGAACACTTATGTCTGGATGGATTTTATTGCTGTTTCAAAAGAATCTCTTCTGCCACTTTGAAAGTTTTTGATTCGATGTTGGCCACTTTTATTCCTTTAATTTTCTAACAGTAATTATGAGGTTTAAATTTTATCTCTCTGATCCCCTTCAGCAGCTGCTTCAAGATTGACCTTCTTCGACATCTTTATGCTTATGAGACCTTTGAAGTCCTTTTCTTTCTAATTCTTTCTGAATGGCATTGAACTTACATGTTAAAAGTGAATTGCTTATTGTCATAGTCACCTTGATTTCTCCTTTGAACTTTCAAAGCTCTATTTTTTCAATCTTTTGACTAATAACATATTTTAAATGATTTTTTTCTATCCCAATTGCCACTTAACTAATACAAGCACATTAAATGTTGATTATTCACTTGAAACAGAAGATGACTTTTTCTATTGCAATATTGTCTTCAACAAGAATACAAATCAGCATCGGTCATACTGAATTTGTTGCTTTCACAATCTACATATAATAGTGTACTGTATGATATTATACACATCTAATAAATAAAAAGAAAACATTGTAATTAGAATATACATCATAATTAAAGTATGCATTGTATAAATGTTGTTATTTATGCATATGTTAATTATAAAAACTTCATTTTATATATGCACTAAAATATATACAATATTTTATAATACATTTTACTTTGAGAGTTGCATGTTTTTCCACTTTGATTCCAGAAAAACTCTCATTGTCTGCAAATAATTACACTTACTAGTTATGCTGAATTGCTTTTTCTCTGTGCTATACTAATGGTTGCATTTTACATTACATGTCTTGTTTCCAAATATGCAGAATAGTTAGAAAAATAACTATTTTTAAAGTAAAATTAACTGGCTCACATAATTGTGAATGTTTTCAATATGAAATATTAATATTAGCATGAATTATGGGTTGTTTAGCAATATGTTGTCAATATTGGAAGTTACATTTATACTATTTTTTATTCCTAACTATATTATCTTTTACAAATTTGTTAAATACATTTTAACATTTTTCTTATTGTCATTCTATACATGCTGTTCAAGCAACTAAAGCAATAAAGAATTCTATCACATATCTCTCTCCCCTAGCTCAAAAAAATGATCGAGGAAGCCAAAATCCATGGAGCATTACTATTTTTTCAAAAAGTAGTGTTAAGCATATTAGGGAATGCTGTATCATTTTAATGATATGGAAACTTCAAACGTGTCTTTAAAGACAACAGATGTAATTTTATTTGTGCTTATTTGTCATGTTTGAAGGAAGTGAGCTGGTAGCTGAATGTGTACTTTCAACATGCCTGAGGAACTCCCCCATCAATGCTAATGATCTATCAATGGTCACAAGAGTGCTGGGGAGAGGGAAAAAAAAAAAAAAAAAAGGAAAAGAAAAAAAAAAAAGCAGCAGCTCTGTGGTAGAATTGTTTTATATCTGAATCGTATAAACATTAAAACATAAAACATGGATTTATATATCAAAAAACTATTTCTATCAGAAAAAAAATTGCATTACATTTTTTTCCAGGGGTGTCATTGAAGTATATTTTTAAATGTATTATATTTCTTTAATGATTACTCATTTAGCTAAATATCCATCTTCTTACGATTTCATTACTAAAGCCCTACTAATATATAACAATCTCCACAGTGCAATAAAAAATAAACATACATAAATAAAAAAGTAGAAAAACCTTTAAAAGTGTTTACCATATTCCATGCATTGATTGTTGTATAACATAACAAAAACTATATTACTGAAATAAAATAACAAGCTTAGAAGCGTGAATTATTAAACCAGCCTCAGACAAGTTAACTTAGGTCATGAAATTAGTGGTACAATAGAAATTTGAATCAATATATAACATCAAGGCAAATGTTATCATAGTGACGATAATAAGTTATTGTTATTATTCACATTTACTAACTTTTCTATATGCTAGATATGCCACTTGTTTCACATGTGTTCCTTTACTTACTAACTTCAAAAAATCTTAGATTTAAGGCCATTATTTCCATTTTATAGGTGAAATAATTGGGCCTGAACAATTTAGCTAAATTATTAGATAATAAAATTTGAGTTGGGATTTAAATCAAGATTTGCCTAAGTCCAAATCATGTGCTATTAACTTTCATGACCAATAACTCAAATCTATTATATTTTTGAATGAGAAAAATTCCATATGGGAAGATAGTTTGTTCTGTGCAGTTAAGAGGAGTGCTTGCTGTTTTCAGGCAAACAGTCCTCTTCACTTACACTATTAGGTGATAATATAGCTAAATTACTTTCAAGGTACTGCAACATTAAAATCAAAATGTAGCAAATGTACAGTGACTTGACATAAGGGAACTCCCTGTGTGAGCTGGGTTCTCAAAGTAATCACGTATTATGAAACTGCAAGATGCTCTGTAGAACTTAGGCACCTACCTAGAAAAGTTAGCTGATATTATCCTGCTTAATTTCAACAGTATAGATGCATGAGTTGGTCAGCCTCATGCATCAAACAGCACATTTTCAGCAGAAACAAATGTGTACAATTTTGATTGAAATATTTGGATAAATGTAGGTTCAAATGATTTATGGGGAATGTTATATATTGCTATTATCACTTAATCTCTTTCAGATTTCTGTTTTTGTTTTGTTTTGTTGTTTGGGAAGTAACTTGGTTGTTGTGGAAATTTAAGATCATGTTAAAGATAAATATAACCTGGGTGAAATAAAGAAAACTTTTTGCTAGAGTTTTCATAATTGAATAGCTCATAAGTTAGAAAAGTAGTATCTATCACATATACATCTGAACCCAACCATCCAATTACACCTGTATTTTCATGACCACCTTTGTAAAAGATCTTCAAGGATCCAAGGACATAGTGCAATTCCTCTGGGTATATAATTATTTATATCTCAAGTGTCTACATTTGCATTTTTAGGAAGCTTTTATGGGTGTAAAGAATTGAAAGAATTGAGAACTAAAGTAACAGTTTCTTAATTAGCAGAGTTGGAGAAAAGGGATTCAGATATTTTGAGTCGTCTCTTCAAGAATATACAATTTAATTAGTATAATTATGGCATTTCCAAGGTAATGTAGAAAGAAATTTTAGGTCAAGGAATAAGACTTTGTGAACCATATTATTTATAAAGGAGAGAACAAGGGTTTAGTCACAGTAAATTGAAATAAGAAGTCAGATTTTAGTAGACAAGGGATAGAACTCAGCAAAAAATAGCATACCAAGTGCTACCAGGTACACTACATGCAAGAGCTCCTTGTATAACCCAACCATCTTAAAATCTGTATAACCCTGTATAACCCAACCCACTTAAAATCCTGAATAACCCTGTATAACCCAACCCACTTAAAACCCAGGCTACTGATGCAGAGACCCAGCTACAAGAGCAGAGTAGGTGGGATAAATTATATATGTTGAAGTATACTCAAGATACAAAACACTTAGATGTGAAAACATGCCACCTGGACATTGTAGAAGATTGTTGATTAACTATAACTTAAATCTGATTGACTCAGCTGCTTCTTGTTATGCTTCACAGCTTACCCTTGCATCAACTCCTCTCTGACTGAAATGAGCTAAACTCAACAGAATAAGATACTCACTCCAAAATTGTGGCTAATTCTAAAGTTTGGACAACCCATTAGAGATGCTAATGCCATGCTCAGAGGCTGGTCATGCAAATGAAGTCATAAATAGTGCCGTTCAGCCTGGTGCTTGACATTACATAACTATCAAATTCTCAGATCCTAATTTTGTTATTTGTGGAAATTAGTAATAGTACACAACCTTCAGATTTGTTCAAATTTGTTGTCACAACTGAATTAAATTTTGCAGGTAAAACACTAAGATGCAACTGGTGTTTATCATTATTCTTACTATTATGAACAAGGAGGCCTGTGGGCATCCATAAATCATCTAAAATTTTGGTCATGGAAGATCTGCTCCTTTTTGCCTCGTCTAAGGAAAGTAATCGTTTTAGAAGGATTGGTAAACGCACCATGTTTGAAGTAGCATTAGTACTTAGTATTATAGATGAGTTTAAGTAACTTGGCTTTAGTTACACAGCTAGTAAAATGGAAGAGATATTTAAAAGTTAGACTACCAGGGAAAGGCTGAGTTCAGAATAAAGAAATCATTGAAATCAATAAAAACTAGCAAGGAGTAGAGGCACTTTTGTTGGTCAGTGGGGTGTGTAAGAATGTTCCCATCTTATACTCACATTGAACCAAAGGCATTTATAATTTATTACAATGCCTTTTAAACAAATACTTTTTTTTTATTTCGACAGGTTTTAAGGAAGCAGGTGGTGTCCGGTCACATGAATAAGTTCTTTAATGATGATTTCCGAGATTTTGGTGCACCTATTGCCTGAGCAGTGTATACTGTACCTAGTGTGTGTAGTCTTTTATCCTTCATCCCCTCCCACCGTTTCCCCTGGGTCCCCAAAAATCCATGTATCTTTCTTATGCCTTTGTGTCTTCATAGCTTAGCTCCCATATATGAGTGAGAAAAATAGATGTTTAGTTTTCCATTACTGAGTTACTTCATCTAGAATAATAGTTTCCAATTCCATTCAGGTTGCTGTAAATGCCATTATTTCATTCATTTTTATGGCTGAGTAGCATTCCATTATATATAATACACATATCACACTTTATCCACTCGTTGGTTGATGGGCATTTGGATTGTTTCTATATTTTTTACTATTGCAAATTATGCTGCTATAAACAGGCATGTGCAAGTATCTGTTTTGTATAATGACTTCTGTTTTCCTGGGTAGATACACAGTAGTGAGATTGCTGGATGAAATGGTAGATCTACTTTAGTTCTTTAAGGAATCTCCACATTGTTGTCCCTAGTGGTTGTACTAGTTTACATTCCCACCAACAGTATAAAAGCGTTTCCTTTTCACCACATCCACACCAACATCTATTATTTTTTGATTTTTTGATTATGACTATTCTTGCAGCAATAAGGTGGTATGGCATTGTGGTTTCAATTTGCATTTCTTTGATAATGTTGAGCATTTTTCAATATGCCTGTTGGCCACTTGCATATCTACTTTTGAGAATTGTCTATTCATCTCCTTAGCCCACTTTATTTATTATTATTATTATTATTTGAGATGGACTCTTGCTCTGTCACCAGGCTGAGTACAGTGGCGTGATCTCAGCTGACTGCAACATCTGCCTCCCAGGTTCAAATGATTCTCCTGCTTCAGTCTCCTGAGTAGCTGGGACTACAGGTGCACACCACCATGCCCAGCTCATTTCTGTATTTTTGGTAGAGATGGGGTTTCACCATGTTGGTCAGGATCGTCTCAATCTCTTGACTTCATGATTCACCCACCTCAGTCTCCCAAAGTGCTGGGATTATAGGCATGAGCAACCGTGCCCAGCCCTTAGCCCACTTTTTTATGGGATTGTTTGTTTGCTTGTTTTGCTGATTAGAGTTATTTGTAGATTCTGGATATTAGTGCTTTGTCAAAGGTATAAATTGTGAAGATTTCTCCTACTCTGTGGGTTGTCTGTTAACTCTGCTGGTTATTTCTTTTGCTGTGCAGCAGCTCTTTAGTTTAATTAAGTACCATATATTTACCATTGTGTTCGCTGCATTTGCTTTTGGGTTCTCGGTCATGAAGTCTTTGCTTAAGCCAATGTCTAGAAGGGATTTTCCAATGTTATCTTCTAAAATTCTTATGGCTTCAGGTCTTACATTATATCTTTGACCTATCTTGAGCTGATTTTCATATAAGGTGAGAGATAAGGATCCAGTTTCATTCTTCCTATATGTGGTTTGACAATTATCCCAGCACCATTTGTTGAATAGGGCATCCTTTCCTCACTTTATGTTTTTGTTTGCTTTTTTGAAGATCAGTTGCCTCTAGACCCATAACAAGCAGCGAGACTGAAATGGCAATAAAAAAATTGCCAAGAAAAAAAAAAAAAGTCCGGGATCAGATGGGTTTACAGCTGATTTCTGTCAGACATTAGAAAAAGAATTGGTACCAATCCTATTGACACTATTCAAAATGATAAAGAGGCAATCCTCCCTAAATCATTATATGAAACCAGTATTAACCTAATATGAAAAACAGGGAAGGATATAACAACAACAAAGAAAACTACACCAATATCCCTGATGAAAATTGACGCAAAAATCCTCAACAAAATACTATCAAACTGAATCCATAATATCTAAAAGATATACCTAAAAGATATTCCACTGTGATCAAGTGGGTTTCATACCAGGGATGCAGAGATGATTTAAGATACATAAGTCAATAAATGTGATACAACACATAAACAGAATTAAAAACAAAAATCACATCATCTTTTCAATAGACACATAAAAATCATTTGACAAAATCTAGCATTTCTTTATGATTAAAATCCTCAGCAAAATGCCATAGAAGGGACATATGTTAAGGTAATAAAAACCATCTATGACGAACTCACAGCCAACATTATACTGAACTGGGAAAAGTTGAAAGCATTCCACCTGAGAAATGGAACAAGACAAGGGTTCCCACTTTCACCACTTCTGTTCAGCATAATACTGGGGGTCCTAGCCAGAGCAATCAGACATGAGAAAAAAGTAAATGGCATCCAAATTGGTAAAGGGAAGTCAAACTCGCTTGCTGATCATATGATTGTTGCGGGAAGTCAGGGACCCCAAATGGAGGGACCTGCTGGAGCCATGGCAGAGGAACATAAATTGTGAAGATTTCATCTTAATATGAACATTTATCAATTCCCAAATAATACTTTTATAATTTCTTATGCCTGTCTTTACTTTAATCTCTTAATCTTGTTATCTTTGTAAGCTAAGGATGTACGTCACCTCAGGACCACTGTGATAATTGTGTTAACTGTACAAATTGATTGTAAAATATGTGTGTTTTGACAATATGAAATCAGCGCACCTTGAAAAAGAACAGAATAACAGCAATTTTTTATGGAATGAGGGAAGACAACCATAAGGTCTGACTGTCTATGGCTTTGGGCAAAAACAACCATATTTTTCTTCTTCCAGAGAGCCTATAAATGGATGTACAAGTAGGAGAGATATTGCTAAATTCTTTTCCTAGCAAGGAATATTAATATTAATACCCTGGGAAAGGAATGCATTCCTGACGGGAGGTCTATAAATGGCCACTCTGAGAATGTCTGTCGTGTGCAGCTGAGATAAGGACTGAGACATGCCCTGGTCTCCTGCAGAACTCTCAGGCTCACTAGGGTTGGGAAAACTCTACCCTTATAAATTTGTGGTCAGACCGGTTCTCTGCTCTTGAACCCTGTTTTCTCTTGTTTAAGATGTTTATCAAGACAATATGTGCACTGGTGAACATAGACCCTAATCAGTGGTTCTGCTTTTGCCCTTTGTTCTTTTCCTTCAGAAGCATGTGATGTTTATTAGACCCTTATTAGTGGTTCTGCTTTTTGCCCTTTGAAGCATGTGATGTTTGTACCTACTCTCTATACTTACACCCCCTCCCCTTTTGAAACCCTTAATGAAAACTTACTGGTCTGAGACTCAGGTGGGCATCATGGTCCTACCAGTATGTGATGTCACCCCCAGTGGCCCAGCTGTAAAATTCCTCTCTTTGTACTGTCTCTGTTTATTTCTCAGCTGGCCGACACTTTTGGAAAATAGAAAGAACCTATGTTGAAATATTGGGGGCGGGTTCCCCCAATATGTGATTGTATATCTAGAAAACCCAAAAGAGTCATCCAAAAAACTCCTAGAACTGGTAAATGAAACAAAGTTTCTGGATACAAAATTAACATACACAAATCAGTAGCTCTGCTATACACCAACAGCAACCAAACTGAGAATGAAATCAAGAACTCAGCCCCTTTTACAATAGCTGCAAAAAAATAAAATAAAATACTTAGCAAAACATCTAACCAACGAAGTGAAAGGCCTCTACAAGGAAAACTACAAAACACTTCTGAAAAAAATTATAGACAACACAAACAAATGGAAACACATCCCATGCTCATGGATAGGTGGAATCAATATTGTGAAAATGACCATACTGCCAAAAGCAATTTACAAATTCAATGCAATTTCCATCAAAATACCACCATCATTCTTCACATAACTAAAAAAAAAAAAAAAAAAAAAAAAAAAAAAAAAAAAAAAAAATCCTAAGATTCGTATGGAACTGAAAAAGAACCTGCATAGCCAAACAAAGATTAAGCAAAAATAACAAATCTGGAGGCACCACATTACCTGACTTCAAAGTATACTACAAGGCCATAGTCACCAAAACAGCATGGTACTGGTATAAAAATAGGCACATAGACCAATGGAACAGAACCAAGAACCCAGAAATACACTGCCTTTTTCTAACATACTATAGTTAAACCTTTGAGCCAGTGGTTTAAATTCTCTTAAAAGTATAAGAAAAGTGCCTCATTTTTAGTAAATAAGTGTATTTTGACCCTCTTTGGACTTGCTACTTCTCTTATGAATAGGGAACAGACAGCAAAGGCTCTATACCTCAGAAATGATGGGGAGATAATGGAATACTTTTGCTGTTGATAGAAGGCAAATGTGCTCTGTTAAGTATACTCTGCTAAATCACTCTTTACATGATCTTAAAGAGGGTTTAAAAATCCATAAAATGCCTCGACAACTACTGTATGAAACATACAAAATATTGTTATCATATGTTCTGCACATGTGAAATAATATTTTCTTAAGATGGAACATAAAAAAATTGCTATTCTAAGAAACTTTTCAATGTAATTCTATAGTCCCCAATGGCAAAAAAAAGAAAAAAAAAAGAAAAAAAAAGTTATTTTCTCACATGAGAAAACTTTAACCAATTATGTATGACCTTTTCTCATAATATGACCCTTTTGGCATAACCAACTTCTCTTCACTGAACCACTTTATTTTATGGTTTCTATTAGATTGGTGCAAACGTACCTGCAGTTTTTTTCTATTACTTTAAAGACTGGTGCAAACATAATTGCAGGTTTTTTTCATTAAAGTAATGGAAAAAAACACGTTTACGTTAGCACTAACCTAATACATAGTTTCAAATTATTTTCTTGTTTAAGCAATTTATAGATACTTTAAACATTTTGCTAAAGGAAATATATTGAAAAGAATAAGAAGACAAAATGAATAAATGTATATATGGATGCTAAATAATAACATAAATAGGGTATACAAACATTTTAATTGAGAACTTTGTCAGGCACTGTTAAGTCAGGCACTGTAATATATCTATATACTATCTATCTATAGATGTATGTGTGGGTATGTGTATACATATAAAATGCAAGTACACACTTATATAATTCGATCTCCAAACAATCTTACAACATTATCTCAAAATTCAGGAAGCATAAGATCTCAAAGCTATTAATTTTGGAATAAAGATGTGTAATCCAGATGTCTCTGGTTCCAGAGATCATTAGGCTCCAAAGTCTGTATTATTTTACGAACTTCCTAAATGATATATTCTAGTTCTAGCCACTTTTTTCTCCAAAATACCTTACTTATTACCACCAGAATAAAACATAAAATCTCTTAAAATAATTATACACAAATTTATTTCTCAAACATCTTTTGTGCCTCTTATTTCATCTAAATAAGACTACATTCCCCGAATGCATGCTCCTGACAAAACCAAGCAACCACATATCAAGTCACGAAAGTTTATAATATTTACATAATATTTATGTCTCTGCTTTCTTCTATATAACTGATCAATCTCAAAGTGTTTTATGTTTGTCCTAATATAATCGACACCTAAAATTCCCTTTCTGTCTACATGGAAACCACTGTGGTGCAAGACCTATCAATTCCATTCTAACCACCAAGTAGTTTATTCATTCACTGAAATCCTACATTTTGCAGACAGATTAAACCATAATAAAACATTACGTTCCTCATTTCATTCTTTCCCTCTCTCTCTCTCTCTCTCTCACACACACACACACACACACAACAGCAATCCAATGTTTTGACATGAAAGATCATGTTACTCAGTTTAGAATTCAAGATAACTTTTAACATGTTTACAAAGTTTCCAAATTTTCTCTTTTGTTTTCCTGCCTGAATGCTCCAATCATCACATTCAATAAGATCTATCGGTAGATTTCTGTATATGTAAAATTCACTTTCATTTATCCACACTTGCTTATAACGTGCTTACAGTCTGTAATGTCATTCCCTTACCCTCTATGTATGTGTATCTTACTGATTCCAAAGGAATCAGTTCACCACCACACCACCACCACCACCACCACCACCAATAACCCCCATTGCCCTCATATCCTTCATGGGTTTCCCCTTTGTTCTCTGTGCTATTGTCTGTAACTTTAATATTTCCTAGTGATATTCAGTTATAATTGTATGGATATGTGTGTAATTCCCTTTGTGCTTAAAATTATAACCAAATATCTCTGTAAGAAGAAATGGTGTATTTATTTTATGCTCTTACTGAATTTTATATCTAATACATCTTTGATTTCCTGTTTACAGCATCTGAACAATAAGCCACATTATATAAGAAAGTCTACCTTGAATTATTGACAAAGGAAAACTATGTTTTCAACTACTCTGAATGACAAAATTCTTCCAGGATTTATCATATTTCCTGCACATCAATGTTGTTAAGTGAATTAAATATATATTTGAATCAAATGTCAGCATTCAAACGATTATAGTGGCTGGCAGTCAATGCTGTATATGGCCAACAATTAATATCTAAAATTAAAATTTTATCACTGTATGAAACTTTTATATGATTCATATATTACATTTTAATATAATTTATTAAATTATATAAGATAACAATATTTTGTATTATCAGGTAAAAAATCACATTGAAATATATACACATATTTGGACTATTAAAAGCTGTCACATTTTTATTTATCATATTTTAAAGTAACTAAGACTGGAGAGAATTTATATACATACATACTTCCATGGAATTTCGCAGGATATAGATCACATTGCACAATTAATACATGTAAACCTTATATTTATTATGCTGTGAATGAGGATCCAAGTGACAATGCCAGAGTTTTTCAATTTAGTTTTGATGATCTTGAATTTGTGCAAAAAGTTTATTAAGAATGAGGAATTGTAAACAGGGATTTTAAAAGACTTCTAGGTGTGCACATTGTATTTTATTTTTTTCTATCTTCATCACCAATGATGATTTGACCTAGCTTTTCTGGAAAGGTCAGCCTCTAATACCTATTTGCATCCAGCCCTTTTATCAGTGTCTATCTCTAGGGATTTCTTTTTAAGTTGCTACACAGCAGTGTCTCAGTGGTGTCACATTATTGTCTCCTTGAACTGTGTGAAGGACAGTAATCATACAATATTCATAGGGACACCAACAATGAGAACTGTGTTGAAAATAAGGGATAATGTTTTAAAGATACAATATATCTATTTTATGTTCATTTGGTGCCAAGATTCCTGAAGGCTACCTCCAAATGCTTTTCTTTGTCACTATACCGATGCTCAAAGTACCTATTTTCAAATAGCAGAAATAAGACAGTGAATGTATTATGCAATGGTCTGACCTCCTGTTTTTAGAATGGGCTATATATGACCAATACATAACTCTCATCCTGCTGCCTAAACAAAAGGCCTTCAAGGGTACCATCATTTAATTGAAAGCAATCTATTGTGAGTATTCTCAAGTCACCTGAAGTTTATTGCTGTTATTATTCAAAACAAAGTGGTTCTGACAATGTTACGGCATTTATTTGGGTCACAATTAAATGTTCAGGAGCAATAGTCCAGAGGGTGAAATGGTGCTTCAGGTTATACAGAATCACATTTTAAATGTTTAAAATTTGAAGAATTTTCTCATTTGAAATTGAGGTTATTTTTGTTTTGAAATGCTTGCAGAAGGAAGAAAGCTTCTTGGTAGTGTTTTCAGCATTATTTTTTATTCTGACTTAAGAGTAAACATTCTAACATTAAAATATTATTTTTAATAGGTGAGAAATGTCATCTAAAGGTAGTAATAGGTATTTTTTAATTCATTAATATAATAATGTCCACAACAAAGATTTTATTTTTTGTGATATCAAAGCAAAAAAATGTAAAAAATTTCAGTAGAAAATCACCCCATTGATTAATTTGGCTTTCAGTATTCATGGAGCTTCATAAAATGAATTCTTTTTTTAATACTATATACCCAAAGGATTATAAATCATTCTACTATAAAGACACATGCACACATATGTTTATTTCAGCACTATTCACAATAGCAAAGACTTGGAACCAACCCAAATGTCCATCAGTGATAGACTGGATAAAGAAAATGTGGCACATATACACCATGGAATACTATGCAGCCATAAAAAAGAATGAGCGCATGTCCTTTGCTGGGATATGGATGAAGCTGGAAACCATCATTCTTGGCAAACTATCATAAGATCAGAAAATCAAACACTGCATGTTCTCACTCATAAGTGGGAGTTGAACAATGAGAACACATGGACACAGGGAGGGCACATCACACACCGTGGCCTGTCAGGAGGTGGGGGGCTAGACGAGGGACAGCATTAGGAGAAATAAAATGAATTATTTACAAATTCTTTTTGATAATGAGATATGCAACTTGGAATAAAGAAATCACTAGTTAGAATTAAATTACCATTTTAATTATCCAAGGGTAATTTTGGTCATTTATTTATTTACCTTTAAAGTTTTTCTACAGAATCTAAAATATTGTAACCTCACAGAAAATGGGCCCCCCCCAACAGTATCGAATTTGTTTACAGACACATTTTATAAAATTTGCTCTTTACCTGATTATTCCATCAGCACAGTCTTAATGAAAATATAAAGTAGAACTTATGCTGCTTAAAGATCTGTCTGTAAAAATACATAGACCATATATATTGTATTAATTAAGCATCTGGTCTCAGGATGGGTCTGAGTTCAGCATTGCTATTTCCTCACAAGGTGAGTTTTGGCAAACCACTTAATCTCTTAGGGTTTGAAGCTTCTAATCTATTAAATGGCTGTCATAATATTTAAATAAGGTTATGCCCTGAAAAATGATAAGCAATACATAAAGTGACTGTTATTATTGTTATAATGCCCTGTGGATAAATTGGTTAAAATATGTATGAGGCTACATTCCATTTCTTGGGATACATAATTGGCAGTGAATTCTTTTCATTTTAGATATTTTCATTATTTTTAACTCCATGAGTAAATATAGTCATTCCCAGATTAAATAATAATATTGGCCCATAGAAGAATGAAAAGGATGTAATACAATACACCTTTAGGTTGAAGAAAGTGTTTTATATATTTAGTATATCCATATTTATATTAAAATTGTCATAAAACATAATTTCTGGTATTTGGATGAAGACAGAGTCCCAGGAAGTTAAAGTGCCTATGAATAACAAAAGTCAAAATACAGCTCTCCGTTGCCAGATTTGTAAAGCAAACTAAGATTTTCCAGATGGTTAGGTGGATAAATTTACTCTGTAAATCCAACAGCAAGTCTTAATATTCAGATTTTGGAGTAAACAGCAGACAACTTCAGTCTGGCCTTAGACCCTAAATATTATTTCTAACAAAGCATACCGAATTCTTTCTATTTGCAAGGTAATAGGCACAGTATAACCACTAATAAAACCAATGCTATTCTTTGACCCTTTTCTGTTTTGTTGTGACATAAGCCTGAGAGAGAGAATTCATAAAGGAATAAGTCCTCCAAGCTTTCATAATTACTATGATGTGGTAACTATAAATTCTTGAACCACTGTAACTGGTGATTAAGTATATACTGTGACACTAAAAAGTATTATGATATTTTCATTTCTGCCAGATCAGAGATATGATGATGAATTTTATTTGTCAAATTGAGTGGGTTCAGGGATGCCCAGATCACTGGTAAAACTTTATTTCTGGGGGTGTCTGTGAGGGTGTTTCTGATGGAAATTAGCATTTGGATTAGTAGATTGAATAAAGGAAATCTGCCCTTGCCAATGTGGGCAAACTCCATCCAGTCCATGGAAGGCCTGCCTGAATAAACAAAAAGGATGAGGAAGAGTCAATTTCCTGCTTCCTTGTGCTAGGACATTCATCCTCTTCTGCCCTGGTGATCCTGGTTTTTGGACCTTTGGTGTGGGACTGGGACTTAGATCAGCACCCACTCTCCCCACTGTAAGTAACGCCATTGGTTCCCTTTGTCCTCAGGTCATTGGGCTCAGACCGAATTAAATATTGGCTTCCCTAGTTCTCCTGCTTGCAGAAGGGATATCATGGAACTTCTTGGACTCCATAATTGTGTGAGCCAGTTCCCATAATAAATCTTCTTTTTATACCTCTCTATATCTTAATGGTTCCATTCCCATGGAGAACACTGACTAATACAGAGATTTATATTCATTGTGAACACATTCTAGATCTATTTATATTTTCTTCTAGGAACTAGGATAAACCAAAGTAATCCATAATAGAACAGTGTTCTTTCTCCTCATGACACCCTACATAAATATGTACAAATATGTGTGCTTCATAAAATAGCAAGGGAATAGAGAGACAAAATTCCAAAGCAGCTAGGAAAAGGTAAGACTCTGATGAAATATAGACAGAGTAGCAGGTTAACCACAAAGAAAAATAAAATATTTCCCTCATAAAATACAGTAAGCAAGATAGCAAGACATGGCAGGTGTTGAACAAGATAACTGAGGGAGCAAAACCTTCTAAATAATGCAATTGATTAAAATATAAAATAATTAAGAATGTGAAGTCTTAATGCACACAAGATTTTAAAATAATGCTGTGATTAGTAATAATGGTTCTGCAACAACAACAAAACAACAGCATCTATTTTTGCATAGATTAATATGTAAAAAGGAACTCAGAACCTAAAGGAAAGGCAGAGCAAACACAGCCTGAATGGTACAAGAAAATAAATCTAACCCAGATAAATAATCCTTTTAATGATATCTGATTTCATGTATACTACTTGTGAAGCAAAAGTGGCAGGATGACTTGAGCCCAGGAGTTGGAGAACAGCTTGGGCAACACATTGAGATCCTCTGTCAAAAAAGATAAAAGGAAAGAAATTGACATAAACCACTGAGGGATACTGAGAGTCTGTGATAAAATAACTATACTTATGCTAGTATAGGACAAAATAATTTACATTAATTATTTGGTTGTTTCTGTGAAGTCCAGAATTAAATAATTGAGAAGTTGAATTTTGATGGATAAAACGTTGCTACTCACACAGAAAATGTCCATAATAGGAATTACTTTAAAACAATTTTTAAAACTTCCTAAAATATTTTCTATTTTTAAAGCAAATTGATTATAGAAAAAATATTACAAATATGGTATTTTTTCCCAGATATATAATCTTACTTTGAATGTCCTTGAAGGACACTTTAAAATAGGGAACAAATTAATCCCCATTCACTTTATTTCTTAGTTCCTCATTAGAAAATGTATAACATGAGCTGTTCTTAATGACTATCACACACACATACACACACACACACACACACACATAAATAATAAAACTAGTTCCATTTGGACTTCAGGGCATACATCTACTCATAGTGGCAGCTGATCTTTGACTTTTGACGGGTGACTAATTTCTGTTTATTTATTACTTGCTCCTCTGCAAAAGCACCAACACAAAGTAAACATTCAGTAAACACTTGGTAAGTAGTTAAGTATTGAGTAACGATAATAATCTAATGTACTCATGAGATTTTGCTTAAAAAGTAACAGAAAATATTTTGCCTTGTGTATCCCAAAGTTTTTTCCAGGTATAGCTCTCTCACTAGTACAGAGTTCAGACCTATAAACCACCATCTTATAGAACGCACTGAGTAATTCCAGTAGTTTGTCAGTGATCTTCATTAGCATTTAGTTTTTTAAGAAGATTATTATATTATCTGCCAGTAGTGACACCTGTAATGCTTCCTTTAAAAAATATCCATGTCTCTGATATACAAATGCAACTCTAGGGTCATGTTTCACATTTTTGCTCATGGAAGATTTTTAAATTTTTGTGACAAATTTTAAGCAAGTGATAGTAAGTGTTTTGAGGAAGGGGCTGATTTTCCTTATCTATCCAATTTGTTTGAGGTTGGTCTGAATGATTGTGTGGATTTAATCTCTTTTTCTTATTTGCCTTTACATTTTATTTGTACTATTTCATAGCTTTTATATTCTTGTTTGAGTGATACTTATTTTTGAACTTTTAATTTTTACTATGAACTGGAAGTTTGAGTGTAGAGTTTGTGTTTTACTTTCCTCTATATTCCCTAAAATCTTGATGACATCAATTTTACATTTTAGAGGTAAAAAAAAAATGGAAAAGCATAACTGAGTGCATTTAAGTTGAAATGGATGTTGGTTGAGAGAATGCAATGCATCCTATTAGCTACGGCCAGATCATTTTTTCAGATCAGATTTGTTTCCAAAGCTCCCTCATTATTCCCTTGCCCTCTCTCTGCAAGACAAAGAGAGGAGCTAATGAACCCTTAGCAGTCAAAAGACAAACTTCCTCCTCAAAAAGAATAGCACTGCTTATTCACAGGGGCACACTGTGTGAACCAACGCTACTAAACCCACCAACAACTTTGTGGACTGGAAATAGGAAATACCTCTGTTCATTAACACACAAGGAGACTTGGGCCAGTGCTGTTACTAGAATGAGCATTCCCATAATGATGAACTTTCTTATTCTCAAAGCATCTTTTCAGTAAAGCTTGTTATTTCATATATATTTTTTTATTTTCAAATTAGTTTGTTGGCCAAAGCCTCAGAACACACAAGTGTTCCAACAATGGCTGGCAGAGATATTTTTGGATTAGAGATATTTATGTGCAAAAAAATGTTTATTTTCAATTCCAGTGACTACACATATTGTATTCTATTTTATACTCACATTTATTTCAGATCAAAGTGTCATCTGATGTAGAGCAGTTCAGTGGGCTGTGTTCTTTTCAGCCTGACAAACAGCAATTTGGTGCAGTAGGAACTTCTTATTAAGCTGTGGTGGGTTAGGGACTCCAGGGTTAAGAGAATTTTCATAAAAGATTGGCTGAAGCATTTGTGTTAGCTTAATTGTACATTTGCCCTTTGACTAAAATTAGGGATTAAGTCCCCTCCCTGGGAACTGCATCTTAAGTTAGTAAGAAGCTAGACAGCACATTCTAATTAGAACTTTTATATTTCATACTGCCATGAGGTTTTTACCTTGACAACAGCACACCATTCCATTATGCTCCATTTTAGAAAATATTTTTCCTTCATACTTTATGTAAGGCTGCCTCTGTCTTATATTAATAGTGGCTCACTGGTTGTGACTGTACATTGTGTAGGAGGTTGACTAGCAATTGAGTTGTGGTTATGCTACATAGCACCTTTCCCTTTCCCTTATTTCATTTTGTCAACTTCAACACAGCATGGCTTTGCTTAACAAAGAATTTTCTGAGGGTCTCAAAGCTGGTCAGGTAGCTCATCAATAATGTCTCTCAATATTTGCTTGATCCAGTTTGGGTAATACTTCAGAATTCTCAGGATCACCTGAAAACATCTTCAATTTTTGCATTGTTTTGTCAAAATAATATTCTTGAAAAGAAATATCTATTACCATAGAAGCTAAGATTATATGGTGCAACAGCATAAAAAGAACTTTAAAAATGGTGATGGTATTCGAAACTACATATAATATTATGTTCCACTGTAATATATTTTTTTCTTAGTGAAAAATAGAGTACTGCTTATTAAGGATTATTTGTGGGAACAGTACTCATTTTGTCTTTATTTTTTCCTTCTCTCGGAATTTTTATTGTTGCTGTTGTTCTGGATCCTTTGTAACCTGTTCCTGGAAGAAAAAGGAGAGCCACATTCTGCACTGAGTTATAATCTTATGTTTCCTAGGTCCCCAAATCCTCCCACTGATGCTTGCTTGTATTTCATGACTGAGAAATGAATCACCTATACGCATAAGTAAGAAAATGACATGCCGTTTTGTAGTTAGGCAAGGTTTCCTGCATAATGGTCATGCAGAAACAACAAATTATTTACTTCTGCAGAAAAGAATTGTATATTTGTTTTTGTTTTAATTTCTTTTGAAACAGGGTCTCACTCTGTTGCCCAGGCACAGATCACTGCAGCCTTGACTCTTTGGGCTCAAGTCATCCTCTCTCTTCAGCATCTTGTATACCTGGGACTACAGGCACGTGACACCATGCCCAGATAATTTTTTGTAGAGATGAGGGGTTTCACCATGTTGCCCAGACTGGTCTTAAACTACGGGGCTCAAGTGATTCACTAACCTTGGTCTCCCAAAGTTCTGGAATTAAAAGTATGAGCTACCGCTCCCAGCCTAAAATAATTATTTAACTTACAATCTGTAAAATAAGGAAATGAGAAAACTAAGTTCTAAGAGCCCATTTGGAACAAACATTATATGAACCTATAATTATGTCTTTCTCTAAAGTAAAAATATATTACTAAATTGTATTTTTTCTAGGAAACAGAAAGGCAGCAGGCTGAAATCATAGAAGGAAATACAAAGAAAATCTAAAATGTCTGCTTCGCTATTAATTAAAATGAACACTTAAAAAATCTTTAAATTAGACTTTTTCTCAAATGTGTGAAGGCAGCATATATCTCATTCTTTTTCCTGAGGCTTTCTATGGCAGTTCTCCTCTGTGAGGGGCAATGTGAAATGCATCAATGCTGCTAAACTCTCTAAGTCTATTCCCAAATGCAGGGCTTATCTTCCAACCAGGCTATGGAATTATTTCCCTTTGTATTATAATAATTTATATAGAAACTTTTATCTCTTTGAGTTTTAATAAGTTGAGTTTATGACTGATATTTCAGACTCTAAAATAGAATGCATTTTATGGCCTTCAGGCACAGTTCTTATACAGCAAGATGAATAACAAAATCAAATACTTGTCATACATTAAAGTTGAACACAGTTAAAAGTGCTTTAGATACTCAAAACTTACCAGAACTGAAGTTAGCAAAACAGTGGAAGTAAAAAATTGCATTCCTTTAAATTCTTATTTGTGATATTAAGATGAATCTATATTTCTTAACTCTCTCATACACTTTTATAGCAACAGATTTTGCAATATATCACTTATATAGTGATGGAGGTCTCAAGAATTTCCAGTTGGTAAAATAGTTCACATGGTATTACCTAGAATTGCAATCTTCTTATCCAATTTTGTACAATTTCTTAAAAATCTATGTAAGAAACCATCATAATAGGTTTACTGTGACTGTCAGAATAAAAGAAAAGTAACCCAACATGTAAAATACTTCCAGGAATACTATCTTCTTTGCAATAGTATTTTTTTTCCTTTTCAACTGTCAAATGGATCTAGAATTTTGACCTGTCCTTGAATAATTGCAGTTCCAAATGAATGAAATTATGATAAGAAAAAATAACATTTTAAAACCTGTTTTTTAAAAAGGTTTGTATAATTACTCAAATAATAGAGGAATACAATGTGGGAAAAATGTCAAACCTTCCCAATAAAGTGAAAATACCATTTTACCTTCATATAATCCTATTTTCCTCCCTAGAAATAACCACTGGTACAGCCTGGTTTATACATGTCCAGACCTTACTGTATTAATTTACAAATACCACACACACATAAACACACACGATTTTTGTTATCCTGTTTTTCGTAGAGTTTTTAATAAACCGAATTAGATCATATATAATTTTCTCTGAATTGCATTTGATGACAATATGACTTAGAGATTTTCTTGTGTCAGTATGTTTAAATTTACTTATTTCTTTTAAAATATTAAACAGAATTCTGTGGTATATGTGTAATTTATTTTACTCAACGATCTTTTCTGATGGCATTTCATTTGACTTCAAGTTTTTGAAATTAAAATATATTTTTAAATCTTAAAGTTCTAGAAGTGTTTTTATTTTCTCCTAATTCTTTGAAAACACAGCTTTTCTTACATTTATTACTTGAAATTTATATTTTTAATGTTGCTTGAGAAAGATTTCTAACTTTTAAAATGAATATTCAATTTTCTTCACACCATTTATCGGGTAGCCCATTTTTAACTAACTACTTGAAACTTCATCTCCATCCTACACTATTTTTCAATGTACACAAAAACCACTTTCAGTCTTGCTGTAAATTAGTAACCTACTGACAAAAACTCTTTAACCTAAATTATCATTAGCTACTGTCAAAACTCCATTAAATGCTGTGCAGGTATCAATGCCTCAGTGCCACATGAAGAATATACTTTCTTATAATATAGGTCTTAAATTTATCTGTTTATGGCTCAGCTGCTGAGACCTGCCCTCCTCAATTCTTTCAGATATTTGTAAATGATTTGAACGTGGGGATAAACTTAGGGTAATTAGGTATTCCAGAGCAGTTTTCTTTAGGGCCTGTACTTTGCTTTTTTTTTTTTTTTTTTTTTTGAGTCTTCTAAGCATCACTTCCTCTCTCAGAAATTAAATCCTCTTATACTGCCCCCAGCTACCCAGAAATATGTGTGAAATCCGTAGAGACCTCCTACAGGCTGAGTTCACTTATCCATGCATCCTTCATTTAATTAAACATGTATTGTTCTTATGCTATGTCTAAGGTACTTTAAAGAAATAAATGTTATCTGACATGTTGATGCTACGCTGCCCCACTGGTGAGGAAGGGAATTAAAGGGCAAATGAGAAAGATAGGGAAGCAGGGATTGAAACACTCCTGGGTCTGGCAGCATATCTAATTATCACTGCATTGTTAAGGTTGGCTCGCCAAGGAACAGAAACTACAGAATTCTTTATATGGGAAACAAAATAAATGTTAGAAGGAGGAAAAACCGCACAAGAAAATTAGAAAATTAATATCCACTATTGAGTATTAGAGAAAGCACATGTTAATTACTTATCTTTAGGATGGCAGCTCTGCCTTTAAATCTCAGGATTACTAGAAAGATGAGATGTAAACGCTAATACATACCAATTTAGAGGGAGAAGTTGGGATTCATCAAAACCAGTTAGAAAAACTGACTAGTAATCGTGTTGTAAAAAAAAAATTCAAAAGGATTGTAATGTAAAAAAAAAAAAAAAAAATGAGGGTTCTTATCTCTAGGAGCCCTTATATTCATTCTATTGAAAGTTTAAAACATAATCTAAATTAAGGAACATGTATTCTATACATAGTCTTCTGATTTTCTCTAACTTTAAAAATTGCCTTTAATTATCCTGTAAAATTTCCTGTGATCACTTTCCACATCTTGTCAATTTTACCAAGGGGAAGGGGAATTATAAGAAAAAGAAAGAACCAGAATAAATTGGAAGGCAAGAAATGACAGTTCTACAACCTGATTCCCTCTGACTAAAGACATTCTCATTTATGTAGTGAATTTATGTGTGTTGTCTGTGTGTATACACATATACATAATTAGTTGTCTTCTTGTGTTAGACCTAATTTGGTGCTCTAATTTCTGCTGATATTGGAATGGTTACTATTCATCTGTTATTTCTCATATTTGCTTTCCTATGTTTATTTGAATTTTTTTCTTATTATTGAATTTTGGTTTTGTTATATTTTGATAAAAATCCTTTTCTAAAATACGTGATTTGCAAATAGTTTCTCCTAGTCAGTAACTTACTTTTTATTTTCTTAACAGTGTCTTCTGACAAGCAGAGTTCTTAGTGTTTATGAAGTTTTACGTGGTCGATTTTTATTTGTAATTTACTCAATGTATATCAACAGGAATGTATTCAATTTAAATCACTTACAGAACTGAGCTTATGATGTATTATCTAAGGTTTACATACAAAGCCTAAGGTCATAAATACGTTCTCCTATGTTTTACTCTAAAAGTTGGGACATTTCAGTTTTTGCTTTGTTTCTAAGTTTATAACGCATTTTGGGCTCATTATTGTACATGTTGTAACTTTGGGACCAGCTTAATTTTTTGAATATGGATATCCAAATTTTCAGCAAGATTTTTGTGTAAAAACTATCTTTATTTCACTAAATTGCATTTGCAGCTCTGGAAAATAGACTTACATGGTTGTGTCTATTTCCAGACTCTATTTTGTTCCTTTGACTTATTTGTCTATTTAGACACCCATACCATCCTTTCTTTCCTAGAGAAGCCTTAGAATAAGCACTGAAATCAGGCAGTGTAATTTCTCCAAGTTTGCTCCTTATTTTTCAAAATTGATTTTATTCAATTTCCTTGTCATTTCTACTTGAATTTTAAAACCATCATTTTTTTTTATTAAATGTCTGCTGCAATGTTGAATACAATCGCCTTTAATTTATAGATTGATTTGGGGAAAATTGATATCTAAATAGTGTTTAGTCATCCAGTCCATAGACAAATATAGTTCTTCATTTATTTTTCTTCAAATTTCTCTCTGAAACATTTTTCAGTTTTTATTGTATGTGCTTTTCAAAAATTTTGTCAGCTTTATCTCCAAGTTTTTCATTTTTTGATGCTCTTGCCTATGTATAGAAAGAAATTAAAATGTCTCTGTGTGTATATGTATACACACAAATATATACACACACAGACACATTTTAATTTCCAATTGTTCATAACCAGTACATAGAGATATAGTTCATTTCTCTATGTTACTTTTATATAGGTTTAAACTCCATGATAGATTATTTTGTTTCAATAAATTAATTGTATTTTTAAATTTTCATATAACAAGGAAAGCGTCTTTATGTTTGCCTATGTAGTTTCAGTTTCTGGCGTTTTTCATTCCTTTCTGTGGGTCTGGAATCCCACTTGGTATGATTTTCATCTATCTTAAAGTCTTTGACAGTTTTTTTGTGACTATGAGGGGTGTGGCAAAACCTTCATCAGGAATTACCATCTGTCCCTTGATCTTGATTCACACAGAAGAAAAGCCATTTCTGCAGCTACTGGCTGGGGTCAAAAATGCCAACGTCTTTGGCAGTTCAGGTAACCTAGATCTGTTGGTAATACAGTCTTCCAGTATTTGTATGTCTGAAAAGTCTTTACTTTGCCTTTAATTTTAAAATGAATTTTTATAGGAGACATACTTTTAAGTATATCTTTTTTTTTCCCCTCAACACTTTAAGGAATATATCTGATCCATTGTTTCTGACAAGAAATCACATTTCCTGTTTGTTTGTTTTTTTACTGTAACCTGTAGCTGCTTTTAAGATTTTGTCATCACTCTTTAGGAAATTTGCTTATGATATATCTTCATGTTTTGTTTAATTTTAATTTCAGACTTGTGCTTGAGGTTCTTTCAGCTTCTTGGATCTGTGAGTTTATAGTTTATATCAAATTTCAAAAATACTCAGCATTATTTATTAAGAGTTTTAAAAATTCAAAATCTATGAATATCTTAATTTCACATGTTCTTACTGCTGTAAAGTTGTTCCACAGTCCACCGATGCCCTTTTATTTTTTCAGTCTTTTTTCTGTCTGTATTTCATATTGGATATTTTTAATTAAGTATAAAAATTATCAATTTATGAATCTTGTATTCTGCAATATCTAATCCTATGGAATCTTTTGCTGTGTATTCCAAATTTCAGATTTTTTTTGGAATCTCTAGAAATTTCCTTTGGGTTTTGTTTTCTATGTCCGTGATTTTATTTTTATTTATCTTTTTTTTTTTTTTTTTTAGAGATGAGGTGCAGGGCAGGGGCGGATATCACTCTGTCACCCAGGCTGGGGTGGAGTGGAAGGATTATTGCTCACTGCAGCCTCGAACTCCTGGAATCAAGATATCCTCCCACCTCAGCCTTCCAAGTAGTTGGGTTTAGGTGTGAGCCACTGAAATAGTGATTTTACAAAGAAAAAAAGAAAAAAAATGTGCTTCTCACAGAAAAAAGCTAAGCTCCTCAGTCTACAGTTCTTTAAACAAAGCAATCTGAGATTTAGGTAAATATCACAATTGTGCAGAGCACCTTGTCTTCAATACAATTCAGTGACTCTCCATTTGTAGGCGAAGATAAGCCTTGTTCTTGTTTTGTTTAGGAGGGATATACACATTGAGATGAGAGGCAAAACTATTTTCCATAAGATTGTTTCATCTTGGTCATTTTATTTTCCTGTCAGAATCATGCACATGCATGACTACTGAGACTTTGTTTCACCGCAAACCTTTGCCACCATCAGCATTTTCACACATAAATGAATGCTCCGCTTCATGAAAAGAGAAAATATGGTTCTGGAGTTTAACCAGTTGTGAAGGTTTTACCACAGCCTTCTCTTTTTTTTTTTTTTTTTTTTTTTTTTTTTTTTTTTTTTTTGAAGCGGAGTCTCGCTCTGTCGCCCGGACTGGAGTGTGCAGTGGCCGGATCTCAGCTCACTGCAAGCTCCGCCTCCCGGGTTTACGCCATTCTCCTGCCTCAGCCTCCCGAGTAGCTGGGACTACAGGCGCCTGCCACCTCGCCCGGCTAGTTTTTGTATTTTTAGTAGAGACGGGGTTTCACCGTGTTAGCCAGGATGGTCTCGATCTCCTGACTTCGTGATCCGCCCGTCTCGGCCTCCCAAAGTGCTGGGATTACAGGCTTGAGCCACCGCGCCCGGCCTTACCACAGCCTTCTCTTGGCCATCAGTATATATCCCTTTTGGAGGCATGAGTTTTCATGTGCTGCTTAAGACAATCTTATGTTTTCAGAGACATCTTTCACATGTTTCCTCTCATGCTTCATGTGATACTGTCTCTTTGCGTTTCTCTCACATTTCAAGAAGCTCTATCCTTGGTTTTACCTCAGAGGAAAGTCTTGTCTGACACACAGAGCCCTCTGAACCTTTCTCCTTTCTTTCAACCTGCTGGGTGAACCAACGGGTCTCCCACATCCTCCATGGTTTTCTTGAAGAGTGTTTCATCAGTATACTGGCACTGAAAATTTTTCAGCTGCTAATGTTTCTTAAAGCTCATCTTCCAAAGTTCAAAATTACCTACACATTATTTTTACTGATTTGATTCTGTTTTGAATTTTTGACCACAGCCAATAGCAACAAAAATGGCTTCTCTTCGGTGTGAATCAAGATCAAGGGACAAATGGTAGTTCCTGATGAAGGTTTTGCCACATCCCTCATGTTCACAAAAAACCTGCCTCTTCCCCACCCTGCGTGTTTGTCCACATGACTTTTAGCTTCTAGGTCTTTTAATTGGCAATGACATTGGGTAAGGAGGGGAACATCTCTCAGGAACTGTAGAGGTGATACAGGGCAGGGCTAGGCTCTCACAGTCTAAGGGGAACTACACTGTCTGGATAACCCAAGCAGACAGCTCCAGGGTAGTAGCTTCTGCACCAAGGATGGACACTGCCTACTCCAGCTCTCAGGACGAACTCCAGATGTGACATGAGTGCACTTTCAGGAGTGGCCCACGGTTGGGTGTGTGGGAGTTGAGTCTTTTTTATACCTCCCCTAATTCTACATAATACGTTCGACCTTTCTTGTAGCTTCTTAAACATACAGAATACAGTTATAATACAAGATAAAACATTCATTTATAATATTTCATCTGTGTCTTTTGGGGATATTTTTCTGTCAGTTGACTTTCATTTTATGGTGGGTTGTACTTTTCAGCTTCTTTTCATGACTGTAATTTTTCATCAAAAACAGACAGGAGGAATTTTATCTTGTACTGCAAATTTTTGTATTGCGATAAATACACTGAGCTTTGTTCTGGGATGCAGTTAGATATCTTGGATGTTGTTTAACTCTTCAGGATCTTGATTTAGAGCCTTTTTAGGTGTAGCCAGAGAAGCCTTTAGATTAGGAATAATTGTGACCCCTACAGATTCAAATCCTTTATGAATATTATTCTGAACAAATTTTGAAGATTTCTAATTTAGTTTTTGGGAAGAGGATTGATTCCCAGTCCCATGTGAGCTTGGGGTTTTTCTCCTTAATCCTTTCATAAATTTCTTAGTAGGAATTGTTCTTCCTAATCTTTCATTTATTTTATTTTTATTATTTTTTTTTTGTGTGTGTGGTGGGGTTACTTCCCCTGGCCTCAGATGATTTCCCTTTGTGTATAAATTATGCAGTCTTCAACTCTATCTTGAAGGGGACCTTTTATCATTATCTCAAAATGATTCTCTGTGCCTCTTTCTTCTCTCTTTTATTCTGCCTAGCTAACCATTGCTGTCTTGGTCTCCTTGATCTCCTAGATTTATCTTCTTAAAGAGACAAGAAAACCAAGTTCCACATGGATTCTCCATCTTCAAATCACTGGCTGGGTACTTTCTCCATGCAGTAAGCTGGGCCAACATAAGACCCACCTTGTTCAATTCTTTTCTCTCTCAGATCACTAATCTTAATTGTCTGATAACCTATGTCTTAAAACTTTGGTTTTACATGTTGTATTGGTTTTATTGTTGTTTTGGGGTAAATGATAAATCTAGTCCTGTTATTATATCTTAGCTAAAAACATTAAAAAGTTTTTAATTTGATTAAGTTCATCTGTCTTTTATCTTTTATTGTTTATAAATATCATGCCCTATCAAAAAATATTTGCTAAGCACTATAAATATTTCTGCTCAGTTTTCTTATATATTTTTTGTAGTTGTAAACCTTACACTTAGATCCATTATTTATAGTGATTTAGTTTTGTATATAGAGTGTGGTAACAGGTAGGTTCATTTTTATGCATTTAGATATTTAACAGTTTTATCAAAATGTCTTGAAAGTTCATCATTTATGCATTGAATTACCTTGATAGTTTTCTGAAAAGTTAATTTACCCTATGTGTGTTTTTCTATTTTGGCCTTCCTATTATTTTATACTGGCATATATTTCTACCATTATATCAGTATCACACTACTTCTGTTAATATAGCTTTGCAGTAAGTCTGGAAATCAGGTAATTTTAGTTATCTAACATTGTTTTTACATAAAGTTTAAGAGAAGTTTGTTGATTTTCATTTTGGTTTAGATGACTTTAAAATTGTAAATAAATTTAGAGAGATTTGAAATCTTTACAATATTGGGTCTTCTGATCCATAATAATACTACTTTTTTTTTTTTTTTTTTTTGAGACAGAGTCTGGCTCTACCGCCCAGGCTGGAGTGCAGTGGCCAGATCTCAGCTCACTGCAAGCTCCGCCTCCCGGGTTTACGCCATTCTCCTGCCTCAGCCTCCCGAGTAGCTGGGACTACAGGCGCCCGCCACCTCGCCCGGCTCGTTTTTTGTATTTTTTTAGTAGAGACGGGGTTTCACGGTGTTAGCCAGGATGGTCTCGATCTCCTGACCTAGTGATCCGCCCGTCTCGGCCTCCCAAAGTGCTGGGATTACAGGCTTGAGCCACTGCGCCCGGCCAATACTACTGTTTTTAATTCACTTAGGTCTTCCATAATTTCCCTTAGCAATATTTCATACTTTTCATTGTGTAAAACTTGCACACTTCCTGTTAAATATATCCCTAAAAATTTATTAAATTTGATACTGCTGTGTAGAGAGTTGTTTTTCATTCATTTCAATATTCATTTGTTTATTGCTGGCATTCAGCAACATGATAAAAGTATTTAATAGTTCTCAAATCTTTTTTGTAGATTTTTAAAAAGATTTTGAACATAGAACAACATATCATCTGTGAATAAAATAATTATTAAAGCCCTTATTTATTCAACTTTTGGTACTCTCCTACTTCTTCTTCTGAGACTAGTAGACAGTATTAGGCTATTTGATATTGTCACACTAGTCAACAAGGCTCTGTTTTTAACACTTATTTTTCTCTATGTTTCATTTGAGTATTTTATATTGCTTTGTTTTCAATATAACTGGTCTCTTCTGCAATGTCTAATCTGCTGTTAATCCAATGCAGTGTATTTTTCATTTCAGATATTATGTTTTAAATGGATGGAAGTTTATTTGAGCCATTCTACATATATCCTATGCCTCTCATCAATGTATTCATCTTTTTCTCTACTGTCTTAAATGTAGTACCTATTTATAAATTTTTTAACATCTGTGACTGATAATTCTATTATCTTGATTTTTGGTTCTGTTTCTAGTAGTTTATTTTTCTCCTGGTTGAGAGTCATGTTTTTCTGCTTCTTTGCATGCCTATTGAATTCTTGATTGGGTAATGAACATTGTGGTTTTACATTATTGGGTCCAGAGTTTTATTGTATTCTTTTAGTGCTGGACATTCCTTTGGTATCCATGTAAGTACTTTGTCATTAGTTTAATTGTTTCTAAGCATGCTTTTAAGCATTTCTCTCAGATGTAACAGTTTTTTACTGCCTATTGTTTACTGTCTGAAAACTGTACTTTCATATTTTTTGCATACTTTTTGTTTTTATTTTTTAATTTTAAGATTGGAGGGAAAATCTCTCTTACTCTAAGAGAGTTGCAATTTTTTGTTGTTTTAAGGGTTTTTTTCACTTAATATGGGATAAATATTGCTTCATGTAAATGTGCATTTATGTCATCACATTCAATTAATGATTACATCAGAATGTCTGGGTATTTTAACAATTATCAATTCAGAATTGATTTATCTCAAGGTTATTTATAATTTTCCAGAATTGACAAAAATTTCAAACAGCATCATCTATTGAGAATGAGTTAGAAGTTGTCATGACTTTGTAAATATTTAATTATTTCCTATTTATTTAAAATTCTAATAGCACAATTTGATAGAAATAGTCACTGTTATCTTATTTCTATTTTCAGGGTATTCAGGTAGCACATTGGTAAAATTTGGTAACTAACACGTTGGCTAAAGTGTGATAACCAAATGAATTAAGTAATGTACAAAGTCTTAACATGTACCTAAAGCCACTAACATCAATTAAGAGCATGGAAATAAGAGAAAATATTTAAAAATACTTTTTAAAAAAATTTTTAATTCATCTTTTACTTGACTATATGACACACAGAAATTAGAGAAAATTTTAATACCATTTACTGACACCATTATTTAAGTATTCTTTATTCCTTTCTGTCTATAATCTGTAATGTCAGAAGCCAGGAGAGAGCCAAGAATATATCTTGTAAGTGTAGATTATTCTGAGTATCAAGTCACTAGAGAGGTGAAAAAACAGCTAAGTTTAATACTTCCTTCCTCTTTTTATAGCACTTCTCAATTACTTCCATGTGCAAGTTGATACTTTAAAAACTTTACCTTCAAATATTCACTTATATTTTAGCTTTTGAGATTTGAAGTTGCTGCATATCAATTTTTAGGCATTTCTAAAAGCATTTTATCAAGTGCAGCAAGAGGCTAATAGTAGAGGAATAAGAACATGATGTAAATGAGGGTCATATTTCCTAGATGTGTTATTATATCATCTCCAAATTCAAGCAATTTTTATAGTTTCTTACAGTGAATCTGTGGTAAGACTGAAAAATAGAATTTTATAATCTGTGCTCCAATGTCTGTATGGCTTGAAAGAGTTAGATACTGCAAATCTTACCTAAGGTTTTAAAAGGAAAAACGTAACCCAGAAATGAGATAATAGTCTGCAGTTATTGAAGCATTTGAGTAGCTTTGCTTATTTAAAATATAGAGAATACAATATTGACTTGCATATCACAGTTAAATTTTTTTCTGTCAAAAGACACCCAAACAATAAAGCAAGTCACCAGGAAACTTGCTTAAATGAAAGTCTTTAGAAAGATAAGTTATGCAAAACTCTTTTTCATTAATATAAACAATGCAGTTAAGTACATTGGGAAAGATAAGAGTTTTGACAAATTTAGATGTTGATGAAAGTAAAGTCTTTGTGGTACAGAAAGATTATCTCAGGATAAAAGACAGAGAGACAATCACAGACACATTCTCTCTTCCAGGATTTTAAGATTTAAGGCTATTAATTGGAACAAAATGTGATGTGTCCAAATGCAATAACAGTCCTATAGATGATTCTAAATAATTTCCTTTTTAGGTTATCTATGGATGGAAAACAAACTATACCAAACAGTAACTTAAGACACTAGCTATCATTTATTCTGCTCATGAGTATGGAAGTTGCCTACACTCAACTGTGCAATTCTCATTTGTTAACTCATACAGTCACATCAAGAGGTGCCTGCAGTCTTCATGAAGGCTTCTTCCCTCACATGTTTTGCACTAGAATGAAAAGATTCAAATATACAGACACTAAAACCAGTGGAATTACTGGGTCTCTCTCTCTTTCTCTTTTTGTAGTCACTTCCTGTGGTCCTTTCATATAGTGATCATTTGATAGCTGGCCTTTGTGCATTGTAACCAAGACTCCCAGAGATAACTACTAGAAGACTCATGGCATGTCATAATCCAACCTCAAAAGTCACTCAGAGTCATTTGCACAGCATTTTATTAGAGAATACAGTCATAAATACCTATCTAGATTTAAAAGAACAAGTTTTATTTAAATCTCTTTATGGGAGGAGGATTAAAGGATTCATAGATTAACTCGTTCCTCAGTTGGATCAGTAAAAAAGAAAAAAAAATTAACAGACATATTTTTAAACCAAGAAGTTCACACTGAAATTGTTTTGCTTTAGAGAAATTTCATGGTGTTGGGGAAAAAATAGTGGATGTAAGCAAACAAACGTATTCACATTGTCCAGACAACCAAAAAATGCTAAACTTTTAAAGATAATGAGCATATACTTCTGTAGCTAGCCTGTGCTTTATCAGCCTAATGACCTAAAGTATAACTAACAATTCAATGAGAGAAAAAGAGTTAAAATAGAATATTTTTTTCCAGAAATTTATATTTTACTAAAATAAAGTACTTTATGAAATGTTTCTTAAATGATTTGGACCTTTGGGTCATATGTTTCAAAGCATACAAATTTTAATCAATGAACATCAGTTTACCATTATTTCAGTCTATCTTAATGACAAAGACAAAAGAGAACGCAGTGTTATACAAGCCTTAAAAAAATAAAAATATATTCTACGTTTCTGGAAGAATATGGAGTGTATGTATTTTTTTATTTTTTTTAAAAATTATCTGTATACATTTAAGGGGTACAAGTGTAGTTTTGTAATACTATACAACATGGATATATTTTGTAGTGGTGAAGTCAGATTTTTTAGTATAACCATCACCCAAATAATGTACATTGTACCGATTATATAATTTCTCATCTCTCACCCCTCCCCTACCCTCCTATGCTTCTGAGTTTCCATGTCTAATATTTCCCACTCTATGTCCATGTGTACACATTATTTAGCTCTCATAAATAAGAACATGTGGGATTTTATCTTCTGTTTCTGAGTTGTTTCACTTAAAATAATGCCTTCAATTCTGTCCAAGTTGCTGCAAAAGACGTGATTTCATTCTTTTACATGACTTCAATAATATTCATTGTATACCATAATTTTTTGTCCAATAATTTGTTCGTGGAAACATAAGTTGACTCCATGTCATTGCTATTGTGAATAGCGCTGTGATAAACATATAAGTATAGGTGTCTTTGTGATATAATGATTTCATTACCTTTGGGTAGATAAATAGTAGTAGGATTACAAGATTGAAAGGTAGTTCTACTTTTAGTTCGTGAGAAATCTCCATACTGTTTTCCATAGAGTTGCAATAATTTACTTCCCCAACAGCCATGTATAAGCTTAACTCTATCTCCACATCCTCATCAACATCTATTATTTTTTGTCCTTTGAGTAACAGCCATGTCAACTAGTATAAAGTGGAATCTCCTTGTGGTTTTAATTTGTGCTTTTCTGATGATTAGTTATCTTGAGCATTTTTAATATAATTCTTGGCATTTGTGTGTCTTCTTCTGAAAAATGTTGGAAATGGAAAGGTGAGGATATGTAGATTTTTTTCTATTTATTCAGTTTTTGGTCATTTAGATCTTGGCTTCATTTTAACTATTTTGAGATTAATTTTAGATTATAGAAGAGTTGTAGAGATAGAGGGTTGTATCTCTATATATCCTTCACCCAATGTCTCCCTATGTTAACATTTTACATTACCATGAGTATCAACACAAGAAAATAACTCTGGTACCATACTATCAGCTAAACTAGAGACTGTATTCAAATATCATCAGTTTTCCCACTCATTGTCTTGCTCTTTTCTTGAATATAATTACTTATTCCACAATACTTTTAGTTAACATGTCTTCTTAGCCTCCATATTTGAAATAGTATTAATTTTTCCTTATTTTTCATGACCTAGTGTATTAATGTATTTTCAAATTGCTGATAAAAACATACCCAAGACTGGATAATTTAGGGAGGGATAAAGATTTAATGGACTTACAGTTCTGCATGACTGGGGGGGAGCTCACAATCATGGCAGAAGGCAAGGAGGAGCAAGTCAAGTCTTACATGGATGACAGCAGGTAAAGAGAGAGTTTGTGTGGGGAAACTCTGCCTTATAAAACCATCAGATCTTATGAAACACATTCACTATCAGAAGAATAGCATGGGAAAGATCCACTCCCATGATTCAATGATCTCCCACTGGGTCCCTCTGACAACATGTGGGAATTCAAGATAAGATTTGGGTGGGGACACAGCCAAACCATTTCATTCTGCCCCTGGCCCATCCCAAATCTCCTGTCCTCAAATTTCAAAACCAATCATGCCTTCCCAATAGTCCCCCAAAGTCTTAACACATTTCAGCATTAACTCAAAAGTCCACAGTCCAAAGTTTCAGCTGAGACAAGGCAAGTCCCTTCTGCCTATGAGTCTGTAAAGTTGGAAGCAAATTAGTTACTTCCTAGATATGATGGGGTGTAGGCATTGAGTAAATACAGCCATTGTAAATATGAGAAATTGGCAAAACAAAGGAGCTACAGGCCCTATGCAAGTCTGAAATCCAGTGGGGCAAGTATTAAAGCTCCAGAATAATCTCCTTTGACTCCATGTCTCACATTCAGGTCACACTGATGCAAGAGTTGGACTCCCATGCCCTTGGGCATCTCCACCACTGTGTCTTTGCAGGGCATAGCCTCTCTCCTGGCTACTTTCATGGGCTGGCATAGAGTGTCTGTGGCTTTTCCAGGTACACAGTGCAAGCTGTCAGTGGATCTAGCATTCTTGAGTCTGGAGGATGGTGGCCCTTCTACTCACAGCTTCAGTAAGCAGTGCCTCAGTGGGGACTCTGTGTGGGGGATCTGACCCCACATTTTCCTTCTGCACTGCCCTGTCAGAGTTTTTCCATGAGGGGCCTACTCCTGCAGCAAACTTCCCAGTACTCCCATTCATTCTCTGAAGGCAGAGGTCCTCAAACCTCAATCATTCACTTCTGTGCATGTGCAGGATCAATGCCATGTGGAAGCTACCAAGACTTGGGCTTCCACCATCTGAAGCAATAGCCCAAGCTGTACCTTAACCTTTTTTATTAATGGCTAGAATGACTGGATGCAGGTCACCAAGTCTCTAGACTGCACAGAGCAGAAGGACCCTGGACCCAGCCCACAAAACCATTTATTCCCCCTAAACCTCCAAGTCCATGATGGGAGGGGCTGCCACAAAGTTCTCTGAAATGCTTTGGAATTACTTTCCCCATTGTTTTGGTGACTAACACTTGGCACCTCGCTACTTATGCAAATTTCTGCAGCTGGCTTGAATTTCTCAGAAAATGAGATTTTGTTTTCTTTTTTTTTTTTTTTTTTTTTTTTTTTTTGAGATGGAGTCTCGCTCTGTCGCCCGGGCTGGAGTGCAGTGGCCGGATCTCAGCTCACTGCAAGCTCCGCCTCCCGGGTTTACGCCAGAGATTTTGTTTTCTATCCCATTGTCAGGATGCAAATTTTCTGAACTTTAACATTCTGCTTCCCTTTTAAAGCTGAATGCCTTTAACAGCACCCAAGTTACCTCTTGAATGTTTTGCTGCTTAGAAATGTTTTCCACTAAATTCCCTAAATCATCTCTCTCAATTCAAATATCTAGGGAAGAGGCAAAATGATGACCATCTTTTTGCTAACACATAAAAAGAGTCACCTTTGCTCCAGTTCCCAACAAGTTCCTCATTTTCATCTGAGGCCACCTCAGCCTGGACTTTATTGTCCATATCACTATTAGCATTTTAGGCAAGTCATTCAATAAGTCTCTAGGAAGTTTCAAACTCTCACAAATTGTCCTGTCTTCTTCTGAGCCCTCCAAACTATTCCAACCCCTGCCTGTAAACCAGTTCCAACGTTGATTCCACATTTTCAGGTATCTACAGTAGCACCCCACTCTACTGGTACCAATTTACTATATTAGTCTCTTTTCTTGCTGCTGATAAAGACATACCAAAGACTGAGTAATTTATTCAGGAAAAAGGGTTTAATAGGCTTACAGCTCCACGTAGCTGGGGAGGCTTCACAATCATTGTGGAAGGCAAGGAGGGGTAAGCCACGTCTTACATGTGGAGAAGATCAGTCAGGGTGGTGGAAAAATTTATAAGAAAATTTACAGGACAAGACACAAACCCTCTTGGAAGGTCTGGAGGTTTTGCAAAGCTTTGGGAGAGAATAAAAGCTGAAGGCAGCTAATTCCCTTACCCTGATGCAGAGGGTGAGAAGTAGATGCAAGGGAGTATAAAGGAGTTTATCTAGGAAAGTTTATTTATGTTGTCCAGAAACTGACCTTTGATCATCCCCATGCAAGACTGCTCCTTGAAAGGGGGGATGACAACGTTAATTATCCACAGGTTGTGTTGCCTCCAAACCTTTGTCATAAAATCTACTGAATAAATACAAGCAGCTCAGGCTTATCGAGACTGCACTCTCTCTTCAGCATCTCAAAGCTGAGCAGTCCCCTAGTCATGTTCACACAAAATACCTGTGTCTGCGTATTCCTTTCATCCATCGCTTGTCCAGAGTCTGCAGGACAGACACAGCATACATAGATGTCAGCAGGCAGAGAGATAGTTTGTGCAGGGAAACTCTGCCTTTTAAAACTATCAGATCTCATGAGACATATTCACTATCAGGAGAACAACATGGAAAACACCCACCATGATTCAATTACCTCCCACCAAGTCCCTCCCCAACACGTGGGAATTCAAGATGATCTTCAAGTGAGGACACAGCCAAACCATTTAACTTAGAAACGTTTAAAGAATTCTGGTCAGTTACATTATAGAATGTCCTCCATTTTTTTTTCTTCTGAAGTGTCTCCATTATCAGATATACCTTATATATTACTGGAAGCAATACCACAACTCTGATATATCCTTCCTACTCTCTTGTATCAGGTAGTTCTTGGTGAAGATATGTGTTACTGGTGATGTTAACTTGATAATTGGTTAAGGTACTGTCTGCAGTGATTCTCCATTGTTACTTTTTTCCCTTTGTAACCATTTAATATTTTGAGAGGGACATTTGAAGCTATGAAATATTTCTTTCTGCTTATATTTTTACCCACTAACTTTAGCATCATCCCAATGGACATTGCTTGTGAAAATTATTAATGTGTGGTTTTAATACCAAACTTCTATTTTTATCATTAATTTTACATTTGTTACTCAGACTTATTCTGTCATGAAGAGACATATTCCTGTCCTCCATTTACTTACATATTTAATTATTTGTATCACTATGATCCTAGAAATTTCTCTTTTTCAAGTATTTTGGTTATTTTAGTTCCTTAGATTTCCTATATAAATTTGAATATAATATTATTGATATCTACCAAAAAGCGTGAGAGTGTTTTGTTTGAGATTCCATTTAATCAGTGGATTATTTGGGGAAGAACTGACATCTTTACAATATTGAGTCTTTCAATTCATAAGCACATATATCTCTTCATTAATTTAGGACTTCTTCGGTATATTATTTCCAATAAACACATATCCAAGACTGGGAAGAAAAAAGATTTAATTGTACTTACTTAGGCCTCAGAATCATAGTGGGAGTTGCAAGTCACTTCTTACATGGTGGCAGCAAAAGAAAGAATGAGAAAGATGCAAAAGTGGAAACTCCTGATAAAATAATCAGATCTCACAAGACTTATTCAGTACCATGAGAACAGTATGGAGAAAACTATTGCAATGATTTAAATTATCTCCCACCAGGTCCCTCTCACAGCATGTGGGAATTATGGGAGCACAATTAAAGATGAGATTTGGGTGGGGACACAGAGCCAAACTGTATCATTCTGACCCTAGCCTCTCCAAATCTCATTTTCTCATATTTCAAAAGCAATCACGCCTTCCCTACAGTCTCCCAAAGTCTTAACTCATTTCAACATTAACCCAAAAGTCCACAGTCCAATGTCTCAACTAAGAAAAGATAAGTTCCTTCCACCTATGAGCCTGTAAAATCAAATACAAGCTAGTTACTTCCAAAATACAATGGGGTGCAGGTACTGGATAAATACATCTCTTCTAAATGGGAGAAACTGGCCAAAACAAAGGGGCTACAGGCCTCATGAAAGTCTAAAATTTAGCAAGGTAGTCAAATTTTAGTTCTCCAAAATAATCTCCTTTGACTCCATGTCTCACATCCAGGTCACGCTGACATGCTGTTCCAAGAGGTAGGTTCCCATAGTCTTGGGAAGCTCTGCCCCTTTGTCTTTGCAAGGTATAACTCTCCTCCTGGCTGATTTCATGGGCTAGCATTGAGTGTCTGTGGATTTTTCATGCACACTGTTCAAGCTGTTGGTGATCTACCATTCCGAGGTCTGGAAGATGGTGGCTCTCTTCTCACAGCTCCACTATGCAGGGCCCCAGTAGGGACTCTGTTTGGGAGCTCCCACCCCACATTTCCCTTCTGCACTGCCATAGCAGTTTCTCCTTGAGGGCCCTGCCCCTACAGCACACTTTTGCCTGGGCATCTAGGCATTTCCATACATCTTCTGAAATTTAGGTAGAGGTTCCTAAACCTCAATTCTTGACTTCTGTGCACCTGCAGTCTCAACACCACATGGAAGTTGCCAAGGTATGGGCTTGCACCCTCTAGAACCATTGGCTTAGCTATTGCTTGGCCCCTTTTCGCAATGGCTGCAGCAGCTGGGATGAAAGACACCAAGACCCAAGCTACACACAGCATGAGGACCCTGGGCCTGGCCCATGAGATCTTTTTTTCTTCCTAGACTTTGAGGTCTGTGATGTGAGGGGCTGCCATGGAGATCTATGACATGTTGGAGATATTTTTCCCATTATCTTGGGGATTACCATTTGGCTCCTTGTTACTTATGGCAATTTCTGAAGCCAGCTTGAATTTCTCCTAAAAAAAAAATGGGGTTTTCTTTTATACTGCATCTTCAGGCTGCAAATTTTCTGAACTTTTATGATGTTTCCTTTTAAAACAGAATGCTTTTAAAAGCACCAAAGCCATCTCTTGAATGCTTTACTTCTTAGAAATTTCTTCTGCCATGTAGCCTAAATCATCTCTCTGTAGTTCAAAGCTTCAAAAATTTCTAGGGCAGGGAAAAGATGCCACCAGTCTCTTTGCTAAAACATAACAAGTGTCACCTTTGCTCCAGTTCCCAAAAATTCCTCATCTCCATCTGAGACCAACTCAGTCCGGACCTTTTTGTCCATATCACTATCAGCATTTTTGTCAAAGCCATCCGATAAATCTTTAGAATGTTCTAAACCCTCCCACATTTTCCTGTTTTTTTTCTGTGCCCTCCAAACTGTTCCAACTTCCGCCTGTTACCCAGTTCCAACGTCACTTCCACATTTTTGGGTATCTTTTCAGCAATACCCCATTCCGGTTACCAATTTACTGTATTAGTCCATTTACATGCTACTGATAAAGACTTACCCGAGACTGGGAATAAAAAGAGGTTTAATTGTACTTACAGTTCCACATGTCTGGGGAGTCCTCAGCATCATGACAAGAGGCAAAAGGCACTTCTTACATGGCTGCAGCAAGAGGAAAAATGAGAAAGATGCAAAAGTGGAAACTCCTGATAAAACCATCGGATCTTATGATACATATTAGCTACCCTGAAAACAGTATGTGAGACACTGCCCACATGATTCAAAGTGTCTCCTACTGGGTCCCTCCCACAACACATGGGAATTATGGGAGTGCAATTCAAGGTGAGATTTGGGGGGGGATACAGAGCCAAACCATATTATTCAGTTTTTCTCATAAGTAGTTTCTTTTCCTATTTCATTGGATTAATTATATTCTGGCTCGTATGGTATCAGACTATAATTTATATATTTGTTTAGCTGTATTTAATTTGCCTTTTTGCTACATTTGCTTTATTATTCTTTGTCTAATGTTTTCACCAGTTTGAATATAATGTATACACTTTTCTTTAAAAAACACCAATTGTTTTGTTCTGAGATTTGTGTTTTTATAGTTTGATGATTGTCATTAATTCTGAAACATTCTCAGTCACTCTTTTTTAAACAATTTCTCTTGTCTTATTCTCTTTTATTTTCCTCTAGAATTCTAATTACACGTAAGTTAGACCATATGGTATTGCCAGACAGCTCTTGAGTGTTTTATATTTTTCTTTTTGTTTTTCAGTCGGTATAATTTCTATTGTCTGATTTTTCTGATTTGGGTTTATTGATCTCTCAGGTGTGTCAAGTGTACAAAGACAGTCTTTAAGTCTCTGTTACTATGTTTTTAATTTCTAGTATTTCCATTTGAATTTTTTCTTTTGTTTGATTTGTATCCTGTACTTGTATTCTTTTAATACAAGTATTAAAAGAATTCTTTTAATTCTTTTAATTGTATTCTTTTAATAATTTATTTTTATTGATATAATTTTTTCTACTGCAATTCCCAATATGATCCTGAATATTGTATACCTTTTCCATGGGATGTTTTAACATATCAATCACAACTATTTTAAATGCCCTAGTATAAATTCTAATATCTGTGTCATTTAAAATATGGTTTTGATTATTACTTGGTCTCTTAGCAGTGTGCTATCTCAGATGATTTTGTTTGTCTTATAGTTTTTGTTGAAAGCCACCTGCAATCTGCTTAGGACAATACACACTGCAGTAAACAGTTTTTTGATGCTGAAAATGGTTATATCTTTTCTCTTGAATGCTTTCAGTGCAGGAGTTTAAGCTAACTAATTAATTAATTCAGGTGATGAGCTGAGAAGAAGTATATTGTTGCTATAGTTATTATCAATGCATAATAGGATGCACATTCATTTAGCAATACCATGTGTTTAGTGTATAGATTGGTTTGACCCTGAGTCTTGGCCTTCCTTCTACATTGTGCCTCAGAGAGTGTTATTTTTCACATGCTCTTACTCTTTTCTAATCGTGCTCTCTGCAGTTCTCAATCATTACTTGTTTTTCAAAGCTTGGCGGCTTGGCTCCCAGTACTTGAGAAGCATTCTTAAATGGTTTGATCAAGCTTTAAGTCTTAGGCAGTCACGGTACCCTAGGTTTGGGGAATGGCTTATACTTATTTCTTCTCACCTCCATTAGCTTAGTTCAGAGTCCAGTTCAGGGATCTTCACCTGATTCAGGAGTAGATATTTTTCCCATGTTTTATTTTAGATGCAATAAATTTTCTCCAGTATCATAAAGGCAGTGGTGTGTGTTGCCCACCTCTGCATAAATGAAAGCTTTTGTTCTATAGTGGCTTTAGAGGAGAAGCGCTCAAGTGGGAGTCTTCTCTAACAGAACTGCTATTGCCCTCCTCTACATTTGATCTACAATGGAAACTTTATTAGGACTCATTTTGATAGTTTTTGTGAATACTCAGTGAGATTGTTGATAAACGCTTTCCACAGAGTATAAAATACCTCAATATCTGTGACACCCAGGGCATTACAACGTCCCACCAACTCAAATGCAGCCTTCAACAATTTGCATTATATATGCTGAGCTCCTGTTGTGAGTACCCATTTATGTCTTCAATAAGTAAGCCAGCGCTCACTTCTCTCTCCCTCCAGGTTTCTCTGCTCTCTCTGCAGATTGCTGTCTCTAATGAAATTTTGGGGCCGTGGGTTGATCTGAATGAAAAAAAACATGAAAACTGTTTTTCCTAAACTTTCACTCCACAATCAAGATAGAAGACTTCTGTGACTAAATGTTTAGGTATTTTCCCCCCACATGCCAAGAAAGCAATAAATTCGGCAACTGGATGTGCTCTAATTCAAGTCTGGCACTGTCTCCCTGGAGATACCATCAGACCATACAGGTTGAGGGCTCAGTTCCACAAAATTGCCTTCCGCTCCTGATGCCAACCATGAGCCCCAGGTTTTTTCTACCTGTGTTTATGATTGACCCACTATAAACCAGGGCTTTCACAGCACCTCTCTGGGTTCAGTTAATTTGCTGGAGTGGCTCACAGAACTCAGGGAAAATATAACTCAAGTTTATCAGTTTATTATAAAAAAATAATGCAAAGGGTACAAATGAAAAGATGCATAGAGCAATGTATGGGCGAAGAGGCATGGAGCCTTCATACTCTCCTCATGCACGCCACTCATCAAAAACCTCTACATGTTCAGCTATCCAGAAGCACTCTGAATCTTGTTTTATGAGGTGTTTTATGGAGGCTTTATTACATAGGCATGATTGATTAAACCATTTGCCATTGGTGGTCAACTGAACTTTTAGCCCCTCTCTCCGCACTGAAGGTTTAGGAGTGGTACTGAAAGTCTCGGCCCTCTAATCCTGCTTTAGTCTTTCTAGTGACCAGCCCAATCCTGTGGCTACCTAGAGGTTGTCAGCCACTAGTCAAGTCACTAGCATAGAAAATTTTATAATACTGAATATTCCAAGGATTTTATGAATTGTATGTCAAAACATGGGGACTGAAGACCAAATATATGTATTTCACCATATCACAGTTGCTCTGTCAACTTTATAATGGATTCAAAACTGGTCATGAATTTAGAGTTTGTTGTATTTTATTTTATTGTAAATATGGAAATAAAGTACCTTCAACTTCTCAACATCTAGAGATGAAGACAGAAGTCTCATTTGTTCACTTTTGCATGGTTTAGAATTTTAACAATAGCATACATGACATTAAAATAGTCCAGATATGTTTAAAAATATATACCTACCATAAATGCATCTGCTTAGTCCCTTGTAAAAATTAAGGTACAATAAACAATGATATTTCTTGATTTATAATGAGAAAAAAGTAGTTTAAAAGGATAAATAAAACAAATATTTTAAGAGAACTCCTAGTGATTACAGTGTTTCTGACTAAAGTATGATGCAAACTAGCACATGTGTATGTGTACCAAGGGCAGGACCACAGAAAATACGTTTGCTTAGGTTATTTCTACATTTTGTATAGATTTTCTGTGAGAAAGTTTCCTAAACTTTGCAAAAAAAGAATCTGGAGAATGGAAGAGAGATGAAAGGATAAGTTGGAGAAAAGGCGTGAGTTTCCTGATGAAAGGTAATGTGTGTATTGTTAAGAGTAGAGGATGGGAATGGTGGCTACAGAATGTCAAGTGAAATGTGGAATGAGAAGAACTAGAGGAAGAGGGTTTTCAAAGTGTTGTGAATTACTAGAAAAAGTAATAAAATGTTATTTCTGTGTAAATATCTTTTGGCTGATGGATTGATGTTTCTTTGACTATAAGATTGCTTTCTGACTAGGCAATAGAGATTCCAGGATCTAATTTCAGAGTTAAGTGTTTATATGTAAATCCACCAAATGTTTAGAGTTCTTTTATAGAGTGTTAATTAGACTTTTTCATTTCTTCATTTTACTGTTTTTATTTAATAAATTTTCAAGAGATAAAATATAATATTTTTATGATAAGAAAATCAATAAGAGCTATTTTTAGAAGTCAGTCTTTAAATTGAAGTCCACCATAGTGTAGAAAATTAATAAAGAAATACAATGACAATATATACCAAAGTGAGAGGTCTGTCACCACCTATCTGGATGAACTTATATTAGAGAACAAAATTCTTTAAGCTTCAGTTTTCACACAAATTAAATAATAACTTTAAATTGGGTTTGTTATTTTTCACAACTATGCATCAAAAAACTCTAAGACCTAGAGGGTGGCACCAGGAGGCTCAAAAGAAAGCCCCTCAGGACTGCTTCCTTGTTTGTTTCTTGGTTTGTTTGCTTTAACATTAAGCTGCCTGTTAATTTTAAAGTAAAGCTACTGATGTACAAAATTAAACATTGAAAAATTTGTGACCTAAAGCTATTTTAATTCCTAAATTGACAAAACACTCTGAGACATTTTGTTACTTTCCTAGAATAGTCATAACCAAGTACTACCACAAACTATGCGTTTTAAAAACATGTATTCTCTCAGAGTTCTGAAGGTCAGAAGTATAAAATTAAGGTACCTGCAGGCCTATGATCCCCCTAAAGTTCTTAGGTAAGAATTGTTTCTTGCAACTTCCTAGCTCTGCTGGTTGCCAGTAATTCTTAGCATTCTTGGACTTGTAGATTCCTAAATTTAATCTCAGACTCCATCTTCACATGGCATTCTTCCCTCTGTGAGCCTGCATATATTCAACTCTTCTTATAAGGACATGAGTCCTACTGGATTAGGACCCACCTTAATCTAATATCACTTTATTTTAGCTTGGTTACATCTGCAAAGACCTTGTTTCCTGAAAAAGTCACATTACAAATATGAGGCATTAAGACTTCAACATATCTTTTAGAAGGACACAGTTCAACCCACAACAGACACTAATGGGGAAAGTATAACATAGCATGGCTTGGCATGGAATGGCACAGCATCGCATAGCATATTTGTTTTGAAAGACCTATAGTAATTGAGCTGTTTAAAAGATATATTCTTATCTGAGCCTGACACGTTTTAGCTATATGAGCTTGAGCAAAACTTTTGATTTTTCCAAAACGAATACCTTTATCTGCAAAATGCAACTAATAATTTTACCTATCTCATAAAGCTGCTTGGAGATTCATGAATTTATATATGTAAAACACTTGGAACAGCAAATGATGCATAGCAGATGTTCTGTAACTATTTGTAATTATTATATTTGTAATATATAATAAGGCTGTATAAATTAACTGCCAAGTTAGAGACTAACTCTTTAAAAGAGAAGTGAATTCAATGTAGAATGAAGTAACATGGGTGTCCTCGAATCACACTGAGCTTGAGCCCTCAACTACCACTAGAGATTGGATAGATGAAAAGAAATGTTTCATTATTGTAAAGTGACGTAGATGAGCAAAAGTAATTACTTTCTGTTATTTTCCCTCTGTATTCAAACAGAAACAATTATTTCTACTTGATTGCAATGTTTTTCAACATGAAAACATTTACTATTCCTTGTTAGAATTTTTCTTTAAAATATGTATTACAAATCATGAGTGTTTCATTTCTAATGGCATGTGAATATACTCTGCAAAAGAAAATAATGAGCTGAATATTTCTTGCCCATTCTTTAAAAAATTCTGGAAAATACAGGGTGGAGTCACAAAGATAGTCAGCTTTATAAACTAGTGTAGTATCACAGATTTTGAGTAAATTAATAATTATTACATATGCATATGCATATAATTATGATATAATGTACACATACTATATATTATATAATATACTCTACATATGATTTCTATTATCTAAAGAAAGATTAGGAGTAATTGGCTGTATACAATGACATATATTTTTCCATTTTGAGACAAGCAAATGCTCAAATTTTAAATTATTTTTTGAATGTAGATCAACAAGTGTTCAGAAATGTGCTAGCAAATATGAGACATGGTTGTGTTTCCAAATCTTATATTCAAGTACAGGGATATTTAAACACATGAAAATACATGTCACTCAGGAATTCAACAGCAATGCAAATACTGACTGGAGGCATCACAGGGCAAAATAGTACTTCATAAAATGTTTAATGAGAGTCTTAGGGATTTCTATCAAAATCGTATGAACTGCTTTTTCTTTCTTCATCATGGTAAAATACATATAAATTCTGCCATTTTAATTATTTTAAGTGTATTATTAAGTGGCATTAATTACTTTCACAATGTAATTCCAATATTGTCCAAACATGTCCAACCATCTATTTTCAAAACCTTTTTAACACTCCAAACAGACACTCTTTAAGAAGTAAGCACATATTTCCAATTCCCCTTTCCCCAACTCCTGGTAATTTCTAAACTACTTTCTCTCTTTATACATTTACCTATTTTAGATATTTCAGATAGATTGGAATATACAATATTTGCTCTCTTGTGTCTGTGTGATTTCACTTACCACAATGCTTTTAAGTATAAATCATTGTTGTAACATGTATACAAATTTTATTTTTTATTATGGCTGAATAAATATCCCATTGTATGAATATACCACATTTTGTTTATTTATCTGTTCGTGGAAGTGAGTTGTTTGCATCTTTTAGTTACTGTTAATACTGCTGCAATTAACATTGGCATGGAAATATCTGTTTGAGTCTCTGTTTTCAGTTATTTTAGGCATGTATCTAAAAGTGGAATTGCTAAGTTGTATGGTAATTACATGTTTAAATTTTTGAGGGAACGCCAAACTGTTTTCCACAGTGGCTACTTCATTTTACATTCCCATCAGCAATATAAAAGGATTTCAGTTTCTTACATCTGCACTAACACATATTTTTTATTTGTTTTTTAATAACAGCCATTCTAATGGGCATGAAGTAACATCTCCTGGTTTTAATTTGCATTTCCCTAGTGATTACTAATGCTCATGTGCATTTCTCTTTTGATTAGTGAATATTTGAAAATCTTTCCATGTATGTATAGCCCACTTTTATATCTTCATTGAAGAAATTTTTATCCATTTACATTTCCCATTTTTAAATTGTATTGTTTATTTTTGTTCTTGAGTGTAGGAGTTCTTTATACATTCCGAGTAAAAGCCTTTCTCAGATATATGATTTGCAAATATTTTTTCATACTCTGCAGTTTGTTTTTTTTTTTTTTCTTGACAATGTCCTTTGTGGCACAAAAGATTTCAGTATTGCCAAAGTCCAACTTGTCGATTTTTCCTTTGTTTTTATTTTTTATTGCTTTTAGTGTCATATATGAGTGTCTGTTGCCAAAACCATGAACATAAAGGCTTATGCTTTGTCTGAGGTATTTTATAATTTTAGCTCTTACATTTAGGTCATTGATACATTTTTAATCAAGTGGTCTAATTGTGTTCTTCTGCATGTGGAAATTCAGTTGTTTCAGCACCATCCATTCTGAGAAACTATTTTTTCGCCATTGATGGACTTAGTACCCTTGTCAAAAATCAGTTGGTCATAAACACGTGGTTTAAACTCTTAATTTCATTCAATTGGCTCATATATTTATTCTTCTGCAAGTATCAGACTGTTTTGATTATGGAAACTTTGTAGTAACTTTCCAGAATAGAAAGTGTGTGTTCTTGAACTTTGTTCTGTTTTTCAAAATTGTCGTTGCCTTGAGGGGACCCTTGCAATTCTGTACCTATTTGAGAGTTGGCTTTCCTGTTTCTGCAAATAAAGGCTTTTGAAATTTTGATAAGGAGTGTGTTGAATCTGTAAATTGATTTGATTTTTTTTGAATTGCTCATTGCTGTTTATAGAACCACAACTAGATTTTGTGTGCTGATTTTGTATTATAATTTGTTTTAATTTTTAACTCCAATGCTTTCAGAATTATGTGGAGTTTTTAAAATTATGTAACATCAAGTTATCTCTGACTACAGACAATTTTATTTTTTCCTTTACAATTTCAATGCTTTTTATTGCTTTTGCTTGTTTAATTTCTCTGGCTACAATTTCTAGTAAAATGTCAAATAACAGCAATAAAGAAAAGCATGTTTGTCTTGCTCGTTATCTTAGTGGGAATGCTTTCAGTCTTTACAATGGCATAGATACTTATTAGTGTGAGATCTTATAAATGTTCTTCATTATTGTTTAGAAAGTTCCTTTGTATTCCTACTTTTTTGTTTTTATCATGAAAGAGTGCTGAGTTTTGCCATGTTTTTTTTCTGAAACAACTGAGATAATCATTTTTTTTTTCTTTTTCTTCCTACTAATGTAAGATATTATGTGGATGGATTTTTCTATGTTGAACCATCCTTGAATTCCTTAGATAAATCCTGCTTGGTCATAGTGTATAGGTCTTATATGTTGTTTGATTAGGTTTGCTAATATTTTCCTAAGGAGTTTTGCATATGTATTTATAAGGAATATTGTTCTGTGTTTTTTCTTTTCTTGTGATGTTTTAATCTGATATTTGCATTGTTAGCTTCATAAACTGAATTTTAAAATATCTCTTTATTATCAAGGTTATTTTGGAAACAGTTTGATTTTTTGTTTTGTTTTGTTTTTTCTTTTTTTGATATTTGTTATGATTAACTACTGAAGACATCTGGTCCTGGTTTGCCAGTTTGGTTGATCTTCTCAAAGGCCCAAGTCTTGGGTACTTTGATTATATTGTCTGTCTATTCTCTTTTTTATGTCTCCACTTTAACAATTATCATTGTTTTGTTTCTGAAATCTTTGGGTTTGGTTTTCATTTCTAGTTACCACTTTGTTGGTATTTTCCCTAGTTCCTTAAGATGTAAATTCCTTTTTGTAATTCCTCAAGATGTACATTTGGGTTACTAATTTTAGGTCTTTTTATAAAATATAGGTATCTGCAGCTATAATTTTCTCACTCACTGAGCACTGCATTTGTTATATCTATTAAGGTTTTACATATTGTGTTTTATTTTAACTCATCTCTAAGTATTTTCTAAATTTTTGCAATCTTCATTGACATTCATGGATTAATATTCATAAACAAAACAAATTTAGAGTTACAAAACAAAATTACAAAAATATTAACTTCTGTATTTGTCCATATATTTACCTCTACTGGTGATATTTATATCTTTGTATTGCTGTGAATTACATCCAGTTTCCTTTCATTTCAACCTAAATGTTCCTTTTTGCATTTTTTGTAAGGAATGTCTAGTGGTAATTAACTTTCTCAGATTTGGTTATCTGAAAATGTCTTAATTTTACTTTATTTCTCAAGGATAGTTTGTCAGGTATAGAATTCTTTATTGACATTCATTTTTTTTTCATTCAGCATTATAAATATATAATACTCATGCCTTTGGCCTTCACATTTCACTTGAGAAATCAGCTCCTAATCTTGTTGAGGATCCTTACATATGATGATAAGTCGTTTCTCTCTCACTTCATTCAAGATTGTCTTATCTTTGGCTTTTAGCAATTTGACTATACTGTGTTTTAACATGGGTCTGGTTAATTTTATTATACTTTGATTATGTTGATCTTCTTGGATTTGCATACACATGTACTTGATAAAAAGGGTAGTATTTTTGTTTCATTTACCTTCAATATTCTCTCTTCCCCTGTTTTCTATTTCTTCTAGTTCTGAGACTTTCATAATTTGTATGTTCTTGAATTGATAGTTCTCATCAGTTTACTTAGGCTCTGTTAAGTATTCTTTATTACTTTTTTTTCTTTCTGCTCCTCAGAGTCAATAATTTTAACTGTCCTATCTTCACGTTCACTGATTCTTTCTTCTACCTCCTCAAATCTGCTGTTGAGTCCATATAGCAAAACATTCACTTCGGTTATTGATTTTATCTCGAGAGGTTTTGCTTGGTTTCTTTGAATATATTTATCATTTTAATGTTATTGTCATTTTGTTTAGACATTGCTTTGTTAATTTTGTTAGTTTTTTATTTCTTTCTGTTTCTTCTCTTAGCTGTTTAGCATATTCAGAAGAGTTGTTTAAAGATTTGTCCAGTCAATCGCATGATTGGGCTTTCTCCAACAGTTTCAAATGCTGTAAGAGAAAACCATAGAATGGACATCTTAAACAACAGAAATTTATATATCACCGTTCTGGAGACTGGAAGTCTGAGGGTAAGGGCCTGGTGGATCTGGTGTCTGGTGAGGGTGTGTTTCCTGGTGGATCCAGTGTCTGGTGAGGGTGTGTTTCTTGGTTTGCAGATGGCAGTTTTCTTATTGTATCCTTTCATTTTAACCTAAAGAAGTCCCTTAGCATTTTTTTAATAGGGCTAAAATGTGAAGAGCAGAGAGAATGAGTGAGAGAGAGATCAAGCTCTTATGTTTCTTCTTATAAAACTTCTAATCCACTCATGATGGCTCCACCCTTGCAACTTAATCGTCTTCCAAATGTGCTACCATTTAGCTCCATCACATTGGGGGTTAGGATTTCAACATATACACTTGATGGAGAAACAAACATTTAGCTCATTGCATATTTTGTCAATTTAATTTTTTTTTTCCTTTCCATAGGCAGGTTTTTTTTCCCGTTTATTTGCATATCTTGTGATTTTGTTACTGTTTTTAAAAAGTAGACTTTTGAATGCTTTAATGTGGCAACTCTGGAAGTCAGATTCTCCCTCTCACTCAGGATTTGCAGCTTTTTTATTGTTGAAAGTTTAATAGTTCATATGTTTAGTGACTTTTCCAAACAATTGTAAAAATTGTATTCTTTGTCATATGTGTTCCCTGAAATCTCTGATCTTTTATCCTGTGTTTAGTTAATACTTTGGAAGAGATTTTCTTGATTGTCATGAGCTAAAAACAAGTAAATAAACAAAACAGCAACTATAGAACACAAAGAAAAAAAGCAAACCAAAACAAACTTCTCTATCAATCATTGCAGATTGGCTCTGTGCTGGGGGAATTCAAATCTCTGCCAGGTTTCTAACTTAGTCTAGTTCCCAACACAAAATATTAGGAGCATCTCAGTTTTTCTGAGCAAATATCTCGCCCTGGTTATGCATGTGGAATTCTAAATTCTCTTGTATACACAGATGTTCCTAGTTTTCCAAAGAATCTATCACGACTTTACTTACTGAACTTTAGATGGTATATAAAAATGAACAGCTTTTCCACACTACCCACAGAGGGGTCCATATGGCATTGTTCTGTATTCCTGTCAGTCCTAACTTAAAAGGAAACCTTCACAATGTCCGGAGCCCCTCAAGTCTTGCAAATAAAAGAGGAGGATGTCCTTAAGTTCCTTGAAGCAAGAACACACTTAGGAGGTTTGTGGTATTTATATCAATAAAATATAGTAAAACAGTTTTAAAGAGAATATATATATATATATATATATGTGTGTATATATATGTGTATATATGTGTGTATATATATGTGTATATATATGTGTGTATATATATACACACACACATACACACACACATATGTCTTTAAACATACACACACACACTCACACACACATACATACACACCGGAAGTTGAACTAATAAACAACAAGCATCATGCTACCCAACTTCAAACAATACTACAAGGTTATGGTAACCAAAACTGCATGGTACTGGTACAAAAACAGACACATAAACCAATGGAACAGAATAGAGAACCAAGAAATAAGACCGCACACCTGCAGCCATCTGATCTTTGATGAACTTGATAAAAACAAGCAATGAGGAAAAATCCTATATAAGAAATGGTGCCGGCAGAACTGGCTAGCCATATGGCAGAAAATCGAAACTGGACTCCCTTTTTACACCCTACAAAAATCAAGTCAAGATGGATTAAAGCCTTAAATATAATACTCAAAACTATAAAAACCCTACAAAAATCTAAGTAATACCATTCAGGACATAGCGACGGACAAAGATTTCATGATTAAGATGACAAAAACAATTGCAACAAAAGCAAAAATTGACAAATGGAATAATTAAATCAAAGAGCTTCTGCACAGCAAAATAAACTATCATCAGAGTGAACAGACAACTTACAAAAGAAAATTTTTGCAATCTATCTGACAAAGGTCTAATAGCCATCATCTACAAGAATCTTACATAAATTTATGAGGAAAACAAATCTCATTAAAAAGTGAACAAAGAACAGGAACAGATACTCCTCAAAATAATACATACATGTGGCCAACAAACATACAAAAAAAAGCTCAACAGCACTGATCATTAGAGAAATGCAAATGAAGACCATGATGAGATACCATCTCACACCAATCAGAATGGCTATTATTTAAAAGTCAAGAAACAATAGATGCTGGAGAAGTTGTGCAAAAAAAGGAGCACCTTTATACTGTTGGTGGGAATCTAAATTTGTTCAAACATTGTGAATGACAGTATGGGGATTCCTGAGATCCAGAGGCAGAAATACCATTTGACCCAGCAATCCTATTGCTGGGTATATACACAAAGGAAAATAAATCATTCTATTATAAAGATACATGAGCAAATATGTTCACCGTAGCACTATTCGCAATAGGAAAGACTCGGAATCAACCTATATTCTCATTAACAGTGGACTTGATATAGAAAATGTGATACATATACACCATGGAATACTATGCATCCTTAATAAGGAATGAGATCATGTCCTTTGCAGGAATATGGATGCTGGAAGATATTATCCTCAGCAAACTATCACAGGAACAGAAACCCAAATACCACAAGTTCTCATAAGCAGGAGCTGAATGAGGAGAACACATCAACACATGGTGGGGCACAACACACATTTGGGCCTATTGGAGGTAGAGCGTCAGGAAGAATAGCTAATGGATGCTTGGCTTAATACCTGGATGATGGGATTATCTGTGCAAAAAACACCCTGGCACACCTTTACCTACATAACAAACCTACACATCCGGCACATGTACCCTCGAACTTAAAAGAAGAGTGGGAAATAAAAAAAAAGAAACCAGAATACTTACCCTGGGCAACTTAGGGCAGGCTCAAATCCCACTGTTACTACTGCAGCTGGTGTTCTTTTGAAAGTAACACTTCCTGGCTTGAGGCCAACCAACACTGTCCATTAAAATATCCCTAGGTAGAATAACATGACACTCAGGAAGGAGAAAATGACTGTACAGGTAGTTATCACCACCACCCACAACACCCTGGATCTCAAGAGATCCTGATTCTGTCCACGTGACAAGTTCACTACAATTATAAGCAGCATTTGAGTAAGCCAGCACACTGTCTACAACAAGGAATCTCACAGAGTCTACGTCAATCTCCACCCCCACCCATTAGAGCTGGTGCTGGTATCCACTTCTGGGAGACTTGAAGACAGATCACATCACTGGCTCCCTTGCAGATATTTTCCAGCAACGGCCCAGAGTGTGGAATTCCCCAGAGTGTGGAATCAACCCAGAAAAATAATAGCAATCAATGTAGTCTGGCTCTCAGGAGCTCCTACTCCTAGTGGAAGAGGGAGAGCACCACATCAAGGGAACACCCTGTGGAACAAAAGTATAAGGACAGCAGTCTTTGAGTCCGGAATCTTTCCACTGGTGGAAAGTTTCTTTCAGCAGAGGGACAATGGCAGGCTGGGAACAGGAGAGAAAGTCTGCATCTCTATCCTCTATCCCAATAATCCGGTGGTCTGCATGCTCACAAAGGGTCTAGGTGAAGGGGTCCTTGTTCCCCTCTTTCCACCACTGCAGGCAGAGCTGGAACTCCTCCCATGGCAAGTCAGCATGGATGCAACTGTAGACAGACTTCCTGGAAAAATTAAGGGTGATTATATCCCCACAGGAAGAGCACTCCCCAGTTTCAGGCTCGAACAAGGACAGTGTCACAATTTCTCTGACTTGAATAGCTGGAACACTGGACAGGAGTGAGGTAGATAGCTTTCCTGTTGACCCAGCAGAGGAGCTAAGATCAGTCACCCCTCTTTCTGATAAAACCTCAGTGCATCTAATTGTGAGCTACCACAGACACCTTTATCAAGGCTGGGACCTCTGTCCAACACTGGGTATTGCATCTACCCACCTGCTTTAGCTACAACTATTTTTTTTTACCCAGGGGTACATCCCCTACTGGTATGAAGCCTGAAGCATCAACTTGGTAAACAGAAAACTGAGGAAATAATAAATAAATTTAAAAGTGCACATAATGGAGGAATTATTTAAGCTTCAAGAGATCCTTGCCATTCTAACCTCATAACAGACAATAAGCTTGCCCATACATGAAGTACATAACTACTACAATCAGCATTTGAGAAAGCCAGCACATAACTACTCTATATAACCAAGGAAATCATAAAGAATTTTCCATCCTAAAAGCACCAGGAACCAAATTGGGTTATAATAAACTATAAACATTAAAGTCACATCCTTAAGAGAGAGAGAGAAAAAAAGAAAAAAAAAACATAGTCAAATCAAAAATAAATTCAAGAATAATTTGAATAGTCTACCCAAAGTAGAAGAAACAAAAAAAAAAAAATTAATTCTGGTAATGTGATAAAATAGTGTTCCATAACACCTCTAAACGATCACAGTAGCTTCTCAGCAACATATCCAAACCAAGATCAAATATTTGAAATACCAAATGAAGAATTCAGGAGACTGATTATTCTTTATGTTGGTTTTCACCTTTCTCTGCTACCTACTCAAGGAGATAGCAGAGAAAGGTGAAAACCAACATAAAGAAATTAAAAAGCAATTCAGGATGTGAATGAAAATTTTCCAGAGAGATATAGTTCATAAAGAAAAACCAATCAGAACTTCTGTAAATGAAAGACGCAAATAGGTAACTTTTTAAAAAATGCAGTGGAACATTTAAACAATAGAGTAGAACAAGTAGAAGAAAGAATATCAGAGCTCAAAACAAGTCTATTGAATTAACCTAATTAGACAAAGATAAAAATAAAGAAGCAAACAAACAAAAAAACAAATTCTCCAAGAAATCTGGGATCACATTAAACATCCAAACCTAAGAATAATTGATGTTCCCGAGGGAGAAGAGAAGGCTAAATGTCTGGAAAATTTACTTGAGAGAATAATTGAGAAAATCTTCCCTAGCCTTGCTAGAGGTTTAGATATACAAATACAAGATGCTCAAAGAACTCCTGGGAAATTGATTGCAAAAAGATAATCACTAAGGCACGTTCACCAGGCTATCTAAAGTCAAAATGAAGGAAATACTTCTAATAGCTGTGAGATGAAAGCATTAGGTTACCTGCAAGAGAAAACCTATCAGAGTAACAGCAGACTTCTAAGCCAAAACCTTACAAGATAAGAGGGTCTTTGTGTCCTATCTTTAGCCTTCATAAACAAAATAATGGTCAGCCAAGAATTTTGTATCCTGCAAAACTAAGCTTTATAAATAAAGGAAAGATAAAGTCTTTTTCAAACAAACAAATGCTAAGGGAATTTGCCACTACCAAACCAGCAATATAAGAAATGCTAAGTGGAGCTCTAAATCTTGAAACAGAAGTTTCATGTGCACCAAAATAGAACTTTCTGAAAGCATAATACTCACAGGGCCTATGGAACAATAACACAGTGAAAAAATAAAGTACCTAGGTAAAAATTAACATGTTGTATAGAACAGTACTTCCCATCTGGATATTAATGTTGAATGTAAATGGCCTAAATGCAACACTTAAAAGCTACAGAATAGCAGAATGAATTTTAAAAACCACCAACCAACTATCTGTTGTCTTCAAGAAACTCACCTAACATGAGGATTCATAAGAACTCAAGGTAAACGGGTGGAAAAAGATATTCAATGCAAATTGAAAGCGAAGTGAGCAGGAGTAGCTATTCCTATATCAGACAAAACAGACTTTAAGCAATAACAGTAAAACAACAAACAAAAAACCGACACAGAAGAACATTATATAATAATAAAAGGATCAGTCCGACAAGAAGATATTACAATGTTAAATTTATATGCACTTAACACTGGAACTCCCAGATTCACAAAACAATTGCTACCAGACTTAAAAGATAAGATAGACAACAACAACAAAATAGTGGGGAACTTCAATACTCCACTGAGAACAGAAAGTCAACAAAGAAACAATGGACTTAAACTATACCCTAGAACAAATGAAGTTAACGGATATTTACAGAACATTCTCCTCAACAACTGCAGCTTATACATCCTTCTTATCGGCACATGGAATATTCTCCAAGATAGACCATACAATAGGCCACAAAACAAGTCTCAAAAAACTTAAGTAAATTGAAATCATATCAAATATCTTCTCAGACCACAGTGGAATGAAACTGGAAATCAATTCTAAAAGGAAACCTCAAAACTATACAAATACATGACAATTATATAATCTGCTTTTGAATGATTTGGGGGTAAATAATAAAATCAAGATGAAAATTTTAAAAATGTTTGAAATGAATAATAACAGTGACACAAGTTATCAAAACTTCTGAGGTACAGCAAAACAGTGCTAAGCAAAATGTTCATAGTGTCAAATGTCTACATCAAAAGTCTGAAAATCACAAATTAGCAAACTAACGTCATACCTCAAGGAACTAGAGAAACAAGAACAAACTAAATCCAAAATCCAGCAGAAGAAAGAAAAAAATAGTAGAGCAGAACTAAATTAAATTAAAACAAACAAACAAACAAAAAAAAGAAGATAAATGAAACAAACAGCTAGTACTTTGAAAAGATAAAAAAAAATTGATAAACCATTAGTGAGATTAACCAAGAAAAGAGGAGATAAAATCCAAATAAGCTCAATTAGAAATGAAACTAGAGCTATTACAACTGATACCACAAAAATACAAAAGATCATGTAAAGCTACTATTAATACCTTTGCACACACAAACTAGAAAATCTAGAGGAAATGGATAAGTTCCTGGAAATATGCAACCCTCCCAGATTAAATGAGGAAGGAATGGAAACTGTAAACAGACCAAAAACAAGCTGTGAAATTTAATCTGTAATTTTAAAATTGCCAGCAAAAAAGTCCAGGACCAGATGGATTCACAGCTAAACTCTATCAGATATTAAAGGAAAAATTGGTCCCAATCCTACTGAAACTATTCCAAAAGATAGAGAAAGAGGAAATCCTCCCTAAATTATTCCCTGAAGCCAATATCTCACTAATGCTAAATGCAAGGAAAGACATAATAACATAACAACAAAAAAAGAAAACTACAGCCCGATGTTCAATCTCTGAACATAGATGCAAAAATCCCCAACAAAATACCAGCTAATTGAATCCAACAGCAAGATATTACCTCATGATCAAGTGGGTTTTATTCCAGGAATGCAGAGATGTTTTCACATATGCAAGTCAATGAATGAGATACATCACATATTATAAAATTTCTAGAAGATAATATTGGAAAAACTTTTCAGGATATTGGCCTAGGAAAAGCATTCATGACTAAGATCCAAAAAGCAAATGCAACAAAAACAAAAACAAATAACTTGGACCTAATTAAACTAAAAAGTTTCTGCATAGCAAAAGAAGTAATTAGCAGAATAAACAGATAATCTATAGAGATGAAGAAAATATTTGAAAACTATGCATTTGACAAAGGACTAGTATTCAGAATACACAGGGAACTCAAACAAATCAGCAAGAAAAAAAATAATCCCATGAAAAAATGGGCAAAGGACATGAATAGAGATTTCTGAAAAGAAGATATACAAACAACTGACACACATATACAAAAAGTTCAACATCACTAATCATCAGCAAAATGCAAATTAAAACTACAATGAGATACCATCTTACTCTTGCAAGAATAGCCATAATTTAAAAGTCAATAAACAATAGATGTTGATTTGGATGTGGTGAAAAGGGAATACTTTTGCACTGCTGGTGGGAATGTAAATCAGTACAACCTCTGTGGAAAACAGTATGGACATTCCTTAAAGAACTAAAAATAGATTTACCATCCAATCCAGCAATCCTACTACTGTATATCTACCAAAAGGAAAATATGTCATTATATGAAAAAGACACATGCATGCGCATGTTTGTAGCAGCACAATACACAATTGCAAAGACATGGAACCAAACTAAGTACTCATCAACCAAAAGATAGATAAAGAAAATGTGGTTTATACATACCATGGAATACTACTCATCTATAATAGGAATGAAATAATGTCTTTTGCCACAGCTTGGATGGAGCTTGAGCCCATTAATCTAAGTGGAGTAACTCAGGAATGTAAAACCAAATACCGTATGTTCTCATTTATAAGTGGGAGTTAAGCTATGATGACACAAAGACATACAGAGTAATATAATGAACTTTGGGGACTCAGGGATGGGAAGGGGGTTTGGGATAAAAGACAACATACTGAGTATAGTGTATATTACCCAGTTGACAGGTGAACTAAATATCTCATAAGTGATCACTGTAGACCTCATCCATGTAACCTAAAACCATCTGTACTTTAAAAACTATCAAAATAAAAAATAATAATTAAAAAATAAGGGTGATAACATGCAAACATAAAGACTGACAAGAAACGTTAAGTTCTAATAATAACCTGACAATTGAAACTAAAAGTCAATGAATTATCATACCTTGCCTAACTGCTCTTTATTTTATATACATTTTCCTCTAACAAAACATGGAGTTAGTGGGGAGTTTAATTATATGACAAAATTGGGCCTAGAATTGAGGGCTGCTGGTTGACAATATCGTTTCAGTAGATCCACATGGAGGAGAGGGATGAAATTTAGGGCAGAAGAGAATATTACCAATATAGTAAATATTTTTTTCTTGACTTATTAAAATGCTGTATTTTTGCAATCTGTGTTTGTTTGCTAGGGCTACTACAACAAATTAGCACCGGCTGGGTGGTATCAACAACAGAAATTAATTATGTCATAATTCTAGAAGTCATAGGTCTGAGATCAAGGTGCTGTTAGGTTTGATTTCTTCTGAGACCTCTCTTCTTGGCTTGTAGATGACCATCTTCTGCCTATGCCTTCACATAGACTTTCCTCTGTGTCTTAATGTCTTTTTCTTGAAAAGAAATCAGTCATACTGGAGTAGGTCCTACACTACTAACCTTATTTTGGCATAATTACCTATTTTAAAAACTCTATCTCAAAATACAGTTACATTCTGAGATAATGAGTGTAATGACTACAAGATATAAATTTTTGAAAACACAATTTTGCCTATAACACAGTCTTTCTAACAAACTTCTCTATTACTTTAGCAAGAATTCTGGAAATTATGTAGCTTATACAACATATTTTTTGAAATTTATAGAATTCTTTCACTTGAGTTAGCCCTGGGATATCTAGGTCACACTGATAAGACAAAAATAATTCAGAATATATGTGATATTTAGCTTCTAGTCCCATTTAATCACATTTTTATTGACCTACATAATAAGATTAAAATATTTTCAGGGTTCCTTGTATTATGACCATTTTGAACTACAACAAATTTCGTTGTGACCTCTCTTCTAAATGTATGAAAAGCTTGAAACACTACATAATGATTTTAAAGGCCTTGGGTTATAAATAGTTTAGTGTTACCATATTTTTCAGCAATTTGTTAGTCTTGTTTTGTAGTGTGAGTTCAAAACACAGTAATATGAGAGGTTTAGATGATTAAGTTGTTATAAAATGGTTAACTACTATGAACAATGATTAAATATAAGGGATAATCTGAGAAAATGCCATTCTGCTTTTTTGACTTAATTTCTGTTAATAGAATTTTAAAACAAGGATAATTTTGAGTTAGTAGATTATTAATATTATGCAGCCCAAGGGTAAAAAGTAGGCTAAATGTTGACTCATTAAGCGATTAAGAAATTTCAATTCACCTCTTGAATGGCCTCCAGTATTATGACATTACTATTTCCTATGAACAGACATGTGTAAATTACTTACATGTTAATATACTTCTTTAATTAATTATGCAAAATTTCTAAACTGCATTAATTGTCTTTTTGTGAATAAATAATTTAAGAAAAAGAAAATATTACTTATTAGTTTTCAGAATGTCTTTTTGATAAAAATATACTAATACATTCTTGAAAAATGTTTTCTTCGTGTTGTTGGATGTTTTGAGGAGTTAATCAAAATGGTATTATGAATATAACTAAGACATATCTGTGAAACTCTGAGAGTTTAAATCTGAAATTCTCCAAAATCTGCTTGTAATCCCAGCTACTCAAGAGGCTGAGGCAGGAGAATCGCTTGAACCCAGGAGGCAGAAGTTGCAATGAGCCGAGATTGTTCTATTGTATTCCAGCCTGCGCAACAAAAGCAAAACTCCGTCTCAAGACAAAGCAAAAAACAAAAAAACGAAACCAAAACAAAACAAGCAAATAAAAAAACATACTATTTTTGTGCATTATATATTTTTTCTCCCTTTAACTCAAATAAGTTTAATTTCTAAACATGGCAGAAAATGGCTCAGATGAAACCTTTATTGTGTTTATCGGTGCAATGTTTTTTGGTTTTGTTTCGTTTTGTTTTCCTTACACTCCCTTTAGGCTACAATTTTCTATGTAACTAATTTCTAGCGGTAAGACATATCAAACGTTCTCCTATGGAATTCGTTGTTATAGAGAAAGTGACAACTGATGCCAATAACTGCCTTTCTTCCTGCCTTATAAACAGATATGGTGTGTGAAACTAGGGCAGCAATTTTACAATTGTGTTGTACAAAGTACGAGAAAGAAAGTTACTCCTCTGAGGTTGGTAGGTGGGCCATGTGGTAAAGAAGTGTAAGACAGCATGCATTAGCTCTTTTCCCTAATGCTCTCCCACCCTCTCCCCACTCTCCCCAGACAGGCCCCAGTGTATGTCATTCCCCTCCTTGTGTTTATGTGTTCTCATCGCTCAGCTCCCAAAGGAGATAAACAAATTATGATATACTATATATCAGTATAGAATAGAATAGAATAGAATAGAATAGAATAGAATAGAATAGAATAAATAGAACAGGTTATGTTAACAGGAATAAAAAAGAGGGAACATTTTTAATACACACAACATGGATGGATGTCATAAATATACTGCCAAGTGAAAGAAACCAAGCAGAAAAGAACACATACGTATTACTCCACTTATATATAGTTCAAAATCTGCCAAAGCTAATCCGTAGTGTTTTAAGCGAGCAGTTGTCTCTGGAGAGAATAGGGAGCAGCAACCAAGGAGGACACAAGGATAGTTTCTGGGGTGCTGGTAATATTCTATTTCTGCACCTTGGTGGTAGATACACAGGTATGATCGATCTATGAGAATTCATCAAAATGTATATTTATGACATAATTTCCGTCATTGTAAGTATATTATAATTTTTTTTTGTTCTTTGAGACGAAGTCTTGCTCTTGTCACCCAGGCTGGAGGGCGTGATCTCAGCTTACTGCAACCTCGGCCTCCTAGGTTCAAGTGATTCTCCTGCCTCATCCTCCCAAGTAGCTGGGATTACAGGTGCCTGCCACCATGCCCAGCTAATTTATTTATATTTTTAGTAGAGACGGGGTTCCAGCATGTTGGTCAGGATGTTCTCAAACTCCTGGCCTCAGGCGATCCGTCCACCCCGACCTCCCAAAGTGTTGGGATTAGAGGCATGAGCCACCGCGCCTGGCCATAATATACTTTTTAAATGTTTAAAACATATAAGTAATTACACCTGAAGAAAAGGAGGAGAAGCATGGAGGGGATGGGCTTGGAAACAAGCCTTCTTCGATTCTGTCTTGTGATATAATTTTGTCTTTGGAATCGTGAATATTTTACATATGCAAATAAATAAATTATGTAAAATCAAATGTAAGGCAGAGTCTCCGGTAGTACATTTGAGGAGCTGAATCAAAAGAAGTAAATCCCTTGTGCCAGGAATATTTGGTCATGCATGGACAAATAAACACTTGTTTTTTTTTTTTGTTGTTGTTGTTTTTTGTTTTTTGTTTTTTGTTTTTTGTTTTTTGGTTTTTGTTTTTTTGAGACGGAGTCTCGCTCTGTCACCCGGGCTGGAGTGCAGTGGCCGGGTCTCAGCTCACTGCAAGCTCCGCCTCCCGGGTTTACGCCATTCTCCTGCCTCAGCCTCCCGAGTAGCTGGGACTACAGGCGCCCGCCACCTCGCCCGGCTAGTTTTTTGTATTTTTTAGTAGAGACGGGGTTTCACAGTGTTAGCCAGGATGGTCTCGATCTCCTGACCTCGTGATCCGCCCGTCTCGGCCTCCCAAAGTGCTGGGATTACAGGCTTGAGCCACCGCGCCCGGCCAAACACTTGTTTTTTTAAGCCATAGTCAATAGGGTTTTCTGTGTCATACAATGGGATGCATTCTTTTTTTTTTTTTTTTTTTTTTTGAGACGGAGTCTGGCTCTGCCGCCCAGGCTGGAGTGCAGTGGCCAGATCTCAGCTCACTGCAAGCTCCACCTCCCGGGTTTACGCCATTCTCCTGCCTCAGCCTCCGGAGTAGCTGGGACTACAGGCGCCCGACACCTTGCCCGGCTAGTTTTTTGTATGTTTTAGTAGAGACGGGGTTTCACCGGGTTAGCCAGGATGGTCTCGATCTCCTGACCTTGTGATCAGCCCGTCTTGGCCTCCCAAAGTGCTGGGATTACAGGCTTGAGCCACCGCGCCCGGCCGGGATGCATTCTTAACAAATAGACAGTTTAACAATAAATAGCTTCTACAATGGGATGCATTCTCACTGTGTAAATTATATCGAAAAAAAGTAGACAGAAAAAAATGAAAAAGAAAGAAATATATCTATCTTGCTCAACAATCAGGAGGTCACTAGAATATGTAGTGCCAATGTGTCTAATTAACTGGGCATTTCTCCCGTGACAGCAAGATATCTGCTGAAGCTTTAGTCATTACATAAGAATGCACAGCTGGAGAAAAGGGGAAACACAGATAATGATGTCATTGTGCCTTACCTTTAATAATGATTAATTTTAGGTTAACTTGAAAGGGCTAAGGGATGTTCACATAGCTGGTACAACACTTTTTATGTGTGTTTTTGAGAGCGTTTCTGGAAGAGCTTAGCATCTGAGTTGGTAGACAGAGCAAAGATGATCACCCTCGCTGGCATCCAATCTGGTGAGGCAGAGGAAGAGCAAATTTGCTCTCTCTGTTGGATGTGGGTCATCCATCACTTCCAGTTCTTGGACACTGGCACTCCTTGTTCTTGGGTCTTTAGACTTGAAGTAAATTATACCACCGGCTTTCCTGGATCCCCAGTTAGCAGATTTGTTGGCCTCCATAATTAATTAACCTGTCTCTCTCTCCTATTACTTCTGTTTATCTGGAGAACCTTGATGAATACACCTTTTTTTTTTTTTCTAAGAAAAAAATAAAAGATTTTTCTGATAGATATCACTTTTCATTTGTTCTCATCGGACAAATCCATGCCTCACCCTTTGCTATAGAGAAAGTGTGGAATCAGAGTGGGCTCATCGTGATGGGTGTACATTTTGCCACAATAAACTACATCAAAATGTTGTATTTAAGAAGAAAGTAGAGGTGAATAGAGTTAAGATAGACAGAAGTATCTGCAATAAACATTTAATAAAACAACAGGAATTTCCAGTCAATTTTTTTTCTTTATAACGTTTGACAAGTAAAAAATAAACAAATGTCAAGTATACTATGCTAAAATAGATATTGTAGGCAAACTGGATCAGAAAAAAGAAAAGTGAAACAGAATAATACATAAGCCCATCAATAAGCTTTTTTTACAAAAAAAAAGAGAACAAAGTATAAATATAGTATGTTATGTAAGGTCTTATTTAAATGCTTTTTCTATGGTTACTGAAATGTCCTTTTCTCTGACAAATTATGGAGGACAAGAGCTCAGATATTGAATATTTAATATATTTTTAATTTCATATTTTATAGTAATTGCTAACTTCCTAGTAAAAATGTCACTATGTAAATAAATTGTTTCATATTCTCAAGCATGCTGAATAAGAAAAAGAATCAATAAAAACAAATATTTTCTAATTTACAGGGTCATTAGCCTTAATACAATCAATCTTAGTTAGCATACATAATAGCACAAAAATTACCAGTAAATAGCTCTTCAAATTTATTTAACTTTTCAACATGATATCTGATATTTTTCATAATTATAGGGGAAAACCTTTGCTATAGGGAGATTCAGGAGTTGGGCATAGTGGCATGTGTCTGCAGTTCAGCTACTCAGGAGGCTGAGGTGGGAGGATTGCTTGACCCCAAAAGTTTGAGGCTCTGGTGAGCTATGATTGTGCCATTGAACCCCAGCCTGGGCAACAAAGCAAGACACCGTCTCAAAAAAAAAAAAAAAAGTATATATATAACTGAATAGTTGTTTTAAAATATAAATAGGTTCAGGGATGTGAAGAAAACTAATCTCAATCTTTGAAGTTGTTGGGATAAAGATAACAGTTATGAAAATGATGAGGATGATATATTACATTTTTATTATACTTCCGATAAAAATCTTTGTAAAGTATTTTGTATTTATTTGCAACAAAAGTTATCCTTGTTTTACATGTGAGAAAGCTGAATTCAAAGATGCCCAATAAATCATTGATAGATTGCAGGTAACAAGAGACAGAGATGTAAGCATTCACTATTGGTTACTGACATCTCTTCTGAAAAACTTTAGCTATCAACATTTCATTAATCAGATGTGTTGAATTCTTTCAATAAAAGTAATCATTTGGAGTGGGAAAAACATTCAGATTCAATATCATATAAATGATATAAGTGGAATTTCTGTCAGAAAAAAAGAAAAGTAACTTTGAAACCTAGAAAATATATTTCTTCTTTTGTTAGTTTGTATTTTGTGGACATAAAATACTTGTGAAAATATTATAACAACAAGAATTGGTTCAGTACCAAAGTTTTAAAATTAATTTTTTATTATTTTTTGATATTTACTTGACTCAATTTTAGTAAATAGTTTATTATTATTCTGACTCCCACTAGACACTACATAAACACAAAATTAAGTGGATTAAAAGAAAATTTTAAATTAAAGGAAGTATTTAAGTTTAATATTTAATCTGATATTTATTATATAAATATATATAAAATATATATTTTATATATAATTATATATTATATATAAATATATAATATATATTTATTAATGATATTTAATCTGTCTAAAGTGTTTGAGAAAACCTGTTTGTTTCCCTTTATTCCAGTAAATGAGCACTTTGATTCTTCATAATAAATCAAGAAATCACTTAAGATAAATTACAAGTTCTTATCTTTGTGATCTAAAAATATAAAAATAGGCATGTTTACAATTCCATTACATACTGTGAATTAAAATAAGTTAAACAAGTGATATATTATAAAAGTGTGGAGTTGTAGAATTGCAAGATATTACAGAAATTACTGAAACATCTTCATTTTATAGTGAAAAATTCAAACTCAATAAAATTAAACAATTTATCCATGTCCCCAATGCTACATAATACAATTCAAGATGGAAGGTGCCCTTTCTAACCACAAAAAGGTGAGAAATCATCTAACAATCTTGGTTTTTAACAATTCTCTATATTTCATCTGGAATGTCTGCCTAGCATACGAATTTCAAAAAATATATCTTAATTTAACAACAAAGTTTTACTGTAGATTTAAGGAAAATATCTTACTGTACATTTTCTAACATACCCACACACACATTTGCATATCCTTGGCAGCTCAGGAGAAGACTTAGATAAGGATTTGTTTAAAAATAGTATTACATTGCCAATGAATGTAGATTCTCTAAGATTTCTAATGTTTAATTTTTTATTCTACCATATGACCAGCAAAAAAAATCAATATCTTTGCAGAGGGTCCATTTACATCTTATATGTTGTCAATAGTCTAGACTGAATGTGTATATCCCAATAATTAGGCTATTTTGACTTCTATTTTTTATACATACTTTTTGTAACTATTAATTGTCACTGTTTTGATGTACACACATGTATATTCTTGCTATGAGAGAATAATAAATGGCGCTAATTTCAAAAATCACAAATGGAGAATGATGTGATGAAAAGGATTGATCAATTGATTATCTAGAGTTAACTGATTATGTTTAGAATAGAGTAGAATAGAAATAATTAAATTTCTTTTCCCAAGGGAAGTTGCCAATCATTGCAGTTTCATTTTACAAAGTAGGAAAGATATGTGCATTTCTGCTGACTTTTTTTTTTTAGTCTGTTTGTTTCTGTTTTTCCCTCTTAATTACTTTACAGTTGAATTTGATATTTTTTCAATTTTATACAATTATTATAATTAATTTAAATTTTGTACTAAATAATATAGTGTTGCTTGTTTTCTAATATCTTTGTCAGGACTCTATTCATTTAGGCACCAGTTTTTAGAAAATGTAAGCTTCGATCATATAAGAGAATGTTATCAATTTATTAATACTGTAATCAAAACTCCAGCTAAATATGCTGCCATTTACTTAGCATACAAGTTAAAAAATTGGCTACATGGGAGACTCAATTTAATTAAAATTGATGATTCAAAATGGAGCTAATCATGCACAATTGTTTTCGTAAAAACAAGTTCCTGATGGCACGCATTCCTCTGCAGACCACATTTATAGAGGCATCACTAATACTTAATATTTATAGATGTAATATATATTGCTATAAGTGAAAGCAGAGCTATGTTTCCTGTCCTAGTGATCACTTATCTATATACAAATTTAGGATGATCCTGAATCAGAGAAGTTAAAGAGAATAATGAACAAAGTAGTTTAATATTTTAGAAGATAGGAAGAAAATAAAAGTATTTCTATTTCCATTTATCTCAAACATCATGAACATAAAATTATTTATCTTAACTTCTAATCACTCATTTGAATGCAGTTAAAATTATTTGGTCAAATATAAATAAACATGGGAACACAAACTTTGATGGTGTGACATCCAAATATAATATCATCATAAGCATTATTTTTCTGAGGGAAGTAAAGAAACTATCATACTGATCTTAGTAAATTTTAGCCTACTATTTTATCTAATTTTGTTTCATTTGCAAATTTTACCCTGAAAGATAATTTCAAATATTTAAAAGATAATAATGTGGGAAAGTAGTAGAATTAGTCTATATTATTCCAGAGATATTGAAATAAGCATCTGAAAGAAAATCAGATTCTAAATCAAGAAAATAAGTGTATTTATGTGTTAAAGTTACCATCAATTTCACACACACACACACAAAAGCTAAAGCCCTGAGATAGAAGCATAGATCATAGGGGATCATAGGTGAGTATATGTAAATCAAGAAACAGTTTAAATGAGTTTGCTAAATAACTAACAGTTATGTGATTATTTTCAAAAGCATAAAATGTTGAATTCACAAATAGGCCATAATTCACCAAGAAAAGACAAAGTAAATTAAGTACAACAAAAAGGCCACAGAATGAGAAAGATGAATAAACTTTCAGACAATGTTAATTAATAAAAGTAATTGTTACACTAAATTAGGCAAAGATACAGCAACCTATTATAAATAGCACATGGGTAAACTGGAATGTCCAAGGTTAGAGTAATTGGGATGGTGAGTAACTGGAAATAATCATATATGAGAAGCCACTGTATTAATGACAATATATACTTTGGAAAAGAGAATATTATAAAATATATACAGTCAACTGCAATATTTGTTAGTTAAAATAAATGGCGGGTTTGTTCTTGCAATCTTACAGAAAAATAAGAATGAGGATCAAAAGTACACACCTGCGAGTAAATAAAGTTTGTTTCATTAAAGAAAGAATTTTGCAATGTTTTCAATAATGGAATGTAATATTTTTGAAATAGTATTTCTACTTCGTTAGAAATGTTCATTAAGGTTTATGTTGTGGGGTAGGTGGGTGCTATTAGGTGATGGTATTTGGATATGAGGATTTTGTGAGGTGATTGGGTCAGGAGACAGATTTATTATGAATGTGATTAATGGCTTTATAAGACAGGTCAAAAGAAATTATTCTCTTCTTTCTCCATGTGGGGGCACAGTGAGAAGGCATCATCTTTAAAGCAGGAAGCAGGCCCTTGCAAGACTCCGAATCTGTTGGGACCTTGATTTTGGACTTCTCAGTCTTCAGAATTGTAAGAAATAAATTTCTGTTGTTTCTAAGTTACTTAGTTTATTATATTTTGTAATAGAAGCCTGAATAGATTAAGACTACAGTTTGTTTTGAACAGATTTTGTTATTAGAATCTCTGAAGCCCCATGTAGTTCTCTAAAGTCATCTTTAATTGTAAGTAGGAATGCATGCTCATTTGCATCATAAAAATCAAGGCTATAGTAGTGTTTTGTAGCTCTAGAGGTAAGAATTGAGTTTCCATGACAGATATATGCTCAATGTAACATCCTAATGTAAGTATACAAAATAGCTAACATGTTTTGTAAGAAAATCAATCAAATAGTTAAATGGAAATCATGCAAAATCTAAAAGAAAACACTGTAAGACAAAAAAGAAGAAATAATTTATTGTTATGACTGAACCCAATGCAAAAAATAGAAAATATAAATAAGTTTTGTATATTTTTTATTTTTTAATTTTTTTTCCTTTTGTAACATACAAAAAGAAAACCTCCATGAAAAAAAAAAAAAAAAGAAAGAAACTATAAGCAAAAACAGAGGATAAAACACTAGGAAAAATGCAGCAAAGAACCAGTATCATTAATATATAAATATCTAAAATATGCAATGCACAAACAATAACATAATAGAACAAAGGGAAAAAGAGATACATCAAAAATTTAAGTAAAGTAAATGTAAATAGTCCTACAAACACTAGAGTGCTCAACATCCTCATCATTAGAGAAATGCGAAAGAAAACCATATAGTTAGAAGCTAGCTTTATTGACAGATAAGCATGTTTTATTTGGTGTTACTTACATAGGTATATACATTTTCAAATGTTCACTGAAGACTCACACATTTTAATCTGTACAATTAAACTTCAATTAAAAATAAATCAAAGCACAAGCAAAAAATAGAGACTTTTGGGGAAGGATTTTTCATACTTGGTCGTGGTCTATGATTCTTTTAATGTTCTACTGAATTCAGTCTTCTAGCATTTTGTTGGGAATTTTTGTAACTATAATTATCAGGGATATCAGCCTGTGCATTTCTTTTGTTTTAGTTTCTTTCTTTTGCTTAGATATCACAGTAATGTTGGCTCCATTAATTATTTTTTAAATGTTTCGTAGAAATTTCCAGGGAAGCCATCTTGTCTGGAGTTTTTCTTTACTGAGAGGTTATTTGACTGCTGTTTCAATCTCCATGACAGCTATAAGTTTGTTCAGATTTTATATGTTTTCATAATACAGTTTTGGTTGGCTGTAGGTTTCCAACAATTTATCCATTTTTTAGGTTACTCAGTTCGTTAGTGTATAATTCTTCCTAGTAGACTCTTAACAATCCTTTATATTTCTGTGGCATCAGTTACAATGGCTCCTCTTTCACTTCAATTTTATTTATTTGAACCTTCTCTCTTTTTTCTTTTCTACATCAAGGTTTGTCAATTTTGTACATCTTTAGAAAGAAAAAGAAACCTCTATTTGATTTTTCTACTGTTTTTCTGCAGTTTTTTTTGTTTTTCTAGTTGAGATATAAATTTACATTGTTTATTTAAGATGTTTCTTGTATTTTAATGTTGGCATTTACTGTCATAAAATTCCCACTTAATACGGTCTTTGCTGAATTCTATATATTTTGATATGTTATGTTTTCTTTTCATTTTTTTCAAGATTTTTCTAATTTCCATTCTGAAAAGGAAATCAAGTAACGGATTTATTCTTTGACTCATCGATTGTTAAAGAGTGTCTTGTTTAATTTTCATGTATTTGCAGATTTTCTTGTTTTTCTTGTGTTAGTGGTTGATTTACTTTCATTCCATTGTGTTCAGATAGAAGATATTTGGTTTGATTGAAATAATACCAAATAGGATTCAATAAGACTGGTTTTGTGACCTAACGTGATATATCCTGGAAAAAGCTTTATGTGTATTTGAGAAGACTATGTAGTTTGCTTATATTGATAGAATATTCTGTATATTCTCTAAGGTCTAGTTTTGTCTAAAGTGTTGTTCAAGTCATTTGTTACATTATTAATCATTTATCTGAATGGTATATCTACTTTTGAAAGTGAGGCATTGAAATCTATTTTTGTGTTGCTGTCAATTTCTCCCCTTAGTTCTGTCAGTATTTTCTTTATGTGTGTGGGTACCTTAATTAAAGCTGGGTACACACACACACACACACACACACACAATCATTGTTATGCCTTTTTTGTGAATTGATATTTTTGCTATAATACCTTTCATTCTTCCATTGTCTTTCATGGCAGTTTTGACTTAATGTCTCTTTTGCCTCATATAAGTACAGCCACACCTGCTCTGTTTGTTTACTATTTGCATGAAGTATCATTTTCCCTCCGATCACTTTCAGGCTCTGTATGTCCTTAAATCTTACATGAATCTCATGTATCTCATACAGTTAGGTCTTATTTCTTTTTATTCATTCAGCCACTCTATGTCTTTTGATTGAGTGGTCAATCTATTTACATTTGAAGTAATCACTGTTAAAGAAGGTGTTATTATTGTCATTTTGATCATCTTTTCCTGTCTACCTTGTAGGGATTTTTTTTTCCCTTTCTTTTCCTCTCCCACTAGCTTCATTTGTGTTTAATTGATATTTTGTGATGGCATGCTTTGATTCTTTTTTCATATTCTTTTGCGTATCTTCTATAGGAATTTTCTTTGTGGTTATCATCATGTTTTCATAAAACATAATTTATGACAATATAACAACCTATTTGACACTGATAAAAACTGAACTTCAGTCACATACTGTATTAGTCAGAGTCCTCCAGAGGAACAGAACTGATAGGATATATGTATTAATATATATGAAAAGGAATTTATTAAGGATAATTGACTCACACAATCACAATCTTATTTACACTGGAATTAAAAGTAGAGGCTCAGTTGAAATCCCAAAGCCTCAAAAGTAGGGAACACGACAGTGTAGCCCTCAGTCTGTGGCTGAAGGCCCGAGACGCCCCCTGACAAACCAGTGGTTTAAGTCCCAGAGTCCAAAGACCTAAGAACCTAGAGTCTGACGTTAAATAGCAGGAAGCATCCAGCACTGCTGAAAGTTGAAAGCCCGAAGATTCAGCAAGCCAGTTTATTCTACCTTCTACTACCTGTTTTTTTCTAGTCACGCTGTCACCTGACTGGATGGTTTCTCCCTCCTACATTGAGGGTGGATCTTCCTCTCCCAGTCCACTGACTCAAATGTTAATCTCCTCTGGCAGAGGAGACTAACACCCTCACAGACACATCCAGAAACAATACTTTGCATCCTTCAATCCAATCAAGTTAACACTGAATATTAACCATGACACATTCAATACCTCTACTGTTTTGCTTCCCTTTCTCACATACTTAATGTTATTGATGTCATAAGTCATATCTTTATAAAAATATATCTATTAATATTTTATAATTATGTTATTTTAAATAATTTTATATTTAACTTTTATACTAGAATTAAAACTGATCAACACACCACTGTTACAGTATTACAGTATTCAGTATTTGTCCATATATTTATATTTACCAATGAGCTTTATTTTTGTATGATTTTGTCTTGCTGTCTAGTGCATCTTTAGTTTTAACATCAAGGACTCCATTTCACATTTCTAATAAGGCAGAACAAATGATGATGAACTCTCTCAGATTTCGTTCATCTGGAAAAGGCTCTATTTCTTCTTCATTTTTGAAAGACAGTTTTGTCAGATAAAGAATTTGGAATTGAAAGTTTTGAATTTTTTTTTTTTTTCTGCTAGCAGTTTGAACGTGTCACCCATTCCCTTCTAGTCTTCAAGGTTTCTGCTGACAAATCTACTGATAATATTATGGGGGCTCCCTTTTATATGAAAAGTTACTGTTGTTGCTTTCAAAATTCTCTTTTTGCTTTCTACTTTTGACAATTTATTTATAATGTGTTTTGATGTAGACTTCTTCAGGTACATACTACTAGTTGTCCATTAGCCTTGTTCAATCTGGATATCCATTTTCTTACCTAGATTCAAAAAGCTTTTGATCATTACTTCAAATAAGCTATCCACTCCTTTTTAATCTCTCTTATACTTCTGGAATTATCATACTGTGTATAATTATTTTGATTTATGGTGTTCCATAAGTCCTTTAGGATTTCTTTACTCTTTTCCATTGTTTCTTCTTTTGTTTGTTTAGACTAGATAATTTCAAATGATCTGTGATTGTTTCTTCTGACTCTTGAAATGTGCTGTTGAATTTTTCTAGTTAAATTTTAAATTTAGTAATATAGTATAACTACAGTTTTTAGTTATAATATTGTTTGGTTATTTTTTAATATTTTCTATCTCTGTTGATTTTTTTTTTTTTTTTTTTCCTTTTTTGAGGCAGAGTCTTGCTCTGTCACTCAGGCTGGAGTGCTGTGGCCGGATCTCAGCTCACTGCAAGCTCCGGCTCCCGGGTTCACGCCATTCTCCTGCCTCAGCCTCCCGGGTAGCTGGGACTACAGGCGCCGCCACCTCACCCGGCTAGTTTTTTGTAGTTTTTAGTAGAGACGGGGTTTCACCATGTTAGCCAGGATGGTCTCGATCTCCTGACCTCGTGATCCACCCGTCTCGGCCTCCCAAAGTGCTGGGATTACAGGCTTGAGCCACCGCGCCCGGCCTCTGTTGATATTTTAATTTAGTTCATGTATTGTTTTTCTGAATCTGATGAGCATCTTTTGGTGGTAATTTTGAACTTCTTGTTTCTCCAGGTTCAATTTCTAGAGGTTTATTATCTTCCTCTATTGAGTAAGTTTTCCTTATTTCTTTGTGTGTTTTGTGTTGGACATGACACATTTAAGAAAACAAAAACAAGCAAACAAACAAACAAAAAACACTTCTTCCAGTGCTACAGACTAACTTCAACAGTGAAATACCTTCACCTATTAGTCTGGTTCAGGATTCTGAGAGCTTCTCAAATTTTTTTCTATGAATGTAGTTTTCTCAACTTGTGCTTGTAAATTCCAAGTAGAGGTTTTGCCAGTTTCTTTTTCTCAGGAGCTTATAAGATTTTTGCTTTCTCTGGTGTCTGTCTCTAGTACTGCAGATTCTCTGAATCTGCTGGAAGATGCTGAAGGAGTCTCCGAATCTGCTGGAAGATTGCTTTCTCTGGTGTCTGTCTCTAGTACTGCAGATTCTCTGAATCTGCTGGAACTGAATTTGGTCTCAGAGAGTTCCAGGCTTGTGCAGTGTGCCAGACTCCATCAACATTCTAAGTTAGACAAGACAAAAACCAGTCCGTTAAGCATCCCTCTAACAAATTATAATATTGGACACATACTCAATTCTTCTCTTTCTTCTTTCCTTCAAAGGAGGAGTCTTCTGAGATGTGTCAGCCTCTGTCTGCTGTAACACAGGTCCTCTGGAGCAGCAGCAAGCTGCTTATCTCTCTCTTGTTTTCAGTGACCCTCAGACATCTAGAGTATGCTGGGATTTATCAGTACTCCAAGACAAGTGAAATAGAAAACAGTCCCTTGGGAACCATCTTGAAAAGCCAGAATGGTAGATTTATTCTTCAACTCTTTCTCTCACCAGGAAAAAAAAAAATACAGGAGTTAGGAGTTTTCTTCTCCTACCTCTGTAGTGAGCTGCGGGGAGGGAATATGGCTAGTGAGTGAATACTAATCTAAACCACTCATTGCCTTTGCTCTCAGTGGGTCTTAAACATATATCCTTTCCTGTCAGTGCTGAAATGCAAGCAAGGTAGAAGCTACTTTTTCACGTATCCCCCTAGAAAAGTCAGAATGTTGGACATATACTCTAGTTTTTTTCTTTCTCTTCCCATTGTGTAGCTGGAAGAAAGGGATTTTTCCACTTACAAATTATACTGTGATATGAAGGAGGGAATGGACTATGGTGAGTGAGTCCCCTGAATTTCCCTACCACCTTTGATGTGACTTGTTTCAGAGACACCTCGGATAGAGAAACCTCTTAATTTGTTTGTGGATTCCTCACAAAGTAAATTAGTCCATGTATTGCTGTTGATTAAGAGTCTCCATAGATGGAAGAGGCTCTGAGGCTTTCCACTTTGCAATCTTGCTGACCACTAGTTTACCTTCTGAATTTAGGCAATATCTCCTTGCAAATGACTTCTCAGATTTTTTTCACAATTTGCTTAAACATATATCCTTTCCTGTCAGTAATATTTTCTGTAATATTTTATATAAAATAAGAATAACAATGCTAAGAAGACTACAGAAAGTATATTGTTTTAAAGCAAACATATAAAGTAATATTGACACTTTTTGTTGTACAGATCTGTATGTTTTGATCCAAGTGCAGATTTGTATAAACACTACAACCATCATGATACAGAACAGTTGTATCTCCAAAAAACTACCTCGTGCTATCTCTTTTAATCATATCTTATTCTCAGTTCATTACCTGGCAACTGATACAATATATTTGTCTTTTTCAGTATACCATGTTAATGGAATGCTATGGATGTAACCTTTTGAAACTAGCTCCAAATTGTTGCTTTAGTTTATTTGTTTCTCTTTTGATTAGTCTTTCATGTATGGATATTCTACAGTTCGTTTATCCACTCACCCTTGAGTGTCGTCTGTATCATGTATGATTTTTGGTAATTATGATTAGAGCGGCTATAAACATTTGTGTACACGTTTTAGTGTATGCAAATGTTTTTGTTTCTATAAGATAAATATTTATATTTTGTATAAAGTTCACATTATGTGTACAATATGATCCAGCAACCCTATGTCTAACACTAACCATAAGATATAGGGTTGCTGGATCATATTGTACTCATAATGATGACTTTACGCAAAAGGTTCAATATGGTTTTTCCAAGTGGCTATACCATTTTTAATTCCCACTGACAATGCACGAGCATTCTGTTACTCAGTATTTTTGTCAGCACTTTACATTGTTAGAATTTTGTATTTTAGTTATTCTAATAGTTGTGTAGTAATATCTGCCGGTATTAGTTCATTTTCACACTGCTATAAAGATACTACCTGAGACTGGGTAATTTATAAATATAAAAGAAGTTTGATTGACTCACAGTTACACATGACTGGAGAAGCCTCAGGAAACTTATAATCATGGTTGAAGGCAAAGAGGAAACAATGTACATCTTACATGGCAGCTGGAGAAAAGGAGAAAGCACAGGAGAAACTACCACTTTTAAACCATCAGATCTCATGAGAACACCCGCAGTATCACAAGAACAGCATGGGGGAAACCACCCTTATAATCCAATCACCTCCTACCTGGCCCCTGCCTCAACACATGGGGATTACAATTTGAGATGAGATTTGATTGGGTACACAGAGTCAAACCATATCATTCTACCCCTGGTCTCTCCCAAACATAATGTACTTTTCACATTTCAAAACCAATCGTGCCTTCCTAACAGTCCTTCAAAATCTTAACTCATTTCAGCACTAACCAAAAGTCCAAGTCCAAAGCCTCATCTGAGACAAGGAAAACCTCTTCTGCCTAGGAGCCTGTAAAATAAAATTTAAAGAGTTAGTTACTTAAATTACACAATAGCTATACAGACTTTAGGTAAATGTTCCTATTCCAAATGAGAAACGTTATCCAAAAGAAAGGGGCCACAGATCCCATGCAAGTCCAAAACCCAGTGGGGCAGTCATTTAATCTTAAAATCTCCTAAATGATCTCATTTGACTCCATGTCTCACATGCAGGGTACACTAGTGCAAGGGGTGGGCTCTCAAGGCCTTGGGCATCTCCACCCCTGTGACTCTGCTAGGTACAGCCCCTGTACCTATTTTCATGGGCTGGTGTTGGATGCCTTTGACTTTTCTAGGTGCGTTGTGCAATGTGTTGGTGGATCTACATCTCTGGGGTCTGAAGAATCGTGGCCCTCTTCTCACAGCTCCATCCAGCAGTGACCCAGTGGGTACTCTGTGTGGGGGTCTCCAACACCATATGTCTCTTCTGTGATACCCTAGCAGAGGTTCTCCAAGAGGATTGTACCCCTGCAGCAGACTTCTGTCTGTACATCCTAGTGTCTAGCTGGAGGCTGTAAAGACTCAACTCTTGACCTGAATGCATCCACAGGCTCAACACTAGGTGGAAATCATCAAGACTTGGGACTTGCACCCTCTGAAGCAACGGCCCATGCTGTACCTTGGCCCCTTTTAACAACGGCTGGAGCTGGAGCAGCTGGGAAGCAGGGCACTAAGTCCCAAGGCTGCACAGAGTAGGGGTGGCCCTGGGCCTGGCCCATGAAACCATTTTTCCCTCCTAGGCTTCCAGACTTGTGATGAGAGGGGTTGCCACAAAGATCTCTGACATACCACAGAGACGTTTTTCCCATTGTATTGGCTATTAATATTCCACTCCTCATCTTATGCAAATTTCTGCAGTTTTCCTGTATTTCTCCCCAGAAAAATGGTTTTTCTTTTCTACCTCATGGTCGGGCTGAAAATTATCCAAACTTTTATGCTCTACTTCACTTTTAAACAAAGATCCAGTTTCAGAAAAATCTCTTTGTGAACCCATATAACCCACATGTTTTCAGAAAAAAACAAGTTTCCTTGAATGCTTTGCTGCTTAGAAATTTCTTCTACCAGATACCCTAAATTATCTCTCTCAAGGTCAAAGTCCCCAGATCGCTAGGCCAGGGGTAAAATGCCAACAGTCCAACAGTCTTTTTGCTGAAGCATAACATGAGTAACCTTTTCTCCAGTTCCCAACAGGTTTCTCATCTTTATTTGAGATCACCTCAGCCTGAACTTCATTGTCCATATAACTATCAGCATTTTGGTCAAAACAATTCAACAAGTCTCTAGGAAGTTTCAAATTTTTCCGAATCTTTCTATCTTCTTCTAAGTCCTCCAAACTGTTCCAACGTCTTTCTGTTACCCAATTCCAAAGTTACTGCCACATTTTCAGTTTATCTTTATAGCAGTGCCCCACCTCCAGTCCCAATTCTCTGTATTAGTCTGTTTTCACACTAATATAAAGATAACCTGAGACTGAGTAATTTATAAATAAAAAAGGTTCAATTAACTCACAGTACACATTGCTGAAGAGGCCTCAGGAAACCTACAATCATGGTGGAAGGTGAAGAGGAAGAAAGGCATGTCTCACATGGTGGCAGGAGAGAGAGCACAAGAGAAACTATCACTTTTAAACCATCAGATCTCCTGAGAACCTCCTCACTATCATGGAAACAGCATGGGGGAAACCACCCCCATGATCCAATCACCTTCCACTAGGTCCCTCCCTCGACACATGGGGATTACAATTTGAGATGAGATTTGGGTGAGGACACAGAGTCAAACCATATCACTCCCCTTGATTTTTCTCTGCATTTCCTTGAGGGGTTTACAGTGTTGAATATAGTTTGATGTGCCTATTTGTCATCTGTGTATATTTTTTGGTGAAGTGTTGGTTCAAGTCAGGTAATAACTTTTCTATTGCCACTGGGTACACTTTATTCCTACATTTGTATGTGCATGAAGTATTGTTATTTAGTACATGGGTATACTAGTATATTGTTATTTAGTACATGGGTACATAGCCAGGAAACCCACAGATTCCTTTGTTTCATTAACGAACATGGGCAGTTCTAGGTATTTGATTAAGGTATGTACTTCATAATTCAAATCCTCTTTTAAGGTAGCCAGTGGGTTTTTGAGTGAGCCTCTGTATGATTCACTTCAATTATTTCCTTAAATTATCATAGAGACTTTCAGAGTAGTCCATAGATGACTATTTTCTCCAATTATGTTGGGCCCATTTTCTTCACTCTACCGCAAGGCCAGGGCAAAGGCTCAAGACTCAGAAAACATCAAAAAACACCCTTGAAGGAGTGTCACTAAGCATTTTTTAAAATCATTATCTAAATATTACTCAGCTTTGCCCATTGTGCAGATGTTCTATTACCTTGTTCTTTTAGGGCATATGACAACTGTCTCCAAATAATGTCACATTCAATCCCGGAACTCTCGATGGTGAGTCAGCAGTGTGTTCTCTCATGGCTGGAAAAGAATGCTGGGAAACAAAGCAAGGGAGAACTGGAATGCTTCATGTTTGGCAGTGTGGGGAATGAAGCAATGCACTGTTACCTGTACCTTCCCCTAAGCTTCCCTCTGATGCATGTAATAGAACACACCTTTTCCATTTTATAGATGATGTCTCTTAAGCTCCTTTTATCCAAAATTTTATCTGCATACTCAAGATATAATAGTTATTTTCATTCTCAAGATTAATTGATGTATTTCCATGGTGACACACTTTCAAGCAAAATTCAGTGATCAATAGCAATTGTCTTTTAAGTAATCTGCAAGGCAGCATTTAATTACAGAACCACAAAAGTCTCTTCCAAGTAGTGGTGTAATAGTCCATTTTCATGCTGCTGATAAAGACATAGCGGAGACTGGGCAATTTACAAAAGAAAGAGGTTTAATTGGACTTACAAAATGCAAGGAGGAGCAAGTTATATCTTTTTTTTTTTTTTTAGAGGGAGTCTCGCTCTGTCACCGAGGCTGGAGTGCAGTGGTGAGATCTCGGCTCACTGCAACCTCCACCTCCTGAGTTCAAGTAATTCTCCTGCCTCAGCCTCCTAAGTAGCTGGAATTACAGGTGTGCACTATTATGCCCAGCTAATTTTTTTGTATTTTTAGTAGCGACGGGGTTTCACCATGTTGGCCTTGGTCTCCCAAAGTGCTAGGATTACAGGTGTGAACCACGTGCCTGGCCACAAGTCACATCTTACTTGGAATGGCAGCAGGCAAAAAGAGAATGAGGAAGACACAAAAGAGGGAACCCCTGATAAAACAGTCAGATCTCGTGAGACTTGTTCACTACCACAATAACAATATGAGGGAAAACTCGCCCATGATTAAGTGATCTTCCACCAGTTCCCTCCCACAATGGGTGGGAATGATGGGAGTACAATTCAAGATGGGATTTGAGTGGGGACACAGAGACACATCATATCATTCCACCTCTGCCCTCTGCCCTCTGCCAAATCTCATGTTATCACATTTCAAAATCAATCATGCCCTCCCAACAATGCCCCAAAGTCTTAAATCATTTCAGCATTAACTCAAAAGTCCACAGTCCAAAGTCTTATTTGAGACAAGGCAAGTCCCTTCTGCCTATGAGCCTGTAAAATCAAAAGCAAGCTAGTTATTTTCTACTTACAATGGGGGTACAGACATTGACTAAATACAACCCTTCCTAATGGGAGAAATTGGCCAAAATAAAGAGGCTACAGGGCCATGCAAGTCCAAAATCCAGCAGGGCAGTCAAATCTTAAAGCTCCAAAATGATCTCCTTTGACTCTATGTCTCACATTTAGGTCACACTGATGCAAGAAGTGGGTTCCCATGGTTTTGGGAAGCTCAAATCCTGTGACTTTGCAGGGTACAGCTTCCCTCCTGGCTGCTTTCACAGGCTGGCATTAAGTGTCTGTGGCTTTACCAGGTGCACCGTACAAGCTGTCGGTGGATCTACCATTCTGGGGTCTGGAGGATGGTGGCCCTCTTTCTACAGCTCCAATAGGCAGTGCCCCATTAGGGACTCTGTGTGGGAGCTCCAGCCCCACATTTTCCTTCCACACTGACCTAGCAGAGGTTCTCCATGAGGGAAATCTTCCTACAGCAACCTTTTGCCTGGGCATCCAGGCATTTCCATACATCTTTTGAAATCTAGGCAGAGGTTCCCAAACCTTAATTCTTGACTTCTGTGCACCACCAGGCTCAAAACCAGGTGGAAACTGCCAAGGCTTGGGGCTTCCATCCTCTGAAGCAACAGCTGAAGCTTTACCTTGGCCCCTTTAAGTCATAGCTGGAGTGGCTGTGACACAGGGCACCAAGTCCCCTAGACTGCATACAGCACAGGGACTCTGAGCCTGTGCCACAAAACCATTTTCTGCTAGGCCTCCCATCCTGTAATAGGAGGGGCTGCCATGAAGACCTCTGATGGGCACTGGAGACACTTTCCCCACTGTTTTGGGGATTCACATTCAGTTCCTCGCTACTTATGCAAAATTCTGCAGCCAGCTTGAATTTCTCCTCAGAAAATGGATATTTCTTTTCTATCACATTGACAGGCTGTAAATTTTCTGAACTTTTATGCTCTGCTTCCCTTATAAAACTAAATGCCTTTAACAGCATCCAAGTCAACTCTTGAATGCTTTGCTGCTAAGAAATTTCTTCTGCCACATACCCTAAACCATCTTTCTCAAGTTCAAAGTTCCACAAATCTCTAGGGCAGGGGCAAAATGCTGCCAGTCTCTTTGCTAAAACATAACAAGAATCACCTTTCCTCCGGTTCCCAACAAGTTCCTCATCTCCATCTGAGACTACCTCAGCCTGGACTTTATTGTTCATATTACTATCAGGCTGTTGGTCAAAGCCACTGAACAAGTTTCTAGAAAGTTCCAAACTTTCCCATATTTCCCTGTCTTCTTCTGAGCCCTCCAAACTGTTCCATCCTCTGCCTCTTACCCAGTTCCAAAGTTGCTTCCACATTTTCGGTTATCTTTTCAGCAGTGCCCCACTCTACTGGTATCAATTTCCTGTATTAGTCTGTTTTCACAATGCAGATAATGACATACTCAAGACTGGGCATTTTACGAAAGAAAGAGGTTTAATTGGACTTACAGTTCCACATGGTTGGGGAGGCCTCATAATCATGGAAGAAGGCAAAGAAGAGCAAGGCACATCTTACACGGAATGGCAGCAGGCAAAGAGAGAATGAGGAAGACGCAAAAGTGGGAACCCCGATAAATCCATCAGATCTCGTGAGACTTATTCACTACCATGAGAACAGTATGGAGCTAACCGCCTCCTTGATTCAATTATCTCCCACAGAGTCCCTCCCACAACATGTGGGAATTACGGGGGTACAATTTAAGATGAGATTTGGGTGGCAACCCAGAGTCAAACCATATCAAGTGGAATTCTAGTTTTGCTAATGACTTGATTCTGTATGCCACGTGAAATCATCTGAGGGTTAGTTTATAGCTGATGCCATAGACCATTGCAAGTCTTTAATGCTCATTTTTGCGTCATCAATCATTCAAATTTAAATTTTGGTGAATTAATGAATAATGGCAGCCTAACTCATGGAAAGAATGAAGTTTTATCAAAATGAATGAGTATCACAAGTTTCTAGGCTTCCTTTTTAGTGAAATATCAGTAAAAATAATTTGTTTTTCTAATTTGAAGGATATTGCTATTTCTCTTGTCCACATAATTCCAAAAATTTTCCACTGAACCAGGTCTTGCTGGTTTCATTAGCTGACCTCTCCTCATTATAGGTTACTATACTCTTAAATATACTACTCCATATATATTTCTTGAGGAGAAAATTATAATACCATCAATAAGTGCACTGAATTACCCATAATTGTTATTAATCTCATCATTCTGTAATACTATATTATGATAGTATACCAGTGAACTTAAGTATCTCTGTAGGAAAACCACAAATATATATTTTGAATGACTCCATACATGTTAATCCATGATATTGCAAATTATACCTATCAGAGCACCAAGGTAGAAACCAAAAAGATGAAATCAGTCAAGTCTTTCTTGGGTTGTTAGTGTCTGAACTATACTTGAATAAAAATCTGTTATAAATCTGGTATTTAAGAAATACTACATTTGAGATAATGTAAATGAAAAGTTAAAGTTCTGAACATTTTTGATGAAAAATCAGGTTGAAAATTCATTTTTGAAAAACTAAACTGCATGAGCTAATTTAGATGATTCAAATCACATTTCTGAGCTATTTTGCTATAAAATCAGCTATAAAATTATAGTTTCAGAAATTACTTTGTGATAATTTTAATGAAAAGCCTAATTCATAAAATTCCTTATGAAACACAATGTATAAAAAGCAGTGAAGAATCACATGATTCTTAAACTACTAGTTTGGTTTCTGGAAACATTTACTATCCATGAGTTTTTGCTCTTGGCAAGGTAATAAATGAATACATGGCACTGATGACAAATAAATGACAATGGTGACTTGTCAACAGCATTCAAGACAGCTCCTCAAAACTGTTGCTGAAAGTATTTTCTCTACTTCAGCATTTTAAACATTCCCTTGGTTGATACTCTGCCACCACTCTAGTCCAACCTATCAAAATCTTTCTCCTGTGTTACTCAAATACACTTCAAAACAGTACCTCCTTCCTTTGTTTACCATCCTTAATCTCTTCATAATACAGTCACCAAAGTCAGTCTGCTAAAATATGTCAGATCCTGAGATTTCTTGCTTCAAAACCTAGCAGCTTCCATCTCTCTGAGAGCAAAAGTCAGTATCTTAAAATGATCTATAAGCAAATATATTTTCTCGCCTTCTGTTACCTCTTTGACCCCATCTTCTATTATTATCTCTCCTTTTTCTGTTGAAGCCATAGTGTCCTACATGCTGGTTTATAAACATACAAGGCAAGTTGCTACCTCAGAGCTTTACACTTGCTGTTTTCCTTCACTACAATTTTATTTCTCTTGGTATTATGGCCTGGTCACATACTTACTTCATGTTGCCACTCAAATGTCATTTCTCGAATATATCTTTCTCTAGGTATCCTATTTTTCTCCTTTGCTTATTCTTGCTCTCCTTTCCTTGTTTAGTTTCTTTGCATTTATTATTATTTTGAGAACTTACATATTTTGCTGATTTTGTGTTGTATTATTTTCCCATCTAATATAATTTATGTTTCATGCGAGCAAAAGCTTTTCTTTACATGATCATTGGTAAATTAGCACTGCCTAGAGTAGTGAGTAACATACATAATATACACACTTGTTTTAGAAAGAAATTATTTTAAGACATTATGACTGGGCCATAGAAGTGTGTATGAAGGAGTCTTAGTGCGGGAACGTTAATGCTTAGAGAGGGTAAAAGATTTGAAAATTATTTCTACTCATTTATAATGTATGCACTAGCAGAAATAATGGTAATTGTAATGGAAATTTATGGATGTGTGGTTTCCTGTATGCATTAGTTTTCAAAGGCCTCTTAAATCTCTGATTTTCTAAGGAATCAACAAAAATGTTAAAAGGTAACACACCCTTCAAACAAAGAAAAACTGTACTCCCTACACTTTGCAACATTCACTGTGGTGGGCTGCCTTCCCCTTCTCAATACCTCTTATGACCAGTTGTTTAATGGTAAAGATTTGTTCCATTCTAATTGTGAAAGGATATTTTTTGTTTGCTAAGTTTATATGCAATATTTATTAAGGTTGTTATAAACATAACCAAAACTTAAGCATGCAGACTAGATTTTTTTAATATAATCACAGGATTGCAGGTTAGGGTATAAATATAATATTGTTTAACTAGACACAATTAAGAATATTAGTATAAAAAAGTACTCTTTGACTTGGGAAATTTTTACAATGTGGTAGAAACTATGCTTTCTAACTTTCATATGATTATTCTGTAATTATGAAAGCATTTTTATGCATATTGAAAAACACTTTTCAAAAAGTTTTAAAGTAATTTATTGCTTAATATTAAGTAACTATTTGTATCACAATATCCAACTGATATTCTAAATAATTGAGACAAATAAATATTTAGCTCAGATTGTCCATATAATTAATAAAGACAAAAATATCAGGAACTGATAATAACCCTCTACAATGTAATACATTTATAGGACTCTACGTAAATGTGAGCGTTGATGTCTCAGAGAATTTCTTTGAAGCTTATGACATATATTAGTTCCTATTTTTGTATGATTTCAAAAATCTTAAGCAGTACTCAGTTCTATGTGGTATATGAGGGAACAAATAGTTTAATTTATCTGACTCTGTTCCAGATATTCTTCATTGTATTGTGTTCAGACTACCAACATATCTGTTAGTGTTCCGCAGTTGCTCATATTATCAGCTTTATGCACTTGCTCTTGCCACTCTGCGCCTTTCTATTAATTAAGAGTGAAATACAGGTGGCTTTTTTTTTTTTTTTTTTTTGCCCTGTTTTGGAATTGTATTTACAGCACAACATTGTGACGATGATTTAACACTTCTGAAAGTCTATATTCATCAGAAGTATTCTTCATCACTTTATGTTAACAAAGCACAAGGAAGGTAAATGTTTGACCTGGTACAGATAAATGATAGAACAGAGAGCGTTATCTATAAATGAGAGTCCAAACTTTTCTATTTTCTAAACTTTAAATTGCATAAGCTGTTTTCAATAGTAATGCTATAAGAGATACAATACATGAAGTTACATTTTTATTTATCCTTGGACATTAAAAATTGTGCTAGATGTAAACTTCTCATTTTAATGCTCTACGAAATCTTATATTGTCATTTAGCTATCTGATACCAGCACTCTCTGAGACTATGCTAATGCCAAATTAATGTAATAGTCTCTAGAACTGTAGAAAAATAATACCATGAGATAGGGACAGTGTCTATCTTGATCATTGTTGATTTTCTATTCCTTAAGCCAGTACATGGTACTGTGGAAGAGATAGGTAAATTTTGATTAATAATTAAATACCACCACCTGTACATTAAAAGACGTGGGAGAGATTAATATCAGTCAAAGACGCAGAAAAATTTAGAAAGCAGTAACGCATTTAATACTGCACAAATCAAATGGCTGAGTGTGGGACATGCTTAGAAGTGTATTCACTAAGAAATATTAGTTGTATTGACTTTATGTTTCACAGAGAGTAGGACAGTAGGAGAGAATTAGACAATATGTGATCTTAAAACCAATTAAAACGAGAAAACTTACTACAAACTGTCAGAATAATTTGGTAGTGTTAATACCAATTCTGATTTATAACCAGGATTTTTTTTTCCAAGTATAACAGGGTTGTGACTGAAGCCCAATGTTGAGAGTAAAGTTCTTAATAGCCAAAATCAACATTTGGAAAGTCTCTAAACATTGGGCTCAGCCACTTTCATAGAGGTTCCCTTTGAAAGGTGCTCACACTAGTTTTACCATCATCATCATAAACACTCCTCAATCAATAGAAAGAAGGTTAGAAGAAAGGCAGCCATATTTTGAAGAGGAATTTCAATCTGTACAGAACTGAGGTAGGCATAGAGAAGATGAGTCGAAGCAAGTTCTTCTACATCAAAAACTGTGCAAAGTGGAGTCCCACATAGGGTCTTCTAAAGTATTCACAAATACATTTGAAAGTGAAAACAAATTCAGAATCCAGCCCTTACAGATTTTTGAAAGCCAGTCTTTGTAACAAAAGAGCAACAGCCTTAAAAAGGATTACTTTGTCACAAAGCAGCAACAGCCTTAAAAAGGATTAACTACTGGCCAGACAAGTAAAGGAATCTTTATCCTTTTCATTTTCTCTCTTATGCCCCTCAGTACTAGTGGATTCAACACATTAAAGAGAGCTGACTAGATGAATTTCAAATACTAACCATGTCTCTCTTGCTGTCTGGTGAGCTCTAACAGTATATTAGGGGTGAAGGGAGAATCGTGGAAAATAGATTCAATTTAGTCCTAAAAAAATGTTTAAGGTCATTCTAATAACCCAAGGTGCTAAAAAGGAGAGCTTGGACAAGATGCAAAGTTAGAAGTGTCTTTAACTTTTGCAGAAATTAAAAACAACACAACAAGTTTCATGTATAATTTTATAAAAATTCTTAGTAAGATAGATACACTTTTTTACATATATGTACTTGTTTACACAAAGCAAGAAGCTTCGTCTGCATAAATAATTTTCTATTAAAGATGTTTCGAGGAGGTGGAACTTGCAGTGAGCCACAATCGCACCACTGGAAAAGATGTTTCCAAAATCACAAATGGGTGAACAGAACACAGAAAGTGAATGAATTGTAGGGGTCTGAGACATTCTATGAGATTGTTTTTTGATACTTGTGTACTTTTTTTACTCTATAGTGAAATATATAATAATAATATCAACATTCAACAAATGTTTTAGAAGACTTTCTTATCCCTGGGTTTTGTCATATCTTTTAATGCCTGTGTCTTCATTATTCTATATAACTACATTGATGCCAAATATAATTTCTCTTGTTACTACAAGCAAATAAGAACGAGAATTGTTTTAATATTTAAAAGATAGGTCAGCCTCTAATACTTACATGACAGTGATGTCATTATATGCTGAAATTAAAGGTATTTCAATAGTTAGAATACAGAAAATCATTGGGAGAATTCAGTCATCACAAACACACATGGTAGTACAAGCATGCCACTTATAGACAACCTATGGAAACATGAATCAGAATTATGTTCATATTACCCACAATGATTTGGTATCTACAAAACAACATTAACATTCACCTTAATTTAATGTTATTTTAATATGTATTTAAAGTTTTTAAAACTACTTTATTCACTTGTATAAAAATTTTAAAGTTGTTAAAATAAGTAAAATACAGATATGTAAAGAATGTATTAGCAATTTGTCTGATATTTACTTTTATTCCTGAATAACACACACACTCATAAGTAATTAATTTTAAAAAGTTGGTGCATTGATATTTATATATTTCTTGGTGCTCATAATAACATAAAGGGCTATACTGATATCTGTAAATAGTCTCAAATGTTTTTGTTCTGCCATTTTGGACAAAAAAATTGAAAAAAATATACACATTATTTTCATTATTTATGCATTCTTGCTTTTATTTTGACAGGATAGATTTCCTAAAGTTAGAATTTTGTATTAAAAGGATTATAAGTCATTCTACAATAAAGCACATGCACACGTATGTTTATTGCAGCACTATTCACGATAACAACGACTTGGAGCCAATCCAAATGCCCATCAATGATAGAGTGGATAAAGAAAATGTGGCACATATGCAATATGGAATACCATGAAGCCATAAAAAAGAATGAGTTCATGACCTTTTCAGGGACATGGATGAAGCCGGAAACCATCATTCTCAGCAAACTAACATAGGAATTGAAAACCAAACAACACATGTTCTCACTCATAAATGGGAGTTGAACAATGAGAACACATGGACACAGGGAGGGGAACATCACACACTGGGGCCTGTTGGGGGTGAGGGGCAAGGGGAGGGAGAGCATTAGGACAAATACCTGATGCATGTGGGGTTTAAAACCTAAGTGATGGGTTGATGGGTGCAGCAAACCACCACAGCACATGTATACCTATGCAACAAACCTGCACGTTCTGCATATGTATCCCAGAACTTAAAGTATATTAAAAAAAGGAATGTAAGAATTATAACCAATAGAATTCCTGTAATACTTGAGATGACTCTTAAACAAATTTAAATTTTAAGAAATTTTTTAAAAAGGTATTTGTACTTTTAATAGATATTGCCAGGTAATATCCTGGTAATTTTTCAGCAGTTCACATTCCCACCAGCAGGTATGGAATGTACAGTATTGTCACTCTTGACAATTCTCATTGCTGTAAATAGTTTTAAAAGTTTTAGGATGCATATGAATGAAAATCTCTATTTTATTTTAATTCATTTTGCTTTTCTTAAAAAATGTGCTAGCTAGATAGGACAGCTTTTCAGGTGTTTCTTAGGGAGCCCTTTATGTTCATTGTTTGCTTTTGTATTTTTCTTTTTTCTAGATTGCTTGTTTTTCTTCTTATCATTTTGTAGGATTATTTCCAAATTAGTAATATGAAACCTTAGACTGTACTATAAAATATAATTCACTTATTTTGAGATTTTTTCTTTTTATTTCCTAGATTATTTTAATGCTAAAAATAGTATGTTTTATGAAATTAAGTATGCTATTTTTCTTAAGGTCTTTCTGGTTTCTTCCCTTGCTCAAAAGGCCAAAGCATGCTAAAGGTTTGAAAAATATTCTCCTAATTTACTCAAGAATGTATGAGAACTATGTATAACACATTTAAAATACCATTCAAAACTAATGGGAGAAAATTATTTCTTAATTGATTTTGGCATAACAACTTTTATCTACCTAAGAAAAAGAAATATAGACTAATTCATATAACAGTCAACATAAATTAAATAATTATTTATATCAAAATATTTAAAAAATAAATGTTACTAGTTGAATAGTTTTTCTAGTATTAGCTTTTATTAGAATAGAGAAATCTATTGATTATTTTTAATATGTGTTCACCATCAATAATAGCATAAAAATAATATGTTTAACACTAAAACACTCATCATCTATTGTTAAATCTCAACAACTTTGTCATTTGGTCTTTAGATCTTTAGATTTTATATAAATATAAAACATTAGGTATGATGAAGTTTCTGTTTGAATTTCTCCTCTTATTTTTAATTCCTTCTCATATTTTGTCCTCAGATGTAATTATTTTGGTAAATTTCATGCTTCTATTTGTCATTTTAAAATTTTGTCTTTATAAAATTGTTGTCATACTGTCTCTAAACTTTTGAAACTCTTAACTTATTTATAATATTACTTTGAATATTTGGCTGTTTTTTTATCTATACATATTTTTCATATTGACTGGCATATAGTATTCCATTGCATAAGCATACTTTTCTTGAATTTATTTCTACCATGCCCTTTTTATTATGTTTAATATCATATTTATTTCCTTCTATTATTATCTCCCATTCACTAAATTCATAGTTTTAAAATATTCATTTTCTATTTTTTGTTTCTGCTAGATTGGAAATCTTATATTCAACTTTATTCTTTAATGGTTAATTTTAAGTTATTAACATTGCTATTTATACATTAATTTGCTAACTAAATATGTACTTACTCTTTCCATTTTTCCTCCCCACATAAGGAAAAAAGCTTAGAATGCACAACTCTCCCATTGTTATTTATTTTAGAATTGCTTTTTCTTAGGTATAAATTAACTTTATATTATATGGTGGTTTATTGGCTATATTTATATTACTATTATTTCAATTTTTGTACTCATCTGTGATTTCTAATTTTAATTCATGAATTCTCTTGATTAAAAATATTTTTAAGAGGTTTACATATCTAAGAGGTTTGCTAGAATTGACATGATTTTATAGTTCTATTAGGAAAGTCTGTGACTGATAATCTAATATATTTGTCCATTCTCTGGAATGAGCTTGTCTATGCATATACAGTTTTTTGCATACTTGTATGCTGGTTTTTGTTTTGGGTCTTTTTTTTCTTAGTACTTTGAACATCCCAAATTAACTTAATGTAATATCATCTCTAAGTATCTTCCATCGTGACAACTTTGTCCAAAATCAATTTGTTTTACAGCTGTTGCTTATGTTGGCTGCTCTCTTATTTTTGGTTGCTTCCACCATGCATTCCATACTTCAGTGTGGTAATAAAAAGTTTAGATATTCTGCCTTTGCTTATCCAGGTGATATTCAAAAGCCAGATACTTTGGTACAGCTCTTGGTCACAAGCCCATGTCTATGCTTTTTAATTTCTATTGAACCAGAAAAACAGTCCACATTCAGTGCATGAATATCTTCTCCTTTTGTTTGTTAACCTGTTATTTTTCTTCTCTCAAAATATTCGACAGAAACAGCAAAGCTCAGTATTTGGATAGTAACGAGCTCTCATTCTACAGTGCCTTGCTTTAGGCATGAGGTTGAAACACTTCCGCTCCACTTTACCTAGGAGAAAACAAACTCTTGACCTCCAGTGTCTATTTCTAAACATAGTGCTCAACAAACCTGTGTTTCATATTTTTTTTACTTCTATATGTAGATACTGTCTCATTTAGGGGCCTACATACATGTTTTCATTTTCTTTTTTAAAATAACTATATAACAATCTGTTTTGAAAAAATTAATGATACAAGAGTAACATAATTACATTTTCTTAACTAGAATGAAAGTGTATGACTTTTTAATTTTTGCATTATAACTGCCACTTTATCAAATTTTTAAAATAATTTTAATATGCTTATTCGTGTATCATTGAATTCTTAGATCATCTTTAAATTCAGAAATGTTGAATACTTAACCAATATTTATTATATATTTTGTTAAACATCTTTAAAATGTTGAATAACTATGAGGATAGTGTATATTCCTATTTCATAGATAATTATGACAATATTTTTAGCTTTTTCCCATTTAATTTGCAATTGATTATTTGTTTTGCCAAAGAGATTTTACCATTTTTACATACCATTGTTTGTTCTTATTTTATATATTTTAGAACTGGTATATTTGTTATTTTTGTTGATGTTGTTTGGTAAACTAACAAAATATGTCATTTGATTACTAAAGTTGAATATAAAATGCAAAACAATGGACATTTCTAATTTATTATGATCTATTTCTAATATATTTATGGAATTCAGAAGCGATTATCTTCTGTAGATGTCGTGTTTTATAAAACATACTTTTAAAATACATTTCTAGAAAAGTCACGTCAGAAGTGCTGAAATGAATACAGTATCACTAAGTGAACATAAAATAAGTAGTATAATATCATTAGCTTTCTAGAACCTTGTCTTCTTTCCCACTTCAATTATTACAATCTCTTTCCTTCCCTAAAATAATCATATCCTGAATTTCCAAGCCGTAGGTTTACTTTCATTGTATTAAAACTATATATGAATAAGATCACATACAGTATATGTGTTTTTTTACTCATAGCATTTTGTATATGGGTCCATGTTACTTCTTCCTGTAAAATTTCTTCATTTTCAGGCTTATGGTATACTCCATTATTTGCCATGCATTGGCCATTTTCTGCTAAGACATGTAGATTTGTTGGTGTCATAATAATATATATCGTAACGACAAAAATCATTTTGTATGTTTTTCATGGATATTCTTATATTTAAATTAGGTGCATATATATGTGTACCTGTGTGTGTGTATGTATGTATGCAGGTATATATGCATTCTATAACCTATAACCTAAGAGTAGAAATGCTTGGTCATAGAAAGTTCGTATGTTCAACTTTAGTAGATACAACCATAAGTACATATGCATGTATGTTTGGTGTGTGTGTGTGCTGTCTGCATGTAAAAATGTGTGCATTCTATGTTGGGTTTTATATATTTGGGAATATCTTTTACAACAACATTTTTTGTTCTTGCGTGCAAGTAATGGTGAACAACTTCTTAATTTTAACATACCGTAATTTACATATCATAGCATATGTAAAAAAGTTTTTCTTACTTCAAAGTAGTGAAGATATTTTTATATTTTTGTCATGGCTTTTCCCTTTAGATTAAAATCTACAATTCATCTGGAATTTACCTTTACATATTCTATGATGTATGAGAAAAAGTTTCTTTTTTTATGCTGCTATGTAGTCAATCCAACACTATTATTGTATAGAATGTCCATTCTAAACAGATTTATTTTCTGTAAATCAAGTACCATTTATTTGTACACGGTTTCTCAAGTCTCTATATAGATTCAATTTCATCTTTTTATTAATAGTTACTTTTATCTGTCATTTTGACAATACCACATTCCCTGAATTAATAAATCTTTGTAGTAACTCAATAGCCAATGTAAAATTCTTATATCTTAGCTGTTCTTGGTAATTTTTCATTTTTATAAAATTTGTGATTGTCATGAAAATAACTGCTTTGATTTTGATTTTTTATTACATTGAATTATAGATTAACTTGGGAATAATTTAAACATTTTATTTCCATTCCATGAATGTATCATTGCCTTCAATTTATATGTCTTTAAATGTATCCCTATGTTTAATTAACTAAAAAATAATTATATGATTTTCAGTACATTTATTCTTAGATATTTTATATTTTGTAATACTACTGTAAATTTAATTATTTTTATACATCTGACCTTAGTAATTAATCACTTATATATGGACTTCCATAGAATTTTATACAGAATTTGTTTCCGGTATTCTTGCTATATACACCTATTGATTGCAGTGATCTAATTTTGAACATCATGTATTTTCTGCATTCAAAATTATGTCATGTAAATAATAAGATATCTTTCTTCCTTTTCAATTCTTACATTTTTTTTCTTCTTGGAATGGGGTAGGGAGAGCTTTTCTTATTACACTGACTGGATTCTACAATAAAATGATGAAAAGAAGCTGAGATAATATGCACACTTGCCTCATTCCTGAATCTCATGGGGAAAGCTTTGAAAATTTACATTAAGTGTAATGATGGCTGTAAGTATCTTGTAGATATTCTAAATGCATATAAACTTCCCATCCATGGTTTATTTGCTATAAGCTTTTATTATGGATTAATTTTCAACATTATCAAATGTTTTCCACATCCACTGAGTACATCACACATTCTTCTTTATTCTGATATTAATATATTAGCTGGTTATTTAATGAAAAACAAAACTTGATTACCAAATAAATATCCAACATAATAACAGTAACAAACAGAGCTGGGTTTTTAAATGCTTACATATATAATATTTATACAAATATATATTATATAATTATGGGATAGATTTTTAGTTTTTTTCATATAATTTTTTTTAAGATTTTGAGATAAGTATCATGCCAAACTTTAAAAAGTTTGTTATGTAATTATTAAATTATCAAATAAATACATAAGTCCTTTCTTAACTCTAGAGATTTGAAGTATGCAATACACACACACATCCATAATAATATGTATATAAATACATACATAGGTATTCATATTGTTATCAATTTGATAAGTTGTATTTTATATATTTGTACTAAATTTTTAAATATAAATCTCATAATTATACACTCTAATTTTCTTTATTTCTGTAAAATCACTTGCTGTGTCATCTTTTGCATTTCTATAAACATTAATTATTCTTTCATCCTGCTTAGTTGATAAACCTTGTTAGAAAATTAGTATTTTTACTTTTTCAAAATAAACTAAGTTTTCACTTTTGTACATTCTTTAAATTTTTTTCTATTGCATTAATTTGTTCAATATTGTTTAATTTTCTCATATTTCCATTGTGCTTACTTTGATACTTATAGTTTTTGAGACAGATACTTAGATAATTGGTTTTTGTCAACTTGTTTCATACTTATATAGGTTTGGGGGTACAAGTGTAGTTTTGTTACATGGCTATATTGCATAGTGGGGAAGTCCAGGCTTTTACTGTAACGATTACTAGAACAGTGTACATTGTACCGATTAGAAAATTGCTCATCCCTCACCCTCCTTCCAGTCTCCCACCTTTCTAAATCTTCAATATCTATTATTCTGCTTTCTGTGCCCATGTGAACACATTCTTTATTCCCAATTATAAGTGAAAACATGTGATATTTGACTCTCCAAGTTATTTCACTAAAATAATAGCATCCAGTTCCATCCATGTTGCTGCCAAAGACATCATTTTATTCTTTGATATAGTTTAGTAGTATTCCATCGTGTGTGTGTATTACATTTTATTTATCCAGTAATTAATTTATAGACATTTAGGTTGATTTTGTATGTTTGCTATTATGAATAATGCTGTGATAAACATAGGGGTATGTGTATCTTTTTTATGCACTAATTTTGATTTCCTTTGCATAGATACACAGTAGTGAAACTGCTGTATTAAATGGCTTTTTAGTTATTTAAGGAGTCAAGGAGTCTCCATACTGTTTTTCATAAAGGTTGTACTAATTTACATTCCCACCGACAGTGTATAAGTATTCTTTTTTCTCCACATTCTCACCAACATGTTAGTTTTTCACATTTTAATAATAGTTATTCTGACTAGTATGAAGTTGTATCTCGTGGTTTTGATTTGCCTTTCTCCAATTATTAGTGATATTTAATTTTTTTTATATGTCTCTTAGTCATTTGTATTTCTTTTTTGAGAAATGGTTGTTCATATCTTTTGCCCATTTTTAAATGTTTATTTGTTTTTTCTTGTTGAATTGTTTGAGTTTTTTAAGATTCTAGACATTAGTCGTTTGTCAGATGCATAGTTTGCAAATATTTTCTCCCATGCTTGAGGTTCTCTTAACTCTGCAGATTATAATTTTTGTTGTGCAAAAGCATTTTAGTTTAATTAAGTCCTATTTGTCTATTTTTGTTTTTGTTGCTTTTGCTTTTGAGGTTTTAATCATGAAATATTTCCCTGGGCCATTGCTGAGAAGAGTTTTTGCTAGGTTTTCTTCTAGAACTTTCATAGTTTCAAGTCCTGAATTTGTATTTAATCCATCTCACTTTTTTTTTTTTAATATAATGAGAGGGGTCTTAGTGTTATAAGTATCCAATTTTCCCAGCACCATATATTGAATAGGGTGCCCTTTCCCCAGTATATGATTTTGTTGACATTGTAAAAGATCAGTTAGATGTAGTCTTTATTTTGGTTTTCTCTGTTATGGTTCATTGGTCTATGCATCTTTATTTATATACTATAGAGTAGTATAATTTTAAGTCAAGTAATTTGATGTCTCAAACTTTGTTCTTTTTTGGTAATGGTATATTTGCCTATTCAGTCTCTTTTTTGTTACCATATGAATGTCAGAATTATTTTTTCTAATTTCTAATTCTGTGAAAAATAACATTGGTATTTTGATAAGAATTACATTGAATCTGTAGATTGATGTGGGCAGCATGGTCATTTTAATAATATTAATTATTCTAATGTAGGAGCATGGGATATTTTACCATTTGTGTCATCTACAATTTCTTTCAGTGTTTTGTAGTTTTTCTTGTAGAAATCGTTCACCTCCTTAGTTACATTATTTCTAGGCATTTTGTTAACAATTGTAAATGGGATTTTTTCTTAATTTATATCTAAGCCTGATCATTACTGGTGTGTAGAAATGCTATTGATTTTTGCATGGTGATTTCGTATTCTAAAATTTTAATGGATTCATTGGTAAAATCTAGTTTCTAGGCACAAGGTGACATTGTCAGCAAACAGATAATTTGACTTTTTATTTTCTAATTTGTATGGGTTTCATTTATTTATCTTGCCTGATTGCTTGAGCATTTTTGTATTTATGTTCATCAGGAATTTTTTTTTGTTATATTCTTGTCTGGCTTTAATATCTGGTAAATGTTGGCTTTGTACAACAAATTAGAGAACTGTCTCATTTCCTTGATTTTTTGGAACATTTAGAGTAGGATTGGTACCAGTTGTTCTTTGTACATCTGGCAGATTTTGGTTGTGAGCCCATCTAGTCCTGGGCCCTTTGTTCATTGGATAATTTTTTATTATTGCTTCAGTGTTAAAACTTGTTATCATTTTGCCCAGGGTATCTACCTCTTTCTGATTCAATCTTGGGAGGTTGTATGTATTAAGGAATTTATTCATTTAATCTAGGTTTTCTGGTTTGTGAGCATAGAATTGTTCACAGTAGTCACTAATAATATGTTGTGTTTCTGTGATATCAATTATAATGTCTCCTTTTTCATTTCTGATTGTGCTAATTTTAATCTTCTCTCTTCTTGTCTTGGTTAGTTTAGGTGGTGGTCTAATAATTTTGTTGAACTTTTCAAAGAACCTACTTTTCTTGTAATTGATCCTTTGTATATTTCTGTCTCAATTTCATTTAGTTCTGTTCTGATCTTTGTTTTTATTTTCTTCTATCAATTTGGGGTCTTGTGTGTGTTTTTTTTTTTTTTTTTTTGATTCCTAAAGGTGTGACATTAAGTTGTTAATTTATTTGCTTTTTTTTTTTTTTTTTTTTAAGTGTTGAAATTTAATTCTTTAAACTTTTCTGTTAGGCCTGCTTTTGGTGTATCCCAGAAGTTATCACCTGTTCTGTCTCAATTTTCATTTATTAGTAAAATTTTTTGAATTTTCATCTTGATTTCATCATTGACCCAAAGATCATGTAGAAGCAGGTTGTTTAATTTCCATGTATTCTAGGTTATTTAATTTATGGTTTTGAGAGTTTCTCTTAGAACTGATTTTGAATTTTATTTCACTGTGGTCTGAGAACATACTTGATACAATTTTCACTTTTTTGAATTTACTGAGAATTATTTTGTGGCCTAACATATGGTCTGTCTTGGAGAATGTTTCACGTACTGATGAGAAGATTGTATTTTCTGAGGTTGTTAGCACAATGTTCAGTAAATTACTGTTGGGTCTATTTGGACTAAAGTTCAATTTAAGTTCAGTGTTTCTTTGTTGATTTTCTTTCTCAATAATCTGTCTAGACTTGTCAGTGGGCTGTTAAATTTTCCACTATTATTGTATTACTATCTATTTATTTTATTAGGTTGAGTAGTATTTGTTTCATACATCTGGATGCTCCAGTGTTGGGTCCAAGTAAGTTTATTTAATTGATTCCCTTAGTACTGTATAATGACCTTTTATGTCTTTTTTTAAAATGTTGTTGATTTAAAGACTGCTTTATCCAACACAACTATAGCTACTCCTACTTGTTTTTGGTTTTCATTTGTGAGGCATATCAATTTCTACCTTTTACTTGGAGTCTATAGGTTTGTTTTATTGATTTTTTAAAATATTTTTAAAATTTTTTACCAGTTAGGTGAGTTTCTTCTAAGCAGCATATGGTTTGATCACACTTTGCAATTGATCCTGCCAATCTCTGTCTTTTAAGTAAAGAACATAATTCATTTACATTAATGGTTAATATTAGTATGTGAAGTTTTGCTTCTGCCATAATGTTAACTGTAATCTGGTTTCTTGCAGTCTAACTTACGTAATTTTTATAAGACCTGTGATTTTATACTTTCATGTGTTTTTATGATTGTCAGTATCAACCTTTCATTTCCATGTTTAGAACTTCCTTGAGTATTTCTCACAGGGCTGATCTAGTATTGACAAATTCCCTTGGCATTTGCCTGGGAAAGATTTTATTTCTTCTTTATTTGTAGCTAATTTTATCTGGCTGTGCAGATTCATCCTTACTAACAATTAGATTGCAAATCTCAGTTGGGATCTAATGTGACCACCTCCTGAGGTGGCTGGCAAAGTTCCCTGAGGTCGTCCGCGAATTAGGATCAGGAATGGCTTCCTTTTATTGGCACAAGGGCCTGGAAGTGCATGCAAAACATTCCCTGATACTATTACCTCTTAAAAACTATCATCTGTTCATCAAATCAGATCCATTGCTGGGTAGGATCAAGGAGTTCCCTGTAGCTTGGATTGCCTGGCTCCCTAATGGGAATGTGTAGGATGAAGACAGTCCCTCCCCACTTTCATGCTCTGAAAACTTGCAATTTTCCACCTGGCTGCTGCCTGCCACTCCTTTCAAAGTATTCAAATATGCTTTCAATTTTTTTGTTGAGCTCCCATGTTCCTTCTCAAATAAAAGTTCAAAGTGTGAATAGCTATACACTATTTTGCTCTTTCCAAGGGGGTGAACTGTGCTAACAAAGTATCCAAATCTGCCATTTGAACGAATAAACAAGTCATCACCATCACAATATACAGTGTCAACCTAAAAGATTAAATTTTATTCTTAAATGAAAGCAACCAACAATTTTATTGTCATCATGATTTTACTTTAATACTTCATGGAGGGTCATATACCAATAACCAGACAGGTAGCTACTAAACATCAGAAAATCCATGATCATGGATGGATCTTGGAAAGGGTCTGTGAGATTCAGCTATGGGAAGAGTTCATGTCTCTGAGGCTATGTACTCCCAATTCTTTTAAATAAATTTTTATATTCTGCAATATAATTTTTCCATTGGTCAAATCTTAACCTAAAGTTCACAATTTTTTACTTCTGTGATTTAATTAACATTTATTTAATTTTTTCTAGATAATTTCCATGTTTTAGCCCTAATTTGTAACTGCATTTCTTAAATTTCCAAGTACTTGATGAGTTTTTAAAAATTCTTATTACAAATTTGCAAATTAATTGTATTGGTAAAAAAATATGTTCTATAAATGTTCATCCTTTGCCTTTTGATAAGATATGCTCTTTAGCCCAGGGTATAGTAAACAATATTAAGTGTCCCATATATATCTAAATAAGGTTTATTCTGTTATTGATAAATTTCTGTGCCCTTTATACAGACATTGTGTCAATTCTGTCCATGTTATTGTTCAAATGTCTTATATTCTTACTATATTTTTTCTCTTTTTCAATAGCTATTTTTGAGAAATATATCTCAAAATACATCCATATGTTTTGGAGGATTTTCTATTTTGTTGTTGTTTTTGTCAAATTTTAAAATATATTTTAAGTGTATGCTATTCGTTGCATATTCATTGTGTATTTAATTTCTGGAAGATTGAGCTTTTCTAAATTATAATAATTCCCTCTTGTTCTCAAATAATGCTTCTTGCATTCAAGCCTACTCTATCACTATTATATTTTAATATTCATATGATATGTATTGACCATATGTATGTATATACATGATATGTGTTGAAATATTTCTGTATCTCAATTTGTAAAATTAATCTCTTAGAAGTAGAATATAATAGGCTCTGCATTATCTTTTAATCGACTCTCATCACTTTTATCTTTTTTTTTTTTTTTTTTTTTTTTTTTGAGACGGAGTCTCGCTCTGTCGCCCAGGCTGGAGTGCAGTGGCGCAATCTCGGCTCACTACAAGCTCCGCCTCCCGGGTTCCCGCCATTCTCCTGCCTCAGCCTCCCGAGTAGCTGGGACTACAGGCACCCGCCACCTGGCCCGGCTAATTTTTTGTATTTTTAGTAGAGACGGGGTTTCACCTTGTTAGCCAGGATGGTCTCGATCTCCTGACCTCGTGATCTGCCCGTCTCGGCCTACCAAAGTGCTGGGATTACAGGCTTGAGCCACTGCGCCTGGCAACCTTTATCTTTTGAAGTGTTTTTTCGTATCTTATATATCTACTAACATAGTTGGGTTTAGTTATCATTGTGCTGGTAAATGTTAAACAACACCCTCTTCAAAACATTATGTGTACATATACATATAAATATATATACACATACAAACACATATATTTTTTATAAACTTTACTGATAGGCAGAATGTGCAGCATATAATTTAAAAATATTAATGAATTGTAATACTAAATGGTACAGTATAATAAATTTCATATAGTCAATTTAATCTTACTGAATGTCTTCATTAATTTTTGTCAAACTGTTGTTTTCTGCGGTCCAATTATGATTTTGAATGATAAATGAGTATTGTTTTACCATATTTTTGTTTATGTTCTGAGAAAGACAAAAGTGAAATAATAAAGCTATAAATCAAAATTTTACTTATTTTTCAACATAGTGAGCATCTTCTTTCTCAATCTAATGGTAGTTTTAAATACTGAAAGAACATTTTTTTTTCAAAACACTGCCACACTTCAGTTGAATTTGCATTATCATCACTTTTAAATGCCTGGAAAATCAGGAACACAATCAATTCAGCCCTGATTTGTATATTTGGTAATTTTTGTGATGTAAATGCCCTACCAAAGAAGATTTCAAGGTGATGTTAAGGCAGACATGATTTCATTGAACATGGTGTTGCAAAGATAACTGCAGTAGCAAACTAACATCATAGTTATACCAAACATATATAATAAGCATACATAAGCAAATGGTTATAATTAAACTATATTAAAATGTAGTAAAAATAATTTGAATTAGGGAGCTTAAGTTGTAGTAATATGTGGAAGTGTTAGTTTTGCTGTGTTTTACATTTTTAAGTTTTTATGGCTCATACACTGTAAAAGGAAAGAGGGAGGAGGATATTGACATTTTCATAACATAAATTTTTTCTCTGTAGGTTTACATGATGTATGTTATAAAGAAAATATTCAGAAATTCTGAATTTTTAATGGATTTCACATTATGCTTCCACTCAGGTGAGAGAAATTTTTATGCATCTGTGAGGTTCTATCTCATGAATTCAGTGCAGTCTGTCACAGAGCATACTGACCACCTTTAAAATTTACTAACTACATCCATATTTCTTCCTTTTGTTAAATAAGACAACTTATTTTGCTTTTGAACGGCATTGAATTCTGAGTGACACAACAGACACATTATTATTTTAGGACAATAGTGCACTTGTAAACTGTTTTGGTCTACAAAATATTTAAGTAGCCCTCTGTCAGTTTAGTCAATGTTATTAGACATTCAATTTTATGACTATTACCTTTCTTCTCAAATAAACAAAATAATTAGAGGAAACAGTGAACTCACAATCTACTTAACATTCATAAAAACTTCTGTTGATGTAGGTTTAAAATTAGGCAACTAAAGTAACTATCCATCTTGCTTTTAGAATAATTTCATTTTAAATGTTATCTCAGAGCAGAAAACCCTGGCAATTAAGCACCTTGCTTTGTGAGCAAGCAGTGACTTTGCAAGCAGTCACTGAAGCAGAACTAAGGAAATAAAATACTTTTTAGAATACCATTTTTTTTTTCCTGAAGTAGTTTGTCCCAATTAATTGGCTGAATACAGGATGTTGAATGAACCAAAGTGTTTGTGTATTTTGATGGACTAAAAACATGATTCTGTTTGCACCACTTTATATTTCTTTCAGCAAAAAGAGAGTTATTGCTATCAACTATTTTCATAAAACTTGTGCTTTTCTGAGTGTTTTAGGGAAGATCTGATTATATTTTACTCTTACTAGTCTTGAGTATCAGGTTAATATATTATTCCCATTCATCTGAATGATTCAAAATGTTTTCTTTGTCTTCTCTGAAAATAAATGAATATTAAGTTTTGATCCTCACTTACATGACAGTGATTAAATAGGCCAAACATACTGAGACAAAACAAATGTTACAACTCTGACCATATGGGCACCGTGACTGCTTGAGTTTTTATTTTCTAATTCATTGGTAGCACCCTCCAGCTACTCCATGTCAGGTGTTTTGTCTAAAAGTACAATTCTGAATCATGGTTCCAAAAGTTAATAACTTTGACTTTAAATGATCTAATAAATATACTGTATTAAAAACCATTAAAAGGATTGCTTAGGGCAAATTTTATAATAAGAGTTAAAAGAAATTACATTTTGCCTATTATAACATATACCAATAATAAATATTTTTAAAATAAGTCAGTACATAAAATGTTCACATTTTCTGGAGAGAATAAATATTAACTAAGTACCCTAATTCAATAAAATTAATATTTGTTATTAATTATTGCTTAATTTATTGTATTTTAAAAAGTCATATTGATTATCTCACAATGAACACCAATTTACTGAGAAAATTCTCTGTTGAAATGTTTTAGGAATTAAAATAAAGTTAATAGTCCATTGAGTCAAACATGAACTTTCCAACTGATTTTTTTTTTTACTCCAAAATGCTCTGATCATAGGAATATTTAACTTCTAATTTTAACATTTTATTGGTCTGTTCTCCCAATACTAAAAGGAAATACCTGAGACTAGGTGATTTGTAAAGAAAAAAGGTTTAATTGCCTCATGATTCCACAGGCTGTAAAGGAAGCATGACAGGCTTCTGGGGAGGCCTCAGGAAACTTTCAGTCAAGAGAGAAGGTAAAGGGGAAGCAGGCATGTCTTACATGGCCAGAGCATCAGGAAGGTGGATGGGGGAAGGTGGTACAGACTTTTAAGCAACCAGTTCTTTCTTATGAGAGCTCTATCATAAGAACAGCACTAAAGGAATGGTGGTAAACCATTCATGAAAGATGCACCCCCATGATTCAATTACCTCCCACCAGGCCCCATCTCCACCACTGGGGATTACAATTGAACATGAGATTTGGGTGAAGACACAGATTCAAACCATATCACTCCAACCTTGGCTCCTTCCAAATCTAGTGTCCTCACATTGCAAAATATAATCATCCCTTCTCAACAGTCCCCAAAGTCTTCACTCATTCCAGCATTAACTCAAAAGTCCAGAGTTCAAAGTCTGTCTCTGAGTCAAGGCTATTGCCTTCTGCCTATGAACCTATTAGTTACTTCCATGATACAACGGGAGTACAGGTGTTGGGCAAATATTCCCATTACAAGAAGGAGATTTTGGATAAAAGAAAGGTACTTCAGGCCCACGCAAGTCTGAAACTCAGCAAGGCAGCAATTAAATCTGAAAGTTCAAAAATAATCTCCTTTGACTCCATGTACCACACCCAGGGCATATTGATACAATGGGTGGGCTCTTAAAGCCTTGAGCAGCTCCACCCCTGAGACGTTGCAGGGTATAGTCCCCACAGTTGCTTTCATGTGGTAGGAGACCCTCTTCCTCAATTTTTTGGAATATTTTAAGTATAGATGGCACCAACTCTTCTTTGCACATCTGGTAGAATTTGGCAGTGAATCCATCTGGTTCTGGGCTTTTATTTTTTTTTTTTTGGTTGGTAGGCTATTCATTACTGATTCAGTTCTAGAGCTCATTATTATTATTAGTCTTCAGTTAGGATTCTGAATTAGGAATTAGGATTCAGTTTCTTCCTTGTTCCATCTTGGTAGAGTTTATGTGTCCAGGAATTTACCCATCTCTTCTAGGTTTTATAGTTTGTATGCCCAGAGCTGTTCCCAGTAGTTGCTTCTGGTTGTTTGTATGTCTGTGGGGTCAGTGGTAACATCCCGTTTGTTGTTTCTTTGTGTTTATTTGGATCTTCTCTCCATTCTTCTTTATTAATCTAGCTAGTGGCCTATGCTTCTCTTTAATTTTATTCAAAAAACACAAACTGGATTTGTTGATCTTTGGAATGGACTTTTACGTCTCATTTTCCTTCAGTTTGGTTCTGATTTTGATTTATTGTCTTCTTCTAACTTTCTGGTTGGTTTGTTCTTGCTTCTCTAGTTCTTTTAGTTGTGATGTTAGGTTGTTAATTTGAGATCTTTATAACTTATCAATGTGGGTATTTAGTGCTACTAATTTCCTCTTAACACTGCCTTCACTGTGTTCCAGAGATTCAGGTATGTTGTATTTTTGTTCTCATTCGTTTCAAAGAATTTCTTGATTTATACCTTAGTTTCCTTATTTGTCCAAAAGTCAATCAGGAGCAGGTTATTTAACTTTCCTGTAATCGCATGGTTTTAAGTGATGTTTTTAGTCTTGATTTCTATTTTTTATTGTACTGTGGTCTGAGAGCGTGTTTGGTATTATTTCAGTTTATATAGCAATTTTTGAGGATTAGTTTATGTATGATTACGTGGTTTACTGAGAACATGTGCCAGCCATATGGTGATGAGAAGAAAATATATTCTGTTATTTTTGGATGGAAAGTTCTGTAGAGGTCTGTTATATCCACTTGATCCAATGTTTAATCCAGGTTATAAATATATTTGTTAATTTTCTGCTTCAATAATCTGTCTAATACTGTCAGTGGAGTGTTAAAGACACCCACTTTTATCGTGCAGAAGTCTAAGTCTCTTTCTAGGTCTCTAACAACTTGCTTTATGAATCTGTGTGCTCCTATATTGGGTGCATTTGTATTTAAGACAGTTAGATCTTCCTTTTGAATCGGACCATTTACTATTACGTAATTCCTTTCTTTGTCCTTTTTTTATCTTTGCTGGTTAAAATTTGTTTTGTCTGAATTTAGGAGTGCAACCCCTTATTTATTTCTGATTCCCTTTTGGTTGGTAGAGTTCCCTACATCCCTTTTTTTGAACGTATGAGTGTCGTTGAGTGTGAGATGGGCCTCTTGAAGACCCATAGCCAACCTCACACTAAATGTGCAAAAGCTGGAAGCATTCTATTTGAAACCAGCACAAGACAGGGATGCTATCTGTCTCACAACTCCTATCCACATACTATTGGAAGTCCTTGTCAGAGCAATTAGGCAAAATAAAAACTAAAGGGCATTCAAGTAGGAAATGAGGAAGTCAAAGTATCCCTGTTTGCAGATGACATTATTCTATATCTACAAAACCCCATAGTTTCAGTCCAAAAGCTCCTTCACCTGATAAAGAACTTTACCAAAGTTTTAGGATACAAAATCAACGTACAAATATCTCAAGCATTCCTATACAACAATAGCAGCCAAGCTAAGAGCCAAATCAGGAATGCAATCACATTTATAATTGCCACAAAAAGAATAAAATATCTAGGAATACAGCTAGTCAGAAAGATGTATATAATGAAATTTACAAAATACCGCTCAAAGAAATCAGAGATGACACAAACAAATAGAAAAACATTGTAAGCTCATGGGCAGGAAAAATCAGTATCATTAAAATGGCCATACTGCCCAAAGCAATTTACAGATTTTGTGAAGAAAAGATGTTAGTTCAATGGCAGTACTGACAATTGTGTGTCCTTCCTATATATTAAGAGAGAAAAACAATCCCAATGCAATTTTCACATTTAAGTCAAAGATTGTTACATGGCTTGAATTCTAATAGGAAGACAAAAATCAAACAATTAGTGTGGTCCCATAGAAAAATTTTTGTTGTTGTTGTTGTTTTTGTTTTTGTTGTAAAGTATACTTTAAGTTCTAGGGTACATATGCACAATGTGCAAGTTTGTTACATAGGTATACATGTAAAATGTTGGTTTGCTGCACCCATTAATTCATCATTTGCATTAGGTATTTCTCCTAATGCTATCCCTTCCCCTGACCCCTGCCCCATGACATGTCCCGTGTGTGATATTCCCCACCCTGTGTTCAAGTGTTCTCATTGTTCAATTCCCACCTATGAGTGAGAACATGCGGTGTTTGGTTTTCTGTCCTTGGGATAGTTTGCTCAGAATGATGGTTTCCAGCTTCATCCATGTCCCTGTAAAGGATATAAACATATTCTTCTTTATGACTGCATAGTATTCCATGGTGTACATGTGCCACATTTTCTTAATCCAGTCTATCATTGATGGACATTTGGGTTGGTTCCATGTTTTTGCTATTGTGAATAGTGCCACAATAATCCTACGTGTGCATGTGTCTTTGTAGGAGAATGATTTATAATCCTTTGGGTATGTACCCAGTAATGTGATTGCTGGATCAAATGGCAATTCTAGTTCTAGATTCCTTGAGGAATAACCACACTGTCATCCACAATGGTTTAACTAGTGTACACTCCCACCAACAGTGTAAAAGTGTTCCTATTTCTCCACATCATCTCCAACATCTGTTGTTTCCTGACTTTTAATGATTGCCAATCTAAATGGTGTGAGATGGTATCTCATTGTGGTTTTGATTTGCATTTCTCTGATGACCAGTGATGATGTGCATTTCTCTGATGACCAGTGATGATGAGCATTTTTTCATGTGTCTATTGACTGCACAAATGTCATCTTTGGAAAAGTGTCTGTTCATATACTTTGCCCACTTTTTGATGGAGTTTTTTGTTTTTTTTTCTTGTAAGTTTGTTAAGTTCTTCGTAGATTCTGGATATTAGCCCTTTGTCAGAAGGTTAGATTGCAAAAATGTTCTCCCATTCTGTAGGTTGCCTGTTGACTCTGATGTAGTTTGTTTTGCTGTGCAGAAGCTCTTTAGCTTAATTAGATCCCATTTGTCTATTTTGACTTTTGTTGCCATCGCTTTTGGTGTTTTAGTCATGAAGTTGTTGGCCATGCCTAGTTCCTGAATGGTATTGCTGAGGTTTTATTCTAGGGTTTTTGTGGTTTTAGGTCTAGCATTTAAGTCTTTAATCCATCTTGAATTAATTTTTGTATAAGGTGTAAGGAAAGATCCAGTTTCAGCTTTCTACATATGGCTAGCCATTTTTTTTCCCACCACCATTTATTAAATAGGGAATCATTTCCCTATTTCTTGTTTTTGTCAGGTTTGTCAAAAATCAGATGGTTGTAGATGTATGGTGTTATTTCTGAGGCCTCTTTTCTGTTCCATTGGTCTATCTCTCTGTTTTGGTACCAGTACCATGCTATTTTAGTTACTGCAGCCTTGTAGTATAGTTTGAAGTCAGGTAGCATGATGCCTCCAGCTTTGTTCTTTTTGCTTAAGATTGTCTTGTCAACATAGCCTCTTTTTTGGTTCCAAATGAAGTTTAAAGTAGTTTTTTCCTATTCTGTGAAGAAAGTCATTGGTAGTTTGATGGGGATGGCATTGAATCTATAAATTCCCTTGGGCAGTATGGCCATTTTCACGATATTGATTCTTCCTATCCATGAGCATGGAGTTCTTCCATTTGTTTGTGTCCTCTTTTAGAGGAGTGGTTTGTAGTTCTCCTTGAAGGGGTCCTTCACATCCCTTGTAAGTTGGATTCCTAGGTATTTTATTCCTTTGTAGCAGTTGCGAATGGGAGTTAACTCATGATTTGCCTCTCTGTCTGTTATTGGTGTATAGGAATGCTTGTGATTTCTGCACATTGATTTTGTATCCTCAGACTTTGCTGAAGTTGCTTATCAGCTGAAGGAGATTATGGGCCGAGACAATGAGGTTTTCTAAATATACAGTCATGTCATCTGCAAACAGGGAAAATTTGACTTCCTCTTTTCCTAATTTAACACCCTTTATTACTTTCTCTTGACTGATTGCCCTGCCCAGAACTTCCAACACTATGTTGAATAGGAATGGTGAGAGAGGGCATCCCTCTCTTGTGCCAGTTTTCAAAGGGAATGCTTCCAGTTTTTCCCCCCATTCAGTATGATATTGGCTGTGGATTTGTCATAAATAGCTCTTATTATTTTTAGATACATTCCATCAATACCTAGTTTATTGAGAGTTTTTAACATGAAGCGTTGCTGAATTTTATCAAAGGCCTTTTCTGCATCTATTGATATAATCATGTGGTTTTTATTGTTGGTTCTGTTTATGTGATGGATTATGTTTATTGATTTGTATATGTTGAACCAGGCTTGCATCCCAGGGATGACATCGACTTGATCCTGGTGGATAAGCTTTTTGATGTGCTGCTGGATTTGGTTTGCCAATATTTTATTGAGAATTTTTGCATCGATGTTCATTAGGGATATTGATCTAAAATTCTCTTTTTTGTGTGTGTGTCTCTGCCAGGCTTTTGTATCAGGATGACGCTGTCCTCATAAAATGAGTTAGGGAGGATTCCCTCTTTGTACCTCTAGTAGAATTTGGCTGTGAATCCGTCTGGTCCTGGACTTTTTTTGGTTGGTAGGCTATTAATTATTGCCTCAATTTCAGAGCCTGTTATTGGTCTATTCAGAGATTCAACTTATTTTTTGTGTAGTCTTGGGAGGGTATATGTGTCCAGGAATCTATCCATTTCTTCTAGATTTTCTAGTTTATTTGCATATAGGTGTTTATAGCATTCTCTGATGGTAGTTTGTATTTTTGTGGGATCAGTGGTGATATCACCTTTATCATTTTTTATTGTGTGTATTTGATTCTTCTTTTTTTTCTTTATTAGTCTTGCTAACAATCTATCAATTTTGTTGATCTTTTCAAAAAGCTAGCTCCAGGATTCATTGACTTTTTTGAAGGATTTGTTTTGTCTCTATATCCTTCAGTTCTGTTCTGATCTTAGTTATTTCTTGCCTTCTGCTAGCTTTTGAATGTGTTTGCTCTTTCTTCTCTAGTTCTTTTAATTGTGTTGTTAGGGTGTCAATTTTACATCTTTCCTGCTTTCTCTTGTGGACATTTAGTGCTATAAATTTCCCTGTACACACTGCTTTAAATGTGTCCCAGCAATTCTAGTACGTTGTGTCTTTGTTCTCATTGGTTTCAAAGAACATCTTTATTTCTGCCTTCATTTTGTTATTTACCCAGTACTCATTCAGGAGCAGGTTGTTCAGTTTCCATATAGTTGTGGGGTTTTGAGTGAGTTTCTTAATCCTGAGTTCGAATTTGATTGCACTGTGGCCTGAGAGACAGGTTGTGATTTCTTTTACATTTTGCTGAGGAGTGCTTTACCTCCAACTATGTGGTCAATTTTGGAATAATGCAATGTGGTACTTACAAGAATGTATACTCTATTGATTTGGAGTGGAGAGTTCTATAGATGTCTATTAGGTCTGCTTGGTGCATAGCTTGGTGCATAGCTGAGTTCAAGCCCTGGATATCCTTGTTAACCTTCTCTCTCGTTGATCTGCTAACATTTACAGTGGGGTACTAAAGTCTCCCATGAGTGTTGTGTGGGAGTCTAAGTTTCTTTGTAGGTCTCTAAGGACTTGCTTTATGAATCTGGGTGCTCCTGTGTTGGGTGCATATATATTTAAGATCATTAGCTTTTCTTATTTAATTGATCACTTTACCACTATGTAATGGCCTTCTTTGTCTCTTTTGATCTTTGTTGGTTTAACATCTGTTTTATCACAGACTATTATTGCAACCCCTGCTTTTTTTTTCTTTTTTTTTTCTTTCCATTTGCTTGGTAGATATTCCTCCATCCCTTTATTTTGAGCCTATGTGTGTCTCTGCACGTGAAATGGGTTTCTGAATACAGCACACTGATGGGTCTTGACTTCTTATCCAATTTGCCAGTCTGTGTCTATCACCTGGGGCATTTAGCCCATTTAAATTTAAGGTTAATATTGTTATGTGTAAGTTTGATCCTGGCATTAAGAGTTTAGCTGGTTATGTTGCCTGTTAGTTGATGCAGTTTCTTTCTTTAGTGCTATAAATTTCCTTCTACACACTGCTTTAAATGTGTCCCAGCGATTCTAGTATGTTGTGTCTTTTTCCTCATTGGTTTCAAAACATCAACAGTCTTTACAATTTGGCATGTTTTTGTAGTGGCCGGTATGAGTTGTTCCTTTCCATGTTTAGTACTTCCTTCAGGAGGTCTTGTAAGGCAGGCCTGGTATTGACAAAATCTCTCAGCATTTGCTTGTCTGTAAAGAATTTTATTTCTCCTTCACTTATGAAACTTAGTTTGGCTGGATATGAAATTCTGGGTTGAAAATCCTTTACTTTAAGAATGTTGAATATTGGCCCCCACTCTCCTCTGGCTTGTAGAGTTTCTGCTGAGAGATCCACTGTTAGTCTGATGGGCTTCCCTTTGTGGGTAACCCGACCTTTCTCTCTGGCTGCCCTTAACATTTTTTCCTTCATTTCAACCTTGGTGAATCTGACAATTATATGTCTTGGGGTTGCCCTTCTCACAGAGTATCTTTGTGGTTTTCTTTGTATTTCCTGAATTTGAATGTTGGCTTGCCTTGCTAGGTTGGGAAGTTTTGCAACTTGGTTCCATTCTCCCCGTCACTTTCAGGTACACCAATCAGATGTAGATTTGGTCTTTTCACATAGTCCCATATTTATTGGAGGTTTTGTTTATGTCTTTTTGCTTTTTTTTTTCTCTCAACATCTCTTCTCACTTTATTTCATTATTTTGATCTTTAATCACTGATACCCTTTTTTCCACTTGATCGAATCGGCTACTGAAGGTTGTGCATGTGTCACGTAAAGTTCTTGTGCCATGGTATTCAGCTCCATCAGGTCATTTAAGGTCTTCTCTACACTGTTCATTCTAGTTAGCAATTTGTCTAATCTTTTTTCAAGGCTTTTTAGCTTCCTTGCAATGGGTTCAAACATCCTCCTTTAGCTCAGAGAAGTTTGTTGTTACCGACCTTCTGAAGCCTACTTCTGTCGGCTCATCAATGTCATTCTCTGTCCACCTTTGTTCCATTTCTGGTGAGGAGCTGAGATCCTTTAGAAGAGAAGAGGAACTCTAGCTTTTAGAATTTTCAGCTTTTCTGCTCTGGTTTCTCTCCATCCTTGTAGTTTTATCTACCTTTGGTCTTTGATGTTGGTGACCTACAGAGGGAGTTTTGGTGTGGATGTCCCTTTTGTTGATGTTGATGCTATTCCTTTCTGCTTGTTAGTTTTCCTTCTAACAGTCAGGCCCCTCAGCTGCAAGTCTGTTGGAGTTTGCTGGAATTGCACGCCAGACCTTGTTTGTCTGGGTATCACCAGCAGAGGCTGAAGAACAGCAAATATTGCAGAACAGCAAATATCGCTGCCTGATCCTTTCTCTGGAAGCTTCATCCCAGCAGGGCACCCACATGTATGGAGTGTCAGTCAGCCCCTACTGGGAAGTGTCTCCTAGTTAGGCTACATGGGGGTCAGGGACCCACTTGAGGAAGCAATCTGTCTATTCTCATTGATCAAACACTTCTGGGAGAGCCACTGCTCTTTTCAGAACTGTCAGACCGGGACATTTAAGTCTTCAGAAGTTTCTGCAGCCTTTCGTCCAGCTATGCCCTACCGCCAGGGGTGTGGTCTACAGAGGCAGCAGGCTTTGCAGAACTGCAGTGGTCTCTGCCCAGTTCGAGCTTCTTGGCTGCTTTGTTTACCTATTTAAGAATCAGCAATGGCAGACACCCCTCCTCCTGCCAGGCTGCTGCCTCTCAAGTTGAACTCAGACTGCTGTGCTAGCAGTGTGTAAGGCTTTGTGGGCATGGGACCCACCGAGCCATGCGTGGGATATAATCTCCTGGTGTGTACTTTGCTAAGATCATTGGAAAAGTGCAGTATTTGGACGAGAGTGTCCCGATTTTCCAAGTACAGTCTGTCACGGCTTCCCTTGGCTAGGAAAGGGAAATCCCCTGACCAAGTGAAGCGATGCTCCGCCCTGCTTTGGCTCATCCTCCGTGGCCTGCACCCACTGTCCAATCAGTCACAATGAGATGAACCAGGTACCTCAGTTGGAAATGCAGAAATCACAGTCTTCTGTGTCGATCATGCTGTGAACTGCAGACCAGAGCTGTTCCTATTTGGCCATCTTAGAATGGATGCCTCTCCTTTTTCTAGTTTCTTAAAGTGAAAACTGAGGTCACTGACTTAAGACCTTTCTCCTTTTCTTTTCCTTTTTTTTTTTTTTTTTTTTGAGACAGAGTTTCACTCTTGTTGTCCAGGTGGGAGTGCAATGGTGCAATCTCGTCTCACTGCAACCTCCGCCTCCCAGGTTCAAGCGATTCTCCTGCCTCAGCCTCCCAAGTAACTGGGATTACAGGTACCCACCAGCACAGCTAATTTATTTTTTTATTTTTTAGTAGAGATGGGTTTTCACCATGTTGGCCAGGCTGGTCTCAAACTCCTGACATCAGGTGATCCACCCCAGTCAGCCTCCCCAAGTGCTGGGATTACCCCCTTTTATTATACTATATGCAAAAATCAACCCAGGATGGAGTAGACTTAAATGCAAAGCCAAAAACTATAAAAACTCTCAAAAACAAGCTAGACCATACCATTCTGGACATAGGAATGGGCAAAAACTTTATGATGAATATGCCAAAAGCAAAAGTTGAGAAAGAGGATTTAATTAAACTAAAAATCTTCTTCACATCAAAAGAAACTATCAACTGAGTAAACAGAAAACCTACATAATGGAAGAATATTTTTTCAAAGCGTACATCTGAAAAATGTCTAATATACAGTATTTATAAAGATCTTAAACAAATTTACAAGAAACAAACAGTCCTATTAAAAACTGGGCAAATGACATGAACAAACACTTAAAAGAAGATATATGTGGGCTGCAGGTTTACATATATATATATAAAAGCTCAATGTCACTGACCATTAGAAAAATGCAAATAAAAATTACAAGATACAAGCTAATGCCAGTCAGCATGGCTGTTATTAAAAAGTAAAAAATAAAATAAAATTAATTAATTAATTAATTTAAAAAAAATACAGGCTGGGCGCAGTGGCTCAAGCCTGTAATCCCAGCACTTTGGGAGGCCGAGACGGGCGGATCACGAGGTCAGGAGATAGAGACCATCCTGGCTAACACGGTGAAACCCCATCTCTACTAAAAAACAAAACAAAACAAAACAAAAACTAGCCGGGCGAGGTGGCGGGCTCCTGTAGTCCCAGCTACTTGGGAGGCTGAGGCAGGAGAATGGCGTGAACCCGGGAGGCGGAGCTTGCAGTGAGCTGAGATCTGGCCACTGCACTCCAGCCTGGGTGACAGAGGCCAGACTCCGTCTCAAAAAAAAAAAAAAAAAAAAAAAAACAGATGAAACAGATGCTGATGAGGTTGTAGGGAAAAAGGAACACTTATACACTGTTGTTGGGAGTGTACATTAGTTCAACTATTGTGGAAATCAGTGTGGCAATTCTTCAAAGACCTAAAAACCAAACTACCATTTTTACCCAGCAATCACATTACTGGGCATATCTATAAAGGAATAACGAAATATTCTTTTATAAAAGCACATGCAAATACGTGTTCATTGCAGTATTATTCACAATAGCAAAGACATGGAATCTACCTCAATGCTCTTCGATGGTTGACTAGATAAAGAAAATGCAGTACATATACACTATGGAATACTGTGCATCTATAAAATGGAATGAGATCATGTCCTTTTCAGGAACATAGATGGAGCTGGAAGCCATCATCCTTAGCAAACTAACACAGAAAAAGCCAGCCAAATACCACATGTTCTCATTTATAAGTCAGAGCTAAACAATGAAAATACAGAGACAAAAGAAGAGGAACAACAGATACCAGGGCCTACTTGAGGGTGGAGTTTGAGAGGAAGGATAGGGACAGAAGAAATAACTGTTGCCTATTAGGGTTAGTACCTGGGTGATAAAATAATTTATACAACAATCCCTCATGATATGCATTTACCTATGTAACAAACCTACACATATACCCCTTAACATAAAAGTTAAAAAAGAAATAAAATAACTCATCAAATAAAATATAAACTTCCAAAATGTCCTAAATAATTTTTACCTCAAAGTATTCTGACCATGGAAATATTTAATTTCTTAATTTTCCACAATCTGTATAGGCTGTCATAACAGGTTTTATAAAACCTTAGTTAGAAAAAAAGATATTTGGAAGAGGGATTTGCTAAAGTCACTTTAGAGTTTCCACCAGTGTTAAAGCAGGGTTAAGTTCATCATTTTTGCTTTCTTCATTTTAAGTTTACTAGGACTTAATACTCAGAATCATATAGGCTTTACACTTCATATTTTCTCTTGGTTTTATATTGGTTCTGTTATGGTCATTGAGTCTATCGGTATTTTAACATCTGCATAAACAGATTGTCCAAAGTAAACAGGTTAAGTGATTTTGAATAATGATTAGCATGGAAATTATGTTTAACAACAAATTCCAATAGCACAATTTGGCCTCCACAATACTTATCTATTTTTTTTTTCATATGTCAAATGACTCATTTGGATAGAAATATGACATTGTAGAATATTTTACCAAAATGCCCTGAAATAAGGGACAACATTGTAACCCTTAATAATCTTAATTTTCTAATAGAAAAAACTCTCAATATAAAATATATATACATAAAACTTTGTTTAGAGACACAAGGAACAAAAATAGGTTAATAGTTTGAAAGAATAGACTCTATGTCCTTTTCACAATAATAATGTATAGATTCAATTCAATGTCAATCAAAACAACAGACTATTTTGCATAAATTGAGAAGTAATTCTAAACTTCATTGTTAGAAATGCTTATTCCCTCTCATCATGTCACTCCTTGGATTAGAAAACAATGAGAATCTTTATTAAGTTTATTTGCACACAACAAAACAAAACTCAGATGCTGCCACCCCTTTCACAGAAAACTTGGAAGACTACCAGAATTTCCGGACAGCAACAGGAACATAGGAGTAGCTGAGACACTTCACAAGTTGCTCATGACCCAGAATGCTGTAAGAGACTATGAAACTATTTCTGTTAAACAAACGGTAATATCTGAGAGGTGCTTGGGGAATCTAGGAGGACTCATGTCTGAGATAAGAGTAAGGCATAGGGACTTGCTTGGATACACAATTTCACATAGAAATATCAATCAAAGGGAGCAGTGAAGAAGATGATGACCAGCTGTCAGTTGCCCTTCTATATCCAAATCACCCAGAACTTCCACTCAAGCACAAGAATATGAAGAAAAGGAATAGCAAATCCCTAAATTTATTTAAAACAAAATAAAAGCCCTGAGAATTCACTGATCTATTTACATTGATAAAACTAAGTTTTGGCCACAAGATAAACTAGAACATTAAAAGTATTATACTCAATTATAAAAAGTAAAGCTAGTTTTACTTATTTTCATACTATTTTCCTGTGGTAAAAACAAAAAAAAAATTTTCTACAAGTGATACATAATTAATTGACTCTTGTTTCTACTCAATCATATCTTTTTTGCCAAAACAATTTATCTTATTTGCTGAGTTCGTTCATATGTTTTCTTTATTTGCCTGAAAGAGTAACAAAATTAGCTCTTTTTTTTTCTTATAGGCTTTATTTACTAAGTCTTTAATCATAAGCACTATTTTTGTGGAACCTCATAATTGAATTTTATTTTTCTAAATTTACAAAACATACTTATTCATGTTATATCATATTATCATGATATATATTTTATATTTACAAAATATTGGACAGCTCAAAATAGCAAATATGTATGTATGTGTATATGTGTGTATGTGTGTGTATGTGTGTGTGTGTGTGTATATATATATATTTTTTAATGCAGGATCCCAAACTAGGCCATTACTCTCTAAGAATTGTCATGACAGCTAAAGCAAAGTTTGGCTTATTTCAGACTTTACTAGCAGAGACACCAACCTATTTTTAGTTTTCTAAAGAACATGTCCAGTACTGACTCATACTCTCTGCCAAGAAGATGCTGTATTTAAAACTATCTGGATATTTTAAAAATATATATATGCATCTTTTTACATACCTAAATATACTTTTTTTGGTCCATCTTTCTGTTCTCTACTTGTTAAATTATTCCATTTTAAAAATCACCTTTAATATTTTCTCCTGACCTGAACTTTGGTTTCTTCTGCTAGTTGGATAAATATACCCTCTTACCTTCAGAGAAAATTAAGAACACAATTGCTGCTATGGATCAGGGTCAATCAATAAAATCCATGGCCTAAAGCCTGCCAGAATGTATACAAAAATTCAAAGAAATGTCTGCTTATTAAATAAAGAAAATGAAGATGTAGGAAAAACATGTCTTTTAGACATATATTTGTTTTTGTATGGTGTTTAGATAATTAAATATAGAGTTAAGAGTAATTATCTATGGGCTTGTTAAGCTGAAGAAAGATTTCTGAAATGCGTTAAACAGAAGAATGCTTTGTTACTATCTTATGAATCCACTATGAGAAGACAATGTTAACAACTCTACTTAAACACATGATTGAAATTTCTAAAAATAAAGAAAAAGTAAACTAATTTTAGAGATGGTGATTGGTCACACATTGACCTTTGAGTGTCACTTACTAAATGCGCTGAGGCTCTTTTATTAGGAAATGAAAGTCCAGGAACACCTCCAGTGTAATATTTCTAATGCACTGTTTTCTACATATCAACAAGCAAGTTGAGGTTCTTGGACACTGGGCTATCAGAGTAATCATCCATTTCATCTGTTCTATGTTTCAATAATAAGTATTTGTGAAATATTGGACAGCTCAAAATAGCAAGTATATAACATTTAAAATATAAGCTTGAGAACTAAAGCAACTTTAAGATAATATAGTTAATATAGATTAAATATTACATAAATAGCCAAGCAACATCCGTTTGGCCTTCTAGGAGGAAAGTAGCACAGAATACTACAGGCTGATTGATATCAGGATTTACTCTACGTATTTAAAAAGTTTTGCTTAACAAATAAACACACTTTAGATTAACATTTATTAAACCATTTTGGACAATAACAAAAGTCTAAATATTTTAGGAGGTTACATATCATATATAAAGCATATGATATTTACTAATACAATTGCATTAAAATGTACTTTTTCAAATATCCTATAATTTAGAGCTTTTAGAATCACAGATATTTATGTTCTTCTTTCAGATATCTTTTGCTATACTACCCACATTTTACCACATTTAATATATTTTATTTTGCTAACTGATGACAACTAATAACTCATTAACATTAGTTTACCATATGTGCATGTTTTAAAAATTATTTAAGTGGAAAAATAATTTATAATGCAACAGAAAGCAATACGACCACAATCCTTACATTTGATTTCATAAATTTTCAGGAAAATATATTGATAGAATAAACTTCTAGGCCGAGTGTGGTGGCTCACTCCTGTAATCCCAGCAACTCTGTAGGCCGAGGCAGGCGGATCATGAGGTCAAGAGATAGAGACCATTCTGGCCAACATGGTGAAACCCCGTCTCTACTAAAAATACAAAAGGTTAGCTGGGCATAGTGGTGTATGCCATAGTCCCAGCTACTCAGGAGCCTGAGGCAGGAGAATCACTTGAACACGGCAGGCAGAGGTTGCAGTGAGCCGAAATCGCACCATTGCACCCCAGCCTGGTGACAAAGTGAGACTCCATCTCAATTTAAAAAAAAAAAAACTCCATCTAAATATACCATAGATGATACCAATTATTTAAAAGCAATGCCTTATGCTTACTCTGTAATTTACTAACCTATTGTTAGAAACAGACTAGTCCTTTGGTAATAATTCATGAAACTTAATTTGAATAATTATTCTTGCTAAGTTATTCATAAAACAGAAAGATGATAATGATGAGTCCTGCTTAGTGTTTTTCATATGCCATTCAATACTTTGATGTATTTAAAAAGTAATGATGAAAATGGATAAATATTCATTCTGGTTTTGATCTCCTAAATACAGACATTTTCATATCATTTTAAAATGTTAAAAAGGGAACTGTGTTTATATATTATTTAGATTATCCTAACATAAAATAAATTTCAAATAACATGTAACTATTAAAAGGCATAGAATTTTCCCCTGATATGTAAAGCAAAACTTTAAAAAAGTCATACTTTTTAAAAATAAAAGCTGAAATTTTAATAGGATGACCCAGTAAATTGCAAAGCAAATTAGAAATTACTTAAATCATCATATAGGAAAAAGATTATCCATGTTAAACATAGGCTTGTGGGTTCTTTAGAAGTAAATATTTCAAACTCAGTAATTTGATGATGGAACAACCTTCTGTTGCTCTTGTTAAGTCAGCATCTACAAACAAGTATGGCAGTTATATTTATTATACAGATTTTCAAAAATTGAAACTAATTAGTTAATTGTAAAGGTATTAGGAATGTCTTCAGTCTATTTTGTGATAATCATCACATGTAAGTCTTTTGCGGTTTGGGTAAAACTCTATACATATTCTTCTCTTAGCTACTTAAAACTGATCAGTGACCTCTATTAATATAGTATGCTGTTTTTTGAACAGCCTTCAAAATCAACCCATGACCCTGGCAAGATAAACATCAAATAAATTACTCCTTCTGTTTGTTGCCTTTCTGTGATACATGCCTTACTTATTTTGAGCCTCACGTCTCATCACTCAGACAAATGATGACCGTGGCAATTAAGTAATGTCAGGCCTCTGAGCCCAAGCTAGGCCGTCATATCCCCTGTGACCTGCATGTATAAATCCAGATGGCCTGAAGCAACTGAAAAACCACAAAAGAAGAGAAAATAGGCAGTTCCTGCCTTAACTGGTGACATTCCACCATTGTGATTTGTTCCTGCCCCACCCTGACTGATCAAATTAACCTTCTCCTGGACAATAAGTCCACATTCCTTCTCCTGGACAATAAGTCTCCGGAGCTCCCCACCGAGCACCTTGTAACCTGCCCGCAAGAGAACAAACCCCTTTAACTATAATTTTCGACTACCTACCCAAATCCTATAAAATTGCCCCACCCCTATTTCCCTTTGCTGACTCCTTTCTCGGACTCAGCTCACTTGCACCCAAGTGAAGAAACAGCCTTGTTGCTCACACAAAGCCTGTTGGTGGACTCTTATCACACAGACACATGTGACAATTGTGAAATATGTGACAAGTAACATATTTCCAAAGGAATGGCAGGGTGATATGGTCAGGCCTTGTGTCCGTACCAAAATCTCATTTTGAATTATAATCCCCATAATCCCTATATTTCCCGCATGTCAAGGGAGAGACCAGGTGGAGGTAGTTGGATCATGGGGGTGGTTCCCCAATGTTATTCTCATGATAGTGAGTCAGTTATCATGAGACTGGATGGTTTTATGCGTGTTTGATAGTCTGTCCTGTGTTCATTCTCCTTCCTGCTGCCTTGTGAAGAAGGCTTGTTTGCTTCCCCTTTGCCTTTTGCCATGATTTTGTTTCCTGAGGTCTCCTCAGCCATGCTGAACTGTAAGTCAATTAAATCTCTTTCCTTTATAAATTATCCAGTCTCAGGCAGTTATTTATAGCTCTGTGAAAACAGACTAATATGCAGGACAAATAAGAAATATCAATAGAAAATTAAAAAAAAATCACTTTCAGCTGAATGTAAAAATGACCTATTAAAACTCTGCAATTGGGCTACATCTTTACAGTGAAATTTGTATCATCATAAGCAAATCCTAGAAAAGAGGGAGACCTAAAAAAAATCCTATAAGTATGTACACAAAAAGTCAGAAAAAAGTGACAAACACAAAGTAAAGAAACTAGACAAATTATATAACAAATCTGCCAAAATTAATGAAAGGAAAAACAAATCTACATAGAAAATTGTGCTTCCCACAGAAAAGCAGCAATCCCAAAATCTAAGAAAAACATAATTCATCAAAATTGAAAAAAAGATGTGAATACTTTGAACATTCTGATAAGTAATATAGAAACTATGACTGTGATTTTGAGAAAAAAACTAAAGACGTATTTAGAATAAAATGCCCTTTCTGGTAAATATATATGCGATGTTAAAATATTTAAGAAATAACACCAATTTTCAAAAAACCCCTTCAGAGAATATTTTAAAAAGTGACCTTCTCGCCAGGCGCGGTGGCTTACAGCTGTAATCTCAGCACTTTGGGAAGTGGAGACAGATGGATCACCTGAGGTCAGGAGTTCCAGACCATCCTGACAAACTTGGAGAAACCCCGTCTCTACTAAAAATGCAAAATTAACCTGGCATGGTGGTGCATGTTTGTAATCCCAGCTACTTGGGAGGCTGAGGCAGGAGAATCGGTTGAACCTGCGGGGGCAGAAGTTGCCGTGAGCTGAGATTGTGCCATTGCACTCCAGCCTGAGCAACAAGAGTGAAACTCCGTCTCAAAAAAAAAAAAAAAAAAAAGCCAAAGAAGTGACCTTCCCAATTTAGATTATGAAATATTATAACAAGGATTTTTATCAGGAAATAAATAACATCTTTAATGAAGATAAAAGGAACAATAGTAAATAAGATATTAATCAAGTTATAACAAGAGAATATACCATGGCCCTGTGGTACTTATTTTATAAATTCAAGAATAGTTTAGTATTCAATAACTAAGTAAATAAAGAGAAAATAATATAATAAAATTAACAGACTGACATGAAAATGTCTTTTATTGCATACATTTAATGTGTATAACATGATGTTTTGATATATGTAAAAAAAAGACTATTGTAGCCAAGCAAATTAACATATCATTCCACATAGTTACCATTTAAATATATTATTATTTTAATTGATGAATAAAAATTATATATAATTATGGCTAATAATGTGATATTTTGTATATGTATACATAGTGCAATTAATACATTAAGCTTATTAATATATCAATAATATCTCATACTTATCATTTTTTGTGAAGGGAATACTTCAAATTTCTCTTAGCAATTTTCAAGTACACAACACATTATTTTTTACCATAGTCAGCGTGCCCTACAATAGATTTCCAGAATTTCCTATCTAACTCCTAAAGAGTAACTTGTGGCCGGGCGCGGTGGCTCACACCTGTAATCCCAGCACTTTGGGAGGCCAAGGCAGGCTCATCACGAGGTCAGGAGATCGAGACCATCCTGGCTACAATGGTGAAACCCTGTTTCTACTAAAAATACACACACACAAAATTAGCTGGGCGAGGTAACGGGCGCTTGTAGTCCCAGCTACTTGGGAGGCTGAGGCAGGGGAATGGTGTAACCCGGGAGGTGGAGCTTGCAGAGAGCTGAGAATGTGCCACTGCACTCCAGCTTGGGCGACAGAGCAAGACTCTGTTCAAAAAAAAAAAAAAAAGGGTAACTTGTAGTTTTTAACCAACATCTCCCCAATAACCCCATTCTTCACCTCCAGGCCCTGGAAACTATCATCTACTCTCTGCTTCTATGAGTTCAATTTTTAAAATTCTACATATGTGTTAAATTATGCAGTATTTGTCTCTCTGGGCTGGTTTATTTCGTTAAGCATAGCGTCCTCCAGGTTCATCCATGTTGATGCAAATGACAAGATCATCTTTTATATCTTGGCTATTATAAATAATGCTGCCATGAACGTGGGAGCACAAAAATCTCTGTGAGCAGCTGATTTAATTTCCTTTGGTTAAACTTAGAAGAGGGAATTGTGAGTCATAGGATAGTTTCATTTTTGATTTTTTAAGAAACCTCCATACTCTTTTCCATGCTGGCTATACTAGTTTACATCCATGCCAACAGTGTACAAGGGTTACCTTTGCCCCACATCCTTGCCAAAATTTGTTATCTCTTGTCATTTTTATAGTAGTCATCCTAACAGGCGTGAGGTGGTATCTAACCGTGGTTTTGATTTGCATTTCTCTTATGATTAATGATGATATTTCTCAAATGAAGACATAAAATTGTTCAACTGTATGAAAAGGCACATGTAGGCCTTTTCATACACCAGTTGAACATCTTTATGTCTTCATTCGAGAAATGTCTATTTAGGACTTTATTTTTTAATCAGTTCATTTATTTTTGCTATAGAGTTGTGTGATTTCCTAATATATTTTGGATATTAGTCTCTGGATACACAGTTCACAAACATTTTCTCTTAGTCCTTGAGCTGCCTTTTAATTTTGTTAACCGTTTCCTTTGCTGTGCAGAAGTAGTTTGTTTGATGTAGTCCCATTTGTTTATTTTTGCCTAAGATTTTAGTGCTATATCTAAAAATAAATCTGCACTAAGGCCAATATCAAAGTGCTTCTCTCCTATATTTTCTTTTAGTAGTTTTATGGTTTCAGGTCTTAGAGTTGATGTTTGTGTATGATGTAATAGATTTTATAAACATGTTTTCCAGTTAGAGGCCTAATTTCAATCTTTGGCATGTGGATATCCGCTTTTCTCAATTCAAATTATTGAAGAGGCTGTTCTTTCTCCATTGTGTCTTCTTGACGCTCTCATTAAAAAATCACTTGACTGTATATGCTTGAGTTTATTTGTGGTATCTCTGTTGAAAATTTACTATTTTGATGTATTATGACAAAGAGATTGTAGGAAAGAAAAATAAATGTCAGTTTCATTTATGACCTTGTATGCCAGAGCTCTTTGTTGAAAAATCTCCCAAACTAAATATAGCAAATCATACCTGATGACATATCAAAAATAACAGTACATAACAACCAAGTTGAGTTTATTCAAATAATATAAAGGCAATTTAATATTCAAAGCTTGAACAACAGAAGTCACAAATTAATTTTAAAATGGGAGAAATATTTTAGTCACCAAAATAAATTTGGAAAACATGTTTATAAAATCTAATTATATTTTTATGTTTAGAGTCTTAGAAAAGATGTCCCTTAAGGTGGAAGTCTATTATTCTGATAGAGTATATGTAAGACTCTGTATATATATATCATAAAGTTAAAATATTGAAAGTTATACTCCTGAAGTCAGTAACGACACAAGATGTCATTAGCATGAATTGCTCTAGACACCATAGCCATGCCTCTCAAAAATGTGTTACAAGATATCAACATTTAAAAACAGCAAAAAAAACTATAACTTGGCAAAATTACTGCATATGCTGAAACTATAAAACAATCTACATATAAACTGAGAATTAAATAATGAACTTTTCAACATTGTTGAATACAAGGATAACCTATACAGCTTAGTAGTATCTCTATAGGTCAGAAAGAGACAAAAAAAGTGAATTAAAAATACCATTCATAATAGCATCAAATATATCAATAATTCATACTAAATATAATGCAAAATGTGTACAACTACTTCCTTAATAACAACAATATTGAAAACCATTAAAGAAATTCTAAATAAATTGAAGGGTGTGCCAAGTTTTTTAAACAGGCAAAATTGCAAATGTGCTTCTTTTATTTAAATTGATGAAAAAATGTTGTGCAATCTGAGTCAAAATCCCACCAGTTAGCCCTATGGGAATTAAAAAGTTGCATTAAAAATTTAGGTGACAAATATCACAGCTGAAGACTTAATGCAATGGAAAGTAAGGCAGTGATGTCTTGACACAAGGCTAAAGAAATTGAACAGTATGGCAGATTGAAGTGTCCAAAAGTATATCCACACTTCTAGAGTCACTTGATTTATGATCTAGGTGATAACATGGTGTAGTGCATTGGAAAAATCATTATTTTTCAATAAACATTACTGCATCAAAAGGATAAAAATAAGGACAGAATGTGAATTTTAAATGCTATCATATTATACAAAAAAAAAAAAATCCCAAGTGGATTTTATATTGTTATAAGTGCAGAACCTTTAGATGGTGAATAACATTGAAAGTAAGAAAAATCAAGGTCACCTTTTTTGCCATTCATGAATTGAGCAACCAAACAGAACTCAGCCATTGGAAATAAACCTCTATACTTGACCTCTCAGTTAAGCAAAAATGGAAAATCTGCAGCCCAGGATTTATTTTTAGGAGGAGTGGCAAAACAAGTGTGAGAAAAGAGTGAAAATGAAGATATGTAAGTAAAGCCTGAAGCCATAGGGAAAAGTCAAAACACACTGTACCAAGAGAAACATCAGGAAAAAACTGCAGGTTTGGGACGGAAGATGGAGACAAGAAACATCAGTACACAAGATAAGTGTTTTTCAGGGCACCTTTGAAGGGTCCTAAGTGCAAACATGTGTCTTCTAAGAGGCTGAACTAGTTTTGACAACAATTTGCTTTAGTCATGTTATTGGTTAGTTATGGGCTATGTGGTAAAAGCAAAAATATTTTTCAAAATAAGTATTTCAGCTCTGAAAATATGTGCTCATTTCAATGCTTTGATTCAAATAACTATGACAGCAACTAAATAAGAGAGGTAGACAGTGAAAGGAGAAAATATATCTGCACATCATAAAGTCTGAAATATTTACAGAATACTTACATATCAATCATTTAGTTTAATAATTTTTAAAAAGATAGGTATGCACAAAAATTTAATTGCATCCTACCAGAAATATTTATTTTTAAGTAATAATTGCTTTAATAAATATATTACATTTGTACTGCATTCTAATACCAATAGACAAACCTGAAGGGGGAAATTAAAAAAAAAAAAAACAAAACTAACTGCATAAAAATGCCTGAATGAAGAGGCAGACATGCAGAATAGTCATGTATGTAGCATATCAGAACAACTCAGAAATTTTCCCTGTTATCACATGAAGCACAGGCCTAAAATAAAAAAGATTGACAATACCAAATGTGACCAAATGGAATCCTTATATAATGCAATTGAAAATGTAATGGTGATACTGTACTTCGGAGCTGTCTTTTTGGCAGTTTCTTTTGAGTATATATTTACACAGTGATTCTGCAATTAATCTCCACATCAAAAAATAATAAATAAATAAATAAAACACTTGTACAGGTATACTTACAATAGCTCCAAAAAGCTAAGAAATGCAAAACCAATAAAACAAAAAATTTTCTAGCTATAAGAGAATGAATAAATGACATGTGTGTGATCATACAACAAATACTACTCAGTAGCATAAAATAATGAGCTGCTGATGACTGAATCTTGCTACCTCAAGACATAATTTGAATGAAAATAAGCTAAACAGGCTGGGTGTAGTGGCTCACACCTATAATCCTATCACCTTGGGAGGCTGAGGCGGGTGGATCACTTGAGGTCAGGAGTTCCAGACCAGACTGGCCAACATGCTGAAACCCCATCTCTACTAGTAAAACAAAAAAAACAAAAAACAAACAAACAAAACACACACACACACACACACACAAATTAGTGAGGCGTGGTAGTGTGCGCCTGTAATCCCAGTTACTCGGGAGGCTGAGGCAGGAGAACCACTTGAATCCGGAAGGTGCAGGTTGCAGTGAGCTGAGATAGCGCCACTGCACTTCAGCCTGGGTGACAGAGTGAGATTTTATCTCAAAAAATAAAAATAAAAAAAAGCTAAACATAAAAAAATTGGGTGAAATGTATTATTGGTGATAGAAGTTAGAATGTTGTTGCCATTGGAGGGACCAGGATAAGAGGAGTACCTATACAGGGACACTGGAAAGTTCTGGGGAGATGCAGGGTCTTTATTTTGTTTTACATGGTACATATATAAGTCTATTTAATCAGCAATTTCGCCAAACTAAGCATAAGATCTGTTTATTTTATTACTTAGAAAATTTCCTCAACTACAAAAAGAAATAATAAATTGTAAGTTTTTCCAGTTTTAAAAGATAAGGGCACTATGTTATACATTTTGGAAAACAGATTGGGTCAGGAAAGAAATCACATTGATATCCATATCCATATTTATATACTTTGGGACTCTAAGCAGATATCTAGTTTGAGATTAGTAGATTATTTATTTCAGATATGGTAAGCTTTAAAAGGATAGCTAGAGTGGAAACTATGACAAAACTATTCCCTTGAAGTAAATTGACAGATAGATTTATTTTTCCTTGAGAGCTGATGATGAATATACTATATTATTTAACTTTATTTACTGTTGTTAGCTATTTTAAAGAAATATTGCCCTATATTATTGTTCAACAGTCTGCAAAAGTTCCAAGAATGGCATATAATAACTTTCTCTACCAAATTTAGGTTCTCAATGTAATTTGACCATATGCCAACATTTTATCATTCAGATATATTTTACTGGCAAATTATTTTGATATATCTTTATAATCTATTAGAAAAAAAAAGTGTTGCTTATGAACAGAGAGAAATAGCTTAGCATGCTTTGCTGTCTGTGTGGATTGCCCTTGCCTGTCTCATTTACCTTAAATCTTTTGAACTTCACCTAGTATATGATGGTTTAATATAAATAAATAGATGAGTCATGTAGCTAATTGAAATTGAAGGAATATTTTTTAAAAAAGAAATTCAGTAAATCAAGGTGAATTACTGGTTTCCTACAAATGTGTTGTGTATTAAAGATTATAAAAATTATTATACACATCAACCTTGAGCCAGTCTATCACTAATTCTAAACTGATGACAGCTTTGGTATAAAAAGTCTTCAGATATCTTTGCTGATGGATCTCAACACTGGCTGAATTTTAAAGAAAGCTTTTGAAATCTATGAATACACAGGTCTCATTTCAGAAGAACAATTTCTGGATGTGGGCTAACCATATATAATTTTGAAAGTTCTGTCCGAGTGTAGTGGCTCATTCCTGTAATCCCAGCACTTTGAGACACTGAGGTGGCCAATTGCCTGAGCTCAGGCGTTCAAGACCAGTCTGGGAAACATTGTCAGATATCATCTCTACAAAAAGCATACAAAAATTATCCAGGTGTGGCAGGCACGCCCTTAATCCCACCTACTCAGGAGGCTGAGGTGGATCACTTGAGTCGAGGGGGCAGAGGCTGCTGTGAACCGAGTGCATTACAGCTTTGGCAACAGAGGGAGAGCCTATCTCAAAAATAAAAATAAAATAGTTTCTCAGGTGATTCTAACATGCAACTAATTTGTAGAATTCCCTGGTAACTCTGAGGGCTTTTGAAGTGTCAATTCTAATCCTCAAGCTCAGGTAAAGAGAACTAAGATATAGTTTGGGTGCTGCACCAGTTAGGTCAAAAACAACTCTGTGGCTTGTCTCCCTCATAGACAAATAATGGTGTCAGATTTATTGATCATTGGATTCTTTTCTCATTCTAAGTTTTATTTTTTCTAAATGTTTCTTTTTCTATGATTTTTCATGAGATGTCAATAAGTTTGGCTTTCTTCCTTTGTTTTTCAAAATGTCATCTTTTCTTGGAAAGAGAGTACAAAAAGCCAAAATCATCATGAGTATTGTCCTTTCATATAGAGGGACTACTTTCAATTTTTGTTTTAATTAAATCCAGGAAAGTAAAATAAAATGTCTAAGTATAGTGAATATGCTTCCAAATGATTAGCATACTTAGGCTTACTATACATTTTTTATTTAAGATACTTTCATCTTAAATTAGGGAATGCTTCTCACTTTTGTTTGGAGACAGTAAGCACACTGAAGAATTAAGTGGCCAGCAAGAGGAACAACTCCCTCTCTATGGCTTGGGTCTACTCAGAATTACTAACATTAAACTGAAAGGAATACTATCCAAATTGAAAAGTAACAAATATTATTTTATCAATATTGACAAAAATGATGTCATTTTTATCCTATAACCATAGTGCTGCTGATTATAATTAAAATCATATTTATATCGACTCATGTTAGAAAAATGTATAAAATCATTATTTCTGATTTGTATTATACATAGTTTCAATTTCAACATGAATTTTCATACTTGTTTAACTCAGTTGCAAATCAATTTTCCTTTTCTTAGAACTTCAAATTTATCTTATTCATATACATGTGATACTGGTAAGAAAAATAAAATCATACTACCATTTATTACTCTGTTGCTAGAATATATTTGAAGCATTTATTTGTTTTATCAAAGTCCTGAAGTGGAATAATAGCTATAAAATTATTTCAGACTCAAGCAAGCACTGGGAAAAGCATAAGATCAGTGAATTTGTTGCTGTTTGTGATTTCAACACTTTCATTACTGCCACCTATTCACAGCATGTGCATGCATAGACTGAAAAATTTTGACAGCTAGATCCATGAAACTGCTCATAAAGGTTGCTTTAGAAAACTCGGCGCAAATATTTCCAAAGTCTATAATACAGTGGATTAATATAGTAAAAGAAACATCAGTCTCTAGTTTAAAAATTTCGATAAATCAGAATTTTTGACAAGGCCACCAATGTAGTCTAACCCCATTGATGTTCAGGGTCTGGATGAGGATGTGGTGCAGGCAAGAAGGGAAGAAGGACACAGAAAGGTATGTATTTACTGTGTACGTTGTGACCTTAATTTGACCCTCTAAATTTAAAGAATTGAGGGCATAAACTCACTGAAATGATTTTATGAATGATTCTGAGGAAATTCATTCCCAGTGATATTGTGTAACACAGAATGATGAGAGGACCATGTGAGAGAAAAGGGAAGTCTAAAATTCTACTATGAAGAAAAATAAATCTTATATTTTTCTGATGTTAAAAGAGAAAGAGAATACTCCTTTCCTTTTCGTATTTACTTGAGATAACTTGATATTCTGAATCTTTCCTCTGTCACCTTAAGATGTATGCAAATCTTTTTAAGAACCAAATAAGACTCTTGCTAGTTTTGCAAACCAGAAATGTCTTACTTGGGGGACTTGGAGTCATCTCTTTAAATATGAACATCAAGGTGACAGACACCCTGTCTTCTGTCACTTTAACTTAGCTTAGATGCCTGGTTCAGAGTCATAACTTGATACTTGTCACAAAGATACAAGAAGTTTTACTTTTTCTTTGGATAAAGATACTTAACACATATGTAATATATCTTATCTGCCTAATTCTATAAAAGGGTGAGATTTATTTTTCTCTTTGTAATCTCTTTAGTAAATGGCCTGTGATATGCATCACAATCTGATTTAATGCTAATTTAACAATAAAACTGTTTTACTATTTTCGACATTTTTGTGGAGAGGTTTTGCTGGATTGCAGGAGATTTCATGTTTAACCACTTCTTCAAAGCCTACACCTGTCAAATTTGCATATTAGCTCTAAAGGAAGCCAGAGTCAAAGAAATAGCTGTAGTAAGAAAGAAAATGCATTGTCAAAGTTAGCATAATGTAATGACCATAGCTAGCCTGTAGAAGTATGAACTGTCTTTGGGGATGCTCCCATATAAAAGGGAAGCCTTTCCGTTTGGATAGTTTTAATTATAGAAGCAACTAGTTTCAAATAATTATAATGTGCCTTATTTCATACTGAAACACAACCAAAGATTATGCATATTAATCATAGACATAATAATCATATTCTGAATCAAAAGAACTCGGGTACATCTCTTCTGTGGTTCTTCAAAATTTAAGAAATCTCCTTCACCCCATTTGTAACTTATTCTTAGAGAGCAAGATAAATAATTTGAAACGTGCAGTACATCTTTCACACTACCTGAATTAAATAGTAGTCTAGCAATCAGAAAAATGTATTACCAGAGTACATTTTATTTTGACAGATTGGCATTGTTACAGCTATTCTCTATTTCAATAACAGGCATCATTAAAATGACATTTATTTTCTATGACTTGATAATCCACACACAGAGACATTCCAGTAAATGTGACTATGATCATCTCTCTTTTCTCATTTTTTTCTTTTACAAAATAAATAAGCTATTTGTGAAGGTGTAAAATGAAGGTATTGATAGAAAAGATGACAGAGGTATTAAAACAGTATTTTCAGATGTCAATTTGTAGTATAAAGAGATAAGATAGTGGAGTAAGCAAGAATGGAGAATGGAAAACATGCAGTTAAGGGAAAGCAAAAAGAGTAGAAAAAATCTGCTATCAATTTTAAGGTAGAAGAGGCAGATTTGCTGTGAATCAAAAGCAGTGAAAATATGTTTCCTTCTTGATATTTTTGGATTGTCTTGTATATATCTTTAAAACTTAATTTCTCTCTTTCAAGATAAATTGACAGACCAAACACAAACTATCATAAAATAATTATATCATTTGAAGCCATACACAATAATAGTATAATCCTGTTACTTACAGATTCTGAGGTACAGAGGAGTATCTAATTTCCTGCAGCCCAGCAATCCCCAGAGCAAACTAAATACAACTATTAATAGATTGAAGTAGCCCTTGATAGACCAAGGATTTGTGGTCTTGTAATTTGTTTGTATTATAATTGATTTTTACATACATCAAAAATGAAATAATCTGAATTATAAAAGTGGATAAATTTTATGCATTAAATAATTTGATTTTTATGGAAAAAATATATTTCCACATAAAGGGAAATGAACCAAAGACATTAACTATGTTAATGTCAATTTACTGGAAAATGTAAAATTAAAAAATTTAAAAATGGCTTCTCCTAAAAACAATGTACTGTTATATGCTGACCAAAGCTGGCTGTCTGGATGGTATACGTATTAGCCCATTCTCACGTTACTGTGAAGAACTGTCCAAGACTGGGAAATTTATAAAGGAAAGAGGTTTAATTGACTCACAGTTTCACATAGCTGGGATGCCTCAGGTAACTTACAATCTTGGCAGAAGGGGAAGCAGGCACCTTTTTCACAAGGCAGCAGAAGAGGGAGAGTATGTGAAGGAGGAACTGTCAAACATAAAACCATCAGGTCTCCTGAAAATTCAGTCACCATCACAAAAAGAGCATGGGGGAAACCGCCCCTATGATACAATCACCTCCCACCAGGTCCCTCCCTCAACAGGAAGGGATTACAATTAGAGATGAGATTTGGGTGGAGACACAGAGCCAAACCATATCAGTATAGTACCTTCTTGCTAAAGAGACTATTTACTGTATGTTTTCACTTACAGTCACGAGATAGCATTCAATATTTTTAAAGATGTCAGCCAAAAAAGTTATGAAAGATAGCTGTTTGATCTATTTTTCAAAAGGATAATTTGACATTATTAACAAGTACTATCCTGTTATCTTCTACACATGGAGAGATAAAATGAATGAGAATACCTTCTTTCTTTTAAATAATAACACAAATATTCCATCCTTTGAATATTTATGTTAATTGCCACAAATTAGTAAAAGGAAATGTGTATTTCCCAAGTACTGAACATAGTGTGCTCTTTGTCAATCAAATCCATATTTAGCTATTACACAGAATTACATATGAAGACATTTTCTTTAAAGGTATCTCATTTTTTCTAAGATTTTATTTTACATTTGATTGAAATGTACTAACTTTTTGAAATAAAAGCTTATGGGAAACCTGTATCAAAAAAGTTCTGTAAATTTGCATTCTCTTCCTCCAGATTATAATAAGAAATTTATTTACTCTAATGCATAAGGAATATGTTGAAGTGGAGTACAATATTCCATGCAGTTTACAGAAGCATAACATAATGGCTTCAGGATACTCAACTCATAAATATTTTGATGAATTACTTTAAAATATTTGTCATTAAAATTTCTCTTGTCTAAATCTCCACACATCACCAGATAAAGTAAGACCTAACCACTTTTTGTTATTCATATATTGATTTTTTTATTCTTTTAAAATAATTCTTACTTCTTTCACTACTTGCCAGAACAAAACATTCTCTTCTTAATTAAAATTTCTGGCCTATGTATGAACTATAGAGAATCTGAAATTTGTTCTGTTAAATTGTCATAAGTGTAGTTACTGTCAATAAAAGTTTGACATCAAAGAAAGAGATTACTGTTCTAGCAGATATCAGACTATGAAAGACTGGGCATGGTGGCTCACACCTGTAATCCCAGCACTTTGGGAGGCTGAGGTGGGTGGATCACTTGCGGTCAGGAGTTCGAGACCAGACTGGCCAAAATGACGAAACCCCATCTCTACTGAAAATACAAAAATCAGCCAGGCATGGTGGTGCATGCCTTCAGTCCCAGCTACTAGGGAGGCTGAGACAGGAGAATCGCTCGAATCCAGGAGGCAGAGGTTGCAGTGAGCCGAGATCATGCCACCACTAATGGAATGTCAGAAGCAGAGAAGTTTACTATGAATTACAGGTGTTACAGAAGGTTTTAGAGTAAAAGTTGATCTTTGTCTTATTTGAGTATGGAAATAATTTATGACTAAGACCTCAAAAGCAAATGCAGCAAAAACAAAACTAGACAAATGGGACTGAATTAAACTTAAAAGTTTTTGCACACAAAATAAATCATCAAGAGTCAACAATCTTCAGAAAACGAGAAGACATTTGCAAATTATGCATCTGATAAAGAGCTAATATTCAGAATCTACAACAAATTCAAACAACTAAACAGAAGAAAAACTAATTCTGTTAAAAAGTCAGCAAAAAACATGAATAGACAATTCTTAAAAGAAGATATATAAACAGCCAAGCAGCCAAAACACATGAAACAATGTTCAAAATCATTAGTCATCAGAGAAATGTAAATTAAAACCACAATGCGATACCATCTCACACCACTCAGAAAAGCTTATTAAAAAACCAAAAAAACAACACATGTTGGCAAGGATACAAAGAAAAGGTAATGTTTATATACTATTGGTAGGAATGTAAATTAGTACAATCTCTATGGAAACCAGTGTGTACATTTCTCAAGGAACAACAACAACAACAAAAAAACAGAACTACCATTCGGCCTTGTAAATCTGCTACTAGATATCTACCCAAAGGAAAATAAATCATTACATCAAAACTACGACTGCAATAGCACATTTATGGCAGCACTATTCATGATAGCTAAGTCATGAAATCACTCTAAGTGTCTGTTAGCAGATTACTGGATAAAGAAAATGTGGTACATACACACCATGGAATACTATACAACCTTAAAAAACTGTACTATATTAGCAATATTTTGGTGTCTTTGGTAGCAACCTGGATGGATCTGGAGGCCATTAACCTGAGTGAAATAACTCAGAAACAGAAAACCAAATACTTCATATTTTCACTTGTAAATGTGAGTTAAATAATGGGTACAGATTGACATAAATATAAATATAATAGACACTGGAGACTACAAAAGGAAAGAAGGTAGGAGGGAGGGTGAGGCTTGAAAAATTACCCGTTGAGTACAATGTTCACTGTTTGGGTGATGGGTATACTAGAAATACAGCTTCAATATTACATGATATACTAATGTAAAAACCCTTCATATATACCCCCTGAATCTGTAATTTTCTTAAAAAATTGCAGAAGTAAAAAGAAAAAAGGAAAGTACTCTAGGTAGGATTAATGTCTTCAGAGTAATACAAATTGTATTTTAAGAAGATACTAAGAAATTGGTTCTCTAAGAGCAAGGAATTTACTAGGAAATTTGGCAGAGTGAGACCAGATTTTGGATTAACTCAAAAACATTCAAATTAGTTTAAATCTGAAGTGGGAAATCAGATCTCATTTCTCAAGTGTGCTTTGTTTTGGTTTGGGTTTGTTTTATCTAAACCTCTAGTAATTTTTTTATGAGAGAGGGGTTTCATGACCAAATAATCAGTTTTTGAAATGTTGACTACTATATTCAAAGATTCAACCTATAATAATTATGTATTTAAGTATACAAAAAACAAATATATTTAAACTAATGTACTTGTGTTTACTCCAGACAATTAATAAGCTAAAGATTTCACATGCATTAACTCTTTCCTTTATAGCCAGAGTTATGTGAAATAGGTAAATAATTATTATATCTATTTTATTTTTTTGGTTTAAAATTTTATTATTTTATTATTTTTATTTTATTATACTTTACGTTCTAGGGTACATGTGCACAATGTGCAAGTTTGTTACATATGTATACATGTGACATGTTCATTTGCTTCACCCATTAACTCATCATTTACATTAAGTATATCTCATAATGCTATCCCTCCCCCCATTCCCCCCACCCCACGACAGGCCTCGGTGTGTGATGTTCCCTGCCCTGCATCCAAGTGTTCTCATCGTTATTATATCTATTTTATAAATGTCGAGAACAAAATATGGATCAAAATAATTTCCTCTAATTCATAAACATAGGAAATAATAGATACAAGATTGACAGTCTCTTATTCAGAATATGTTACTTATTTCTAATTAGTATTACTCTCTTGTGGAGATTTATGTCTCTGTATTTATTGAGCATGAAATTTTTAGTAGGCATTGGGTAAAATGACAAATTATTGAATATTTTCCCTCTGAGTTTGCTCATGTGACAAATATTCTTTCTACCCTCACTTTTTGAAGAAATATTTTACTGTAGTAAAACTGTGTAAAGAGAAAGTATGTCAAGAATACGAAATAAATTATTGACAGGGAATAAATTAAAATGGTTATTATTCAAAGATGCTATAATTAAGAATGAAGAAATTCACATGAATCTAAAATATGTTATAATTAATAAAGATGAAAAATGGGTGAATCAAACAAAACTGAAAATTTAGAAGTAGATCATATATATAAAATCACCTTATTTAAAAGTGCCATTAATATCTGGGAAGTAAGGATAGTCTTTCAAAAATTATTTTGTGTCATTTTTATATTCATATGAAAAAAGAGTATGGGAACCCATAGAACTATTTTCAAGTCAATTGTAGATGGATTGAAAATCTGAACATGAATATTAAGAGAATAAATATAGGAGAAATATTTAAGAATACTTTAGTTACCTTGAAATGAGCAAAACTTTTGCTATGAAGGAAACAAATAAAATGTTATCATAGTCTACATTAAGATTTAGAACATCTGTTCATCCAAAGACTATTCAGACAATGAAAAAACAAACAGAGTGAAAGGAGGTATTGGTAATATGTATATTTGGTACATAGAACGCAACTGACTGGTATCCACAATAAAGATAAAATTCTTAAAAATCAATAAAAATGAATAAAGAAATCAATAGAAAAATAAAATAACTTCTAAAAAATTCACCAAAGATGATAAACAATGAAAATTAACATAGTGAAACAATGTTTAACTTTATTCGTCATTAGACAAATGTAAAATAAAAACACAATAAGAACTACGAGACACCTACCAGAATGGCTAAGTGAAAAAGGCAATACCCATTTTGGAGCAGTTCAAACCCTAGTACGTTGCTACTGAGATTGTAAATCATACAAACATTTTGAAAAACTGCTTGGTGGTATCTGCTAAATGTAAATATGTTAGCCTATGAAACACCTATTCTATTCATATGCACATGAATATGTTCATCTTTACCCAAATGTATATAGAGTAATCACATTTTAATCATCTTTCCAAGGGAATGTAAGCTAGAAATAAGCTAAATGTCATTACAGTATTAATGGAATAAATGAATGGTGATATATCTACATAACTAAATATTCTTCAACAACGAGCTTTTACAACTACAAATATAACTGTCACATATATCAACAAACACAATAAGCAAAACACAAAAAAAGTATTTATGGCATAATTATTTATTTTTGAACTTTCATTTTAGGTTCAGGGGCACATGTGCAGATTTACTATTCTTTTTATATAATGTTTAACAGTTGGTCAAATTAATAAATGGTGTTAGAATTTAGGAAGTCATTGTCCTTGGAACGGCAAGCCAGGCAGTGACTGAAATGTGGCAGGAGACGGCTTCTCATGCTGTGGTCAATGTAATTTCTTAATCTGAATTTGGTTATGTGGGTATGTTAACTTTGTGAATATTCAGCAAGCTATCCAACTTTTTTATTATTTGACTTATATATGTTTATATGTCAATATAAATGTTTACATTTAAAAATGCAAGATTCTGCAAAGTTCTTCAGGACAGACTCGTTGCATAGTTTACCCGTTAAGTTTTATCCTTATTTCACTTTGACCTGAGGATTTCTTTCATAGTGCCTAATTTTTGATCCTATGAGGATAAATCGCATATATATATATACACACATACATGCACATTTGCAAGTACCTATAGTTCATTATTCATTACTGTGAGTACTAAGCCATAATATTATTTCATTTATTATTGCTGGGGTCTACATCACAATTTATTAATCCATTTATTGCTTCATAGACATATGGGTTCTTTACAAATTGAATATTATGAGTAAAGCTGCAATAAATATTCGTGAACAGTCTTTATGGATATATATTTCATTTATCAGGCAAATACCTGGATGTAAAATTGCAGTACAGGCGTGATGGGAGATGTTTAACATCCAGCTTTCTGGATGGCAAGAGGAAGAGAAAATTTTGATTGTCGGGGTTGCCGGTTGCCATAGTGTAAATATTTTAACCATGACTGATATCAATCTACAAACTTTACATCCCTAAAGACAGAGTTGAGAAGATGTGTATAAAAATCTCTCATAAGGCCAGCATGAGTGAGCTCTAGAACTCACTTCATGAAACTGCTGATTTCAAGGGTAAAAAGGGTAAAGTCTCTGTCTTTAAGAAACTTTAAAACTGCTAAAATGGTTGTCCATTTTGACATATTCACAAGAAGTACGTGAGATTTCTACTAATAGTTAGTGGGGTCAGACATTAAAAATTTTAGCCAGTATAGCATGTAGTGTTATCTCATATTTGCCTGATGGCTAATGATGGTGAACACCTTTTAATTAGCCTATCAATCATTTATATATCATCTTTAGTTAATTGTATTTTAGTTAATTGTATATTCATATTTTTGCTTATTTTAAAGTTTAGATTGTTTGTATTTTACATTGTTACAAGAATTCTTTTTAAACAGTCCTAAACCCTTATTTTCAGCATGAAACCAACTCCAATTAATACATAGCCTTAAGCAGAGAATCTCAGCTGATCCCAGTCTTGATTGACTGACTTGATAGAATTCTGCACACATGTGAATGAAATATAAAGCTTGTTTTATCATTGCAATACTTTATTTCACCAATTATTTTTACACTAATAAATTATTAATACAGGATTTGGCACTTAGAAATGAGATACTTAAATAATGAAAAAATACTGTTTTAGGTTTGCAATTAGATGGGCATTAACAAGGAAACTGTTATAAGAGATTGAAAAATTAATTACTCATATTACATAGTGGTGAAACAATTGGTAAAAATATTACCTGTGACAATTTAGAAAGAATAAAAATACATTTAATAAACTTGTGCTAATGGACAAGTAAGTTTTGAAGCAAAATATCATTGGGAGTTGACTTTTATCAAATTGTGTAAGGTGTTAAAAGGAAATAATGAGCCCTCAGAAGTGACCAGTTTGCAAATATAATTGTAAAATAGAATGTTAAATAATTCCCAAAATTTCAGGGTTAAAAAGTGAATATGCTTCTCACTAAATCAAACTTGCCTGAAAACACAGCTTTAAGACAAAGAGAACCCTAGAATATTGCCGTTAAGAAAAAGCCTCATGACAAAAACGGAAGTTATGTGAGTGCTGTAACCTCATTATTTAGAGCTCTGAAAGAATTATTTTGCTACTAAGTTATTTAAGCTCTTCAGAGAGATTCCAAATAGGGAATTGAGAGTCTATGTGTCCTACAGTCATCCCTCAGTATCCATGGGAGATTGGTTCTAGGACCAGGATATAAAAATCCATGGATGCTCGAATCCTTTATATAAAATGTGCTACTACTTTATTTGTTATATACAGCAATGAGGCTATAAAATAAATTAAAAGCATGGAAGTAAGAACAAAGAATACAATTTCTCCTTTATTTGCAGATTATTGGAGTAAGTCATTAAAAATCCCAAAGAACGTAAAAACAGTGCTAGAAAAAATAATATTAATGAAAAAAATTAATCTTAAAATCCCAGGCATTACAAAAAGCAACTTGAATTATCAACTTATGTAAGAGCTGAAATAATAAACCTGCTAGAAGAAGACATAAGAGGAAATTCTTGTAAACTTGCAATATGCAAATTTTTTAAGGAAAGAAAGAGCACATCTATTAAGGTGGATAAATTGTACTTTAACCAAATTACAATTTTTGCTTTCAGAAGAACAGTAGTAAATTGTAAAAACAACAACATATTTATAAAATATTCACAATGCATGTATCATACAAGGGACTTACACTTACAATAAAAAAACTGAAACTCAAAAATCAAACTCAAAAATCACAAGACAAAAATTTAGGAAATAGTTAAACATTTTACAAAAGAAGTTACACAAAATGTAATAAGCATATAAAAATCAGAAAAAAAATGCATATTAGAACTTTATTTAGCAACCACTACAGAAACTTTAGAATGACTAAAATGTAAACATCTGATCTGTATGTAGAGTAGCTGGAATTCTTGTTATTTCTTAATAAGAATGCACAATGGAGAATCAGTTGTGAAAAGATTAGACAATTTCTTGCAAAGTTAAATAAACATCCAACCCTAGACATTTATAAAATGAGATGAAATTATAACTCCATGGGAATATTTGTTCAGAAATATTCATAAGAGTTTTATTTATAATTGCTAAAAATTAGAAACAATCCAAATGGCTTTCAACTGTTGAATGGATAAACAAGTTCGAGATCAGCCTGACCAACATGGTGAAATCCCGTCTCTTCTTAAAATACAAAATTAGCCAGGCATGGTGGCACAGGCCTGTAATCCCAGCTACTTTGGAGGCTGAGGCAGGAGAAGCGCTTGAACCCAGAAGGTGGAGGTTGCAGCGAGCTGAGATTGCACAATTTTACTCTAGCCTAGACAACAAGAATGAAACTCTATCTCAAAAAAAAAAGGGAAAAAATCTCCAATTTTTTTAGAATGATTTTCAACATACTAAATACAGAAGTATCTATACAATATTAAAATTAAACCTTAATTTAACAAGGTCAGCAAATTCTGAAATTAATTTATTTCCATGTTTGTATAAGAAAAGGTAAAATTAAAATACTATATATAATTATCTTTAAAGCATTGCATTCCTCTAAATTTTTCAAAAATGTGTAAGATATTTACACTAAAAAAAATCACAAAGTACTATTGAGAAAAATTAGAGACCTAAATAAATGGGAGAATAAACCATGTTTATAAATTAGAAGATTTGCTAAAATAATGGTAATAACTCTCTCATAATTGTTCTTCAGCTCCAATGCAATTTCAATGCAGATCTCAGCAGGTTTTTTCACAGATATTGTAAAACTACTTTTAAATGAATATGCATTGCAAAAGGCAAAAGTTGGCAGGATGGCCTTGAGGAAGGCCGTCAAAGTTGGAGTACTTATACTAGCAAATATCAAAACTTATTTAAAAAAAAAAGAAAAAAAGCTGTACTATGGCATAAAGGATGGCATATTGTACAACCAGTGGTTTCATTCATCCAAGAAGCCAAAAAATGCATGGTAAAATGGTAAAAATCACTTGTCTTCAGAGAAATGTAAAACCATTATGAGGTACTGTCTCACACCAGTCAGAATGATTATTTTTAAAAAGTTGGCCTGGCACGGTGACTCATGCCTGTAATCCCAAAACTTTGGGAGGCCGAGGCAGGGAGATTACCTGAGGTCAGGAGTTCAAGACCAGCCTGACCACATGGTGAAACCCTGTCTCTACTGAAAATACAAAAATTAGTCGGGCATGGTGGCGAGCACCTGTATTCCCAGGTACTTTTGAGACTGAGACAGGAGAATCACTTGAACCCAGGAGGCAGAGTTCTCAGTGAGCCAAGATCGTACCATTGCACTCCAGCCTGGGTGACAGAGCAAGACTCCATCTAAAAACAAAAAACAAAAAAGTTAGCCAGACATGGTAGCCCATGCCTATAATACCAGCTATTTGGGAGGCTGAGGGGGAGAATCGTTTGAACCTGGGAGGTGGAGGTTGCAGTGAGTCTTGATCCTTGATCACACTACTGCACTCCAGCTTGGGCAACAGAGCAAGACTCCGTCTCAAAAAACAAAACAAACAAACAAACAAACAAAATGTCAAAAACAGCAGATGTTAGGAAGGATACAGAAAAAAGGTAACATTTCTACACATTTGGTGGAAATGTAAATTAGGACAACTTTTATGGAAAACAGGATACAGATGTCTCAAAGAAGTAAAAATAGAACTACCATTCAACCTGGTAATTCCACTAGAAGGTATTTCCAAAGAAAAATAAATCAGTATATTAAAAAGACACCTGAACTCATATGTTTATTGCAGCACTATTCACAACAGCAGAGTCAAAGAAACAACCAAGTTCTATAGACAGATGATTGGATTAAGAAATTGTGGTATGTATACACTGTGGAATACTATGCAATTATAAAAAAGAATGGGATCGTCTTTGCAGCAATATAGATGAAGCTGGATGTTATCTTAAGTGAAATAAGTCAGAAGCAGAAAACCAAATACCTCATATTCTCACTTATGTCAGAGCTAAACAGTGAGTCCACATGGACATCAACATGGAAATAAGAGACACTAGGGACTCAAAAGGGAAGAGGATTGGAAAGGGTAAGGGTTGAAAAAGTACCTTTTGGGTACAATGTTTACTATTCAAATGATGGGTACACTAGAAGCCCAAATCCCACTACTACACAGTATATCCATGTGACAAACTTGGCACATGTCCCCCGAATATGAACAAATAAAAATATATTAAAAAATGAAAAAAGGAAAACATAAAATGGCGTATTTGAAAACAAAGATAAAGACCTGCTGAGAAATACTTGCTTCTTGGATACCTACAGCTGCACTTTAAATAAGACATTGCCCTATGATGGATTCATTTATTGGACATGTAGTTTCATTCAATGTTATTGTAGAAAGGTATTTTCAACTAATATTCACCATGTGTATTCAAATTAGTTGAAGAATTCTATAATTTCACAATATAATAAGCCTAAGCAATCCAGTAGTTAATAATGAAACATCTTTTAGAGAGGAATTGGGCAAATAAGGCATAAGATTACACAGAATTAAATGCTTTATTTCAATGTCTTGCCTTGGAAAAGTATATTGCCAAACTCACATGTATTATGTGAATAAAAATATTCGCATAGTTTTTATCACATATGGTAAATATATATCCAAATCCCCTTTAATAATTTACACAATCATTTTTATTTAATATTCTGTAAGCTTCTATATATGCCACCATTGAAGGATTTTAATTGCCTGAGTTGTCAGAAGGTAGAGAGGTTATATATAGTTGTTCAGAAAAGCACAGATATGTATGAGGACTCTCAAAGTCCTCTGTCAACTCTATGAATCTGTAATGTGATGCTTTATTTTGAAAAATATTGGTGACAAATTATTCCCAACAAACCACTTTGCATAAATACAAGTGTTGACTCTTAAGTAGCAAAACCAATTACATTTGTCACTTGTATATTATTCCAAATGTCATGTCTTATTTCGTAAAAATATCCTAGCATTCTAACTATGTAACTACATAGTTGCTGCTGAATTAACAAAGAATTAAATTTATTTTTAAAATATCAAATATTTAAATTTCAAAAATATATATGCATATATTTATCTACGTTAGTGTGTGTGCATGTGTGTATGTCAGAAGTAAGATAATCTGTAAGTCATAATTGAGTGATAGAGGATAGACTATCTACCAATTATTTCTCATGTTTTTTTGTCTGAAATATTATCTATTAAGAACCAAATGGATAAATGGACATAAGTACAGAAAACTAATTTAAAATAGTGGTTTGGTTTACTCTTCCTGTGTAATTAACCACCCCAATGCTCAATGGCTTAAAACAACCATTTTGTTTACTAGCTCATTATTAAAGAAATGTGTCAGGGTTCCGTGGAGCTACCTTGTCACTGCTTTACTTTTCCTTATCAAGTGTGGCTCAACTGAAGCTGTAGGATCCACTTTCGAAGTGAGTTCACTCATACAGTTGACAAGTTGCTTCTGGCTGATGAGTGGGACCTAACCTTAGGCTTGTTCTGAGCTTCTTTTGCACAAGGACTATCTGTGTGGGTAATTTAAGATTCTCACAGCATAAATGTCTCTGTAACTAAACTTACATTAAGTGGTTGCCCACAGAAAGCAAAAGCAAGCTGCTGGACTAAGTAATTCTAAGTAAGTCTTAAGACTTACTTTAGAAACTTGTACAATATTGTTTGTGCTATTTGCTGTTGGTTAAAGAAGTCACTTATTCAGGGGATGGTTTAAACTACTGTTTGAAGACGAGGAAGCATGTTTCCTTAGGGGCCAACAAAACAAGTTTATTTCAGGCTGAGACACAACCCCTAATGATTCACGTTTTTCTTACCTTCTTTCCAATATCCTCAAAGTACCATTTCATTATGGCATCAGCTCCAGCTTGAGGCTGTGATATCATCTAAATCAAGTACAGATATCAAAGAAAGTTCCTTAAGCACAGATTATTTTGACTTAATGGACAGTGAACTTAGGAGAAAATTAATCTGCCTTCCAGAAATACAAAATAAAATGTTGACCCAGTGACAAGGAAAAAATATGTATTTCCATTCAAAATGGCGGACAACAGGGTGCCTGTATCTACCGCCAGGCAATTGTTTGTCAAGGTGACCAGCTTGACCTCTAAGTAATCCTTCATTTTCAGAAAGAAATGATCCATGTTTCCAGATGAATAGCTTCTTAACTTGGTTTTTTACCTACAAAAGTACTGAAGAAAAATATGGGTGACAGTGGGAGGAAGTTGGCATAAATATTCATTCCATCAAATTCATGAATACATTGATATGTATTCATTCCATCAATTTCAAATAGAGAGTTGAATTTTCAAATAAAATATTATGAAGAAAAATATAAACAGCAAGAGAAAATAAATGTGGAAATTGTTAAAACAAGACAGAAAGGTAAGTTATATTTAGCAAAAATAAATTCATTTTACAAATCAAATTATAAACCTAAAGTAAAGTTCTTGTAAGCAGAGACTCTTATTATTGCACTTCATCAAGTACTGAAGATGTCCCAGTGATTTGAGTTGGATTGAATTAAGAGGAAATTAGTCAAGGTAAAATACATTTTAACAAAAGACAAAATAGTTCTCTTTATTTAGAAATGTGGTAAGAATTTTTCAGTTTTGCTTTTATTTTTCTCATCAATGATACCAAAATGAAGTGCTGATATATTCCCTAGCTACAAGAAAAATTTGAAGTGTTGACGTGCTTGCTTTTGACCGCTTCTAAAACACAATCAAAATGAAAATCTGCCTTTACAAACCTGATTTTTAAATTATTCAATAGACCTTTAAAATAGTATAATTTGCAGGGTTTTTTTTTTTTTTAACTTTTATTTGATGTTCTGGGATATATGTGCAGGTTTGTTACATAGGTAAATTTGTGTCAGAGGAGTTTGTTGTACAGATTATTAATATTTCATCACCCAGGTATTAAGCCTAGTACCTATTAGTTATTTTTTTTCTGATCCTCTTTCCTCCAACCCTCTACTCTCTGATAGGCCCTAGTGTGTGTTGTTACTCTCTATGTCTCCAAATGTTCTCATCTTTTATCTCCCACTTATAAGTAAGGATGTACAGTATTTGGTTTTCTGTCCCTGTGTTAGTTTGCTAAGAATAATGGCCTTCAGTTCCATCCATGCCCTGCAAAGGACTTGACAGCATTCTTCTTTAATTATTGAATAGTATTCCACAGTGTATACATTCCACATTTTATTTATCCAGTCTATCATTGATTGGAATTTAGGTAGATTCCATGTCTTTGCTAGTGTGAATAGTGTTGCAATGAATATACGTGTGCATGTGTCTTTATAATATAATAATTTATATTCTTTTGGGTATCTACCCAGTAATGGGATAACTATATATCTGACAGAGATGTAATATCCACAATCTAAAAGGAACTTAAATAAATTTACAGAAAAAATCAACCCCATTCAAAAGGGGGAAAACACATGAGCAGACACTTCTCAAAAGAAGACATACATGTGGCCAACAATCCTATGAAAGAAAGTTCAACATGACTGATCATTAGAGAAATGCAAATCAAAACCAAAATGAGATACAATCTAACACCAGTCAGAATGGCAATTATTAAAGGCAAAAAATAACAGATTCTGGTGAGGTTGTGGAGGAAAAGGGACTCACACACTGTTGGTGGGAGTGTAAATTACTTCAACCATTTTGGAAGACAGTGTGGTGATTCCTCAAAGACCTAAAGACAGAATTTGCAATTTTTAACATAAATTTGCTCACATAAATATTTTGAATACTGATATTTATATGCATATATCAGGTAGATATAGCCCTCCCAATAATCAATTTTTTACATTCAAAAGAAAGATCACTTCCAGACCAACCTTTACTAGCCATAATACTATTAAGATAAATAGGTAACTAGAGTTCCTGTTCATTGATTTTGGGAAGCCAATGTATTAATTCAGGAAAATGAATTTCAACAGTTTTAGTTCATTTTTTCTACTAATGATATATAATGTATTTCAATTTTCACATTTTAATTAAAACCAATGATAATAAACTCATATTTTAATTAGTCAATAATAAATACTTACTAATATAATTACATTCTGCACTCTGTATAATAAAATCACATTTATTCTTCACCGTGTATAGTTTTTCCCTCAATCTAGTGGAAATGGCCACTTTATAAACACAAAGGGGAATTATTTATTTAAAGTCTCCATATTATTATCTCTAAAAACTCTACCTAACCCAATTGAATTCAGTAATATCTACATCATCATCTCCAATTTGAAGGAATATATTTTCTTACCAAGTGAAGAAAAAAAGACATCTTTAGTAGTACACTGTTCTTAAAAACAAGATGGAGAAGACTTGGTGTTTTTTTTTCTCCTATAGCCAGTAAGATGAAAAAACTGCTCATAAATGTCTCTTAAGATTTCTTTTTTACTAGTTATTCCAAATATTCAGAGTTTATATAAAGACATTTAATTAAATATTACTCTCTAGATGCTTTTTTGTATCTTACATGTGAATAGCTGATCAATTGTTTTTAAACCAAGGTCTCTGACTCAAATATAAAAGTAGGTACATTGGTTAGGTTAGTGTGACTGTGTTTATCATTTCACAATGTACACGTATATCAAACCATCATGCTGGAAATCTTATATATGATATAATTTGTCTGTAATACCTCAATAAATAAAGAGTGTTGAAGTTGCTATAAGGGTTACAGGAAATGTCATCCCTTGAAAAGGCTTACAAACTCTGGCAACAAATATACACGATTAATGAGTTAAACTAAGAAATAAATACAATAGAAACCAAAGCATAAAGTGCAAAATCACAATATAATATGAAACTTTAAAACATTAATATATCTGTAGTATGGGAGAAAAATAAAATATTAAAATATAAAACTTTAAATAACTTCAAATTTAATATGAAATGATTTATATATCTTAATGAAGATTAAGTCATCCGGGAATTGAAAGGATTTGGTCAGGGAAAAAAGCATAGAAAAGGCAAGTGTGCAGAGACAAATGATAGCATTTTCTTCCTGTACTGTGCAGAGGACAGTCTGTGCACTTGCAAAAAGCAAGACTCAAAGACTGGGCACATTTAGTTGTTGTACTTGGGGTTATTCCACACTGAAATTATCTCATCTCATTAAATCCTTTTGCTCTGCTTCTGTGCTCACCAAATGTGTCAGTTTCAAGTAAAAATAGTTTGATTCAATTGTTTTTTGCTAAAAAGAAAGAATAAGGAGCAGAAGAAAACAATGTCTTAGAGAACAGAGCTGAATTTTGGGTTTCAGGAAAAGCTAGATCCAGTTGACTGTTCTCCAGTCGCCTCCATTTAGCCAGCCTCTTACCGTGTGGCTGTAAGAACATTGGCTTATATTCTGTCATATAAACAATAAATGGAATGACCAAGGTCATCTCATTTTCCAATGTTTCCATGAGAAATTTCAGGGTTTTATCTCATTTGCCTAGGTTGAATCATATGCCCATTCTGGAAACTACAGCTAGGATTGGGAATAGGCAAAAAGAGTAAGATGCACATCTAATACAATAAATACAACATAATCTTCAGGAGATCAGTGGTCATGTCTTTTTACAGCACTGCACCCCAAACATCTTAAAACACTGCTTTTCACATAGTAGGCATTCCATAAATATTTCTGTAAGTGATAAAATTTAAAATATTACTGTCCAAGCCTAGGTAAAGGATTCACTCTTGGATGTGGGGAATTTGATTGGTCATTCTTACAATAATAGATAAAGAAATGGTGGGATGTTCTTAAGGACTCAAAATATTGTCATGAAAAGTAAAAAGTGTGCAAGGACTGAAATGAAACAACAAATACTTATTAAACTAGAATATAGATTGTCCTATGCAGAGAGAATTGCTTGATCACTCATTGGGAAGAGAACACACCCATTGCTTATATTAAAAATTGTCTTTTACTAAAAAGCAAACATAGGCATTCCATTTTCTTCTTTTACATTACATTATTATTTTTGAGATTATCTTGAATCAGTTTCTAGTAACTTTATACCAGTGAATATATTAATTATAATCAGGTTTCATTTAATAGAGTTGAAACTCTGACAGTGACCTACATACAGTAAGTAAGCCAAGGACCTGCTACAGTGATTAGGTAAGGACCAAAGTCACTAAGTACTTTACAATTCAACATAAATAATGAAATATAAGAAATCCAAAAGCAATTAAGTTCAAAATGAGTTATCAAGAATTTTGTGAATTTTAAAATTTCTTTGTATTTATCAATGCTGGCTATAAAACTGTCTTTGAGTCCAAATTCTCCCTTTGTTAAGTGCTCAGAAAGATTCATTCAAGATAGGAAGAGAAACTCAGAAAAAAATAACCTTAAAATAAATATTTAGGCAAACACATATGTATATAACTTTATGGAGAACATAGTTGCCCAGTTGGGTAGAAAAATTATGGATATTTATAAAGTCTGTATCAGAGGTTCATGATATTTATAAAGTTTGACATTATTGTCAGTTTTAATATATATTCAGGGAAAATTACAAAAAATGTAGCATATAGTTCCAGGTCTGATACTAGCCCTATGACTTTGGAATCATTTAGCCTCTCTTTCTTCCATTTTCCCTATGCTGTCAAGCACAAATGAATTGTTACTCATCATCTTTTATTTTCAAAATATGAAAGAATATAACTAAAATGACATTTATAAATTGTAGAAATATTTGCAACATCAGCACAAATTTTTGTTGCAATAGGTAAAAAATTTTAAGTCATGTCTATCAAGGAGATGTCTACAAGTATATACATTTTTATCTTTTAAATTCTAATAAAACATTTGCAGTTATGTCATTTAGGAATTGAAATTTCTGACCCTCTACTGTCAGCTTTAATCCATTTAAATAAAAATTTACCTAGGCACAAGAATGACTTATACTAAAAACTGGATATCTTACAAAGAAAATATGTACTCTATGTTTGATTATGATACTTAAAGAAAATTAATTAAGTCGCAAATAAATCTTATTTTTCAAATATATAATTACCAATTATTTTGGAAGAAAAATGAACTAAAATGAAAATCAAATGACACAATCCCAACATACGTTTAAACTCGATTTTAAATAACATAAGACTTTTTAAAATTACCTGTAAAAGATAGATATTTTCCCAAGTGTTCTCTAATGTTTCTAGATTCATTAATATCTCTGATGATCTGGTTTTCTCTTTTAGGATCAAATTACTAAAAGGGTAGTCATATTATCCTATATTTATTATAGTACATTTGCATACATTTTTCAGTTTTAAAATAATTGTACAATAAGTTCTATGAAGCACTAACTTTTGAGCCAAAATAATGGCTTCAAACTTTGTCTCATAAACATATATCTGTTGAGTCTCGATTAAAATCCTATGAGTTGATGAGGCTGTTTTATTGTAATAAATTCAGCATTAAAAACAAAGAAATTATGTCATTTGCAAAAACGTAGATGAAATTGGACATTTGCCAAGTGAAAAAAGTCAAACAGAAAGACTAGTACTGCATGCTCTGACTTACATGTGAAATCTAAAACAATTAAACTCATGGAAGCAGAGAATAGAACAGTGTTGATATGGTTTGGCTCTGTGTCCCCACCCAAATCTCATTTTGTAGCTCCCATAATCCCCAGGTGTTGTGGGAGGGACCCGTTGGAAGATGACTGAATCATGGGGGCAGGTCTTTCCTGTGCTGTTCTCACGATAGTGAATGGGTCTCATGAGATCTGATGGTTTTAAAAACAAGAGTGCCCCTGCACAAGCTCTCTTTTTTGCCTGCCACCATCCACATAAGATGTGACATTACTCCTCCTTGCCTTCCACTATGATTGTGAGGCCTCCCCAGCCAGGTGGAATGTAAGTCCAGTTAACCTTCTTTCTTTGGTAAATTGCCCAGTCTGTCCTTAACACCAGAGTGAAAATGGACTAATGTATTAAATTTGTACCAGGAGTGGAGTAATGCTGAAAAGACACCTGAAAAATGTGGAAGCAACTTTGGAACTGGGTTTCAGGCAGAGGTTGGAACAGGTTGGAGGGTTCAGAAGAAGACAGGAAGACATGGGAAAGTTTAGAACTCCCCAGAGACCTGTTGAATGGCTTTGACCAAAATGCTAAATGAAATCCAGGCTTAGGTGGTCTCAGAACTTTTTGGACACTGGAACAAAGGTGACTCTTGTTATGTTCTAGCAAAGAAACTGGCAGCATTTTGCCCCTGCCCTAGAGATTTCTGGAACTTTGAACTTGAGAGAGATAATTTAGGGTACCTGGTGGAAGAAATTTCTAAGAGGCAAATCATTCAAGAGGTGAGTTGGTTGCTGTTAAATGCATTCAGTTTTAAAAGGGAAACAGAGCATAAATTTTGGAAAATGTACATCCTGACAAGTTGATAAAAAAGTAAATCCCATTTTCTGAGGAGAAATTTAAGCCTATAGAAATTTGCATAAGTAACAAGGAGTCAAATGCTAATCACCAAGGCAATTGGGAAAATGTCTCCAGGGCATGTCAGAGACCTTTGAGGCAGCCCATCAAAGGCCTGGAGGTTTAGGATGAAAAATCATGGGCCAGACCCAGGATCCCTGTACTGTGTTCAGCCTAGGGACTTGGTGCCCCCCATCCTAGCTGCTCCAGCTGGGACTAAAAGGGGCCAATGCAGAGCTTGAGCCATGGCTTCAGTGGGTGCAGCCTCAAGCCTTGGCAGCTTCCATGTGGTGTTGAGCCTGTGAGTGCACAGATGTTAAGAATTGAGGTTTGGGAACCTCTGCCCAGATTTCAGAAGATGTATGCAAACACCTGGATGCCCAGGCAAAAGTTTGCTGCAGGGGTAGAGCTCTCATGGAAAACCTCTGCTAGGACAGTGCAGAAGGGAAATGTGGGGTAGAGTTCCCACTGGTGTACCACCTAGTGGAGCTGTGAGAAGAGATCCACTGTCCTCCAGACCGTAGAATGGTAGATCCACCAACAGCTTGCACCATGTGTGTGGAAAAGCCACAGACATTCAACACCAGCTGGTGAAAACAGCTGGGAAGGAGGTTATACTCTGCAAACTCCCAGGGATGAATCTGCCCAAGACCATGGGTACTCACCTCCTACATTAGATTTGACTGCCCTGCTAGATTAGGCCTTGCATGGGGCCTGCAGCCCCTTTGTTTTGGCCAATTTCTCCCATTTGGAATGGTTGTATTTACCCAATGCCCATATGCCCCATTGTATCTAGGAAATAACTAACTTGGTTTTGAATTTATAGGCTCATAGGCTGAAGGGACTTGGCTCATCTCAGAAAACACACTGGACTGTGGACTTTTGAGGAAATGCTGAAATGAGTTGAGACTTTGGGGGACTGTTGGGAAGGCATGATTGGTTTTGAAATGTGAAGATCTGAGATTTGGGAGGGGCCAGGTGCAGGATGATATGGTTTGGCTCTGTGTCCCCACCCAAATCTCATCTTGTAGCTCCTATTATTCCCACATGTTATGGGTGGGACCTAGTAAGAGATGATTGAATAATGGGGGCAGGTCTTTGCGATGCTGTTCTCATGATAGTTAATGGGTCTCATGAGATCTAATGGTTTAATCTGATGTCTCATGAGATCTGATGGTTTGTGTATCGGGGGTACCCCTGCACAAGCTTTCTATTTTTGCCTGCTGTCATCCATGTAAGATATGACTTGTTCCTTCTTGCCTTCTGCCACGATTGTGAGGTCTCCTCAGCCATGTGGAAATGTAAGTCCATTAAATCTCTTTCTTTGGTAAATTTCCCAGTCTTGGGTATGTCCTTATCAGCAATGTGAAAAAGGACTAATACAGGTGTTTATCAGAGACTGGGGCATGGGGAGAATGAGGAGACAGTCAAATGGTAGAAGTCTTACTTAGGAAAAATACATTTGATTTATTTTCCTCTTGTTGAAATCAGTTACACAGCATGAAGAACAAAGGTAATAACTGAATACTGTACACTTAAATTTCACTGAAAGAGTGAATTTCAAAAGTTCTTTAAAAATTGTTAAATATTTGAGGTGATGAATATGTTAATTCACTTGATTTAACCATTCAACATTGTATTCAAATGTTATGACACTATTTTGTATCCCCAATAACATATGCATGTATAATTTATCAATTAAAAAAGTTTAGAATTGTATTATCAGAATGAGTTGAAACTCCTTTGTTTCATTACAGAATTATCTTTGCTAATTTTCTTAAGACACTTCATTCTTCCACATAACTCAACAGGAGACATTTGTTTTGCTAGATACCTGTCATTTTTCTAACATGCCTCCCTTAATGCATGTATTTTTGCAGAAATATGTTTTCCTACAAAAACAATTGTCACCCATCAATTGGTTCTTTCACATCGTAGTTCACACAATTCCAGTTTAGATCAGAGGTTCATGTTTTTATTTCATTTTGTTCACATTAACCATTCGACACATTACTTATTTTAATTATAGTGATCCATCTTTCTGGTTTTATGTTTTTAAAAGTGTTCATAAAATTTTCTCCTGTTACAAATTTTGAAATGCATTTTGTGATTTATTGTTTTCACAGATGGTTAAAAAATTTCCTCCTCCTACCCTTTATTATGTGACTTTGCTACCCTTCCATTAGGAAATGGAGTCTACTTAACTCTTCCTTGAATCCGGATTGATTTTCTGTCTGCTTTGACCCAGTTGAATGTGGCAGGAGTAAAGTCATATCTTTTGGGCCCTGGCCTTATGATGATTTGTATTTGGTCTCTTGGAGGGATGCACTGAGAGTGTTGTGTAAGGTAACTTGCTGATCCACTGGATCTTTACAAGCCACAAGAAGATGAACCAATCCTTACTAGGTTATAACTCTGCAACAATTGTCAGACAAGTGAGTCTCTTAACGCATCCTCTGATAAATGCAGGCAAAACAGGAGAGGAATCATCCAACTAACTCACAAAATCATGATAAATAATAGATTATTGTTATTTTAAGCCACTAATTTTAGAATGGTTTATTTTGTAGCTTATGATATTTAAAACAGAAATACTGAATAAAAATATCACCATATCACACCAACCCAAAGAGACAATGACATTTGTGAGTATAATGAACTTACATAGGCATTTACATATAAACATATATTCAAGTGTTAAGAGATTAAGAATTTTAGGTAAATAACATATTTTTTAAAGTTTCATTTTATTAATACATTTTAAATTTAATTTTTTAGTTTGACTCATAAAAAAATTAGGTAATCAGATATATTATACATTATCTGAAAACTTTCATAAATTGACTTTTTTACTAAAGCATACCCTACTTACAGAAAACTGTACAGCTCAAGGACTTAACATATTCTATAGGTATGTTGAATGATGCCAATTAAGCTTTCATTCCCAAGAGAGCCTAAGATCAGTATACACTTTATTTATCCTCAGTCTTTTCATGCAAATACAAATGATGTTGGTTTAATTCATTAAATATACTGTAGTCAGTTCTCCTATAACTCTAGATATGCAGTCTTAAAAATTAGTAGGTGTGAAAAAATGAATAAGGAAATATTCTGGGTTTATGGAAAAAATAGAAACCCATAAAAATGATAGTACGGTTTTGTATATGTTAAGAAGTTAAGAACTGCATAAATACTATAATAAATATATAAATTTTCCTTAAAAATTATCAGAAGTTCGGTTGTCTGAAATTAATAACATAAGATGTGAATGGATGTGGCTCATAACCCATGAAGTGAATTGAGGTAGCTTGTACTTGTATGTGTTTGTATATTGCTATGCCATTGGATTCAGCTTGGTAAAGTTTTCAGTGATTACTTTGGGTTTCTTATGAATGAAATCACATAGAAACAAGTGTAAAATCTGTTATGCTTAAATTGTTCCTATTTATCAATTGCATTGCAACAACTTTTATTTTCAAAACAAGCATTATGATATAACTGATTGTGCCTTAAAATATTTACTTTTGAAACACTTCATTAATTATTTTATTAAGTTTAGACAAAAACTGCATTTTGCATTTCTGTTATTTTTACAGTTGATGTTCAGAATCCATACTTATAGAATAAAAACTGTCTAATGTGAAATCTTCCTTCAAATTAATGGTAAGTTACTAAAAAAGAACTGTTCTTGTATTTTAGATTATTTCAGATCATGTAATTTTAATTTCTCCTGTAAGGAATAAATCTGGGGAATTGGCAAAACGAATGAAGATGCATTTAATAATAGGTTAATTGTTATAATGCATAATCTATTGCCCTCTCATTCCTTGTATAGATAAGAACCTAAGATCTTTCACTAACCTGCTTTAATACATTTACCAAATAGCATTTTTTAGTCACTGTCCCAAGCATCTTAATCTCTAATGGTGTTTGAAACTTAATGCATGGAAAAAAAAAAAAAAAAATACCCAGGTGACTTTTTTTAGCTTCTAATGGGTGGTGAGAAAAGATTAAAGGAGGGAGGGCGGAGCAAGATGGCCGAATAGGAACAGCTCCAGTCTCCAACTCCCAGCGCGAGCGACACAGAAGACCGGTGATTTCTGCATTTTCAACTGAGGTACTGGGGTCATCTCACTAGGGAGTGCCGGACAATAGGTGCTGGTCAGCTGCTGCAGCCTGACCAGCGAGAGCTGAAGCAGGGCGAGGCATCGCCTCACCTGGAAGCGCAAGGGGGAAGGGGATCCGTTTTCCTAGCCAGGGGAACTGAGACACACAACACCTGGAAAATCGGGTAACTCCCACCCCAATACTGCGCTGTAAGCATACAGGCACACCAGAATATATCCCACACCTGGCCGGGAGGGTCCCACGCCCACGAAGCCTCCCTCACTGCTAACACAGCAGTCTGCCGCGATCTATCCGCAAGGCAGCAGCGAGGCTGGGGGAGGGGCGCCCGCCATTGCTGAGGCTTAAGTAGGTAAACAAAGCCGCTGGGAAGCTCGAACTGGGTGGAGCTCACAGCAGCTCAAGGAAGCCTGCCTGTCTCTGTAGTCTCCACCTCTGGGGACAGCGCACAGCTGAAGACCAACAGAGGAAGTAGCGGGAGCCAGTGCAGATGGGAACGACTCTGTCTGACAGCTTTGGGGAGAGCCGTGGATCTCCCAACGCGGAGGTTGAGATCTGAGAACGGACAGACTGCCTGCTCAGGTGTGTCCCTGACCCCTGAGTAGCCTAGCTGGGAGAAATCCCCCACTAGGGGCAGTCTGACACCCCACACCTCACAGGGTGGAGTACACCCCTGAGAGGAAACTTCCAAAGGAAGAATCAGACAGGTACACTCGCTGTTCAGCAATATTCTATCTTCGGCAACCTCTGCTGCTGATACCCAGGCAAACAGGGTCTGGAGTGGACCTCAAGCAATCTCCAACAGACCAACAGACAGTCCTTCTGACTGTCAGAAGGAAAACTATCAAACAGCAAGGACACCTATACCAAAACCCCATCAGTACGTCACCACCATCAAAGACCAGAGACAGATAAAACCACAAAGATGGGGAAGAAGCAGGGCAGAAAAGCTGGAAATTCAAAAAATAAGAGCGCATCTCCCCCTGCAAAGGAGCGCAGCCCATCGCCAGCAACGGATCAAAGCTGGTCAGAGAATGACTCGGACGAGAGGAGAGAAGAAGGCTTCAGTCCATCAAACTTCTCAGAGCTAAAGGAGGAATTACGTACCCAGCGCAAAGAAACTAAAAATCTTGAAAAAAGAGTGGAAGAATTGACAGCTAGACTAATTAATGCAGAGAAGATCATAAACGAAATGACAGAGATGAAAACCATGACACGAGAAATACGTGACAAATGCACAAGCTTCAGTAACCGACTCGATCAACTGGAAGAAAGAGTATCAGCGATTGAAGATCAAATGAATGAAATGAAGCGAGAAGAGAAACCAAAAGAAAAAAGAAGAAAAAGAAATGAGCAAAGCCTGCAAGAAGTATGGGATTACGTAAAAAGACCAAATCTACGCCTGATTGGGGTGCCTGAAAGTGAGGGGGAAATGGAACCAAGTTGGAAAACACTCTTCAGGAAATCATCCAGGAGAACTTCCCCAACCTAGTAGGGCAGGCCAACATTCAAATTCAGGAAATACAGAGAACGCCACAAAGATACTCCTCCAGAAGAGCAACTCCAAGACACATCATTGCCAGATTCACCAAAGTTGAAATGAAGGAAAAAATCTTAAGGGCAGCCAGAGAGAAAGGTCGGGTTACCCACAAAGGGAAGCCCATCAGACTAACAGCAGATCTCTCGGGAGAAACTCTACAAGCCAGAAGAGAGTGGGGGCCAATATTCAACGTTCTTAAAGAAAAGAATTTTAAACCCAGAATTTCATATCCAGCCAAACTAAGTTTCATAAGTGAAGGAGAAATAAAATCCTTTACAGATAAGCAAATGCTTAGAGATTTTGTCACCACCAGGCCTGCCTTACAAGAGACCCTGAAGGAAGCACTAAACATGGAAAGGAACAACCGGTACCAGCCATCGCAAAAACATGCCAAAATGTAAAGACCATCGAGGCTAGGAAGAAACTGCATCAACTAACGAGCAAAATAACCAGTTAATATCATAATGGCAGGATCAAGTTCACACATAACAATATTAACCTTCAATGTTAATGGACTAAATGCTCCAATTAAAAGACACAGACTGGCAAACTGGATAAAGAGTCAAGACCCATCAGTCTGCTGTATTCAGGAGACCCATCTCACATGCAGAGACATACATAGGCTCAAAATAAAGGGATGGAGGAAGATCTACCAAGCAAATGGAGAACAAAAAAAAGCAGGGGTTGCAATCCTAGTCTCTGATAAAATAGACTTTAAACCATCAAAGATCAAAAGAGACAAAGAAGGCCATTACATAATGGTAAAGGGATCAATTCAACAGGAAGAGCTAACTCTCCTAAATATATATGCACCCAATACAGGAGCACCCAGATTCATAAAGCAAGTCCTTAGGGACGTACAAAGAGACTTAGACTCCCATACAATAATAATGGGAGACTTCAACACTCCGCTGTCAACATTAGACAGATCAACGAGACAGAAAGTTAACAAGGATATCCAGGAATTGAACTCATCTCTGCACCAAGCGGACCTAATAGACATCTATAGAACTCTCCACCCCAAATCAACAGAATATACATTCTTCTCAGCACCACATCGCACTTATTCCAAAATTGACCACATAATTGGAAGTAAAGCACTCCTCAGCAAATGTAAAAGAACAGAAATTATAACAAACTGTCTCTCAGACCACAGTGCAATCAAACTAGAACTCAGGACTAAGAAACTCAATCAAAACCGCTCCACTACATGGAAACTGAACAACCTGCTCCTGAATGACTACTGGGTACATAACGAAATGAAAGCGGAAATAAAGATGTTCTTTGAAACCAATGAGAACAAAGATACAACATACCAGAATCTCTGGGACACATTTAAAGCAGTGTGTAGAGGGAAATTTATAGCACTAAATGCCCACAAGAGAAAGCAGGAAAGATCTAAAATGGACACTCTAACATCACAATTAAAAGAACTAGAGAGGCAAGAGCAAACACATTCAAAAGCTAGCAGAAGGCAAGAAATAACTAAGATCAGAGCCGAACTGAAGGAGATAGAGACACAAAAAACCCTCCAAAAAATCAATGAATCCAGGAGTTGGTTTTTTGAAAAGATCAACAAAATTGACAGACCGCTAGCAAGGCTAATAAAGAAGAAAAGCGAGAGGAATCAAATAGATGCAATAAAAAATGATAAAGGGGATATCACCACTGACCCCACAGAAATACAAACTACCATCAGAGAATACTATAAACGCCTCTACGCAAATCAACTAGAAAATCTAGAAGAAATGGATAATTTCCTGGACACTTACACTCTCCCAAGGCTAAACCAGGAAGAAGTTGAATCCCTGAATAGACCAATAGCAGGCTCTGAAATTGAGGCAACAATTAATAGCCTACCCACCAAAAAAAGTCCAGGACCAGATGGATTCACAGCTGAATTCTACCAGAGGTACAAGGAGGAGCTGGTACCATTCCTTCTGAAACTATTCCAATCAATAGAAAAAGAGGGAATCCTCCCTAACTCATTTTATGAGGCTAACATCATCCTGATACCAAAGCCTGGCAGAGACACAACAAAAAAAGAGAATTTTAGACCAATATCCCTGATGAACATTGATGCAAAAATTCTCAATAAAATACTGGCAAACCGGATTCAGCAGCACATCAAAAAGCTTATCCACCATGATCAAGTGGGCTTCATCCCTGGGATGCAAGGCTGGTTCAACATTCGCAAATCAATAAACGTAATCCAGCATATAAACAGAACCAAAGACAAGAACCACATGATTGTCTCAATAGATGCAGAAAAGGCTTTTGACAAAATTCAACAGCCCTTCATGCTAAAAACGCTCAATAAATTCGGTATTGATGGAACGTATCTCAAAATAATAAGAGCCATTTATGACAAACCCACAGCTAATATCATACTGAATGGGCAAAAACTGGAAAAATTCCCTTTGAAAACTGGCACAAGACAGGGATGCCCTCTCTCACCACTCCTATTCAACATAGTGTTGGAAGTTCTGGCTAGGGCAATCAGGCAAGAGAAAGAAATCAAGGGTATCCAGTTAGGAAAAGAAGAAATCTAATTGTCCCTGTTTGCAGATGACATGATTGTATATTTAGAAAACCCCATCATCTCAGCCCAAAATCTCCTTAAGCTGATAAGCAACTTCAGCAAAGTCTCAGGATACAAAATTAATGTGCAAAAATCACAAGCATTCTTATACACCAGTAACAGACAAGCAGAGAGCCAAATCAGGAATGAACTTCCATTCACAATTGCTTCAAAGAGAATAAAATACCTAGGAATCCAGCTTACAAGGGATGTAAAGGACCTCTTCAAGGAGAACTACAAACCACTGCTCAGTGAAATCAAAGAGGACACAAACAAATGGAAGAACATACCATGCTCATGGATAGGAAGAATCAATATCGTGAAAATGGCCATACTCCCCAAGGTTATTTATAGATTCAATGCCATCCCCATCAAGCTACCAATGAGTTTCTTCACAGAATTGGAAAAAACTGCTTTAAAGTTCATATGGAACCAAAAAAGAGCCCGCATTGCCAAGACAATCCTAAGTCAAAAGGACAAAGCTGGAGGCATCACGCTACCTGACTTCAAACTATACTACAAGGCTACAGTAACCAAAACAGCATGGTACTGGTACCAAAACAGAGATATAGACCAATGGAACAGAACAGAGTCCTCAGAAATAATACCGCACATCTACAGCCATCTGATCTTTGACAAACCTGAGAGAAACAAGAAATGGGGAAAGGATTCCCTATTTAATAAATGGTGCTGGGAAAATTGGCTAGCCATAAGTAGAAAGCTGAAACTGGATCCTTTCCTTACCCCTTATACGAAGATTAATTCAAGATGGATTAGAGACTTAAATGTTAGACCTAATACCATAAAAACCCTGGAAGAAAATCTAGGTAGTACCATTCAGGACATAGGCATGGGCAAGGACTTCATGTCTAAAACACCAAAAGCAACGGCAGCAAAAGCAAAAATTGACAAATGGGATCTCATTAAACTAAAGAGCTTTTGCACAGCAAAAGAAACTACCATCAGAGTGAACAGGCAACCTACAGAATGGGAGAAAATTTTTGCAACCTACTCATCTGACAAAGGGCTAATATCCAGAATCTACAAAGAACTCAAACAAATATACGAGAAAAAAACAAACAACCCCATCAAAAAGTGGGGAAAGGATATGAACAGACATTTCTCAAAAGAAGATATTCATACAGCCAACAGACACATGAAAAAATGCTCATCGTCACTTGCCATCAGAGAAATGCAAATCAAAACCACAATGAGATACCATCTCACACCAGTTAGAATGGCAATCATTAAGAAGTCAGGAAACAACAGGTGTTGGAGAGGATGTGGAGAAATAGGAACACTTTTACACTGTTGGTGGGATTGTAAACTAGTTCAACCATTATGGAAAACAGTATGGCAATTCCTCAAGGATCTAGAACTAGATGTACCATATGACCCAGCCATCCCACTACTGGGTATATACCCAAAGGATTATAAATTATTCTACTACAAAGACACATGCACACGTATGTTTATTGCGGCACTATTCACAATAGCAAAGACTTGGAATCAACCCAAATGTCCATCTGTGACAGACTGGATTAAGAAAATGTGGCACATATACACCATGGAATACTATGCAGCCATAAAAAAGGATGAGTTTGCATCCTTTGTAGGGACATGGATGCAGCTGGAAACCATCATTCTTAGCAAACTATCACAAGAACAGAAAACCAAACACCGCATGTTCTCACTCATAGGTGGGAACTGAACAATGAGATCACTTGGACTCGGGAAGGGGAACATCACACACTGGGGCCTATCATGGGGAGGGGGGAGGGGGGAGGAGGGAGGGATTGCATTGGGGAGTTATACATGATATAAATGATGAATTGATGGGTGCTGACGAGTTGATGGGCGCAGCACACCAACATGGCATAAGTATACATATGTAACAAACCTGCACGTTATGCACATGTACCCTAGAACTTAAAGTATAATAAAAAAAAAAAGATAAAAAAAAAAAAAGATTAAAGGAGGTCTTGACCATGAACTGTGTCCATTTTATCATTGTCTACTATTTTTAAAACGATAATAGTAAACTAATTACTTTCATCAATTCATCCTAACATGTAAGTAAACTGTGTTAAATAAAGTAAAGGTTTTCTGGAACTCAATTTCTCCTATTCACAATGAAGTTCTTGCCAGAATTTAAAGATATATGATGATAATATACTGTCAACATCCTTCATAATAACTGACTACAGGGAAAACTGAAGCCTTTTATAATGGTTGCTTTGGAATTTGGATTTGTTCTCATATCTGGCTAAAGATAAGCAAGTAAGACATTAAACATTATTAATATTTTATGTATTTTTCAATACTTATGTCATTTCAGAAGCAGGGGCAAACAGAGACTCTGGCACTTTTATCATTTTTTTTTTCATTTTTATGTAATTATCTGGCTTAAGCAGCTGAAACTTTGGTACTTGCCATGTACTCAAAGATTATCAATCCAACCCTCCAAAACAGGGAAATATTAACTGTATTAAATCCAGTATAACTTTCCTACATAGGTTAGATGGAATTTCAAATAAATAGCACAAATGTATACTATATTTAGAAAGAAATCCTGAGTCATTCATAATATAACAATTTAATAATGGGAAGATAGCATCTATTGCATATGTGGATTCTATAGGTACTGATAGCTGCCTAACTAAAAGGATTTTAACTCTACGGTTAGAGGAAATTTGGGACACTAAAATATTGATTCAATAATCAAACTATTTTTTCCAATAATCATTATAAATAACATTTTGAAACAATGTGTTTTATTTGCACATACTTTTTAGTGCAGGCATGTGAAAAACATTCTTTCCTATACATTCTCATTTTCCATTGTAATGGAGACTAGTGATAAAAATAATATGTGAAAATCCTTAAACTTACCTGTATTAGTCCATTGTCATGCTGCTAATAAAGACATACCTGAGACCGGGTAATTTATAAAGAAAATAGTTTTAATGAACTCAGTTTCACATGACTGGGGAGGCCTCACAATCATGGTGGAAGACGAAGGAAGAACAACAGGACATCTTACATGGCAGCAGGCAAGAGAGCTTGTGCAGGGGAACTCCCATTTTTAAAACCATCAGATCTTGTGAGACTTATTCACTACCACAAGAACAGTATGGAGAACCTGCCTCAGGATTCAATTATTTTCATCTGGCTCTGTCCTTACTTGTGGGGATTATTACAATTCAAGGTGAGATTTGGGTGGGGACACAGCCAAATCATATCATTAGCTATCCAAAATCTTGTGTTGATCTCATATTTTAAAACTGGTATTACTTGTTCCAGGAGATGAGAAAAGTTCACTGGGCAGCAAACAACTAATTATTTTTAATTAAAATGTATTTCCTTTCAAATAAACAATAGTAAATATAGAAACATACATTATAGCCTAAAAAAAAAATACTGAGTATGTCACTGACCTATTAATATATTTAATCAGAGAGACCCTAATTTATGTAAAGTTTACTAAATTATATATTTCATAGTAGCTTACAATATTTGCCTTTCCTCTTTTTATAAGAGATACAAGCATTTAATGTCTTTTTAGATTCCAAATAAATTTGATGTTTATATTACAAACAAAATTTATATTCTGTAGAGAAAATGAAGAAAATAAGTTTAACAAAAAAAAAAGAAAGTCTCACAATTCAACACCTACAAGTATCCACGTTACTATTTTTCGTAATTTATTATTTCAATACATGTATAGGTTTGAAAACAATAATCTATGAAATATATGACATTTTACTCTTTGCTTTTTGAGCTTAATATATGATAAATATTTTTAAACATCAGTTCAGAATCATAACATTTTCATCTAATTCACACTTCTCTTGACTTTTAGGCTGTTTCTCCTCTAGCTGATTTCTATAGGTTGGAGTTTTGTTTTGTTTTGTTTTTGGATTTTTTTTTTTTTTTCAAAACTTTATTCTGGTTCTCATCTTATGTTTCACTTGCTCTTCAAGATCTCATCCATTCCATAGTTTAGAATACTATTCATAACCTGACCATGCCTCAATTTACATATTTGGAATATAATTTTCTTCTATATTTTGTATTTTATTTATATAGTCATGCCCTGCATAATGACATTACAATGAACTGCACTACACGATGGTACTCCCACAAGCTTATAAGGTTATCATATCATATTTTTACTGTGCCTTTTCTATGTTTAGAAATGTTTAGATACACAAATACTTACTATTGTGTTACAATTGCCTACAGAATTCAGTACAGTACTATGCTGTACAGGTTTGTAGCCTAGGATCAATAGATCATATCATCTAGCCTAGGTGTGTAGCAGGCAATACTCTCTAGGTTTGAATAAGTACACTGTATGATGTTTAAACAATGATGAAATTGCTTAATGACACATTTCTCAGAATGTTTCCCCATTGTTAAGCAACAGAAGACCCTCTCTCTCTGTTTATGTACATATATGCCATCCCTATTGAAAGTTCTTATGTGTGATTTAAATTTAACTATCTAAAATTAAACTGAAAATTTTCAATTCAGCACCTTTTACATACAGTGAGTCACCACTCCATGTACGTTTTGAGTACTATAAATCTGGAAGTCACTGATCATATTACTTCCATTATGCCATAAATATTCAATTTACTACCAGATAATATTATACTACATTCTTATTATATCCTCAATCTTTCTGCCCCCCATTTTGAGTGACCATGCCTTCTCTGCTGGCCTAGGAGATGGTTTCCTAAGTTGTGTCTTTGCTTCCACTGTCCCATTCCAAACTATTTTTCCTTGAAAAGCCAAAGCAATGAATTTAAAAATTAAATGAGTTATTTCTAATTCAGTCTTCTTTCAGATCATTTAATATGCTTTAGTCTTTGTCACCTTTGCACATGCTGATTACTATCAGAGCTCTTCTTTCCTGGAACCCTTCCAAGACTTCTATTGTGCATTTAGATTTCATTTTACCTTTAATTTTCTCAGGGAACCCTTTGCTAATCCCACATTTTTTCTTACACTGGGAGTTTTTCATTTATTGGTATTTATTATACCAAATATAAGTGAGCAAGAATTAGCTCTCATTTGTTCACTTATATCTGGCCCCTAACACAGTATCTAGAGCAACAATTCTTTGTTTAATTAATAGTATGAGGTCATTATTTATTGGACGCCTAGAAAAAGACATCTAGGATGATTTCTCAGTCATTATGTGATACATAGTCAGATGGTTATCAGATAGACTGAATAGACAAATTCATATGTTAAAGCTTTAATACTGCTTTTGTGACTACATTGGAGACAGTGCCTTTAAAAAGGTGATTAACAGGGCAGGAATGGTGGCTCACGCCTGTAATCCCAGCACTTTGGGAGGTCAAGGTGGGTGGATTACCTTAGGTCGGGAGTTCGAGACCAGCCTGACCAACAAGGTGAAATCTCATCTCTACTAAAAGTAGAAAAATTAGCCAGGTGTGGTGGCAGGCACCTGTAGTTCCAGCTACTCAGGAGTCTGAGACAGGAGAATTGCTTGAACCTGGGAGGCGGAGGTTGCAGTGAGACGAGATTGCACCACTGCACTCTAGCCTGGGTGATGGTGTAAGACTCCGTCTCAACAACAACAACAGCAGCAAAACAACAACAACAATAACAAAAAGGTGATTAATATTAAATAGCATCGTAAAGGTGGAAACTTCATCTAATATAAAGATTGTCCTTATCAGAAGAGATGAACTTGCTATCTCTCCTCATATGCACAAATATGTATCCAGTAAGATGGCAGTGATCGGTAAACAAGAACGAAAAATTTCACTGGAACTTGACCAGGTTGGCACAATGATCTTGGAACTTCCAGTCTCTAGGCTATAAGGTAATGAATTTCTGTTGTTTAGGCCACACAGTCCATGGTGTTTTGGGATAGCAGTCTGAACTAACCCAGATAGACTTTGGTAGTGAGAAATGGGTTACTGCTGTGGAAGCAGTCTTTGAACTGGATAATGGGTAGAGGCTAGAAGAGTTTTGAAATATATGCCAGAAATATGGATGTTAGTGCTGATTCTGGTGAGGTCTCACATGGAAATGAAGAATAGGTTATGGAAACTAGAGAAAAGGTGATCCTTGTTATAAAGTGGCAAAGAATATGGCTGAACTGTGTTCTAGTGTTTTGTGGAAGTAGAACTAGCAAGCAATGAAGTAGGGTAGTTAGCTATGAAGATTTTTAAGGAAGTGTTGAAGGAGCAACTTGGTTCCTTCTGCCTACTAATAGTAAAATGCAAAAGGAGAGAGATGAATTGAAGAGAACACTGTTAACAATGACAACAAAAAAACAGAACGTAAATATTTGGGAATGTTTCAGCCTATCTATATTGCACAAAATGAGAAAGCTTGTTCCGAGAGACAACACTAAGGTGTGGCTGAGCAATCATTTGATAAAGACATTACAGGTTCAGCTCATGGAGTAAACCATTTCAGCAGGAGCCAGGAATAGAAATGGGATTATCACCAGCAAATATTGCCAGTTTGAACTAAAGAGGACAGAGAACGTGGGGCAGAAAAAATAAAAACTTTCAGACTTTTTGGGTACTACTACAGCAGATCATAGCGTGATTAGGCTGGAAATGCAGACTGTTCTTCAAAGAAAGGAAAACTAATCCCCCAAAAATTCCAACCTATAGAAATCAGCTAGAGGAGAAGCAATCAGCCTAAATTAAAAGTCAAGAGAGGTGTGATTTAGATGAAAATGATAGATTCTGAATTTTGTTTAAAAATATTCATTATATATTAAGCTCACAAAGCAAAAATTTAATTTTAGATAGTTAAATTTAAATCACACATAAGAACATTCAATAGAGATGGCATATATGTACATAAACATAGAAAGAGAGTCTTCTGTTGCTTAACAATGGGAAAACATTCTGAGAAATGTGTCATTAGGCAATTTCATCATTGTTTAAACATCATACAGTGTACTTATTCAAACTCTCTAGAGAGTATTGCCTACTATACACCCTATTGTTCCTAGGCTATAAACCTGTACAGCATAGGACTGTACAGAATTCTGTAGGTAATTATAACACAATGATAAGCATTTGTGTATCTAAACATATCTTAACATAGAAAGGGTACAGTAAAAATATGATATAATAACCTTATATGCTTATGGGAGTACCATTGTGTATGGAGTTCACTGTTGACCGTAATGTCATTATGCAGGGCATGATTATATAAATAAAATTCAAAGCATAGAAGAGAATTATGTAATTCTATTCCAAATATGTAAATTTAGGCATGGTCAGATTATGAACAGTATTCTAAGCTATGGAATGGATGAGATCTCAAAGAGCAAGTGGAACACTAGATGAGAAATAGAATAAAGTTTTGAAGAAAAAAAAAATCCCAAAGGTGATTCCGAGAGCATCAGAGATACCATTTCTGCCACAGGCTTAGAGGGAAAGGCTGTCTTCTCCTCCATCTCACAGGGCAGGATCAGGTTCCCTTATTTCTGTGGGACAGCAGGACCACATCCAGGGCTTAAGAAGTGGAGCTACCCCATGGGAAGCCACATGGGTAGATTTCTCACAGAGGACCGAAGGTGTGAGGCTTCCTTGTACAGCTATGGGGGTGACTCTGTCTCCAGCAGTCCTGGATAGCAGAGTATTAAACCAAAGAGTATTATTAAAGCCTTAAGATCTATAGAAAATGATCTTGCTAGATTTCTGAGTTGGTTGAGACCTTTCACTCACACTTTTTTCTCATTTTTGCCTTTTGGAATAGTAATGTTGATTCTATGCCTGATCAACCACTGCATTTTGCAAACACATACTTTGTCTGGTTTTACAGTTTTACAGCCAGAAAGAAATTAACATCAGAATAAATCATAGTTCGAATCTTCCCTTCATCTGATTTGATAATATTTAGATGATGCTTTGGATTTTCAAATTTAGAGTTTAGACGGAATGATTAAAAACATTTTGAGATTGTTGGGATGAAAAAAATACATATCTTGCTCGTGATAAGGACATGAATTTGGGAGAGCCGGGGCAGAATGCTATGAATTTAATTTTTTACCCCACAATTCATATATTGAAGTCCTAACCCTTCATGTGACTGTAATGGACATAGGGCCTTTATGTATGTGATTGAGTGAGATCGTAAGCACGACATTGTAACCTGATACAGTTATGGTCCTTGTAAGAAGTGACACCAGAGACCTCGTTCTCTTTCTCTCTCCATGCACATAGATTGAGGCAGAGCCATATGAGTACATTGCAAGATGATAGTTATCTGCAACCCAGCAAGAGATCCTTCATTAGAATCTAATCATGTTGACACTCTGATCTTGGACTTCTGGCCTCTAAACCGTGAGAAAATGAATCTCTGTTGTTTAAGCCACAGTCTATGGTGTTTTCTTATGGTAGTCCAAGCTAACTGATATATTACCTGAAGTCCATGCAAATCATCTAGGCCCCAGCAGAGATTTATTTTCAAGATTATATTGTTGAACCAGCAATTTGAAGATATTTTTCTCCTTAGCAAAGTAGGTTAAGCTTCCTCAACTATCAAATGATTTATAAGATGATTATAAAGAAAAACAACACAAAATTCACAAGATGTTACTGTAATAAATGTAAAAGAGCATAAAGCTTAATGAGTTGCATTTAGCAGACATAAGAATTAGGTAAACCAATTAATTTAATGAGGGATGTTGATTCATAATCACCTAGTTGCTTTTTTTTCCCCAAGATTAAAGTTAACTTACTATGAATGTTTCCTCATTTTATTTATATAATAATGTTGAACCTGAAAACTGTTAGCTATCTGGTGTGATGACTTTTAAAAAGGTAATCAGCATAAAAATGTCAGATATAATATGTTGCAGTTTCAAGTTTTAAGTAAGATAATGTAAATATAAATGATATTCTACATAGGATTTTATTTTTTGAATAATTTTCTAAACATAAAATGGATCAATATGTTCAGTGTTTAAATTCTAATGAATTAAGGCAGTTCTGATAAATTTTGTTATTTTTACATTATTCCTCAGTTTCTTAAGCGTACCTAGATGAGAAAAAAGAAATTATTGATGAAATTATGCATTAAAACATAGTAACAAACAATTAATAAAATTAAATATTTTCTCACTTTTTTATTTCTTAAGACATGTTTATTATAAAAGTCCGAGAACTCAGGAATATGTTCAGTTGCTTATACACAGTGTATTATAGTAATATGATCATTTTAAGCACATTAAATAATTTTCTCTATCATCAATAATTTATTAATGTGACATTATCCTAATATGATATTATTTAACCAAAAACTAATAAACACATGATGAACCTAGACTTTGCACTAGAGATTAATATAGTAAAAAATGTTTTTGATTTAGTAAGTAACATGACACTAGAAGCAATTTGCACAAGTTGAATTATTATTTCCAACTACAGGGTTTCACTGGCCAAATAATACATTTTATCAATCACATAAGGATTTAAATCGCTCCCCCACCCTTACCCTCTCTCACTCCTCAGGGTGTCTGCTTCCTACCATGTCATATAGATACTAGAGAGAGAGACGAAATAAATGATGACATGTTTATGTAGTTAGTAATATTCATATTTCTCTTTCTATTGGTTGCCTCCCTTGCATACCTCAGATTACTACTTAGTTTTTATTATTACTTTCACATATCCTTCATTTATCTCTCCCTCCTTCTGTCCTCTGTCCAATGTCCTAAACAGAGTTCCACAGAAAACTATTTAAATATGCTGTGCTACAGTAAGACTATTTACTAGCTAAAGCTACCTTCCTGTCAAGTTGGTTTACACCATAGAAGAAAGTGTTAAAAAGTCACGAATAAATGGGAATATTTGCATTCATAATAAGTTCCTTTTCTATTTTTCCAATTTATCTATTTAATTCTGTTTACTATTCTCTTTTTTTTTTTTTTTTTTTTTTTTTTGAGGCGGAGTCTCGCTCTGTCGCCGGGACTTGAGTGCAGTGGCCAGATCTCAGCTCACTGCAAGCTCCGCCTCCCGGGTTTACGCCATTCTCCTGCCTCAGCCTCCCGAGTAGCTGGGACTACAGGCGCCCGCCACCTCGCCCGGCTAGTTTTTTTTTGTATTTTTAGTAGAGACGGGGTTTCACCGTGTTAGCCAGGATGGTCTCGATCTCCTGACCTCGTGATCCGCCCGTCTCGGCCTCCCAAAGTGCTGGGATTACAGGCTTGAGCCACCGCGCCCGGCCTCTGTTTACTATTCTCTTTACTTCAGGATTTTCTTTTCTCATTCAGAACCTGTTATGGCCTCTACTGTCATTATCCTGCTTACTTCACCTACACTTCACTCTAGGGAACCACTAACTTTCAAATTATATATATATACACACACACACGTAGACATATATAAATTATATATAAACACATATAAATTATATATACATATATAAATTATATATATATATATATTTTTTCTGTTCTACTTGTTAACATTCTGATCCAAGATACACTCCCATAAATTCTGATTCTCTAATTTCTGGCCTGATTTATGCCTAGCAATCCTTATTTCATTAGCTTAAAATGACCCCATAAATTAAGAGAAAAGAGGAATGGCTGGGTGCTGTGGTTCATGCCTGTAATCCCAGCACTTTGGGAGGCCAAGGTGGGCAGAACACCTGAGGTCAGGAGTTCAAGACCAGCCTCGCCAACATGGTGAAACCCCATCTCTACGAAAAATACAAAATTAGCTGGACATGGTGGCGCACACCTGCAATCCCTGCTACTCAGGAGGCGGAGGCAGGAGAATCGCTTGAACTTGGGACATAGAGGCTGCAGAGAGAAACTCCATCAAAAAAAAAAAAAAAAGAGTAAAGAGGGATACTCATAACCTCATAACATTGTTTAGTCCCAAGAGAAGATGCACTTATGTGAAAGGCAATAAAGAAATTTATATACTCTACATATGTTACATCATTAAATACAAATAAATGTGTGTATATCTAGACACGTATGAGCATTTTCTTAAAAATGATAAAGATGCAAATGAATAGAAGCTGAAATTATGTCTCTAAATAAAACAACATAAATTTAATCTGAAATAGACAATGATCATATAAGATAGAATGCATTATAATGAGAATGTGAAACAAGTTTTTCTCAATACTTAAGTAGGTTTATAGCATGTTCCAGTAATAAAATTGTTAAACATTATTCAAATACCAAAAATAAATATAAAGTAGCCAAGTGAAATTAGTTGTAATAAAGTAGTTAAGATAGAAAGTTAAAATGCCCTCATGCACTAGTATATCTTTTTGGCAAATGCTCTTTGGAAAAGCTTTTATAAAATCTTCCTTTCCACATCAAATTTTAGTTATTCTTTTTTTTTTCTGCATAGTCTCATATTGCTCCATTATACCTCTGACTGACTGTTCAAATTTGATTAACATGTTTTTGTTCAATGCAAAACAGCTAAAATAGCACAGAATGCCTAATTTTCTTGACGTACTCTGAATTTACAGAAACACCTAAAAGATGTAAAAGAATAATAGATGAAACCAGAAATACTCTGTTTAACTGAAGCTGTTAAAATAGAGTTGGACACTGTTTAGATATTGGATTAAAGGAATTTAGTACGACATATGAAAAGTATAGTACCTCCTTGTAACTATATCTGCCCAAGTTTGGAGACCTTACTGGGCATGAAAATGAAGGTATTACAAAAGTTGTAAAATAGAAACAATGAAATGTAGTTATAAAATTTACTTGATAACAGATGGTCAAGAGAAAAAATCATTGAACCCAAGGCATTTAAAAGGTAGCATCTATCGACAAAATAATGTAATCTAAATTTCACAATTCATATAAAAGAAATTCTTACAATTTAAAATAATGAGAGAAAACTACAGTGTACAAAATGACAGTTCTAGCGGATACCTATTCAACTTTTTAAACAAATATTTATTAAGCATCCACTATGAGTTAGCCACTGAGAGATGTGAAAATGAAAGGGATACAGTTTCATTTCTTACATAATTCAAGTAGGCTAGAAAAACAGAAAAGCAAATAGGCAAATACAGATAAAGGATAAATAGGAGCCACATGCACACCATCCATTTAAGGGTGAGGCAAGTGCAAAGGCAGAGGAAAGTGAAAATCATGAAGCAAACAATGAACTGCAAGTCATTCAACTGCAGCTAACATATACAGTATAAATGGGAATAAGGTATCCCTTGCTTATTCTGTCTCTGACCTTGGGGGGGAAAAAAGTTACTTAGCTTTATTTGGCAGACCCAGGCCCTTTTCTGGGAAATGATGAAACTAAATAAACCCTTTAGAATTTCTTCCAGCTCCATTTTTTTTATCGTCTTAATTCATTTCAAAATATTTGCTTAAAATTCTACCACAGACTAAATCTTGTCCCTTTGATTCTTTTGTAGTATATTAAACATATGACATATAATTGCATGTAAATGTATTTGTTAAGTATATATTAATATATCAATCACCTGTAAATATTGCATATACAATGTGTGTTTTAACATCTGTATATTATATTCTTAACATTCTTTCCCATGGCTTTGCTTTTTCTCCTGCCAACCAGGACTTGATATTTTCTAGATGCCACTTGCACAAAACCTCACTTTGCTGTGCCACTGATAATAGTGTCCCCAAATCTTGACCTAAGAGTCTCTCAAGTCATTGCTAAATTAGTAACTAGTCAATGTCAACTAAATACAGCAAATGTGTTGATGAGAATTCTCTGCAAAGTGATTGAATGAGGGATTTCTGAGAGAGTCAGTTAATTTAATCAATTGTATATTTCCCAGTGATGGAATGAGTTGTAGTGATAAGTGGTAGAATACTTGTAAAGCACCAGTTTTTCCAAAGATTTCCTCTTACGTTCCATGAAAACATCCATTTATCGAGTTGAATGAAAAATAGTTCCAAATGTACACAACATGAAGAAGACAAGGAAGAGATATTTACAGAGGTCAGATCATCAGAAGATAGGGTCTATATTTAGTTTCTAGTTTTATGGAGCTCTGTAACTCAGAGTAGGTTACCCTATATCCCACATTCTCAGTTTCTACATCTATTGGAGTAGAAATTCAACTAACTCTAGAACTATGGTTAGGAATGCATAAAAACACTTTTGAAAGCTCTTTATAAAATCTACAGTACTATATAACTGAGACATTTTAATATTTGATGATATATTACAGACACATAAAATAATTAAAGGCATTATATAAGGAGACATTAGCAGAAATGTAATTTTATTTTGTTTTTCTCTGTCCAAGATGTCTTCTTTGAAGAAGTGTGATTTAAGTTATGAGTAGGATTTAATCTAATTGAGGGAAACAGAATTTTGCCAGAGCCTGTCCCAAGAACAGCCTATGTGAATAGTGATGACTCAGAATGAGAGCAAAGGAGAGGGAAAAAACAGCCTCTATTAAGGAGCAATAGCATGCTGGGTCAAGCAGGTGGTGCTGAGGGTTGAGGAGGCACTTGGAGACCAGATTGAGTAGTTTAAACACTGTGTCCAAAATAATATTTGAAAGGAAAATAGTATTTAGACCTTTTACAGAGTTGCATGCATTTATGATCAGTAATTACCATTGCCAGAATATTACCATTGCCAGAATGTAAACTGAGATTACCATTAATAATTTTATAGAAGTTATACTGTAATACTTTATATCACACAATTATTTTTAGTGATATATACTTTTATTATATTGTTATAATCAAAAACTTTGGCTATTGTGAAATAGAGATAACGTGTTGGTTTTAACCAGAAGAAATAATCAAATCTTTAAAAACTAAAAAATAAATAAATTCAACTGGACACTTGGAAACAATATAACAATTTTTCACTGTGCAAAAAGATCAGAAAGGACAAAATTTTGTTATTTATTTTTATTTAGAAGCATTACTAAAAATATTGCCAAAGAAACAATAAAGCTTCCTGATCTGAAATTCAAGGAGCTAGGAATCTGTCACTTGTCCTAACAAAAAACTTAGAACTGAAGAAAATGAAAAGTCAATAATTCTTCTTAGATTTGTAGGAGAAATGAGGTCACAGATAAACTGGTGCCCTCAATATTAGAGAGACAGGCAGAGGTAGAAAATCACAACTTACTGGAGTGGAAAACCAGGAGCAGAAACCTCTGTGGGGACCAGTCCTGGGGAACAGGCAGACCTAAACAGGAGTTGATGAATGCTGGAGACTCAGTGTGAATACTTTCAAACTTTGCACGGACACTCACACTTTTGTGAGTTTAATCTGCAGGACCTTGACCAGGTTCTCATAGTAAATATCAGAAAATTCCCTTCATGCTGCCAGCAAGGAGAAAAGAAAGTAACCATTTTGAAATTAATATACTGGAGCATTCTGTTGTTGCTGTTCTTGTTGTGGTGGTGGTGGTTGTTGTGGTCCTTCTTCTCCTTCTCCTTCTCCTTCTCCTTCTCCTTCTCCTCCTTCTCCTTCTCCTCCTTCTCCTTCTCCTCCTCCTCCTCCTCCTCCTCCTCCTCCTCCTCCTTCTCCTTCTCCTCCTCCTCCTCCTTCTCCTCCTTCTCCTCCTTTTCCTTCTCCTTCTCCTTCTCCTTCTCCTTCTCTTTTATTTTAGGTTCGGGGGCAGCAACATGTATGCAGCTAGAGGCTATTATCCTAAGCATTCTGTTTTTCTTTAAAAAATAAAAAATAAAAAGGCTTGCTCAAAGAAAAACTATTTTACCAGAGCTAAAACTAGTTGCTATTGTTGCAGAGCCCACCTAATACCCAACTCCAGCTATCTCTAGCATGTCATGTGCAGAAAAAAACATATCCAACTCTGGTTCACTCCAGCCAGGCTGTTCCAGGGAAAGGGTATGGGAGTGGAAATTGGGAAGTGCTGTGAAGTTCATAATCTAAAGATATAGGCTCACTAAAAAACTGAGTCTTCCTACTGCCATACCTTACCACCACATTACTAAAGGCTTATTTACTGCAGCTTCTTTTACCCAGGACATTATGTCATGTTACCAAGAAAAAATTACAAGACAAGAAACAGTTTGAAGAGAGAGAGAAAACATTAGAAACAGACTCACATTGCAGATGTGTTGGGACTATGAAACAGGAAATTCAAAACAGCTATGTTTACTGTGCCACAAACTCTAAAGAATAAGGTAGAAAGCATGCAAGAACAGATAAGAAATGTGAGCAGAGAGGTGGAAATCCTAAGAAAAAAATCAAAAGGAAATATTTTTGATCAAAAGCACAGCAACAGAAATGAATACTGCTTTTGATGTACTCCTTAGTAGACTGGATATGGCTGAGAAAAGAATAAATAAACTTAAGGATACCTCAGTAAAAACTCAGAGGAAAATTACTAAAAAAGCAAAGAATAGAATATCTAAGAACTGTGGGAAAACTATAAAGGGCATAATATATGCAAAATGGAAGATGAGAAAGAAAAGAAGAAGAAAAAACTATTTGAAGCAGTCATGACTGAGAACTTTCCCAAATTAACTTCAGACACCAAGCCATGGACCCAGAAAGCTCAGAAAACACCAGGATAAATGCAAAAATAACCCCAAAACTACAACTAGATGTATCACAATCAAACTGCACAAAATCATAGATAAAGAGAAACATTATAAAGAAGCCAAATGATATTGGGGGAAAATACCTTCCATAACAGAGGGTTAAACATAAGATTTACACTCATCTCCTCCTCAGAAATCATTCAGGCAAGAAGAAACTGGAGTGAAATAGTTCTGAGAGAAAAAAATTAAAAACTATCACCCTAGAAATATGTACTCTGCACAATTATCTTTCAAAAGTAGAAGAGAAATAAAGACTTTCTGACCAAACAGCAATGGAAAGAATTTGTTAATAGACCTGCCTTACAAGAAATGTTAAAGAAGTTCTTCAGAGAAACAAAACTGCTGTAAATAAGCAACTCAGTCTGTATATACAAGAAAGATAATCAGAGAAATGAAAAGTAAAGGTAAAATAATTATTTTATTCTTAAGTGAGCTAATAGATATCAGATTCTTTAAAATAATAAAATCAATGCATTCAATAAGCTATGTTTATGTATATACATCTGCTTTTTTCTGCTTCTTTCTCGACATCTTCTTTTTCTATTCTATTACGTATATATTATGACTTTTGTATAATAGTTTCCCCACAGCTCTTCGATATTCTATTCTTTTTATAAAATATTTTTTATCTTTACTTTTCAGTTTTGAAAGTTTCTATTGAAATATTCCCAAGCTCATGAGAATATTCTCAAATTATTTTCTCAGCCATATCCAACCTACCAATGAGTCCATAAAAAGAATTATTTTCTTTTGTTACTCTATATGAATATAGTATATATATCTAGAGATAGAGACATTGATCATATATCAGAAGCATTAATATTGTTAAAATATTTACACTGCCACAAGCAATCTACAGAGACCATGACTACTATATATATAGTAAACACAATTTCATATGTTTATACATTAAAATGAAATGAATGACAGCAACAGTACAAGAGACTATATGGAGAAATTCAGATTATTTTTTCTTTATAAATCATCTACATGACCCATAGAGCAGTATACTATTATTAGGAAGTGAACTTGACTTAGTTGTAAATGTATATTGAACACTCTAAGACCACAACTAAATTAAGGAGAAAGAAGAGGAGAAAGAGGATAACTGATGTGTTAAGAAAAGAAAATAAATTATATTACACAAAATTCACAATGAAAATCACAAAAGGCAGGAAAAAAGCAGAAGACAAAAAATAGAAATAGAATACAAGGACAACAAAGAGAAAGCATTAAAAAATATGGTAGACATTACCCAATTATATCAATAATCACTTCATTTTTTTTTTTTCTTCAATAGCTTTTGGAGTACATGTGGTTTGTGGTTACATAGATGAATTTTGTAGTGGCAAAGTCTGAGCTTTTAGTGTACCTGTCACTTGAAAAGGGTACACTGTACCCAATAGATAATTTCTTATTGCTCAACACCCCCCCAGTCTCCCCACTTCTGAATCTCCAATGTCCGTTGTACCACCTCTGTATGCTTTTTTTGTACCCATAGATTAGCTCCCACTTGTAAGCGAGAACATGTAGTATTTAACTTTTCAGTCCTGAGTTACTTCAGTTAGGGTAATGACATCCAGTTCCATTCAACCATTCAAATGCTGCAAAAGACATTATTTCATTCTTTTTTATGGTTGAGTAGTATTCCATGATATATATACACATATGCAAACACACACACACATATATAACATTTTCTCTATCCACTCATCAGTTGATGGGCACATAGGTCGAGTCTATATCTTTACAATTATGAATTGTGCTGCAATAAATACATGTGAGCAGGTAGGTGTCTTTGATATCAGGATTTTCTTTTCCTTGGGGTAGAGACACAGTGGTGTGAATGTTGGATGGAATGGTAGATACACCTTTAGCTCTTTGAGAAATCTCCATGCTATTTTCCATGGAGATTGTACTAGTTTACATTATTACCAGCAGTATATAAGTGTTCCCTTTTCACTACTTCTCCCCAACATATATTGGTTTTTGACTTTTTAATAATAGCCATTCTGGTGGGGGAAGGCTCTATCCCCTTGTGGTTTTAATTTGCATTTCCTTGATGAAGAGTGATGTTGAGCATTTTTTCTTTTTAATTTATTTTATTTTATTTTATTTTATTTTTATTATACTTTAAGTTCCTAGGGTACATGTGCATAACGTGCAGGTTTGTTACATATGTATATTTGTGCCATGTTGGTGTGCTGCAACCATCAACTCGTCAGCACCCATCAATTCATCATTTATATCATGTATAACTCCCCGATGCAATCCCTCCCCCCTCCCACCTCCCCATGATATGCCCCAGTGTGTGATGTTCCCCTTCCCGAGTCCAAGTGATCTCATTGTTCAGTTCCCACCTATGAGTGAGAACATGCGGTGTTTGTTTTCTCTTCTTGTGATAGTTTGCTAAGAATGATGGTTTCCAGCTGCATCCATGTCCCTACAAAGGACGCAAACTCATCCTTTTTTATGGCTGCATAGTATTCCATGGTGTATATGTGCCACATTTTCTTAATCCAGTCTGTCACAGATGGACATTTGGGTTGATTCCAAGTCTTTGCTATTGAGAATAGTGCTGCAATAAACATACGTGTGCATGTGTCTTTGTAGTAGAATAATTTATAATCCTTTGGGTATATACCCAGTAGTGGGATGGCTGGGTCATATGGTACATCTAGTTCTAGATCCTTGAGGAATTGCCATACTGTTTTCCATAATGGCTGAACTAGTTTACAATCCCACCAACAGTGTAAAAGTGTTCCTATTTCTCCACATCCTCTCCAACACCTGTTGTTTCCTAATTTTTTAATGATTGCCATTCTAACTGGTGTGAGATGGTATCTCATTGTGGTTTTGATTTGCATTTCTCTGATGGCGAGTGATGATGAGCATTTTTTCATGTGTCTGTTGGCTGTATGAATGTCTTCTTTTTGAGAAATGTCTGTTCATATCCTTTCCCCACTTTTTGATGGGGTTGTTTTTTTCTTGTATATTTGTTTGAGTTCTTTGTAGATTCTGGATATTAGCCCTTTGTCTGATGAGTAGATTGCAAAAATTTTCTCCCATTCTGTAGGTTGCCTGTTCACTCTGATGGTAGTTTCTTTTGCTGGCTCCAGTGGCGCAATCGGTTAGCGTGCGGCACTTATAAGACAGTTGAGCATTTTCTCATGTGCTTGTTGGCTACTTGCATGTCTTCTTTTGAGAAATACCTATCCCTGTCATTTGCTTACTTTTTAATTGTATTATTTATTTTATTTTCTTGCTGATTTGTTTGAACTCCTTGGAAATTCTAAATATTAGTTCTTTGTCAGATGTATAGTTTGCAAATATTTTCTCCCATTCTGTAGGTCATCTGTTTACTGTGTTAACTATTATTTTTATTTTTTAGCGTGCAGAAGCTTCTTAGTTTAATTAATACTCATTTGTCTATTTTCGTTTATGTTGATTTTTTTTCTACCATAGCTACTAAAAAAAAAAAAAAAAACAAACTAGGAATTTGCTTAAACAAGCAGATGAAATTTCTCTACAAGAACTAACCACTGATGAAAGAAATTGAAGAAGACACAAATGGAAATATAGTCTATCTTATAGACCAAAAGCATTAATATTTTTAAAATGATTACAATGTCCCAAGCAATCTACAGATACAATACCTATTAAGATATCCATGTAATTTTTCACAGAATTAGTAAAACTATTCTAATTAAAAATATTAAAAGATGATGATCATTAGGAAGTTGCAAATCAAAACAAGGACATACCACTGCATACCTCATAGAATGGCCAAAATCTAAAACACTAACAGCACCAAATTTTGGCAAAATATGGAGTAACATTGCCTGCCATTATTTGCTGGTAGAATATAAAATAATACAGTCACTTTGGAAGACAGTTTAACAGTTTTTTTTTTTTTTTTTTTTTTTTTTTTTGAGACGGAGTCTCGCTCTGCCGCCCAGGCTGGAGTGCAGTGGCCGGATCTCAGCTCACTGCAAGCTCCGCCTCCCGGGTTCACGCCATTCTCCTGCCTCAGCCTCCCAAGTAGCTGGGACTACAGGCGCCCGCCAGGTCGCCCGGCTAGTTTTTTGTATTTTTAGTAGAGACGGGGTTTCACCATGTTAGCCAGGATGGTCTCGATCTCCTGACCTCGTGATCCGCCCATCTCGGCCTCCCAAAGTGCTGGGATTACAGGCTGGAGCCACCGCGCCCGGCCTAACAGTTTTTTAAAATAAAATTAAACACAGTCTTACCATATAAACATACATACATGCATATATATATATAAATATGACTATATGTATATGCATATATACATATAAATGTGTATATAGAGATATACATATATCTAGATGCATAGATAGATGATAGATAGATAGATAGATAGATAGATAGATAGATAGATAGATAGAGATGTAGAGGTGGGGGCATGTGTTAAGAAATTTGCCCATGTAATTGTGGAGGCTGGACAAATCCAGAATCTGTAGGATAAGCTCGAAAGCTGGAGACACCAGGAAGAGCTACAGTTTAAGTCCAAAAGCAATCTATTGGCAGAATTCTTTCTTGTTTAGGAAGGCCAGTCTTTCTCTATTAATGCCTTCTGCTGACTGGATAAGAATCACATCATAGGCAGCAATCTACTTTACTCAATGTCTACTGATTTAAATTTTGATCTTATCTAAAAAAAAATCCCTTCACATAAACATCTAGAATCATGCTTAATCACATGTCTGTGTAGTCTGGCCAAGCAAGTGGACATGTAAAATTCTCCGTCACATATACAATGAAATAAAATTCCAACATAAGAAGGAATGAAGTATCGATTCATGATGCAAAATGCATGAACCTCAAAAACATTTTGCTAAGCGAAAGAAGCCAGTTAGAAACGTGATATACTGTGTTATTTCATTTCATGAAGTATATAGAATAGATAAATACATAGGAGAGAAAATAGCTGACGGTTGGCAGTGGCTAAGAAGGAAAGGATAATGGGAAATAACTGCATAAGGGCTATCCAATTTCTTTTTAGGGGTGATCAAAGTGTTTGGAATTAGATAGCTGCAATGGTTGCAGACCATTGTAAATGTACTAAATATCACTGATTTGAGCACCTTAAAATGGTTTTATTTAATTTTATATGTATTACACCTCAAGTAATAACAAATTTATATGCATAAAATTGTCCATATTTTGTATTTATATGTATTTGAGAAATCCAATACCCAATCAAGAATACCCAAACCAAGAAATATATTTATTTTACCCCAGAAAATTATCTTGGGCCACCTTTCAGTCACTAACACTAAACCAACTACTGTTGTGCACTTTCAGCTACAGGTTAGTTTTGTCTGCATTTGATCATATACATGGAATTATACAATATATTTTTGTGTATATCTGGCTTCTTTCAAACAGCACAAGGATTGAAAGATTCATCAAGGTTGTTACATCCACAAATATTTTATTTCTTTTTATTGAACACTTTTAATTTGAATAAATATATCATACTTTGATTTCCCCCTCTCTGTTGATGAATATTTGTTTTTCCCATTACTTGGTAATTATTATCAAAGTTGCTATAAATAATCTTGTATAAATTTTTGTGCATTCTTTCATTTCCTTTAAATAACTACCTGGGATGAAAATTTGGGTTACATAATAGGAATAAGGTTTAACTTTATTATAAATTGTCAGCCAATTTAACAAGAGGTTTTGCATATTACACCACACAAGCAATATATGATATCTCAAGTTGCTCTACATCCTTGTTATAACTGTTAATATAACATTTATATTTTAATATATCTTCACATAACTCATGTTCACAAATATAATCACACAATTATATTTTAATATAATTGTCAATGTAAGTATTATTATAACAATAATTGTTTTAATTTACATTTCCATTATAACTAATACAAATATATGCTTTTGTTTAGAGTTTATTGGCAAAGTATATGCATTTGTCTCTTTTGTGAATAGTCTGTTCAAATTGTTTGCCCACAATTTAAACAAATGTGCTTGTCTTTTGCATTATGATGAATTCATAAGCTCACTTTATATATTCTGAGTACAAATACATTGTCAGATATTTATATGTATATGCAGCACTTCTTACCTTATTTATCTTTTTAATAATAAAAATATAACAGAATCTAATTTTTTTTATAGTTAATGCTTTTTTTTCTTTATGGCTAACATGGCTACTATCTTGTACAAGAAATCTTGACGTAACTCATGTTCACAAATATAATCACATAATTTTCAGTGGCTTCATGACTTTAGATGTTATATTAGATTTATTCTTTTAATTATTAATTGTTGTGGGCACGTATTAAGTGTATATACTTCTGGGGTACATGGGACGTTTTGATATAGGCATGCAATGAGTAATAATCACACCTTGGAAAATGGGGGTATCCATTCCCTCAATAATTTATCCTTTGTGTTACAAACAATCTAATTATACTTCTTAAAAATAGAATGAATAAACATGGCTTTGTGCTTGATAGCACAACAGAGTATAGATCTATGTTTTATCCCCCATGAGAACGAGAGAGCATGTGTGTATGTGTGTGCATGCATTTGTGTGACTTGAAATAGGAGTCAAAGTTCATTTTTGCAATATGGCTATGCAATTGTTCCAGTAATATTTGTTAAAAAGATTTTCCTTTCCACATACAATTCCATGGGTGCCATTGTTTTAAAACCATGCATACATTGGGCTATTTTTGCACTTTCTCTTGAGTTTCAAATACCTATATAGCTATCTTTTCAACTGCATAACTGTATTTTTTGCAGTATCTTAAAAGAAGACCTTAAAGTCAGTTACTATGATTCACACTAGTATTTCAACCTCCCACCTATATGAAAATTATATACCCAAGGAAAACATCCATCCAACTATTCTGACACTGATTTATCAATTCCTGCTTTTTTTTTCTCTGTAATATTTTTGAGATTATCATTGCATTGTAACAGGAACAATATATATTAAAATATATTAATGTGTATCCTTTGCATTTGTTACATAATTATGTCTCTGTACACTCATTTATTTATCTTCTTGAAGGGCTGTGTGTGGTATTTTGTTACAGCATAAATGAAAAATAAGAAAACCAAGTCAAGTTTCTAATTTAATTGCAAAAATGAGATACTCGAAGAGTCTCCAAAAAAAGTTTCATGGAGAAGAGTATTTTCATAATGCTTTATGCTTCTTAGCATATCATGAACCAGGGTTGAAAGTATAAAAGAGAGATTTACATTATGGTAAATCTTAAGATTCTGGTTTTAAAACTTGTCTACAAATATCTTGAAACTTGTCTTTCAAAGAGTGGAATTTAATTCCCCTTCACTTAAATATGGGTCAGCTTTTGTGTCCTTGTGCTAATAGAACTACCAAAAGGGAATCTGCCTGACCTTTGATGCTAAGATAGTAAAGCCTTGATTATTTCTCTTGGGATGTTCATCTTGGGAAACCAACCATCATGTTATGTGATACCTAAACTATATGAAGAGACTACATGGTATAAAAACCAACAGTACTATCTTAGGCAACAACTTATAGCCAGTATTGACCAGGAGATAAGTGACTGATACAGTCTTCACATAATTCCAACATTCAGCTTCTAGGATCCAGCACCCCTGTGTAATGCCAAATGAAGCAGAGGTAAGCGGTATCCTCAAAGCCCTTCTCAAATAGCAGATGTGTAATTTTTTAAAAAAATATTTTGCTTTAAACATTAAATATCGCACTAGTTTACTTCACAGCAATGCATACTTGGAATGTGGAATAGTTTTGGCTACCAGAAGTGGTGATACTACAATAAAACATTTAAAACAGGTATGAATGCCTTAAGCCCTAGTGATGGGGAGAAGATGGAAAGATGTTGACAAGAGTGACAGTGAGAGCCTAAAATGTCTCAGAGCCTGTGAATAGCCTAGTAGTACTTTGACCGGATGTTGGTGACAGATTAAAAGAAAAAAAAGTCACTGGTATGTGGAAATTTAATGTTACTGTTACCTGTATTAACATGAAAAATAAGAAAAAAGAACTTGATGATCTACTCAAGAATATTCCAGACAAAGTGTTAAAGTTGCCACCTGGCTTCCTTTAACTGCTTATATTAAAACGTAAAAGAAATAAGATTTTAAAAAGTATTTATTTAGCATAAAAACAGGATTTCTTATGTTATATATGGCTATTTATTGCCAAATACATTGTCAAATTAAAGCCGTTTTTTCATCAACAGCTTCTTCAATTAGCAAATGATTGTAAAAATTAAAAATATTTTCTAAGAGATCACATTTAGGGTATTATCAGGAAAATATAGTCTAAAAGAGGCAACAAGGGCATGCCTATAAATCCTTCTGTTAAGACCACAGAAATATGTATTATGGTATTTCAAACAGACAATAGTCTTTCTAACCATGCCTCACAAATCTTCATTAAAGAATGGGGCCTCTTAAGGGCCTGAGGACTTTCTCCTCAGCAGTCTTACAGGAAGCCAAGGAGATGGGTTTATTTTGATGAGATTTGTGAGTGTGGCTTTTGTCTAAAAATCCTCACTTAGATCATGCAAAAATTTTAAGAGAACATATTGGCAGAAACTCGGTCAGCTTAGACTAAGAGGGACAGAGGCAGAACAGAATTAAAAGTCTATTGAAATCTTGAACTAGTATAGGCAAGGTGCATGCTGGGAAAACTGTTCAGCTGTAAATACTGGTCATTTCTAATGGAAAATAAGTAAGTCAGTAAAATCAAGAACCTTGAAGGTAAATTCACAAGGGTCATAAAGAATCATCCTTAGGTAGCAGGATTAAGCTCTAATCAAGATGCTGGCAGCATGTTCTTGGCTAGATTCAAATTTGCTATAAATATGTGATTCTTATGTGCCCATTTTTCTCTTTTTGAATGGGAGAGTCTAGAGCAGTTATCCGGGAAAAGTCTCACTGTTGCCTAGTTGGAGTTTATTTGCATATGCGTGTGTGTGTGTGTGTGTGTGTGTGTGTGTGTGTGTGTAGATAATTTGTCTGTGAAGTTCACAGGTCTTCAGATACAGAGAAATTTTACTCAAGGAGCTACACTGAAGGAACTGTACCTGGGATGATTCACCCACACTTGAACCTAAGTTGAACTTCAAGCTTACTGTGATATCACAATAAGCAAGACTGCGTGGCAGGACATGGGAGAGGGATGAGTTTATTTTACATGTGTGAAGAATATAAGTAGAAGCAGATTATAGTGATTTAATAATGTATCTGCAGCTTTTTTGATGCTTTTTCCACGAAATGACAGATTCTAGTTTTGTGTTTGTTTTTTGTTTTTTGTTTATTGTTTCTTTTGAGACAGTTTTTTGAGTTTCGCTCTGTCGGCCAGGCTGGAGTGCAGGGGTGCAATCTCGGCTCACTGCAACCTCCACCTCCTGGGCTCAAGTGATTTTGCTGACTCAGTCTTCCGAGTCGCTGGGATTACAGACGTGCACCACCAGCCAGTCTAATTTTTGTATTTTTAGTAAAGACGGGGTTTCACCGTGTTAGCCAGGCTAATCTCAACCCCTTGACCTCAAGTGATCCACCTGTCTCAGCCTCCCTAAATGCTGGGATTACAGGCGTGAGCCACCGCGCCCAGCCAGAATATGAAGGGTTTTAATTACTTGCTTTGAATCAAATGTCGTGGAAAGGATAATTAGTCAATTTCAAAGCTGGCCCCAAAGAGGCAAAGGTGCTCCTACATGCTCTTTCCCTTTTAGGATACCGAAACTTTGTATCCAGCCGTGATTTTTTTTTTTTTTTTCTTTTTGGCGGAGGGTTGGGGAGGAGTCTGGCTCTGTCATAACCTGGAGTCCAATGATGAGATCTTGACTCACTGCAACCTCAGCCTCCCAGGTTCAAGCGATTCTCCTGCCTCAGCCTCCCGAGTAGCTGCGATTACAGGTGCCCACCATCACGCCCAGATATTTTTTGTATTTTTAGTAGAGACCGGGTTTCACCATTTTCGTTCAGACTGGTCTCAAACTCCTGACCTCAGATGATCCGCCTGCCTCGGCCTCCCACACTGCTGGGATTACAGGCATGAGCCACCACGCCCGGCCCTAGCCATGATGTTTTAATGAAGCGAAAGAAATGTGGAGCCCAGGTGTAGGTGTTTTGACTATCATTCCCTTTGTTTAAGTTCCCAGGCAACAGCCAATACCAACTACCAGTCCTGTGATTCCCATCATATACCTGGCTGCCATTTTTGAGAAATGGAAGTGAAACTCTGACAGATTGACTACATAACTAGTTATCAAAATGGACTATTTATAGTGAAAGAATAATATCTGAATTAATAGAGTATTTAAAATGGGAAGGACATTTTTTTCCTACAGTGGAGCTCTTGTGATGGCGTAAAAGGAAATAAACTTATTTCTGGGGGAAAAGGTCTTTTTTTTTTTTTTTTTCCTTCATATAACTGGTTCATTTCAGTAGAGCTGCAATTGCACAGCAATTTTTGAATCCGTATTTTGAATGTTCAATAAAGATTCACAAATACATTTTGCAAAAGTATGCCTATACCTTATGCTATTTGAGACGTTATGGTTCCCTTAAACCATAACTTAAAATCAAACTGTGCTATAATTTTGCACCCTAAAGATTAAAATTATGGCTTTAAATACATATGCTCCATATTACATAAATAAAGAATCAAAAGTTAAAGATATTTATAATCTAAAAAGTGTAAGCAGGATATTAAGAACTGCACATTAGCATAGGGAATTAAATATATATATATATATATCTCTTTGGGTTAATTGAGAGAAATATCCAGATGGATATTAGACATTGTAACACAGAGATAGAAAAGTACTGATGAGGGCTTCTTGTTAATCATTAAAGAGCATGCAAGCTCTTCGATGGAATTTTTAAAAAGGTGCAAAAGGATAAGGTTACCTACTTTTTGTATATGTTAAAACACTAGGTAGTTTTCGGTTCAAATGAAATATGAATATTGAAATCTAAACAGTCTCTGTTTTTCATATCTGTGTTTCTTCCTATTTCTCTTGCCTTTTACCTAATTTGTAGCCCCTCATTCTTCTGTTTTATTACTATCTTAAGGTTGTTAGGGAGTACAACAAAATATATAGCATAACCTAAATAACTTGTGTACATTTAATCTCATAGGACACTCTGGACGTTCTAAAGTTCTAATGCTTTCCATTTCCTAAAATTTATATGCAGTTATTGGTTGTTAATAAAAGGGTGATGAGTTTCAGTATTCTCTAAACAGTTGAGCTTTATTGTTTAAATAAAACAACTGTATCAGGAGTAAGAAAACTTGGCTGCTTTTTAAAAGGACATTCAGATTTCAAAATATAAGGAAAATGGAAGTATTATGATAAAGTAAATGAAATTTCATTACTTTCAAATCTCTGAATGCTCCTTCACGCCCACATTTACCTCTGTGTTCTTAAGCAACTTCAGCTTCCCTATACTTACTTTTCCTACATCCCTGTGTATGTAGAGCTTTCGTTAATTTGGGAAATGGTACTAGGATGGATTTATTTACCATTTTAACGTTCTTTGGATGCACTGTGTTTCAGATCCTCTAGATTCAGACACTTTAAAGAAGAAAAGAACAATCAACAAAATTGCTAAACTTAAAAGCAGGAAAAAAAGCTAATTAGCAAACAGTGAGGAATGAGTTTATTTACTTCAGGACCCTTGATTTCTTCCTGTTGTTCTTTAGCTTTCTTACACTGATTTCTACATCCATCATATTGCATTTCTCTGAAATCAGCTTATGCACTTAATGGTCCAGACTGGGCAATCAATGTTGATTGAAATCAACTTCATATTGATGTAAGAGGTCTACTGCTGCTCCAAGAAGCAGCTGTATAAATCTAAGGGAAACATAAATGTCAGCTTTTTCCTTAATTATATATTTCTACATTTTCTTATGCTTGCTGTTGTCATAAGGCCACAGTAGGCACTTGTATCTAGAAAATAAATTACTGGGTAAATTACCAAAGGTTAAATCTTCAAATCATACCATTCTGAGATGAAGTTTGACAAAATAATTTGACCCTGGATTATTTACTTTCTTCTTAGTTTCTTAGAAATAATTTTGACAGTTAAAAGGACAAAGATACATGACACTTTGGTGCTTGTTGAAAGTATATTTGTTCTCAAGGTAATCTATGTGAGAACAATGTACTTGTATGAAAGAGGGGACCAAGTTCTCAAATCTTTCAACCTAATATACTTCTGATTTCCACTTGATGTTGGTTTTACAGAAAGAAGGCTCACAGCAGTGAAGGACAAGATTGTTTCATTTCTCTCACACTAGGATATCTATGTTTGGAATTCGCAGTTGAAAGCAGGGAAGGTTGCACTACCAACTCTTTTGCTCCGTTGCCCTAATAAGGTTTAAATGATCACTACCTTCCATGAGAGGTCTTCATTTGCTCTGCATGTTTTCTTTCACTCTTCTACCCTTAACCCACCATGAAGTCTGACACACACACACACACACACACACACACACACACACACACACAGTGATAGAAACTGTAAATAAGATATGAAAAGTAGTTTGATTTTTAGAATAATAAAACCTTGTTTTACTTTATATAGCATTTTCAATAGACTTCATTTTTTAGGACAGTTTTTGGTTCACAGCACAACTGAGGAGAAAGTACAGAGATTTCCCATATAATCCCTGGTCCCACATGTGCACGGCCTTCTCCACAGTCAAAATCCCCCACCAGAGTGGTACATTTTTTGCAATCAACAAAACTAAACTGATACATCACAGTCACTGAAAGTCAATAGTTTACTTTATGATGCATTCTTGTTGTTTGGACACATGTATAATAACAGTTTTTCACTATTACAGTACATCATGCAGCATAGTTTCACTACCCTAAAACTTATTTCTGCTCCACCTATTTATCCCTCCCTCACCTTAATGCCTGGCAATCTCTAATCCTTTTACTGTCTCCATAGTTTTGCCTTTTTCAAAATGTCATAGAGTTGAAATCACACTAATGTACCTAATAGTGTAACCTTTACAGATTGGCTTGATTCACTAAGTAATATGCATTTAATATTCCTCCATGTTCTTTTATCACTTGATAGCTAATTTCTTTTTGGCTCTGAATAATATTTCATTGCCTGGATATACCACAGCGTATTTACACATTCAACTACTCAAGGGCATTTTGATTGCTTCCAAATTTTGGCAAATATTAATAAAGTCACTCTAAATATTCATGTGCTAGTTGAGTGGTTGTATGTTTTCAACTAATTTGGGTAGATACCAAAGAACATGATTGCTCGGTTATAAGGAAAGACTGTGTTTGCTTTTGTAAAAAAACTGTCTAACTTCCAAAATAGCGATGTTGTTTTGCATCTCCACCAACAATCAAAGAGATTTCCTGTTGCTCCACATCCTCATCAGCATTTGGTGGTGCCAGAGCTTTGGATTTTGGCCATTCTAATATTTGTATAGTAATATTTCACTGTCATTTTAATTTGAAATTTGTAATTCCTTAATGACATACGATGTTGAGCATCTTCATATGCTTATTTTCACCTCTCTATATATTTATTTTGGTGAGGTGTCTCTTCGAGTCTTGCCTATTTTTTAATCTGGTAGTTCTTTTCATTATTGCTGAATTATAAGAGTTATTTGTGTATATTCTTAATATTTTTGTACATTTTTCATCTTTATATCTTTTGTACCAGATGTGTGTTTTGCAAACATTTTCTCCAATTTCCTGATTTGTCTTCTCATTGTCTTGACATTGTGCTTTGCAGAGCAGTAGTTTTCGATTTTAATGAAATCTAGTTTATTAATTATTTGTTGCTGGATCATGCTTTTATCAAATGTCATTGCTATACAGAAAGGTCATTTAAATTGTTCCTGTGTTCTTTTCTAGGAGTTTTATAGTTTTATATTTTACATGTAGGTATGTGATCCATATTCTCTTAATTTTTCTGTATAGCATAGGTTTTTTGTTTGTTTGTTTTAGCTGTGGATGTCTAGTTGTTGCAGCACAATTGTTGACAAGAACCTCTTTGCTCCATTGCATTGCTTTTGCTCCTTTGTCTAATATCAGCTGACCATATTTTTGTCATTCAGTTTCTAGGTTGCTTTTTGTTTATTGATCCTCTTTCTGAATACTTTATCAATTATTGAAAGTGGAATATTGGAGCCTCCAGCTCTAATTGACTAATTATTTATCCATTTGATTCTGTAAATGTTTGCTTTATATATTTGGGGGCTCTGTTGTTTGATGTGTCTATGTTTATAATGTTTCTGTCTTCTTGATAAATTGATCCTTTTATCAATATGCCATACCCTTCTATATCTTGTGTAACTGTTTTTGTCTCCAAGTTTAGTTTGTCTGGTATTAATGCAGTCATCAACACTTTCTTTTGCTACTTAGAAGAAATTGATTTTTCCAAACTTTCATTTTGAAATAGTGTCTTATAACCAGTAATGGGATTGCTGGGCCAAATGGTATTTCTGGTTCTAGGTCTTTGAGGAATCACCATACTGTCTTCCACAATGGTTGAACTAATTTATATTCCCACCAAAAGTGTAAAAGTGTTCATATTTCTCCAAAGCCTTGCCAGCATATGTTGTTTCTTTACTTTAATAATTGCCATTCTGACTGGTGTCAGATGGTATCTCATTTTGGTTTTGATTTCCATTTCTCTAATGATCAGTGATGTTGAGCTTATTTTCAATGATTGTTAACTACATGTATGTCTTCTTTTAAAAAGTGTCTGTTCATGTCCTTTGCCCACTTTTTAATGTGTTTTTTTTTCTTGTAAATTTCTTTAAGTTCCTTGTAGATTCTGGGTATTAGATGTCAGATAGATAGATTGCAAAATTTTTTTTCCTCTTCTGTAGGTTGTCTGTCACTGTGATGATAGTTTATTTTGCTGTGCAGAAGCTCTTTGGTGTAATTAGATCCCATTTGTCAATTTTTGCTTTTGTTGCAATTGCTTTTGACTTTTTCATCATGAAATTTTTGCCCATATATATATTTTCTTCTAGTGTTTTAAAGTTTTCAGTTTTACTTTTAAGTCTTTAATCCATCTTGAGTTAATTTTTGTACAAGGCGTAAAGAAGGGGTCCAGTTTCAATTTTCTGCATATAGCTAGCCAGTTACCCCGGCACCATTTATTAAATAGGGAATCCATTCCCCATTGCTTGCTTTTGTCAAGTTTGTCAAATATCAGATGGCTGTAGATGTGTGGTCTTATTTCTGAGTTCTCTGTTCTGTTCCATTAGTCTATGTGTCTGTCTTTATACCAGTACCATCCTGTTTTGGTTACTATAGCCTTGTAGTATAGTTTGAAGTTGGGTAGCATGATGCCACCACCTTTGTTCTTTTTGCTTGGGATTGTTGTGACTATTCAGGCTCTTTATTGGTTCCATATGAATTTTAAAATAGTTTTTAAAAAATTCTGTGAATAATGTCAGTGGTAGTTTAATGGGAATATCACTGAGGCTATAATCACTTGTGACAGTACGGCCATTTTCACAATATTGATTCTTTCTGTACATAAGCATAGAATGCTTTTCCATTTGTTTGTGTTCTCTCTGATTTCCTTGAGTAGTGGTTTGTAGTTCTCCTTGAAGAAGTTCTTTATTTCTCTTGTTAGCTGTATTTCTAGGTATTTTATTCTGTTTGTAGCAATTGTGAATGGGAATTCATTCACGATTTGGCTCTCTGCTTGTCTGTTTTTGGTGTATAGGATTGCTTGTGATTTCTGTACATTGATTTTGTATCCTGAGAGTTTGCCAAAGTTGCTTATCACCTTACAAAGCTTTGGGGCTGAAATAATGCATTTTCTAGATATAGGATCATGTCATATACAAGCAGAGACAATTTGACTTTTTTGTCTTCCTATTTGAATACCATTTATCTCTTTTTCTTGCCTGATTGCCCAGGACAAGACTTCCAATACTTTGTTAAATAGGAGTGGTAAGAGAGGGCATCCTTATCTTGTGCCGGTTTTCAAGAGAAATGCTCCCAGCTTTTGCCCATTCAGTATGTTACGGGCTGTCGATGTGTCATAAATTGAGGTAAGTTCCTTCGACTCCTCATTTATTGAGAGTTTTTAACATGAAGAAATATTTAATTTTATTGGATACTTTTTCTGTATCTATTGAGATAATCATGTAGTTTTTGTCTTTAGTTCTGTTTATGTGATAAGTGATGTTTATTGCATATGTTGAAACAACCTTGCATCCCTGGGATGAAGTCGACGTGATTGTGGTGGATAAGCTTATTTACGTGCTGTTGGATTTGGTTTGATGTTCATCAGGGATATTGGCCTGAAGTTTTTTGTTTTTGTTTTTGTGTTTTTAATTGTATCTCTGCCAGGTTTTTGTATCAGGATGATGCTGGCCTCTTAAAATAAGTCAAGGAGGAGTCCCTTCTTTTCAGTTGATTGGAATAGTTTAGAAGGAATGGTACCAGCTCTTCTTTGTATGTCTGGTAGAATCCAGCTGTAAATCGGTCTGGTTCTGGGGTAATTTTTTGGTTGGTAAGCCATTTATTACTGCCTCATTTTAATAACTCATTATTGGTTTATTCAGGAATTCAGTTTCTTCCTGGTTCAGTGTTGGGATGATACATGTATCCAGGAATTTGTCCATTTATGCTAGATTTTTTAGTTTATTTGTATAGCGGTATTTGTAATATTTTCGGTTGTTTGGTTGTACTTCTGTGGATCAGTGGTAATACCATCTTCATCATTTTTATTGTGTCTATTTGATTCTCTTTTCTTCTTTATTAGTCTAGTTAGTGGTCTATTGTATTAATATTTACAAAAATCCAGCTCCTTGATTTATTTTTTGAAGGTCTTTTTTTTTTTTTTTTTTTTTTTTTAATTTTCAGCATCTAATCTTGGTTATTTCTTGTCTCTGCTAGTTTTGGAGTTTGTTGGTTCTTGGGTTCTCTACTACTTTTAGTTGTGATGTTTGGATGTCAACCTGAGATCTTTCTAGCTTTTTGATGTGGGCATTTATTGCTATAGATTTCATTCTTAAGACTGGTTTAGCTGCATCGCAGAGATTCTGGTATATTGTCTCTTGGTTCTCAAGAGATTTCTGCTTTAATTTTGTTATTTACTCAGGAGTCATTCAGCACCAGGTTGTTCAATTTCCATGTGGTTGTGTGGTTTTGAGTGAGTTTCTTAATCTTGAGTTCTGATTTGATTGAGCTGTGGTCTGAGAGACTGTTATGATTTCAGTTCTTTTGCATTTGCTGAGGATTGTTTTACTCCAATTTTGTGATCAATTTTAGATTAAGTGTCATGTCGAGCTTAGAGGAATGTATATTCACTTGTTTTATGTGGAGAGTTCTATAGATATCTATCAGGTCCTCTGGATCCAAAGCTCAGAATTTTATAATCTGTCTAATATTGACAGTAGGGTGTGAAAATCTTTTACTCTTATTGTATGGGTGTCTAAATCTCTTCGTAAGTCACTAAGAACTTGTTTTATGAATCTGGGTGCTCCTGTATTAAGTGTATATATATATTTACAATACTTAGCTTATCTTGTTGAATCGAACCCTTTACCATTACGTAATGCCCTTCTTTGTCTTTTTTTTTTTTTTTTTTTTTTAATCATTGTTGGTTTAAAGTTTGTTTTGTCATAAACTAGGAATTTAACCCCTGCTTTTTTCTGCCTTCCATATGCTTGGTAAAACTTCCTCCATCCCTTTATTTAGAACATACAAGAATCTTGTCACATGAGATTATCTCTTCAATATAGCACACCAATGGATCTTGACTCTCTCCACCTTGCCATTTTGTGTCTTTTAATTGGGGCATTTAGCCCATTTACATTTATTGTTTTATGTATGAATTTGATCCTATCATCATGATGCCAGCTCATTATTATAGCTCAATGCAGATGTGTTGATGTAGTTGCTTCACAGTGTCATTGGTCTGCGTACTTCAGTGTGTTTTTTACAGTGGCTGGTAATATTTTTTCTTTCCATACTCAGTGATTCCTTCAAAAGCTCTTGCAAAGCAGCTCTTGCAAGAGTGGTGGTGACAAATTCCCTCAGCATTTCCTTGTCTGAAAAGGACTTTATTTCTCTTTCACTTATGAAGCTTAGTTAGGCCAGATATGCAATTCTGGATTGAAAATTATTCTCTTTACAAATGTTAAATATTGTCCCCCAATCTCTTCTGGCTTGTAGATTTCCACTGAGAGGGCCACCATTAGTCTGATGGGCTTCCCTTTGTTGGTGACATAGCCATTCTGGCTGTCCTTGTAGAATCTGATGATTTTGTGTCTCAGGGTTGAACGTCTCTTGGAGTATCTTACCAGGGTTTCTGGGTTTCCTGAATTTGAATGTTGGTATGCCTTGCTAGGTTGAGGAAGTTCTCCTGGATGATATGCTAAAGCACATTTTCCAACTTGGTTCCATTCTCCCTTTCTCTTTCGGGTACCCTAATTGGTCATAGGTTCATTCAGTCTTTTTACATAATCCCATAGTTCTCAGAGGTTTTGTTCATTTCTTTTCCTTCTTTTTTTCTCTAATCTTATCTGCTTATCTTATTTCAGTAAGATAGTCGTCAAGCTCTGAGATTCTTTCCTCTGCTTGGTCTGTGTGGCTATCGATACTTGCAGTTGCATTTAAAGTTCTCATGTTGTGTTTTTCAGCTCCATCAGTTAATTTATGTTCCTCTCTAAAACTGGTTATTCTGGCTAACAACTCCTGTAATGTTCTATCATGGTTCTTAGCTTTTTGGCATTGGTTAGTACATACTCCTTTAGCTCAGTGATGTTTGTTATTACCCACCTTCTGAAGACTACTTCTATCAGTTCATCCATCTCAGCCTCAGCCCAGTTCTGTGCCCTTGCTGTAGAGATGTTGTGATCATTTGCAGAAGTGGCACTTTATTTTTTTTTTAAGTTTTCAGTGATTTTGCGTTGATTTTACTCATGTTCATTAGCTTATGTACCTTTGATTTTTGAGGCTGCTGTCCTTTGATGGGGTGTTTTGGGGTCTTTATGGTTCATGTTGTTGCTTTCTGTTTGTGTTTAACAGTCAGGCTGCTTTCCTAGGGCTGCTGTGGTTTTCTGGGGATCCACCCTGACACTGTTTACTTGGGTCCCTCTCTCACCTGGAGGTGTCACCAGTGAAGGCTACAGAACAGCAAAGATGACTGCCTCCTTCTTCTTCTGGGAGGTCTATCTCAGAGGGATACCAACCTGATGCCAGTGGGAACGTTCCTGTATAAGGTGTCTGGAAACCCCTTTTGTGGAGGGGGTTGGGGGTCTCACTTAGGAGATGCGGGATCAAGGACAACTCCCTTAACAAAGCACTCTGGCTGCCACTTGGTGGACCAAGTGCACTGTGCTGGGGGAAATCTCCCTCACTCAGACTGCCAGGACTCTTCCAAGTCAGCAGTCAGGAAAGACTAAGTCCACTGAACTGTGGGGACTCTGCCTATCCCTCCCTACAGGGGCTCTGCAGGCCCCTCATCTCGGGGACTTCATCTCAGGGAAAACAGAGTTCTTTCTGTAAACCCTTGGCTGGAGTTGCTGAAATTCCCACAGGAGGCCCCACCTGGTGAGGGGGAATTGTTCTGGTCCCACCTAGAAAGCAGTGTGGCCATGACTTGCCACAGTTGCTGTGCCGCACTGTGAGGAGGTCCTCCCAGTCGAAACTACCCAATCTCCCTGGCACTGGGAGGGCAAAACAGCAGACTGAAGCCATAGTGATGGCAGCTGCCCTTTAGGCGGTTTCCAACATGCTGTTGCTGGCTGCAACACATCTTAGGCATTCTCCAGCCTGCTGCCAGTGACCGACAAGCATCTGCAAAGCTCTGTGCTTGGGATTTAAGGCCCTGGTGGCACAGGCTCATGAGGGGATCTCCTGATCTACCAGTTGCACAGATTCATGAAAAAAGCATGGTTTCCTGGGTGTGGTAGCACACTCATTCACCACCTCCCTTCGCTGGGGGTGGGAGCTCCCCTTTTCCCTTGCAGCTCCAGCTCCTGGGGAGGCCATGGCTCCACCCTGTGGCAAAGTGCAAATACTCAAATCAGGGCTATGACAGCAGCAGGAAGGAGGCTGTACCCTGCAAAGCCACAGAGGCAGAGCTGCCCAATACCATAGGAACCCACCTCTTACATCAGTGTGACCTGAATGTGAGACATAGAGAAAAAGGAGATCATTTTAGAGCTTTAAGATGTGACTGCCCTGCTGGATTTCAGACTTGCATGGGGCCTGTAGTCCTTTTGTTTTGACCAGTTTCTCCCATTTGGAGCTATATTTACTCAATACCTATACCCCAATGTATCTAGGAAGTAGCTAACTTGCTTTGGATTTTACAGGTTCATAGGCAGAAGGGCCTTGCCTTGTCTCAGATAAGACTTTGGACTGTGGACTTTTGAGTTAATGCTGAAATGAGTTAAGACTTTGGGGAACTGTTGGGAAGGCATGATTCATTTTGAAATGTGAGGACATGAGATTTCAGAGGGGCCGGGGGCAGAATGATATGGTTTGGCTGTGTCCCCACCCAGATTTCATCTTGAATTCTCACGTTTATGGGAGAGGCCCAGTGGGAGGTAATTGAATCATGGGGACAAATTTTCCTGTGCTAGTCTCATGATAATGAATAAGTCTTATGACATTTGATGGCTTTAAAAAATGGAGTTTTCCATACAAGCTCTCTTCTCTTGTCTGTCACCATGTGAGACCTGCCTTTCACCTTCCCATGATTGTGAGTCCTCCCCAGGCATGTGGAAGTGTAAGTCCAATAAACTTCTTTCATACCCAGGACATACCAAGTCTTGAGTATGTCTTTATCAGCAGGTTGAAAATGGACTAATACAACTGGGTATATACCCAAATAAATAATTCTATTCAAAAGATACATGCATGCATATGTTCATTGCAGCACTATTCACAGTAGGAAGGACTTGGAATCAACCTAGATTCTCATCAACAGTGGACTTGATAAGGCAAATGTGGTATATACACACCATGGAATACTATGCAGCCGTAAAAAGGATTAAGATCATGCCCTTTGCAGAGATATGGATGGAGCTGGAAGCCATTATCCTCAGCAAACTAACACAGGAATAGAAAACCAGACATTGTATGTTCTTACTCATAAGTGGGAGCTGAACAATGTGAACACGTAGACACAGGGAGGGAAACAACACACACTGGGGCCTGTTAGGGGTCGGAGGGAGGGAGAGCATCAGGAAAAATAGCTAACACACACTGAGCCAAATGTCTGCACATCCTGCACATGTACCCAGGAACTTAAAATTTAAAAATAAATTAATTAATTTAATTTAAAAAAACAAAAACATTGACCCTATTCAGTCCTATCCCCCTTTATATTGTTATATGACAAATTACATGATCATTCTTTTCACATTTATTTTATAACTTTGAGTTTATGTATTTGTCTTTTAAATCATGCAAAGAATAAAAAAGATAACCCACAAATCAAAATTGCATTAATAGTATTAATATTTATTATTTATTTACCATTGCCAGAGTTCTTTATTTCTTCATATAGTTTTAGGCTACTATCTATCATTTTTCATTTCACCCTGAAAGACTCCTTTTAGGATTTCTTATAGGAAAAGTAATATGTGGTCTCTGAAGGCTCCATTCTTCCACTTGTGTTGGACCAGTGTTTTCTCAGAGATTTACTTGAACTCCAGCAGCTGAGGACAGGGAAAGGGGATGAAGAGGGGTAGAAAAGAAGAGAGATAAATGGACAAAAATGTTTCATTAAATACAAGATTTAGTTCTTCCTTCCTTCTTTCTTATATTTAATAAATCTGTATTTACTAAATAAATGTGTATTTAATAAATAAAAGTGGAGGAACGAAGGAAGGGAGGAAGGAAAGGAAGGAAGGAAGGAAGGAAGGAAGGAAGGAAGGAAGGAAGGAAGGAAGGAAGGAAGGAAGGAAGGAAGGAAGGAAGGAAGGAAAAGAATTCCTGTTCGCATTGAACCTAGAGATCCTCCAGAAGTAAATGATTCCCAAATCTTTTCTAAGTATGCATCATAACCTGGAGACGAATGTAGCTTTCTAATTTTTCCAGTGCACACTGGGGCTTTTGAGTGCTTCAGTGTCCCAAAGAAACATTCTCCCCTGTTACCCCTGTAAATGTCTCACTGATAAACATAGATGCAACGATTTTCAAGAAAAGTCTATCAAACCAAATCCAACAGCACATCAAAAAGATAGTACACCGTCATCAAGTGAGTTTTACACAAGGGATGCAAGGATAATTCAACATTTCACAAATCAATAAATGTGATATATCACAAACAGAAATAAAAACAAATCTATATGATTATTTTGCTGCAATAGATGCAGCAAAAGCATATGATAAAATGCACCATCACATCATTATAAAAACCCTCAGCAAAGTAGGCATAGAAGAATCATGCCTCAAAATAATAAAAGGCATAGATAACAAATACACAGCCAATATCATACTGAATGGCAAAAAATTAAAACGTTTCCTCTAAAAGTTGAAACAAGACAAGAATGATTACTTTCACCATTCCTATTCAACATAGTACTGAAAGTTCTAGTCAGAGCATTAGGTAAGGAAAAGAAGTAAAAGCCATCTAAATTGGAAAAACAAAACTCAAATTACTCCTGTTGACTGATGATGTGATCTTATACCTAGAAAACCTTAAAAACTCCACCAAAAAACTCTTAGATTTGATAAATGAACTAAGTAAAGATTCCTGATACAAAATCAATGCACAAAATAAGCAGTGATTCAATACAACAAGAATGACGTAGCAGAGAACCAAATCGAGAAGGCAATTCCATGTATAATCACTACAAAAAAAAGTACCCAGGAATGTATTTAACCAAGAAGGTGAAAGATCTCTACAACAATAACCATGACAACAACAAAAAAACCAACAATACAGTGATGAAAGTAATTAAGAGGATACAAACAATTGAAAAGACATTCCACAGTCATGGATCAAAAACTTAGTATCATTAAAATAATCACATTGCCCCAAGCAATGTACAGATTCAATGCAATCTCTATCAAAATAGTAACATCATTTTTTACAGAATTAGAAAAAAAATCTTAAAATTCACCTGGAACCAAAAAACAAAAACAAAACAAAAAAAACCCCAAATTACCAAAACAATCCTAAACAAAAAGAACAAAACTGAATGCATCATATTACCTGTCTTTACATTATACTATAAGGCTATAATAACCAAAACAATATGTTACTTCTATAAAAGTAGACACATAGATTAATGATACAAGAGTAGAGAAACAATAAATACAGTCACATTCCGAGAGCCTACTAATCTTTGACAAAAGCAATGAAAAGATACAATGGGGAAAGCGTACCCTTTTCAATAAAGGGTGCTGGGAATATTGGACAGCCATGTGCAGAAGAATAAAACTGGACTCCTATCTCTCACCATATACAAAAATCATCTCAAGCTAGATTACAGATTTAAATTTAAGACCTGAAACTATATAAACACTAGAAGAAAACTCAGAAAAATCTTTCTGGACAGTGACTAAGGAGATAAGTAGAAAAGATATACATATATTTTGTGGCAAGGTAGTATTTTATTGTGTATATATGTGTGTGTGTGTGTATATACTACTTAATACAGAATTATTAAAAAATAAACATGCTATTCTTATGTAAGAATAATACTTATATACAGAATGTCATTCTTTTTGCATCTAAGTAGTATTCCATTGTGTGTATATATGTGTATATGGGTGTGTGTGTGTGTATATATATGTATACACATATGTTTGTATACATATATATATAGTAGCCTCCAGTTCCATCCATGTTGCTGCACAATACAGAATTCCATTCTTTTTGTGGCTAAGTAGTATTCCATTGTGTATTTGTGTGTATACATATATATATATTTATATATATATATACACACTGTGTGTATATATGTGTATATGGGTATATATACATATGTTTATACACATATGTGTGTATACATAATATATACATATATATGTATACACAAATACGCACACAACGGAATACTACTTAGCCACAAAGAGAATGGAATTCTGTATTTTGCAGCAACATGGATGGAACTGGAGGCTATTATCTTAAGAGAAACAATTAAGAAACAGAAAGGCAAATACTCTATTCTCTCACTTTTAAGTAGGAGCTAAATTATATGTACACATGAACATAGAGTGTGGAATGATGGACCGGAGACTTTAAGGGTGGGTGGTGGGAGGGTGGGTGGATGAGAAATTAATGTGTACAATGTACATTACTCAGGTGATGTTTACTCTAAAAGCTCAAACTTCACCAATACACAATATATCCATTGCACTTGTACTCCTTACATTTTTACAAATAAAAAAGATAAATGATAAAAAAGGAATATATATACGATATATAACATATATGCATTTATACAAATATCTACAGAAGCATATAAAAATATAAATGCATATGTATAAAATAAACATAATCCAATAAAAATACACAGAAGTACACACATAGAGTCACACACACAGATATACCTACATTTACACTAGGGGCCACTGGGCCCTTTGCAACCTACTGTCAAGAAAGGAAGCCATTAGAAGCTTTTCTTGCTAGTTCCGTGGTTCTACAACATTGTGGCTAAAACCAAGCCAGCAATTTTACCAGACCCAGTAATAGTTCTACTACCCTCCAGAGGAAATTCTGTCCACTTTTCCTCTACCTTTAAATAAGGAAGGTTGTTTCCTATTGATATAAGTACAATGGGTATAGAAGAGGCTTTCCATCAGAGGTAGCAAGGCTAGGCCTGAGTCCCCAGGATAGGTTAAGGGCAGCACAAGTTTGGTTTGTTGAATATAGTACAAACAATGGTAGAAGGGGCAGACCATAGCTGGGCTGCACTGAGGACCACTGGGGTCTTTCTGAGTGCCATAACAGTGGGACCAGATGCTAAAAGTTGCCCAGTCCCAGAGTTAGCCGGTTCTGGTCATTCTCATTTAAATTTAGAGAAACTCAAGACAGGCTGACAGAAGACCTAGAGTAAAAACACCTGGGATACTAGGTGCCTGAGGCCTCTTTGACAAGTATGAGGAGCGTGGAAAAAATGTATCTGGCATCACAAACTCTTCTGAACTCCAAAGTAGGTGGCAAGAAAGAAAATCTGGGTGCAAGACACACTGTTGAACATTGCCAGCCCAGGTGAGTGGATGATGCCATTTAATAAGCTAGCACCCATTTTGTGCTGTGATATATCTTTGCTTGTTCCCTGTATGCATGAAATACCAGACTGAAAGATTATATCTAGATATATTTGGAAATATACACATTTATGCATATGTGTATAAACACACATAAATGTGTATATTTCTAAATATACAAAGAAATATGTGACTTCTAAATGTATGCATCAACATATACAAAAATAAAAATGAAAACATGTATTTATACTGAAAACAATAAAAAATAAAATAAAAACTAGCTATGCACAGTCCCAACACTTGTTAATGAAGGCTAAACTATATACCCCACAAGAAGAATGACCTAACCTTCTGCTTTGAGATCTGTACAAGCTTGGGACTGTAAAAGTATTGATTACACAACATTTTAAAATTATGTGAATTGTGCTAACATTGGTGGAATGGCTCTCTCTTTTCAAATGTATAGAATTGTATTGGGATAAATATCATGAGAGGTACATAGTAGTCAATGTAACAAACAAATGTCCTATTAGTGAAAGTGATTTCAATGCAGTGTTTCTAAAGAGATTAATGGTCTTGCATTCTCACAGACAAACTCAACACGCCTTTATCTTTTCTTAATCCAGTTTTTCATAACCTGAAATGTATTGATATGGCCGATATATTTTATTTAAATATTTTCTATACATATAAACACATACAAATGTATGTAAATATAGGAATTAGTATGCAAATAAGTTTGAGTGTATTAAATACATACATTATTCAATAACATTGCTGACCACTAGAACCAATTCAAATATTTTCATCACATTTTCTTTACCATTGTTTTACTATTTTTAAATTATATAAATCAAAATATAGAATTCTTGAATATCATAAATGCAAAAACACAAAATAAGATGTCTTAAAATAAGTTAAACCTGATGATTTTCAAAAGGTGAATGTAGTCATAGTAGAGGGCTCTTACACTGCTAGATTTACAAAGAGGATTCAGAGTCAGCCAGTTGGTGCCCCTGCATGTCTGGAACTAAGATAACTAAGGAGTGGTGTGGTGGCAGTTTTGCTAAGATCTCCAAGAAGCAGGAATAAAACAGTATATAATGAGAACATTTGGAAAAGAAAAAGGCACAAAAGCAGAGAGAAAAGCATATATAACATTTCTGATAAATTTCTAGTTAGATTTAGTGTATCTTAATGGATGGCTAATCTCTGCTTTTACATTCTAGGAGCTACCTCTCTGAGCATGTAATAATTCCCACTTTTTTGGTCAAACCAGCTGTAGTATGATTCTCAAATCTTTAACCACAAGAGTCTAAATAAGAAGTGATGCTTTTCAGAATAATAATTATGACTGCCCTGGGAAAGATTGCTTATTTGTATGCTCTGTGATTTGGCCTTCATGATTCTAGGATACTTCTTCCAGGAAGATTCAGCTACTTTGAATGATCAACAGTAAGATAACCTCAAGTTTATTTCAGAAACTAAAAAAAATTATGATTTAAAATAAAATATTAGCAGGACAACATGTACTTTGAGTAGCTATAGAATCGCTGACATGGGCTCATGGGCTCTTTACTTTTTGCCACCCAATAAAGTAATAAAATGATGAGGAAAAAATAAAGTGATAGGAAATATAAGGAAATACACTCTGAGCACCTATTTGCTACTACTCTTCCCACTGGTTTTCTCTCATTAGTAAATCAAGAATAGTACTGTATTAGCTTAGTATCTAAAGGTTACATTCCAGCATATAATGTCTGAGCTACAAATCTTCTTGAGTTTTCTATGTCATCCATAGGACTTCTAGATAACCAAGAAACTGGCAGGAAATTTAATACTACTGTGATTGCTCAGTATGAAAAGGAAACAATAAAAACATCAACAGTACATGGTACTGGATGACATCTTTATAGCATGGCTAATAAAGATGATTTCAAACAGCCCATCGACTTTTTCTATGGCCAGAACCTAGAGTAAATATACAATTTAATCTTGTTCTATCAGTTGAAGGCATTTTGCTTTCTTAGAATTATGATATTATTCATGCTGTTAAAGATATGGCCTGCCCCTGCTTTCAAGTTTTAAAGCTCGGTTAAGTTTGGCTTTATTAAATGTGGAGAGGCTTCCATTGAATTTTTCAAGTAAATGAGAGTGATTGAGAGATTAGAGAGGAAAGTTTGGATCTCCAGTTACAAAACTGAAAGAAATAAAAATGTGGAGCCAAAGAAATATGACAGTGATGCTTAGCAAATATAAGCTTCAAAATGTAACCCCCGCTATATATCCCTTAATGTATTTTATAAAATTCTTTTACTTTGTTTAGGACCCAAGTGGCATAATTGTTTGGGATTCATGTGAAATATTCAGCAGATAACTACACAACCAGTGGAAAGGAACAGCTGTTTTTCATTTCTTTGATGACTTTTAAAGAGGATATTTAGGTTTGTTCATCAGATATTTATTAACTGCTTAATACCTGTCAAATATAGATTGTTTTTAGTGACAGGAGGTATTATAAATACCTAGCCCATATAAAAAAACATATTGATTTGCTATACAGAAGTATATATTTATCTAGTGATATATTCTTATCCTCAAGGCATCATAAAAAAGAATATCATAAAGAAAAGCACATCAAACTTAAGAATATCTATCATATGATAGATATGATGATGATTCCTTCCAAATTAATGAA